>NC_052623.1:45838775-46448306 GCF_016161935.1 Mauremys reevesii | reverse complement strand
GGGTTCTGCACTCACTGATAAGAATCGGAGGGAAGGATCCGGATCCATACATTTAAACCTTTATATATTTTCCCCAAAAATTTCCCAGAAAAATCTTACCCTGGGATGAGATACGGCATGTGAAGTTTTAGGGGGATTTGGTTAGGGGAAGTTGAGGTAGGATGTTAAATATTGTCCTTACAATGGAAAACTAATTTTAATCTGAACTACAGAGAGGCTATTGCTGTTCCATAATCACTGGCTTCTGCTAAAATGTGTATATTGATTTACTGGATCTCTGAGTCTCTTCAAACTTTAAAAGTGAATTTAGTGATGATGGAATGTGCAAAAGTGACAGCTTTGGAAGGGGAGGGCCCATGTTCACCCACAAAACAGGTCCCACGCACAGAAGAACAGACTGCAACCTAGGTCATTCATCTGAGCAGTTTTTAATCTCATTCTTGTTTCAAACCACATGGGTTTTTGAACAGCTAGGCAGGCAGGCAAGGGTCTCCTCTCCAGGAGTCTGAGTGTGTGTGTGCATGTGCAGTGAGGAGGTGAGGGGGTCAGAGGGGACTCGCCTCAGTAAAAAAATGTGCCTTTCAGATGTAAATTCTAAACAGGTGGATGGCCACCCCTGACGTTTTCTAAGTGCTGCACAGTGCTTTAGTGTTGATAGTCCCTTTGTCTGTAATGGAAATCACGTCGTTCAAACCTCGTTACTTGCCCAAGTGTTTGATAATACAGGGAAATGAGGCAACAATTATCCCTCTGGGCTGCTCATCTCAGCTTCTTATTTCCTTTTCCTGCCTGTCCACAAGTCAGCTCCTACTCTCTATGCCCTACATTCCCTTCCTCATCTATTCTCCTTTTCTTCACCTTTCCCTCTCCCATCTGTCTCCGTCACCTCACTCCCCTTCTTCTCATTTCCCCTGTTTTATTCTCCCCCCTTCCAACATTGAGCTTTCTTGCCTTCTCCTCTTTTACTAACCTTTGCAAGTTTTCACCAATTCAAATTCCTTTTGCCATGGATGCTGCTGCCATTAAATTCAACCAGTCTCCTATCTGAAGGATTGGCAGGAAGCACCTTGTGATGCCTTCCCAAAGGAAAAGGCCTCATGACCTGAACCTTTCTCTCAGATTCTTTCTGCATGGCCTTGATGACCTTCTTCTGCTTTTAAAACAGCTCCTCTGGCACACAGTCCCTGAACTTTTTATTGTGTGTGGACTCACCTTTACATTGCTGCAGTCACCCGTGATTTCATTGTGTGATGAAGAGCAGAGAGCACTACAGAGCTCAGAAGGCTTGACCGGAGTGAGAGAGAACACCTCAGTACAGACATATTATACAGACTGGCTCCGGATAGCTGCATGGGTGGGTGAAGAGGGAACAGGCAGGTCTGATGTATTGATTGTATTTGTGGGTTTAATAGCCAGGGATGAATGAGTAAAAGCAAGAAGTTCAGCATCTTTTACATTTTCTTATGTGAACTATTCTGGAAAACAGGAGGATTTTTTTTTTTTGGTCACTGAAGATCAAGACTTAAGTCAATGCTCATGTTTCTAAGCTTCTGCAATGAGCTAGTTATCTGCTGGACTGTGACTAGCTGATCTGCCCTGAGCAAGGGGCAGCAGGTTTTTGTGCTGACCCAGGAGCAACCTGGAAGGGAGATTATGACTCAGCTCTCCCTCCTAGTTTCTCCATTGCTCTAGCGACGAAGTAAACTGTGCAGAGACCACACACAGCACAGCACCTTCAGCCCAGTGCAGCAGTACAGCTACATTACAGACACTTCCTGGAGGAGGGGGCAAAGCAAAGGTTCAACCCACTCCCCATGCACTCCTGAACATCTGTGTAGTGGCTCTGCAAAGCCTGCTTCCCCTGCTGTGCTACTGCCCACAATGTAGGTAGCCAGCACAAGGAAGTAAGGCTGGAGCTTACACCTCATTCCTCTCTTGCACTGCCATGCAAGCTGGCCACGATTTGGCCCTATGCTGGCAAAGGTGGCTAGGCTTCCTCATTATTGTTTGAAAAGTTCAACCTTCATTCTAAACTTTCTTGCTCAAGCCCATTTCTAATTATTTTAGTTTTAGTTCTTTACGAGGTAAACCACTGTTGCAAACCCCTGGCTTAGTCACCACTTGCACCACTGAAGCACAATTTGCATTGGTAGCTTCCCCAGACCCAGTGCAAACTTTAAGCTTAGTTATGATTTGCACTTGTGCCGAGCAATTTGCACTGTGTTACCCTGGTAGGAAAACCCACTGGTGCATCCGTAGTCTACACAATCAGATGATTAAGCCCAGCTGCACTGGTGGCTGAAATCCCAGGGTAGACAAGACCTTACTTACAATGTGGTCAGGAGCAGCGAGATCACAGATACTGAACTCAAACGGCAATTGATGAAGTTCAGCTTGGGACCCAGAGGGCTGTGTCATGCAGCAACACATGGTGGCCACGAATGTTTAAAAAAAAAATCAAACACTGAAAACATCTGTGCCTCTGTTCTGTCCAGGCTTATTTTTCCAATATTTGACATACTTCAAATAGTTCAGCATGACTTCTCCATTAGGACAGAAGAAAAGAAAAATAAAAACATGCAATATTTCATTAAGAAGAATATTTCCATTGACATGACAAATTTGATCAAACTCCCTTCTCCCCTTTCTCTCGCTCGCTCCTTAAACTGCCATTTGCTGTCCCGTCAAGCTGCTCTGCCTGCCAGCCTCTTACTGCTTCTGGGATGTTTGGCTGCTCTCAGACCATCATCTGACTTCAGTTAGCTTAGGGGGCTCCAGCTGTGCTCTTAAATGTCATGGACAGAGGTAACAAAAGGGGAGAAGGTTAAGAGAATCAAATATGTTATTAGGCATTTAAAAAAAAATCCTTTTGCAGTGGATGTAAATCACATGCTTGGCAGGCAGATCTGTGGATGTCAGTGTCATGGGGAAGGGAGGATTGCTTTTTTCTGATTATTTCCCCAAGCAGTCTCTATTTCATACATTTTGTTCCTGTTTGTCTTACTCGTTTTTAATTTATTTCTCTGTACGTCCAAGAGGTCAGGATTTAGGACAAGATTTTGACAGTTCCTGAGGCTTATGCAAGAACTTTCTCATCCACGCCATTTGGGAATCTATTTTAGGCTGCTCATCATTACTGTGACATATTCCTACCTCTGCCTCCCCTCTTTTTCTTCCTGTCCCATAAAGTACAGCCTCTTACCAACCTCAACTCAGGAAAACACTTGAGCACCTGCTTAACTTTGAGCAGGTGCTTAAGTCCCATTGAAGTCAAAAGTGTTTAAAATTAAATCTGTGCTGAAGTGCTTTGATGAACAGGGATGGACTTTGCATGCGCTTCACTGCTTTCCTGAACCAGCACCTTCCCTCACTTTGGGACATGTCTATTGGGATCCACATTCTAACTCGGTTAGCATGAACTTACCTACAAAAGTCCCTTGGTTTGGGAGTAGGGGACTGTAGAACTGTCAGCTTCAGGCTTACCCTCTCCTGTCCTTACTGCCCCTCTCCACCTGCAAAGCTCAAACCCCATGCAGAGTGGCTTCCCTGGGTTGGAGGAAGGAAGAATAATGCCATGGAGGCTCCCCCTGCCCTGCCTGTTGTGGTTTTGTCCCCTCTGGCCATGGAGAGAAGGGATGTTAGTGCCTTTAATTTGAAGAAGAAGATGAGAAGACAGATAGAAGGCAAGGGAGTCGGGAGCCAAAGGAGTCGTTAGCAAGCAGCAAGTCTGGTTTCAAAGATGGTTAGTTTAGCTAGGGTTAAAGGCCTGATCTACACTGGGGGGCAGGGGGATCGATGTAAGATACGCAACTGCAGCTACTGGAATAGCGTGGCTGAAGTTGACATATCTTATTTCGACTTACCTCCCATCCTCATGGCGCGGGATCAACGGCCGTGGCTCCCCCGTCGACTCTGCTTCTGCCTCTCACCCTGGTGGAGTTCCGGAGTCGACGGGAGTGCGTTCGGGGATCGATTTATCACATCTATACGAGATGCGATAAATCGATCCCCAATAGATCCTCCTCCTCTCACTCCCTATTCTTCCACTAGAGGCTGCACCACTGTGGATGTCCACAGGGAAACAGCAGTGACAATGATCGTCATAGGAATTGCTGGTTCAGATCAAAAGCCAGGGCCAGAAGAGGGCAAATGCAGGAAAGAGTTATCCTTGGTTAATTTTCAGGTACTATTTCCTTCTAGTCAGGGGAGAAGTTTAGGAGGCTGCAAAGTGGGCAGGGGGAGTTCAGGGGTCTTATAGGGAAAGGCCGCTATGTACTTGATGCTCATGCTCCTTGCTTCATCCCCTCCTACTCCCATCCCCAAAGCACAGTGTAGGGACTCTACTGAGAAAAGGGCAGGGGAATGCCGCTCGTGAGGTGGTACCTTCCCTCTCCTTTCCATGCACCCAGGACAGCTCCACTCATGTACAGTCCTCTTTGCTCATATAAGCAGAAGGGATGACGCAGGCCATTGTAAATATCACTCAGTAGCAAATCATCCTTGTGGGAAGTAGCTAGTACTGGTAGTGGCAATCAAGAAATTGACCTTATAATTAGAGCTCATCAGAATTTACTTATCAAAACATTATTTTTATATAAAATGTTTTTGATCAAAATATTAAATATAAAATTGAAATTTCAGGGGTAAAATTTTGGTTTTGGTAAAAAAAATTAATTTTTGATCAAAAAATTAAGGTTTGGGTTTTCAAAGTTTGAAAAGTTTTAACAAAAAACAACTTTTTTCATTAAAAACAGTTTTTGAAAAATGAAAAATGTGGGGTTTTGGTGTTCCAACAATAAAAAATTTCAGAAGATTTTTTTTTTTATTTCTCACAAAAATAATTGTTATTTTTGTACCAGGTCTACTTACAGTGTGATCAGGTAGTGCTGGAACTTGACAGAGATTGTAGGGGAGAGCATGTTCAGGCATCTATTTGTGTGTTCAAGACAGGATGCAAGAGTGTATTTTGAACTAACAATGTGTATTTAACAAGTTGGGGCAAAAACTTCATAACAAAGAATTTATTTAAAAACATGTCCTTCTTTTCCTGCTTTTGAGCTGTCTTTGAGATTTCTCCAATTATTTTGCTTTTCAATATTATTTGCAGGATAATTTTTGAGAATAATTCTTAGTCTGTGGTTTGTCTGAGGGCAGATCATTGCAAATATTTTATATTCAAAATTCCAGCTGTGCTGAGTAGCTTTGAAGATTACATGGGACGTGATGGTCCCTGAATGGATGATGTTACCGTCTGGGATCAGGTTGCTGGGGTGAATGTGTTTATGAACTTAAAATATATTCTTCATGAATGTTCTCTAGTATTCACTTAAAAATTGCTGTTCTATGATCTTTCCTACAGACTCCTTTGCTAGCATATTCACGAAAAGCAAACACAAGTTTCATACATTCAAATGGATACTTGTGGGCACAGGAAATGTGAGCTGAAATCTTTGTACATCTCACATGTAAGGACCTGGGACAATCTGATCCATAATTATTTGAATATAAATGATCAGATCCTATTCCCGTTGATGGCAATGGGGAGTTCGCCATTGGCTTCAGCAGTAGCAGGATGGAGAACTAAATGATCAACAATTTCCCTATCCCATCAGCCATTCTCGTAAAACAGTGACAGCTCATATGAGCACACATTTTGCAAAAGGGTTTTATCTTTTTCATGTAAGGCTTCCCATATTTTTCTGCTAATTTGTGGAGTGCAATTCCACACCATGAAAAGGAAAATTTTAGCTGTCACTGTTGCATTATCTTTATTCATAAATGTAGTTTGATATATTTATATATCATGAAATTAGGAAGACAGCACATGTGTTCACCACCTGAACAGATGAAAACATCATGGCAAGGGATAAGATGATAAAGTACATTCATCCCAACCTCCAAGGTGCACTCCTGCATCTGTTAGATATTTACTTTTATAAAAGTATCTTAGAGATTTAAGCATCTGAGACCAGAGGAGGGGACACATTAAGAAAAGGTTGTGAGATGGAAGAGTTTTGTCCAGTAGAGTAAGTTCTGAAAGCTTGGGGAAACAAAACTTACACCCCTTAGCAATTTTTTTTAAAAGCTCTCATCTCATAAGCCCAGGGAGGATGTTATTAAAGTCAATAAAGAAAAACATTAAGAAAAAATATGCAAGCACATAAATGTAACATCTGAAATGTACAATGTTAAGCTGTAAAACTACTTGCTGTCTCTTTCTTCTCCTGCTTCTCCAGGTCCTCCTCATCCCATATAACTGTTGTCTCGTATCATGAAACAAAACACACTTACAGGAAAATCAAAGCAGATGCACATACCAGTTCATTTTTCTTTTGAGCTTAAAAAAGCCTTTTGCTCTTCCTTACCTATCTAGTGTCAGGTATAACAAAACAACACTTACAAAGGGTAGATTTTCAGATGTGGGCACCCCAGTGGGCAAAATAAATAAGGGAGACAGTGTTACCTGAAATAGGGGACTGGGTATCAGGACCTTTGGGATCTATTCCCTGCTCTGTCACTTAGATCATGTCTACATTATGACATTAGAGGACTAGATCCTCAGCAGGTGTAAATTGTCATGGCTTCATTGACTTCAGTGGGACTGTGACAGTTTACACCAGCTGAGGATCTCACCAAGAATTTTTAGCATTGATATAGATAGAGTAATATACCTGTCTCAGTGCAAGCCTCTGGTGTAGACATGATGCACTGGTGTAAACCAGGACTTACACTGACTGAGTTTATTGAGAAACCAGGATAAACTGTACTGGTGAAGGTCACCTGCATTAGGGGTTTATACAGGGTAGCTACCCTGGTGGCTAAAAACCCTAGTTTAGGCAAACCTTGACTTACTGTGTCACCATGGGAAAGTCCCTTTAACTGCCTGTGTCCAGGAACATCAATCTGAGACATGCCTCTTTCAGAGGGTAATATGAGATACAGTTCATGCTTTCAAATTGAATTGAGGTCTTCAGATGAAATGCGCTAAATAATTGCAAAGTGCTGCTATTTCTAATATTTTGTGATGGCATCAAACATAAGCACGCCCTTTTCATCTGCAAAGTAAAAGGCAGCATTTGCTCATGAAAAATTAACATTTTCATGCCTAGGAATCCATTTGTTTGGGCAGTTACACATATTGGATATGCAAGTGAGTACCCACTTCATTTTTATGTGCCCAAAGGTGGGATTTCCATGTGCAGCAGATGCATGTCTAGGATTTCCAGGTGTAGTTAAATGCTCTCATCTGAAAATCTGGCCCAAATTATCAAGAGGAAAAAAAGACCTAAAAGTGGAGTCGCTTTGTATTTGTCACAATGTTTCTCCTTGGCTGGTTATTATAACTTTAATATAGTCTTTTCCCCCATAAAAGTCACTTAACAATGTTTGATTTGGGCCTCATTGCTCTCCCACAGATTAGTCACATGTCTGAATATTAAATGGTCTATTTAGAAGTCATTTCTGGAGGCTACTTATACAATCTCTCCAACCTTCTACTCTCAGTCTCCTGTTTGGTACAGGGAAAATAAAATTATAAGGGTTCTGTTGTGTGTTACTCCATGCACATTTTTCCTTTCTTCCTCTCTGTGTTACTGACGATCACGACTCACCACACACATACACACCTCAAAAATAAAAAGAAATCACATTTGGAACTACATAAACATTACCTCATGCTTTCAGAATAATTGATTTTGACACTCGGAGCTGTTTGACATTTTCTGTCAGCACAGTGGGCAATTTCCGGCTCATTCTTCATTACAGCTCTAACAAACAAGCAATATTGGACTTGTAAGGCTGAAGGGGTTTGTTAAACAGGCTACAGTTTAAAATTCTGATATCGCTAGTAAACTGCATTTCCTACACAATTAGGGAGGGGCAAGTGTTACCCTTTTCTTTGAAGCTTGTGTATCAGGTATTTGGCTGAATCTGAATTTGGCTATACTGATTATTTTAAACATACTCTTTCTTATCCCTTCCTGTGATATAGTCCTAAAATCATAGCTAGATATGACAAAACCTCATTGTTTTTCTTGTCTATTCTCCCAGCCTGGGCAGGATTGTGCTCTCGTTCTTTGTCCAGTCCAGCTTTAAATGACTCGAGAGTGAACTTCTAGCCCTGCCATTGGCAGTATGTTCCTTAGATTTCTAGGGGAACAAGACATGCTAAAAGATGCTGGCAACTGTTTAACTTCCCTGAAGGTCCTGACATTCAAAAACCTACAGGTTTCCATCTTGTCACCCCTTGTTTTCAAACCGTATGAAGAGCCATTAGGGGAATGGTGAAATGTTTTGGGCTGCAGTGTCACCAATATGATCATTTATATCCTTTCTTTTCCTCAGGATTCTATAACAGTCCTATTACTTTCACAGTGTCTATCTGAGGTAGGGATACGGACGATGGCAAGTTGGCTGTGACTCATCTCAGATAAGACAGAAATTAAATCTGCTGGCCAGGAGGAGCATATTGAGAGGTGGACAGAGGTGGTATCCATGGCAACAGCAGAAGCAATGTGGCAATTTTCGTTTTGCCGAAATGGTTGTGACTCCAACACCTTATTGGATTAATTGCTCCTACAAGATTCATGTGCTGGCCATTAGTGCCTTTCATCATCTTTTGCATCTCCTTTTCCATAATACAGAACTTACAATGGTCGCTCATGCTTCTGTAACCTCCAGGCTGTCCTTCTGGAGATGGATCTCCTTGAAAACCATCCTGAAGTTCCAGACAATGCAGAGCACAGCTGTGGGTTGACAAAATGGCTGCAAATATTTCTGATGGCAGAAGCAGTGGTTTCGATTGAGGTAACAACAGTGGTGAACTTCATTTGCTTTGTAATTTATAATGTAATAATGTAACGTAATTTAATTAGCACCTACGTGGCACGGTGACAGGCATTTTTGGGGCTTGTCCTGCAATTCAGACTAGATAGTGTGAATACCAGCACACACCAAAGTGCTCTACTATAACTGCTCTGTGTGGATGCTGCAGGCACGAATTCAAAGGTATCTAGTTTGTGTTAACATAGGCCTCTTCAAACAGGACTACATTAATGCAAACTAGGAACCTTTAGTTTGCACCTGCAGCATCCATACGGGGGAGTTACAGCGCAGCACTTTAGTGCACACTGCTGTTCACATCCCCATAGTTCAAACTGCCGGGCAGTATAGACATAGTCTAGAGTCATTAGGTTAAATTAAATGGATCTGGTTTTAGGATGTAGTTGAAGATATCCTAAATTTTCCCTCAACTTAATTCCATTGTTCTTACTCCCTAAACAAGACTTTTTATTCCTTGGGCCCCAATCCAGCAGTTCTCACTGTGGCAAAGCTCCTCCTCTCCTCTAGTAGGTCCTGCGCTTATTGGTGGATTTCCTCCCCTCAGTGGTCTTCCCCTTGGATGAAACCAACAGTCTGGATCACCTCCTCCTATGTCTGATTAGGAGTAGTGAGGCTTGGGGGGAACCCGGGCCCGCCCTCTACTCCGGGTTCCAGCCCAGGGCCCTGTGAATTGCAGCAGTCTCTATAGTGCTACTTGTAACTGCTGCTTGACCGCTACAGCTCCCTGGGCTACTTCCCCATAGCCTCCTTCAAACACCTTTCTTATCCTCACCATAGGATCCTCCTGCTGTCTGATAATGCTTGATTGTATGGTGTTTCCTCAATCCTCCAGTAGTACACCCTCTCAATTCTTAGTTCCTTGTGTCTCTGGCTCCCAGCTCCTCATACGCCCTTCCTTCCTCTGGCTCCTCCTCTTTGACTGGAATGAGCTCCCCTTTTTATACTAGGTGCCCTGATTAGCCTGCCCTGATTGGCTGCAGGTGCTCCAATCAATGTAGCTCTCTCCGGTACCTTCTAGAAAGTTCTTAATTGGCCCCAGGTGCCCTGATTAGCCTGCCCTGATTGGCTGCAGGTGCTCCAATCAATGTAGCTCTCTCCGGTGCCTTCTAGAAAGTTCTTAATTGGCCCCAGGTGCCTTAATTACCCTGGAGCAACTGCCATTTTGGTTCCCATGGTACTAGGGATTTGCTTAGCCTGGGGCTAACATACCTGTTCCTGAGTACTTTCCTGTAGCCATCCGGCCTTGCTCCATCACATATCCCCCACCTCTGCTCAACACCATAGGGTTGGGCAACTTGGGACGCCAGGCAGTGTGCTCGGGAAAGACCATCAGTGTTGCCGTGGTGGCATCCAGCCCTATGCCGTATGCGGAACTGGAATGGTTGGAGGGATAAGAACCACCTGGTGACCCTTGCATTCTTCTCCCTATTTCTCTGCATCCATTGAAGGGGTGCATGGTCCGTCACAAGAGTAAACCGTCGGCCTAAGAGGTGATAACGCAGTGTCTCCATGGCCCATTTGACAGCAAGGCATTCTCTCTCAACTACTGCATATTTCCGTTCTCGTGGGAGCAGCTTTCTGCTTAGGTAGAGAATCGGGTGTTCTTCATCTCCAATCATTTGGGACAGAACTGCCCCCAACCCCACCTCTGAGGCATCTGTCTGTAAAATAAATTCCTTGGTAAAGTCCGGGGCTATGAGTACGGGGTCATTACAGAGGGCTGTCCGAAGGTCTACAAACGCCCCTTCTGCAGCATCGGTCCACTTCACCATGTCTGGACCTCGAGCCTTCACCAGATCTGTTAGAGGACTTGCCCTACTGGTGAAGTGGTGAATAAACCGTCGGTAGTAGCCTACCACGCCTAGGAATGCACGGACCTGCTTCTTTCGGGTCGGCCGGGCCCAGTTTTGAATCGCTTCTAGTTTATTAGTTTGGGGCTTCACTATACCTCTTCCTACAATATATCCCAGGTACCTAGCCTCTGCTAGTCCTATGGCACACTTAGCAGGATTAGCGGTGAGGCCAGCCCACCTTAAGGTGCGTAGCACTGCCTCAACTTTCTCCAAGTGGGTTCCCCAGTCCGGCGTATGGATGATGACATCATCTAGGTATGCAGCTGCATAACTAGTATGGGGGCGCAGCAGCTTATCCATGAGGCGCTGGAATGTGGCTGGGGCCCCATGTAACCCAAAAGGGAGGAGAGTGTACTGGAATAGCCCATCAGGGGTGGAGAACGCTGTCTTTTCTTTCGCTTCTTTGGTCAGGGGAATCTGCCAATACCCTTTTGTCAGATCCAGTGTAGTCAAGAAACGGGCGCTACCCAGTCAGTCAACCAGTTCGTCGATGCGTGGTATGGGGTATGCATCAAACTGGGATACTTCATTCAGTCGGCAAAAGTCATTACAGAATCTCGTGGTACCATCCGGTTTGGGCACTAGAACAATTGGACTGCACCACTGACTGTAGGATTATTTGATAATGCCTAATTCTAACATTTTCTTTACTTTGGCCTTGATTTCTTCTCTTTTGGCTGCTGGGATTCGGTAGGGTCTCAGTGTTATTTTGGCTCCGGGGATCGTGCGGATATGGTGATAGGTCTCAGTCGTCCGCCCCGGTTTTGTAGAGAATACATCTCGGTTACGATTAATCATGTCGGCTGCCTCGATCTTTTGGATTGGCGTCAAGTCGGGTGATATCTTCACTTGCTCATGTACGTTATCCTCCTGGGGAAGAGTCTCCCGGGTGACTAAGCATGCCTCTCAGTCCTGCCAAGGTTTTAGAAGATTGATGTGGTAAATTTGCTCCGGTTTCCTGCGGCCTGGCTGCCATACCTTATAGTTTACCTCTCCCACGGCTTCAATCACTTCATAGGGTCCCTGCCACTGGGCCAACAGCTTGCTTTCTGCTGTGGGCACAAGGACCATTACTCGATCCCCTGGTTGGAACCGTCGAAGCTTTGCTTGGTGGTTATAATGGGTCCGTTGGGTCTCCTGAGCTTTTTCCAAGTGTTCTCGTACAATGGGTGTAACTTGGTTTATCCGATCCCTCATCTGTAGTACATGCTCAACTATGTTCCTTCCGGGATTTGGCTCCTCTTCCCAGGCTTCTCTAGCTATATCCAATATGCCTCGAGGGTGGCGCCCATATAGTAGTTCGAATGGAGAGAAGCCTGTGGAGGCTTGTGGAACTTCCCGGATGGCAAACATGAGGTAAGGCAATAGGGTATCCCAGTCTTTCCCATCCCGGCTCACCACTTTTCTGATCATGGCCTTGAGGGTCCTATTGAACCTTTCCACAAGGCCGTCTGTTTGTGGGTGGTATACAGAGGTCCGTAGGGCTTGTACATGGAGCAACGAACAGAGATCTTTCATCAACTTAGACACGAAAGGTGTCCCTTGATCAGTCAGCATCTCCTTGGGTAGCCCAACCCAGGAAAATATCTGTACTAGCTCCTTAGCTATTGTCTTGGAAGCTGTGTTGCGTAGGGGGACAGCTTCCGGGTATCGGGTTGCATAGTCTAGTACAACCAGCACATGTTGGTGGCCCCGAGCTGTCTTCTCTAGGGGCCCAATCAGATCCATGGCTATGCGTTCAAATGGTACCTCTATTATTGGAAGAGGTATCAAAGGGGCCTGTAAGTGTGGGCGAGGGCTATGTAGCTGACACTCTGGACAAGAGGTGCAGTATCACCTGACATCTTCATGTACTCCTGGCCAGAAGAACCTCCGCAGGATCCTGGCCTGGGTTTTCTCTACCCCTAAGTGTCCTCCAAACAGGTGACTGTGGGCGAGGTTCAATATGGCTTTTTGATGTTTTCGGGGCACCAGAAGTTGATGTAGCTCCTGCTCCTGCATTTGCACCACACGGTACAGGAGATCTTTCTTCACTATAAAGTAGGGTACTGGACCTCGGACCTTCCCTTCCACTGCTATCCCATCTATCTCAGCCACCTCTTTCCTGACGTTATCATATCTGGGGTCCTCTGCCTGGTCCCGTCCGAATGTCTCTCTCCCAGGACTACCCTGCCTGAGCTCCCAGGGGCCGGCTTCTGCTTCTCCCAATGGCCTGTAGCCATCATGGCTGGGGCCAGCCTCTGGCTCACCTTCCGTGTTGGTAGTTTCTCTGTTAGCTGCTCATGCCCCTCTGCCTACTAGCGCAGTCTTCTGGCCCTGGGTCAGGATCTGGGTTCCCAAAGCCTTCGCGGCCCTCCTTTCTTTTTTTGTCTTCTGGGCCTTTTGGGGGGCTGAGAATAGATCCTGAGAAAACTCAGAAAACATGGAGGGTTGACATTCCCCCAATGATGAGTCGCTGCCAACGGGGTCTCCACTTTCCTGCAGCCTCTCTGGGGGAAGTAAATTATCAAACCCTGGATAGTCTCTCCCAATAACTACAGGATATGGGAGTTTAGGAACAACGCCCACTGTCACCTCAATGGGGTTCCCCCGAACCTCTATCTCCACTGGGATGGTGGGGTATTGGCTCATGGCCCCATGCACACATGTCACTGCTACACATTTGGCTTGTAGCAGCTGGTTACTTTTTACCAGCTTACCCGATATAAGGGTGATAGCACTCCCTGAGTCCACCAGTGCTGTAGTCTCTGTTCCATTTATCTTCACTGGCCTGGTGTAGTTATGTGGGGCTAATGCAACGCCGCAAGGTGGATAAGGGAGCACAGGACCTCCCAATCCCCCAAGTTGCATTGCATAGGTTCTTCGGTGCTGGGACACTGTGCTGCTATGTGTCCCCACTCCCCACATGCATAACATCTATAACTGTTTCTAGTCAGTCTCCCATCATGTGGGCTAGGGGGTTTAGTCCCAGGGTTTCCTCCACTCAGGCCAATCCCTTCCTTCTGGAGTCTCTGTGGGTTTTCAGCCCCCCTCTTCCTCCACCTAGGACTCCCCAGGGGTTTGGCTGTCCCGCCTTCCCGGGTTGGGGTTGGGTGTTTGCTACGGAAGGGGTTTTCCTTGCGTAGTTGGGTCAATTCTCTGGCTGTCATGCGTCTTTCTACCAGCGTGATCATCTCATCATAGGTGCACGGATCGTTCTGACCTACCCATTTGTGGAGATCTGGTGGCAGTGCCCTCGTGTACTGGTCCATGACCAGAACCTCCAGTACCTCTTCCGGACTCCGGGATTCTGTTTGCAACCATTTTCGTGCGAGATGGATGAGGTCATATAATTGGGACCGCGGGGTTTTGTCTTCCCAGTACCTCCACTCATGATACCGCTGGGCCCGTACTGCAGATGTTACCCCAGATCTGGCCAAGATCTCTGCCTTCAGCTGGGAGTAGTCTGCTGCAGCTTCTTCAGGCAGATCATGGTAGGCCTTCTGGGCCTCCCCACACAGGAATGGGGCAAGGATGCCAGACCACTGATCTCGAGGCCAGGCCTCCCGTAGGGCTGTCCTCTCAAAGGCCAGAAGGTATGCCTCTACATCATCTTCCCTTGTCATTTTCTGCAGCCAATGGTTAGCCCATATGAGCCGTGTCCCATCATGCCCATGGTTCATTTCTGCAAGGGTCTTTACCTGGCTTACCAGTTCCTGCAACATAGCTCAGTCTTGAACAGCTTGGTCCATCAGCAGGCGGTTAGTTTCTTGCTGCAGCCGTACTGCTTCTTGCTGGGCAGCTGCCTGGACACGGGTAGCCTCCTGCTGGGCCGCCGTGGCTTGTATCAGTGCCCGTACTACATCCTCCATTGTGGTAACAAATTGTAACCCCCCCCCTTTTTTGTGTGTTTTTAAATCACCCTCCTTCTTCCGCCGCGCTGTGCACACCAAAGATCCCACTCCTGACACCAGTTGTGGCAAAGTTCCTCCTCTCCTCTAGTAGGTCCTGCGCTTATTGGCGGATTTCCTCCCCTCAGTGGTCTTCCCCTTGGATGAAACCCACAGTCGGGATCACCTCCTCCTATGTCTGATTAGTAGTAGCGAGGCTTGGGGGGAACCCGGGCCCGCCCTCTACTCCGGGTTCCAGCCCAGGGCCCTGTGAATTGCAGCAGTCTCTATAGTGCTACTTGTAACCGCGGCTTGACCGCTACAGCTCCCTGGGCTACTTCCCCATAGCCTCCTTCAAACACCTTTCTTATCCTCACCATAGGATCCTCCTGGTGTCTGATAATGCTTGATTGTATGGTGTTTCCTCAATCCTCCAGTAGTACACCCTCTCAGTTCTTAGTTCCTTTTGTCTCTGGCTCCCAGCTCCTCATACGCCCTTCCTTCCTCTGGCTCCTCCTCTTTGACTGGAGTGAGCTCCCCTTTTTATATCAGGTGCCCTGATTAGCCTGCCCTGATTGGCTGCAGGTGCTCCAATCAATGTAGCTCTCTCCGGTGCCTTCTAGAAAGTTCTTAATTGGCCCCAGGTGCCTTAATTACCCTGGAGCAACTGCCATTTTGGTTCCCATGGTACTAGGGATTTGCTTAGCCTGGGACTAACATACCTGTTCCTGAGTACTTTCCTGTAGCCATCTGGCCTTGCTCCATCACATCACTCAGATAAAAATTCCAGTGTAGTGAATAGGAATTTGACTGAATCAGGAGAAGACCCATTCAAATACCTGTACATGGTTATCTTATTCTCCACATCACCCATTATGTTATACAGCATTTTAAATTATGTATCTAATGAGAACCTCCTGCACTGGCATAAAAGAAAGAGCATTGCCAGTACACTAAAGCTGTGACCATCTGGAACAGATGGGCTTGGCCAGGCATGTGGGATGCAAGCAAGCATAAAGCTGTAGGTTGCAAGGAGATTAAATTAATGTGGATAGTGAGAGCTGCCATAGAAAAGAACCATCTTCCCACAAAATTGTAACCACAACTTAATACACCATGGATTGCTACAAGAGGATCTCTGGTATAAAGTGGTACTGTCAAAGCATGAACAGACAGGTGAACAGTAGGCAAACAGGTTGACCAGCTGAATTAAGAGGGTCCAGGCAGGCTCGGTTAAAATTAGGTTGATTGAAGAAGTCCCAAGTAGAAACTAGCCTGGGGAAGCAGAAAGAAGTGATGGTAACTGTAGACATGTAATCAGAAGTTCATCTCCAGAGACGGGATGACCTGCGGTGAGAGTGCACTGGATACACTGGGCAATAAAGTAGTGTCCTCAATGTCATAAAGGACAGGACAGAACAATCAGCAAGAGGACAGCAGTCATGAGGAAAGATGAGAGAAGCAGGGATAAGAATGTATGTTCAGATTTGACAGGGATCTTAGAGCTGACTTGTAGGTACTTTGTCCTACAGTCTACATTTCTAGCTAAGCCCAGACTTGACCGTGTGCTCCAGGAATTGCACACTTGTAAGTTTGGTGTGTGCAGAACTGCACTTTTGAAGATCCAAACCTCAGTTCTTTATGTGGAACTTTATCATTTCAATCATTAATAATACTAGAGCCAGGTAGATGGATGGGCCTTGCAGCATGTCTCAAAGATCAAGAGGGGTGTTTTGCCATCAACTTCCATTGAAGAAGGATCAGGACCATGGGATGTAAAGCGGTTCCAAATTTAGCCAAATGAGTCAAAGAGCCTCATTCTCTCCTGCCCTGTAGTATCTATGAATACCTGTGTAAGGTGAGTGCAAAGTTCTCTACTCATGTACACCGATGGTAGCTCAATTTGCATGTAGTGGGTCTGATTCTCCTCTTTATGCTGGTGTAAATCGAGAATAACCCTGCAGAGGTCAGTGGTGTTACACCAGTGCAAAACCGTGAGGCTGAAATCAGAATTGAGCCCACTTTGGACAAGTGGAAGTGGCTGCTCATCAACAAAGATTCAGGGCCAAAGTTTCTAAAACAAAGCTAAACTGCACAGTATATATAGGTCAATTCACAAACCCTATCTCAAGGCCACCCCCCTAAAGAAGCTGTTGGCTTGCTGTCCTGAACTGATGTAACACTGAGCTCAGCAGGTGTATCTGGAGCTCCAGCAGGAAAAAAAACAGATTGTCAGTGTTCTGTAAATTCTATAGCAGGGTAGTATGTGCTATACAGAACACGGAACAAACGCCATCTCCTTTTTCTTTAATAGGACATCAATGTGACACATAAAAGCATAATAATATTACACTTGCCTCAGATAAATTGTTCCATACTTTGATCATCTTCCTGTTGCTATCTTGTCAGAAGTTCATTTGAATAGTCTGTTTCCTTTATTTTTACACCTCATTGTTTCCCAGCTGTGTAGGACTGGAGAAGAATGTGCATTTATAAAACAGCTACATGCTTAAAATATAGACACTTTTGCCATTTCTTCTTCTTCTTTATGTATTTTTGCAGCCAGAGGTTGCAGTCAGATTTGTGGTCTCATTGTGCTCAGCGCTGTACTAATTAAGGCTCTAGTCTTGCAAGCACTTACAAGCATCCTTAACTTGATACACCTGAGTAGTTCCAGTGAAGTCAATGGGACCACTCACATGACCAGAGTTCTCACGTGCTTAAGTACTCTGCAAGATCAGGACCCTAGAATTTACAAGACACATAAAACATACTCCTGCGGCAGCTGTCAGTCTCCCGCAATTGCTTGTTTTATTATTTCTAGCCTCTGTAAAACATGCTGCTGAAAAATCTTGGACATTTGTTGTTCACATGAACACAAAGAAACATTCTCACTCTGCTCTAAACCATAATATTCTGATAATGAATAGCCTTTTGCTGAGTAAATAAAACATGGATTAAAATATTTAAATACAATTAATTTAATGGGCATAACAGACTTGTTATAAACAAACTCTAGTAACCGCACAGACAGCACAATGTTATTGTTTTAAAATTATTTTAAATTTACAGCTGTGCCAAATAAGAACATTTGGAATACGTAAAACAAGAGTTTTGCAGTCCTGTGGGGCCAATGTAATTTGCTATTTAAAACATAATTTTAGTCTCTGCATAAGAAAATTGGCTACAAGAAAAGGTCACTTGGCTTGTCTAAGCTCATCCTTAATACATTTTTCCCTGAGAATAGCCACACTTGTTGCTTCTTGAATCACCCTTTTCCTGTCTCCCTTGTTTTTAAAATATCAGCAAGTGGGTTAGTTTATGGCGAAAAGCAACTTTTTTTAGCAGCACATTTTTGTTTGTCATGAATATATTCTTTTCTAGCTTTTGTTTATGATGGTCTTCCTGATCTTATGATGAATATATAAAGGTGATATATGCCGGTATTATGAATCCTGTTAGGAGTTTGTAAATGTCAACTAAAATCTCCTCTTGCAAACCTGCTCTTCTCTGATCTGTACTTAGATTTGATTCCCCTGTGTTGTGACTCATTTGTTTTACTGCTAGAATCAAATATTTACTTGTATTTCTTAAGCACAAGAGGTCTCAATTGGGCCACACCACACTAAGCTGTGACCTAAAAGCTTCAAGTAGCCTTCCACCCACTCATCCACCCCTCATCCTCAAAAGGGTGATCCAGGAAAAATTTTGCCCCAGGGAGGCAAAATTCTTCCCCAAACTCCCTGACATGCAGAAGGAGCACACCTACTGCTACAGCACTTCACAGCTATGCTGACAAAGGGTATGTCTACACTGGCAGAGTTACAGCGCCGGCCATTACAGCACCGCTCAGAGAGCACTGAAGGGAAACTGCTGTTGTGTGTTCACAGTGTCAGCTGCCTGCGTAATAGCATGTTCACACTTGCAGCACTTGCAGTGGTATTTGGAGGGGTGCACTCTGGGCAGCTATCCCCCAGAGTATCTGTTCCTCTTCTGCTGCTAAGAGTTGTGGGAAGGTGGAGGGGGTCGTGGGGCATCCTGGGTCCTGTCCCAATGCCCCCTGATGCATTGCTTCGCATCCCAGAAATCCCTGTGCATCCATCCACATTTGGTGCCCTCTTTCAACAGTTTGTGTACTGCGTGCTCTGCCTCTTCGGTCTGCAGGAATGGATCCTGCACTGTTGACCAATATGCTGCTCATTCTCACTTAACACATCACGAGTGGCAGAGGAGTTTTTCCTTAAACTACAAAGGCAAGAGGAGTTTGACATTGATCTTGCCATGCGTAGTTGCTACAAGATTGCTTGTGGCATTCATGGAGGTGCTGACCACAGTGGAACACCACTTTTGGGCTCAGGAAACAAGCACTGAGTGGTGGGATCATATGGTCATGCACGTCTGAGATGACAAGCAATGGCTGCAGAACTTTGGATGAGGAAAGCCACATTCATGGGACTGTGTGATGAGCTTGCCCCAGCCCTTCGGCACAAGGACATGTGAATCAGAGCTGTCTTGTTGTTGGAGAAACATGTGGCAATTGCACTATGGAAGCTGGCTACTCCAGGCTGCTATCAATCGGTCACTAACCAGTTCGTAGTGGGAAAGTCGACCGTTGGACTTGTGTTGATGGAAGTGTGCAGGGCCATTAATTGCATCCTGCTCCAAAAGACTGTGACTCTGGGCAATGTACATGACATTGTGCATTTGCACAAATGAGCTTCCCTAACTGCAGAGGGGCGGTAGATGGCATGCATATTCCAATTCTGGCACCAGACCACCTTGCCACTGAGTACATTAATCAGAAGGGGTATTTCTCTATGGTTTTCCAGGTGCTTGTGGATCACTGTGGGCGTTGAATGGATATTAATGCAGACTGGTCCGGAAAGGTGCAGCACACACACATCTTTCAGAACACTGGCCTGTTCAGGAATCTTCAATCAGGGACTTTCTTCCTGGACCAGATGATCACCATAGGGGAAGTCGGAATGCCCACTTGGATTCTGGGAGACCCTGCCTACCCCTTAATGCTGTGGCTTATGAAGCCATGCACAGGGCACCTTGACAGAAGCAAGGAGCAGTTCAACAACAGGCTGAGCAAGTGCACAATGACTGTTGAGTGTGCTTTTGGCCATTTAAAGGCCCGCTGGCGCTGCCTAATATGGGAAGCTGGACCTGGCCGATGACAATATTCCTATGCTTATAGTCGCGTGCTGTATGCTTATAGTCGCGTGCTGTGAAGGGAAGGGTGAAAGCTTCACTCAGGGCTGGACTGCTGAGGCTCAGCACCTGGAGGCTGAATTTGAATAGCCAGAGACCAGGGCTATTAGGGGGCAGAGCGTGGGGCCATAAGGATCAGGGATGCCTTGAGGCAGCAATTTGAAGCTGAAAGCCACTAATATCTAATATTTGTTGCTATGTTCAGGCGTGCAGTCCTTGTAATGCTAGGAGGTTATTGTGATTGGTGCAGACGATGCACTATCAAGGTTTAAGAAAATTGCCTGTTGCTTTGCAGGGGTGTTTGCTTTCAATTAATGGAATAAAGATTGCTTTCAAACCAAAACAATTCTTTTATTAAAAAACAACAACTGGAGGAGAGAGACAAACAAAAAACCACATCAGCACTGAGGGGGATAGGGGAAAGGCAGGTCTCAGGAGGAGGTGGGGTCCTGGGACGGTTAAAAATTTGGATATGTCCAGGTATCATATCCAACCTTCTCCATTGGAGTACAGTGCAGCAGGTGCTGTACTTCAACAGGGCTAAACTGCAGAGGGACAGGTGTTAAGTGCAATGGGTACTGGGAATCCGCAGGGCTGGACTGTGATGGGGCAGGAGTGGAAGGCAGCGGGTACAGACTGGAGCCAGGACATTGATAACAGTGTACTGGTGGTGTCTGGGGGTGCATGGGAAAGAGTTTTGTGAAAGCAGCTGCAGAGGAGGGCGAGCATGGAGCTGCTCAGTTTGCAGTGCTAGTAGCACCTGAAGCATGTCCACTTGGAGCCATAACATTTAAAAGCCGCTCCATGCATAGGCGCCAACTTTTGATGGTGCCAGTGGGTGCTCGACCCCCCTCCTTGTCCCTGGCCCTGCCCCGACTCCATCCCTGCCCCGCCCCCATTCCAACCTCTTCCCCAAAGTCCTCATCACAACACCACCCCCTCCCTACCCCATTGGACTCATTCCCCAAATCTCTGCCCTGCCCTGGCCCCGCCATTTCCCCGAGAGCACCACATTGCCCCTCCTCCCCAACCCTCCCAGCGCTTGCCGCAGCAAAACAGCTGTTTTGCGGTGGCAAGCGCTGGGGGGAGAAGCGGTGAAGGCACGCTCAGGGGCAGAGGTGGAGCAGAGGTGAGCTGAGGTGGGAGGACGGGGTGGGGAGCTGCCAGTGGGTGCAGTGCACCCACCCATTTTTCCCCATGGGTGCTCTGCCCCGGAGCACCACAAGAGCTGACACAAGATCATGAAATCTCAGGGAGACAAAGACAACAATTAGGGTACGTCTACAGTAAGAAATTAATTCGAACTTATTCGAATTTTCAGAAGTGATTTTAAACATTCGGTGTTGTGCGTCCCCACTAAAGCGTGTGAATTCGGCAGAGTGTGTCCACAGTATCGAGGCTAGCATCGAATGTTGGAGTGGTGCACTGTGGTAGCTATTCCACAGTTCCCGCAGTATCTGCTGCCCATTGGAATTGTGGGTTAAGTTCCCAGTGCATGATGGGTCAAAAACATTCTCGCGGGTGTTTCTGGGTGTGTGCTGTGACTCACTCCTCCCTCCGTGAAAGCTACGGCAGACGCCATACTACCAGCAGATGGTGCAGCACGGTGCACCGCCTGTCTCCTGGTACTATGAATCCACCTCACATGTCCTCTCATCTTTCTATCTAGTCTTTCATCTAACCATTTCCCGTCTTTTTTAGCTACCATGAACAGAACAGCACAGCTTCCGCCGCTTTTTCCATGTTTTCTGTCCTGGGCTTCCGTGGAAGCTACAGAAGGCAACAATTCCCTGCTGTTTTTCGGCCATCGTGAACAGAGCCACACAGCTTCCGGCAAAAAACTCTGCTCTCCCGCTTTTGTAGCTCTAACGATGTTCCCGACTCCATGAAAGCTACAGAAGACAACAATTTACCACCTTTTATCTGCCATCTTGAACCGAACAGCTCATTTCGCGCCCTTTTTCCAGGATTACCCATGCAGACGCCATAGCGCGGCAAGCATGGAGCCCGCTCAGATCTTCGCTGCAGTTTTGACCATTGTAAATACCTTGCGCATTATCCAGCACTATGTGCAGTACCAGCAAAACTGGGCAAGGAAGCGATGACAATGCAGTTACTATACTGATGAGGACATGGATACAGACATTCCTAGAAACATGGCATGTGGCGACTGGGAGATCATGGTGGCATTGGGCCCGGTTCATGCCATGGAACGCTGATTCTGGGCCTGGGAAACAAGCACAGACTGGTGGGACCACATAGTGTTGCAGGTCTGGGATGACTCCCAGTGGCTGCGAAACTTTCGTATGGATAGGGCCACTTTCATGGTACTTTGTGACTTGCTGTCCCCTGCCTTGAAGTGCAAAGACACCAAAATGAGAGCAGCCCTCACAGCTGAGAAGCAAGTGGCCATAGCACAGTGGAAGCTTGCAACGCCCGACAGCTACTGGTCAGTCGGGAATCAGTTTGGCGTGGGCAAATCTACTGTGGGGGCTGCAGTGCTGCAAGTAGCCAACACAATCATTGACCAGCTGCTATCAAGTGACTCTGGGAAATGTGCAGACCATTGTGGATGGCTTTAATGCGCTGGGGTTCCCTAACTGTGGTGGGGTGATAGACGGAACGCATATCCCTATCTTGGTCCTGTCACACCGGGATGGCCAGTACATAAACCACAAGGGGTACTTTTCCATGGTGCTGCAAGCACTGGTGGATCACAAGGGATGTTTCACCAACATCAACGTGGGATGGCCGGGAAAGGTGCATGACACTCGCATCTTCAGGAACTCTGGTCTGTTTGAACAGCTGCAGAAAGGGACTTACTTCCCAGACCAGAAAATTACTGTGGGGAAGGTTGAAATGCGTATAGTTATCCTCAGGGACCCAGGCTACCCCTTAATACCATGGCTTATGAAGCCGTATACAGTACACCCTGGACAGCAGTAAGGAGCAGTTCAACTATAGGCTGAGCAAGTGCAGAATGGTGGTAGAATGTGCTTTTGGACATTTGAAAGTGCGCTGGCATAGTTTACTGACTTGGTTAGATCGCAACACAACCAATATTCTAATTGTAATTGCTGCTTGTTGTGTGCGCCGCAATCTCTGTGAGAGTAAGGGGGAGATGTTTATGGCGGGGTGGGAGGCTGAGGCAACTCGCCTGGCAGCCAATTTCACACATCCAGACAACAGGGCAATTAGAAGAGTGCAGCAGAGTGCGCTGTGCATCAGAGAAGCTTTGAAAGCCAGTTTCATGACTGGCCAGGGTACGGTGTGACAGTTGGGTTTGTTTCTCTTGAAGTTACCTGCCCCCTGTATATGAAAGGAAATAAAATCTAAATTGTTTAAAAACTGTTCTTTATTATTTGTTGCACAACACATTGAGAGAAATCAGAAGGCAGACTGGGGGAGGGGGGGTTAGAGGGGTGGAGGAGGAGGGAAGGACAAGTCAAGAAACCAAATCAAATGTTTGCATATGCCAGCTTTCTGCTGCTTGGGCGATCCTCTGGGGTTGAGTTTGTGGGTCCCCATAGCCTCCCCACTCATGTTCTTGGGCATCTGGGTGAGGAGGCTATGGAACTTGGGGAGGAGGGAGGGAGGTTATACAGGGGCTGCAGCAGCAGTCTGTGGTCTTGCTGCCTTTATAATATAATAATAGGAGATATACCAATCTCCTAGAGCTGGAAGAGACCTTGAAAGGTCATTGAGTCCAGCCCCCTGCCTTCACTAGCAGGACCAATTTTTGCCCCAGACCCCTAAGTGGCCCCCTCAAGGATTGAACTCACAACCCTGGGTTTAACAGGCCAATGCCCAAACTACTGAGCTATCCCTCCTCCCCACTAGAGCCACCATACAGCGCAGCATGTCAGTTGCTCCCCCATGAGATTAACTATAGCATCCTGCCTGCTCTCATCACACACATCCCTCCTCTGTTCATGTTCCTGTAATGCTTTACGGGACTCCGCAATTGTTTGCCTCCACACATTCAGCTGGGCCCTATCAGTGTGGGAGGGCTGCATGAGCTCAGTGAACATGTCTTCCCAAATTCGTTTTTTTCCGCCTTCTAATCTGGACCAGCCTCTGGGATGGAGTAGATAGGGGCCACGTTGAAACATTTACACCTGTGGGATGCGAAAAAGGGAGGATAGTATTTTAAAAGATACATTTCATAGAACAAAGGGGACGCTTTGGTATGAGTAAGCCATCACACACAGCCAGGTGACAGAATTCAACTTGCAGGCAGCCTAGGGGCATGTGGGGTTCTGCTTCTTCTACATTCATTTAAATGTTTTCAAACTGCTGGGACCCCTTTCCCATAGCAAGCAATGCCTGGTGGGTTTGCCATAAAGGAGGGCCTGCGGGCTCTCTGGGATGATCACTTCACACGACACCCAACCCTCCACACCCATTGCGTGGCTCTGATGAGGCTCTGAGCAGGGATGAGCCCTTTAAACTATACGTGAACAGCCCAGCATGGCTGGGTTTCCCCTCCGCCCACCACCACGTGGCTCCGATCAGGCTCTCACTCACCAGAAGTACCTTCTCCAGGGTCATGGTCCGGGAGCCCTCACTGGGAGTGGGGGGAAGCTAGTGGTTCCAGCATTAAGCATAGTTCCTGGCTAGAGGGGAAAATGGATTCCCCACTTGCCACCTGTGCACTGTCCTCCTCCTCCTCCTCTTCATCCTCTAATGACTCTTCCTCCTCGCTCTGTGCAACTTCCCCCTTGCAGATGTCCACAGACAGTAGTGGGGTAGTTGTGGCGTCACCCCCCATAATTGCATGGAGCTCAAAGTAGAAGAGGAATGTATGGGGCTGTGACCCAAAGCACCTGTTTGCCTCCCTGGTTTTTTGGTATGCATGCCTGAGCTCCTTGATTTTTGTACGACACTGCTGTGTGTCCCTGGAGTAGCCTCTTTCTGTCATGGCCCTGGAGACTTTAGCATACGTATTTGCGTTCCTTTTTTTGGAACGTAGTTCTGCCATAACAGATTAGTCTCCCCAACATGCAATGAGATCCAGTACCTCCCGTTCAGACCATGCTGGAGCTCGTCTGCGAATCCGGGACTGCGTGATCTCTTGTGATGGTGGACTCTGCATGGTTGTCTGTGATGGTGGACTGTGCTGACAATAACCTGTGCTGATGGTGACCAAACAGGAAATTCAAAAGTTCCCGGGGCTTTTCCTGCCCATCTGGCTAGTGCATCGGAGTGAGAGTGTTGTCCAGAGCGGTCACAAGGGAGCATTCTGGGATACACCCAGAGGCCAATAATGTTGAATTGTGTCCACAATACCTTTAACCCGGGATTGTGATCTCGATTTAAGCGCTACTCCACTTGCCGAGGTGCAGTACAGAAATTGATTTAAAGAGCCCTTTAAATCGAAAAAGCCAGTTTGGTCATGTGGACGGAATCATTATTTTTTTTAATTAACTTGGCTAATTCCAAAATAACAGACTAGTGTAGACCAGGCCTTCGAGGAAACTTATTAGACATGGGTCAGCATACAAAAGATAGATTCACATGTGAAAAGAAAGAGAGAATATCACTGACTCCACCAGCTCCTATTGTTCTTCTGATTTGACCATAGTAATAAAAAATGGCCAGTACCTAGCTCTCATGTTCCTGATTGTTCCTTAAAAGATATACAGTTGATACTGGCACTTATGTATGTCTAATTCCTTCAGATAGCACACAAGCTGCCATTTATGACATAATTCAACACCACACAAACTATCATGACAGC
The DNA here is from genome assembly GCF_016161935.1 of Mauremys reevesii. Classification (NCBI taxonomy): domain Eukaryota; kingdom Metazoa; phylum Chordata; order Testudines; family Geoemydidae; genus Mauremys; species Mauremys reevesii. The sequence goes on along the minus strand of NC_052623.1, from coordinate 46,422,786 downwards.
ATAAACACAGAACTTTGAACTGGAACAACATTAAGAGGCAATTTCCTGTGAGATACTGAGTGTCCTAAAATCCTATTGCACTCAGCACTAGGCCCTAGGAATAGCAGACAAGAAGAGGCTGACTCTGACTTCTGTTTTGATGTGTCTTAGTAACCAGAAATGACTGGTATGAGAATATGCAAATACAGATGAGCCATAGAACAATGTAAGTCAAATTTTGAACCTTCTGACCCTAAAAAATTAATTCATTTGGTATTTTTTACAATCCCTTGTGCAATTTTAATATTTTTTTTACTTTTCAGTTTTAATATGTATTCTATAAATATCTACAAAATCATGGAGAGTGTATACTAGGTCCATTATTTCTCACTTTGTAACATTTTCCAATAAGAAATAATATATGAGATGCTGAATTCTTTGTGACATTGTAGATGGAAATATATTGGGCCAGATCCTCAGAGTGTGTATATCAGTGTAGCTGATAGAAACTATGAGCCAGGTCCTTATTCATGGCTTGACTGCAACCTCCCACAGATTCTCCCATGGGAGGAGAACAAAGAGGGGGACATTGCGTGTGGTTATCTTTCCAGAGACTTCTCCTCAGTCATTCTGTGTGGGGATGAGGTCACCAACTTTGCAAAATAGCCCCTGGGGCCTACCCACAAATTTGCATAGACTCCAGGGGATCCCCTGAAAATCAGAGATTCCAGCACAGAAGCCCCATGCCTTTGCAGGCGCTCCTACCAATTCCTTGTGAGCACAGCGGCAATGGAGCTACATTGAAAGGGACTGGCCTGAAAGTGGCTGGCACAGGTCCCAAACCTTTTAAACAGGGACTGCTAAGGCAGAAAGGGACCTAGCCCCAGGCTGTATTACCTTTCCACTCTGATCTCCATAGGTCTGCTACAGGAGACAATGTGCCTCTCACCCAGCCTTGTCCTTAGACCATGTGTTCATCCTCAACCCTGTCTACCATCCATCTACTCTCCAAGCATGGCTCCCCAGACCTGCAGAGAGCCCTCTGCAAAGCTAACCCTGCTTTGTAACAGGGGAGGGGAGGATCTGCACTTGGAACTTTATATGGTCCTCACTTTTTATTGCCCTTTCTCCATCTCTGGTCCCTGTAGACAGTGGGAGTTATACCTGCGTCAGGTCTGAGCAAAAAATATTAATTATAATTATTAGTATTTTATTATATTTATTTCTTTAACAAATGAGTACGGATCTCAGGATTCCCTTGTATGTAAGTTCATCAGGAATCCACAGAATTACATAGAAACAAAGTATATTACTTTTATCTCAGTGTTCTTTTCATTCAGGAAATCTCATTGATTTAAGTTAGAATGAACTGATAGATCAGGCATATTCAAATCATGCTGGCTATGACTGTGCCTGAAGTATTTGCCTCTGAACTATTTATCTCTAAGTCCTTCGGCACTGCAATTTGTATCTGTGGTTTAAAACTATATGCTCCATATTTCCTCACTTTTCTCTCCACATCCATTTCTGGGCCAGAGATCCTTCACTGGTATAAATTGTTATAGCTTAATTGATATCAATGAATCTGACACCACTTTATACCAGCTCTCGATCGGACTGTCTGTAACTTATACTATTCATTTTCATGCCACAGCATGTGAGGTTTCCAGAGCCAGTCAAAAGTAAACATCAGTAGTTTGACACAGGTAATCACAGACTAATCCATGAATTTAAAGGGGCTGCATATGTATCCTTGTGTTATTCTGCTGCTTGAATAAGTTCTCCCTTCTATCATTTGACCCACAAGCTCTATACCACATCATTTTCCCCAGAGGTCCCAAATTGTGGTTGCTTGTCCAAGCAATGAAGTAAACAGCATACACTCTCCTTATGTTGACCCAAACACATTTATTTAGGGGTTTAGTTGTGCAATCTATATACTTCGCACCTCCATTGGCAGCTGTGGTAGACTTAAATATTGAGTTTGCTTTAATTTCTCACACTCACTTGGGAGGTTAGGCTCACTTGGGAAGTTAGGTCACACTCACTTGGGAGGTTGATTCTCATTCTGGATTCCCTCCAAACCCAATCTGCCTCTCTTTTTAGGGCTGGGCTGCAGCTGCAAACAGAATGTACGTCTGCAGAGTACTCTCTGAAAATAGTTGTCTTTGTTGTGACTAAGATATTCAGATCTTTTTTCAGTAGCACCCTTATTTGATTGACTGATGTGCCTGCAAGTTATTTTTGAATCTGAGTTATTTCTATTTCTGATGTAAGATTTTAGATGCTGTATAATTGCTAAGCCCACTCTTTTATTTGATAACACTTTTAATCTAAAATTGGGAGTAAAGTGTGTTGTTGTTGCAAAGTCTGTATGTTTCAGAAATATTGATGGTCACAACCAGACTATGGGCGTCTACCTTACATATTATATTACATTGCCTAGAGGCACAACAAGCAAACATTATGCCCTCCTGCACTGGCACTAGAAATCTTTTTTAGGTCCCTTCTTTCTTTCCTGTTAGAAAAACACGGGGCTGTTCAGTAACTCTTTCTGTGTCAGATTCTCAAAAGGTAAAGGGATAATATGCGTCACTAATGTTATCTGTGTGAGTTTAACAGTAATGGCTTTTGATGGGCTGTATTAAAATTGTACAGATTTTTTCACTAAGTTATTAGAGTTTGATATGGATCGTTCACATGCATCAGCTAGGCTCTTAGTCCTCATATAAAAATAATTATAAATACATATTAAAATAATCACAAAAAGGTACATATTACTACATGTGGGATTTTTTTTAACAACAGTGAAAGGAAATTTCAGATGAAAAGCTGGTAACTAAATGCTGCCCGAATGAAAAGATAGGTGGCATTTTACTATTTGATAATCTCCAAAAATATGTGAGTGTGTGATCACAATTCTAAACATGTACAGAAGATTAGAACACTAGCTTAAATGGGTCTATTTTTACTTTGAAATGAAAAGCTGGAATGATCATACTGAAAAGTTATCCCCAACCACTTAACTTGACCAATCAAAATAACCTCCTGCATGAGTTGGAAATTTGGAAAATAAAATCAAAATAAACCTCTAGCTTTATATGAGCTTCTTTTTAGCACTATAAACATCTCTCAAAGAAACCTCTTAGCACCCAAATACAGGTGATGCATTGACCATTACTGTAGCTTCACAAGAATCAACTGAAACCCAGGATGATGTCAGTTTTAATGCAGTTCTTTACATTCCAAAATGTTGGGATGTCGAGAATATTATGCATATTTTATTCTCTTTATATTATTATTCTTATTAGAATATCAACCATAATGAAGGCTGGCATTTTACTGTTAGTAAACTGGAGGTGTGTATGTTATAGGCAGAGCTACCTACTCTGCCTGGGTGCCCAACACATCCCATTAAAAGACCCTATTTTCAGTTGCTTGTGATATTTCCAGACTTGCCTGTTCAAGCTGAACTTTTCCATGCTGGGTGTCTGCTTTGGGTTGAATATTTTTGGAAAGTTTCAGAAAAAATGGCTCAGCCATTTCCAAGAATGAGATTTGGGAGAAACTTTTCACTGGGAAGTTCTATCACATCCCATGCTTTGGAGCAGGGACCAGAAATTTTGGCCGGGGTGGTGGTATCAAGGATGTACCTTTTGCTGTAGCTGTGTAAAAGGCTTTCAATTGGCCACGATATAAGATTTTGAAAAAATCTCAGTTCTCATATACTCAGTGGAGACTTTGAGTTTTGCTGCTAAATTCTCCAAAGATCTGTACTGGGAATGCTCCATCCCAGGGCTGCAGAGTTGAACAAGACTTTCTCTGCAACTGGTCTTCCAAGCTACCAGGAGTCACTCTGGCACCAGGCATTAGGACCTAGAGTAGGGAGACTGTTTATCCTGTGTTCTTAATGCCCTTCTGGCTAGCATCCAGTAGCATAGAGGTGGATGTATCTTTACAGGAATGCAGAAGGTATAAGTTCCAGACCTGGAGAGGAAGGTCCCATATAATATATAGTGCAGAATAGTCCATGTAGGTGACTTTCTTTACCTTAAGTGTTACCGTCTCTGATAAAAACCAGTCTTTATTTCTGGTAGTCACATCTCAAGAGTAATTTTGAGCTGTGGTAGTATATTTCTTTTTAGTTAATTACATTGCTCTTACAAATAATTAACAATCAGAAGAATGTATTACAGCAGTGCCTGCATGCTCCAATAGAGATCAGGGTCTTATTGTACTGGGCATTTCACAATATATATTGCCCCAAATATCTTACAATATAGAAAGACAAAGGCAGGATACAACAAACAAGCAAAATGGTCAGGTTGATGATAGGCACATGTCTTGTTAGCTCCTTTTTACCCTCAGGACAAGTAATATAGAAAAGGGGCATTGGAGAGACATCAATATATAGAAATTGTAATATACATTATACATTATACCTAAAGCTATTATGTACTGTGTGCATTTGTTTCTTTAAAAATAAGTGCACATCCACTATACCCAACAGCCTTTCAACCTAATCATTAGTAGTTGGCTGTTTTCTTGTAGACGTCAGAGAAGAAGTGGATCTTGGGGAGGGACCTGGAACACCTATTATTACACAGGGTTTCATTCATGAAGCTTCAGCTAACCTTGAATCCTCAGGTACTTCTTTCCAATTAGGAATAGCTATGTTTCTTAGTAAAAACTATCTCTCAGGCCCCACTGAAATACATGCTAATAGATCAACATGGCACATGATAATTAGAAACCTGTATAAATGATGACAGGCTATGGGATCTATTTTAGTCTTTAGTCACATGGAGAAAACCATTCTAAGATATTATTTTACTCTTGTTTTATGAAGGCAGTTTTTTCAGCAGTATCAGATTATTTATGTTGCCATATTTTTCTGTGGTCTTACTTCACAGATTTTCGTACCATTTAATGATCAAACGGAAAATTCACTTTTATCAACTTATAAATTTAAACATAGCCCAAATAAAATGCAGATAAATAACACCAGCATAGTAATTATCTTTAAAAAAATAAAAATAGGATTTTTAACATTCCTTACATCCTGCTAGGAACAAAAATAGCTTTCATACCAATCTGTAAACTAAGGAAGAAAATCTGATGGGATGGGGGGTGGGGACCTTGTACTAGAGTGAAATAGACCGTGCTGAATTGGAACATGGTGAAAAACATACTCATCAAGAGTAAAGGAGATTAGAGGCATCTTTCACATTGACCAAGCCTGCCTACATCCAGCCATAATAAATGTTTCAGTAGCAGAGGTTGACCATAATAAGTGTTTTTGCAGGCTTAAAGCCAAACCTGAAACAGGGCTCTGTAGGGCTTTGTCCAATTTCTTAATTTAAAAATGCAGCATTCGTTTTAAAAATATATTTTTAGCAATACCAGTGCAGCTTTGTTGCACTAAAAATATGCTTTTTACTTTCCTAAATGTTTGATAAACTTCCAGGTTTATTAAAGCAATGTAACAGAGACATCAAATGACGCTATCCCCCCCTCCGGTTTTAAGATGAAGGTTGCCATAGAGTAGGTTCTTTACTTTTTAAAATATCAAAAAGTAGTTTGTTGGTTTTAAATATAAGGTCCTATTGTACCATAAGGCTTTAAGGAGAACTTCCCTTTGAGTTCTGAAGGGGCGTTTTGCTAAAAACCTGATAGCAAAAGAGGGTCTATAGAATGCACCAAATTCTTCTTTCCTGCTTACCCTCCTCACTTTGGCTTTTATTTTTCACTTGAAAGAGCAACTCTCACAGACTCACTGTTGCCTAGTGGTTAAAGCAGGAGACTGGGAGTCAGTACTCCTGGGTCTGTCTATTGCTGCTGAATTGCTGTGTGACACTAGGCAGGTACCCTAAACTTCTCACTGCCTCAGACTACTCGCTGTAAAACGAGTACAAGAATATTCATCTACCCCTTCATTGGGGCTTTTACTTTTTTATTCTTGTCTTATATTTAGATTGCAAGCTCTTTGAGACAGGGACTATCTGTGTTCGTACAGCACCTTGCAAAACAGCATCCTGGTCCATCACGGACTCCATCCTAAGCACTATATCAATGCAAATAATATATAAGAATAAGTAAAAATAAAAATGATTTGCTTAGTAATACCCTAAAGGGGCAGCTGAGGGTTTGTCCTGACACAAGTGAACTCTCAAATGATGCAAAACTGGTAACACTGTAACTGTCACCCACTCATCCCCACACACACCTTGGCTGGCCTGGAATCAAGGGAGTGGAAGGGTAGCTTAGAGTCACTTTTCACCTGCATTGTGTATAAAGGTGAGGACTGGCTCCACTACTTGCAAAGTCTTTTGAGGTCTTTGGCTCACAGGTTCTAGGCAAGTATGAAGAACCGTTATTCATATTTTTTAAAAATTCATATAGCAAATACAGGCTTGTAATTGCCTGGATTGCATTGTATTCTATTTAGAAGCTTATTGAAGCCATGAAATGTGTATCTTACAGTGCCATAGGCTTGTGTCTGTAGCCAAGATACTGTCTTTTCAAATAAATAGTAGATTTATTATAGTTTATGAAGGTAATTCCTATTCCTAACAGGTAGAAAGAGAGGCTCTATATTAATAAGATATAGGTTTTACAAACAGATCAATTATTTTAAATCTCTTTAAGTTGTAATATTGTATTTAAAGGTGAAACAAGACATTAGAGAGAACTCCACTAAGATGTTTGGCCTTTGATAACCATAATGGGAATGGGTCCTATTGCCTCTTCTTGTGGATATACCCACAGGAGGTTCTGAAGTGTACAAGTGCGGGAGACACTGAAGTTACACGTGTGGAGTCTTCCCCTGGATCGCTCTATCAGAAGCAGAATTTGCCCCACCACTGAACTGGCCCTAGTTGGCTAGATCATCGGGCTCAACGGGTAGTGATCAATGGCTCCATGTCTAGTTGGCAGCCGGTATCAAGCGGAGTGCCCCAAGGGTCAGTCCTGAGGCTGGTTTTGTTCAATATCTTCATTAATGATCTGGAGGATGGCATGGATTGCACCCTCAACAAGTTTGCAGATGACACTAAACTGGGACGAGTGGTAGACTCACTGGAGGGTAGAGATAGGATACAGAGGGACCTAGACAAATTAGAGGATTGGGCCAATCTATGACCTTATAGTCCATTCATCCACCCCACACGTCTTTAACTTGCTGGCATGAATACTGTGGAAGACCATATCAAAAGCTTTACTAAAGTCAAGGAATAACACGTGCACTGCTTTCCCCGCATCCACAGAGCCAGTTATCTCGTCATAGAAGGCAATTAGGTTAGTCAGGCATGACTTGCCCTTGGTGAATCCATGCTGACTGTTCCTGATCACTTTCCTTTCCTCTAAGTGCTTCAGAATTGATTCTTGGAGGACCTGCTCCATGATTTTCCCAGGGACTGAGGTGAGGCTGACTGGCCTGTAGTTCCCTGGATCCTCCTCCTTTCCTTTTTTAAAGATGGACACTACATTAGCCTTTTTCCAGTCATCTGGGACCTCTCCTGATTGCCATGAGTTTTCAAAGATAATGGCCAATGGCTCTGCAATCACATCCACCAGCTCCTTTAGCACTCTCAGATGCAGTGCATCTGACCCCATGGACTTGTGCTCATGCAGCTTTTCTAAATAGTCCTGAACCACTTCTTTCTCCACAGAGGGCTGGTCACATCCTCCCCATACTATGCAGTGAAGTGCAGTATTCTGGGAGCTGACCTTGTTCGTGAAGACAGAGGCAAAAAAAGCATTGAGTACATTAGCTTTTTCCACATCCTCTGTCACTAGGTTGCCTCCCCCATTCAGTAAGGGGCCCACACTTTTCTTGACCTCCTTGTTGCTAACATACCTGAAGAAACCCTTCTTGCTACTCTTAACATCCCTTGTGAGCTGCAACTCCAAGTGTGATTAGGCCTTCCTGATTTCACTCCTGCATGCCTGAGCAATATTTTTATACTCCTCCCTGGTCATTTGTCTGATCTTCCAATTCTTGTAAGCTTCTTTTTTGTGTTTAAGATCAGCAAGGATTTCACTGTTAAGCCAAGCTGGTCGCCTGCCATATTTACTATTCTTTCTACACATCGGGATGGTTTGTTCCTGAAAACTCAATAAGGATTCTCTAAAATACAGCTAGCTCTCCTGGACTCCTTTCCCCCTCATGTTATTCTCCCAGGGGATCTTGCCCATCAGTTCCCTGAGGGAGTTAAAGTCTGCTTTTCTGAAGTCCAGGGGCCGTATTCTGCTGCTCTCCTTTCTTCCTTGTATCAGGATCCTGAACTCGACCATCTCATGGTCTCTGCCTCACAGGTTCCCATCCACTTTTGCTTCCCCTAATAATTACCCTACTGATGCCATAGTGCTTTGCACCATGTGTTGTCCTTTACACCCATGCTGCATTAGGATTGGGTAGCATTTCCCTTTGCACAGTGCTGCATGATCACACAAGGTGCATGGCAGAGGGGATTTAGGCCCTTTGTGCCCTGTTTTCCAACAAGCTGCCACTGTTTCTGATAAGGTTGCTAGATTTGGTGTAAGAACACCAACTCAAGCAGTAGTTCTTAGTTGAGTAAGTTGTATAAATAGCTCTCTTCCAGCTTAATGTACGTGCCATTGTGCTATTGCACAGCAAAGCCAATAAGTGGCAGGAATAGATGAATACTTAAGTAACAAAGATGTTGCTTTTCATTCTATAGTCCCTAATCATGAACAACAGAAAGTATCTGAAATACTGCATACAGAATATGAAGTGTTTTTAAGTTGTCTATGAGCACTCAGGATGTCTTCTTTAAGCATTTTGCTATTATAAAAGATGACCTTTTACATAATACTGCTGCAGCAGCTAAAGCTAAATTATTCCATTACTTCAAGGTTTGCAACTCTTTATTTACAAGGAGCTAAAAAAAATCCACTGAATCCAATGAAAAAATATAAAAAGTATTTTATTTTTTGAGAAAGGGATGCTGCTGTGTTCACACTATCATGCCACATTGGTGTTGGGTTATTTTTTTGTTGCTTATTTGTATATTTTTTCTAAATGGAGGTTCAACATAACAAAGCCTTTACCTATGAAATGTTCCATTTTTAGCCACAGTTTTCTGTTCTTCGTGGATGACCTGAAATTTCTTAAGAGACCCTTCCCACCTACATAATAGTATGTGCAACATGACATGTGCTAGAAGAGATTAGGGAAGCAGCTGCTGAGGCCCAGCAGCCAATAGCCACCAGCTACTGCCACAATATTATTTCTGAAGCCTAAGTCATCTCTAACCCTGAGCTCGCATTGATCTCCCAGAGCATGTCTTACATTATAAAACAACAGATTCCTCGAGGGAAAGTAAGGTTGAGGTGTTTCTTTTGCTGGAACATAGTTTCCATATTGTATATCACAGCTAAAGAACTAATTACAGGGGTTTCTGCTCACTGGCCAGACAGCCTTTTTCCTTCCTTCCTTTGCATTTTATTTCCAATTGTACATTGCACAGCCATTAGTATAGAAATATTCTTGGCTGAAATAGCTTAATTTTACCCTGCTATCATCACTTCCTCCTGGACTTGAGGAGCAGAGTAGAACCACGCAACCATTCCTGGGTGAAATCCCATCCCAGGTCAGTGCATGTATAGTTTAGTTAGCAATCCCTTCCATGACTGCTGTGTCGTGGCCAGACCCTGCGTGGGGACACAGCCATGTCGTTTGTTTGCAGATGAGCCAGGGAGAGTTAATGTCTGTGAATTCCCAGCCTACTCATGGACTAACGTACTGCTCACTGTGATTAAGGATAGCAGAATTGGTTCCTTGTCTGGTAGTATGATTTTTTCCCTCTAAAAATATTTTAAAACATCTCTAATTAAAAAGGGATGCTGCTATAACACACTAATTATGGACATTTTAAAGCAAAAGTTACAAGAAAAAAAATTGGAGTTTTTCATTTTCCATGTTGGTGCATTATTGATTGTAATGGCTCATCACATATGTTGGTGACACTTGTTTCATGGTCTTTTCTGGTCATCATATCCACAAACTATATAACCATTTTCAATTATACCCACTGAGTTAGCAAGAATGGTGACCCTTCCCCCTCAAACTGAGCCTGGATTTCTGTTTAACTGCCCAAACTCAGTAGGATCATGTTTCCACTGCAAATAATGTTTAATGGTCCTGGTAACCCAGAGTTACAATAATATGAAATATGAAACTCACAAGATCTTGTGGCAGGCATGAAACTAATCTGTGTCACATCTGCCCATTAACATTTCAATGCATTGCTGTCTGCATAGTTTTATTCAAAAGAGGGAGAAAGCACTGAGTATATCAAAGTGAAATGCACTCAAATGTATTACTTATGTTTCATGCAATTTTTAGGGTAAGTTAAAAAGATGGTGGCTGTGTGGCACTTCTTTCCATCTACAGCACTGTGCATCATTATGGCTCAGTTGCCCCATCTGTCAGATGGAGATAATGATCCCCTCGTTCTTTGAGGTCTATTGATGAAAAATATATATAAGAGATGGTGATTGATTATTATTGTCAGAACTCCCAGACTATTCTCTGTTATGGAGCAATACTGAAACCTTATCAACTGAGCTGAATAATATAGAACCCCTGTCTGCTTAGTTTCGTGACTGCCTTTTCCATTGCAAACCCATGCTCCTTTCTGCTAGCTAACACAGTGGTGCATATATCTCTGCTTACTGCCATGATATTCAATATGTAGCTCTCAGGCTGCATCTGGCTGTTCATAGCTCTGTGCACAGCACTCTGAGCAAAGCACTGCTTGGAGCCCTGGTGATGATGAGGCATTGATGTCTTGAGGAAAGCTGACAATTTAAAACAAAGCCACAGACAGAGACAGGCATGTGGGTGGCAGTGACATGGACAGAAACAGACTTCTCAAGGCTCAAAACTGGCGACCGACTTCAAAGGCTCGATCTCTCACTGAGTCATCAGTAAGGCTGCACCTATTATAACGTTTATGTGGCTGTTTTGGTGAACAAATTAACGATTGCTTTGCAGTACTCTAAGCTGCTGCCTTATAAATAAACTTCTTTTGTGCATTTACAGTGTATTCCAAACTATTTTTCATGTCTCTGCGGCTGCTGAAGGTTGCAGCTCAGTTACTGACGATGAGGTCAAAGGTGCTTTCAAGCTCAGCCCTCAGCTGGGGGAAGCGATGTGCTCTACTGGTCCCTGAGTGACAGTTCCTCCTGGAGGTTCCCAATGACCAGAGGAAGGGTGTCTGCTGCTACCTATCTTCATAGGGTGCAGTATAACCTGCTTATGGACCTGAACAGCTCTGCTGGTTGTGCATAGGAAGTATAAGGACATGGGACCATGTCCTTTCTATGCTCAAGCAGTTCTTTCACTCTGGGCAGAACAAGATGGCCTCCTGCGCCTTTCAGGGGTTGTCTCCTTTTGCCCTCCACTCCATGTATCCACAGAGCATGAGAACCCAGCCTGGCCCTATGTAAATAGTACGGATGCCATTATCTCACTGGCATGCACTGTGAAAATTGCAGTGAGTCTAACACAGCATGTGAAAGAATTAGCATCATTGAGCCTCACTGTTCCTTTCAGTGAAATGTTGATTTAGACACGTTTCCTTTTTTTGCATGTTTCCTTTGAGGAGTTTGTCTTTCTCTAGTTGACTGAGTTAAATGCCCTGTGGCCTTTGTGGAAGTCTCTCTCTCTCTCTCTCTCTCTCTCTCTCTCTCAAGAGTATCCCAGCTTTCTTTTGTTTCCAAAAATTGCATCCTCCGCTACAGCTATCCCTCTACTCGGCATTCTGCTCTCATGGATGGAATGATGCTTCTTTTTAATCCTAAACAGGAAAGGCCAAAATCTACTGTTTAGTTCTTTCTTTCTGCTCATCCATTAGTCTTCCATAACTGTTCAGTGTGCCAGCCATGGGGGCCAGGGCTAGATTGTGATTTGGCCTATATACATATGCAAGTGAGTTAGGGGGAATAAGCACATCCTTAAGCTTGTGCACAGGCTATTTGAACACCAGGTCCAGGTGCTTAGAAGTCAGCAGGCACCACATGCCTGTATACTCCACCCAAGAGCAAGGAAGCATGGCATAGGTTGACGAGGCCAGAGAATGGATGGAGCTTCAGCTCCATAACCTCCCCATACCACTGACCAGCACTGGGTGTCTTGTAATTTTCTGCTGGAATGGGCCATTAGTAAATGATTTCCCTCCCCACAGAGTGAAGAGACGAAGGGATGGAATTGTCCCTCAGAAGTGTCTCAACAAACAAACCAAAAAGCAATTTGCAAAAATGTTCAGGGAAAAATAAAAATGTGTTGAACTGTTGACTATTATGTATTTGTATTACCATAGCACCTCAGAGCCCCAGTAATTGTGCTAGGCACTGTACAAACACAGACCAAAAAAGGCAGTCAGTCCCTGCCACAAAGAGCTTACAATCTAAGTATAAGACACAACACAGCCAGCCATTCCCCTGTACTTGTGATGTTTCAATTAATGTACACATTACTCACAAAACAATGGTGGAGATTTTCCTCAAATGATCCCAAAAAAACCAACAAACCCTTCTGGACTGAGACCCAAGCATGGAGGGAACCTCGAATCATAGAATCATAGAATATCAGAGTTGGAAGGGACCTCAGGAGGTCATCTAGTCCAACACCCTGCTCAAAGCTAGACCAATCCCCAACTAAATCATCCCAGCCAGGGCTTTGTCAAGCCTGACCTTAAAAACCTCTAAGGAAGGAGATTCCACCACCTCCCTAGATAACCTATTCTAGTGCTTCACTACCCTCCTAGTGAAAAAGTTTTTGCTAATATCCAAACTAAACTTCCCCCACTGCAACTTGAGACCATTACTCCTTGTTCTATCTGCTACCACTGAGAACAGTCTAGATCCATCCTCTTTGGAACTCCCTTTCAGGTAGCTGAAAGCAGCTATCAAATCCCCCCTTATTCTTCTCTTCTGCAGACTAAACAATCCCAGTTCCCTCAGCCTCTCCTCATAAGTCATGTGCTCTAGCCCCCTAATCATTGTTGTTGCCTTCCGCTGGACTCTTTCCAATATTTCCACATCCTTCTTGTAGTGTGGGGCCCAAAACTGGACACACTACTCCAGATGAGGCCTCACCAATGTCAAATAGAGGGGAATGATCACGTCCCTCGATCTGCTGTCAATGCCCCTACTTATACAGCCCAAAATGCCGTTAGCCTTCTTGGCAACAAGGGCACACTGTCGACTCATATCCAGCTTCTCATCCACTGTAATCCTTAGATGCTTTTCTGCAGCACTGCTGCCTAGCCATTCGGTCCTTAGTCTGTAGCAGTGCATGGGATTCTTCCGTCCTAAGTGCAGGACTCTGCACTTGTCCTTGTTGAACCTAGGGCTCAGTGAGGGTTGCAGGGGATGGGACTGGAGGGGGGCTTGGGAGAGTGAGGGGTCAGGGTCCAGCTGGTTGGGACTCAGTGGGGTGGGGTCCAGATATGGGGGGCTCCTGATGCAGGGGGTGAGGCTCGGTGGGGTGAGGGTTTGGGGGGCTCCTAATGCGGAGGGGCTTGGTGGGGGGGGTTGTGCAGGTGGGGGAAGGGATCACTGTACAGGGAGCTGCTGCTCCTGTCTGCCCAACCCCTGTGCCTACAGACTCCCTGCACCCAACCCCCGCACCGAGCCTCACCTGCACCTGGACACTCCTCCCCTCCAGTCTCAACTCCCCACCCCCATGATGCAGAGCTTCCTGCAGCCAGGGGAAGTTTCTGGGGCTTGATCTGACCCAGTCCTGGCTGCTCCATGTTGAGGAGGGGGAACTCTCTCACCATCCTCCCCCAACCCCAGCTGAGACTAATGTCCCTGGGCCACCAGGGCATCCCCAGGCCCCCTCCCCTGGGTGATTTACCTGCTCTCCTGCTGCCCGAATTGACTTATCTGAGGGGCTGAGGAGGGATGAGTGAGCACTGGTGCAGCTTCTCTTTGTTTCCCCACAGAAACCATTTTCTGCAAGGAAGCAAAGGGAATCTGTGGGAGGGGGGCATTTTTCTGCTGAGCCGCAGGGGTGCAGAATTTCCCCAGGAGTAATTAGAGATGCCTAGAAAATTGGACATATTGGACCAGTTTTACACCAGCTTAGAACCTGGTCCATCATCTTTAGGGCCTTGATTCAGGAAAGCCTGAAAGCATGTGCCTAAATTTAAGTCAACAGGACTTAAGCATATGATTAAGTGTTTCCCTAAATATTTTAATATATTAAAATGGATTTAAAAATAACCATGGAAATTCTGAAGTAGAAGTTTGCATCTGTTTTAAAGAGTGCACTATACATTTCAACAACCTACCTTGATAAGGAAGTATTCCAAGGGTTAAAAAAAAGATCAATCAATATCTGCATGTGTTCACTTGGTGTGTTGTTAAGCATCAGTTAGATCAATAGTTCAGTGCTGTGTCTGGAATTCACATTAAAACACAATGTCAGGAAGGTTGGAGTTAGAACAGTATTGATGGTAAATGAACGTAGGTCATTTGAACTGGTAGATTCAGGCTCAACATGTCAGTTCAAGATAATGGAAATCAATAAAGGGGCAATGAAAAAGTTAGTGGAAATGGGAAGGGGAAAAGAAAGGAACACAATGAATTACAGAAGTTAGAAGTTTGCTTTGTCTTCCTTACTTGATTTTCTAATATTTTGTCATTGCTTTAGTGGAAGAAAAAGAAGCTAATAAAATGTTTCGTTTTCTTTTTACTCTATAGTATTAGGGTCAAATCTTGCAAACTTTCACTCATGTGAGTAGCCTTATTGACTACAATAGGACTACTTAGATGAATAAGGGTTTGCAATCTTTCCTCAAAACTCAAGTCATCCACCGTCCTGATCAATTTACTCTTCTATGAGCTCCTTCTAATTTGTGATTATCCTTCCAAAAATTTGGTGACCTGAACTGAATGTTAGATTTCAGGTGCAGTAATACCAAACTCAGGTGGAGAGGAGACATTGCCTCCCTACTTTTGATGTGATACCTTCGTGCATGTAGACCAACATTCATTAGGTTTTTTTGTCACCATATCACACTGCAAACTCCTGTCTAAATGACTGTCTACCATCACCCCTAGATTTCTTTATGGCTTGCCTGGTTTCTCTCTCCTATTAAGTACATAAGATTCAGATTGTTTTTCCCTAGGTACATTAACTATCTTCCCAAACTCAATTTCATTTTTCTCTTTTCTCTCAATATTTCTAACATCTAGGTCCATTTAAATTATTTCTCTGTCCTAACAAGTGTTTGCAAATCCTCTCAATTTAGTGTCATCCACAGATCTGATTAATGTGCTCTTTACATCCTCTTTTAGATCCCACCAAGAAATCCTCCAACTCAATATATTGCCATTTATCCTTACCTTTTTGTGAAGATCTTTTCAGCCAGCTTTCAATCCAAACCAATTTAAATTAAATTTTAAAAAAGGTTTTATTGTATCCTGTTTATTTAATTATTTAATATCTATAAGTATGTTAAATGCTTTACTAAAATGCAAATAGCATCTAGTGTGTTCTCATCATTCACTAGTGTTGTTTCTATATGAGAGAGGGAACAAAACACCAGGGATGTTGGAAGAAAAGCAACCATCAGGAGTGTGTAAAAAAAAGGTATAAGAAGAAATATAACAAGCCCCACAACTAGCACACACTTATGCTGGATAATATCAACTTTGTTATTTTCATCACCACTTAGGCTACCTCTCAGTTTGGTCCCATATATTTATTATCCATTCTACATTAGCTTATTATTAGCATTATTATTTATATAGTAGTAGTGCCCAGAGGCCCCATCAGAACAGTGTATACATTACATAGATGAATACACAGTCCCAACTCAGAAATGTTTACAATGTAAAAATACAAGTGCCATCTGAAGGTTATGGGGAAAGGGATACACATAAGTGCATAGAATTTGATGCACATATGTACTGTGGCAAGGCATCTCTTTCACCTTGTCAGCCTCAGCGTTCCTCCCTCTGGTGGGGTGGTGGTGGGAAGGAGGCAATAGTAAATCATTCCTACTCCGGAGGTTTTCTAATTCTTAACTTTGGTTTATTAACAGTATGTACAAGATGGGCCTCAGGGTAGTCCCAAGTCGTTCTCTTAAGCGAAAAAAACACAACACAAAAGGTATACATTTCCTTGCCCCCACCAGAGAACTGACTTTGCTGGCTTCTGGTTGCCAGCCTTCCCCCAGATAGAAGTAAACTCAATATTTACCCAGTATGGAGGAGAGCAACTCTCCATCTAGGAGAAGCCTTTTCCCCCTGCTGCCCCTAATCCTGCTGCAGCTTGTTTCTAATCCCTCCTCCTACCCCTCTCGCTAGAGGTGGTTTTTAAAGGTTACCAGAGGCCCTTAATTGAACTCAGGTGTGTCTAATTAACCTGAAATAACCTCTTTTCAGTTCATAGGCCTTCACCATTCTACGAGTCATATTCCTGCCTTCCACCACTCTCCTATAGATGTCAGATCTGATGTTGTCATGGTACAAATGCATTTTAAAAATAATATTGTTATAACTAGATGAAGTGTCAATCATCTTCAATGCATAGTCAACCGATGGAACTATTTGCCACAGGATGTTATGAAAGCCAAAACTATAACAGGGTTAAATAAAAAACTAGAAAAGTTCATGGAGGATAGGTCCAATGGCTATTAGCCAGTGATGGGCAGGGATGCAACACTATGCTATGGGTGTCCCCAGCCTCTGTTTGCCAGAAGCTGGGAGTGGATGACAGGGTATGGATCATTTGATGATTACCTGTTCTGTTCACTCCTTCTGAAGCATCTGGCATTAGCCACTGTTGGAAGTCAGGATACTGGGCTAGCTGGACATTGGTTTCACCCACTATGGCCAATCTTATGTTCTTATCTGCCTTGCAAACCTGCAATCATTAAGTGGATAGTTTCTTATGAGTGGCGAAGCAGACATGGATTTGGAGGAGGGATTTGATATAGAAGGGATAGTGGTCTTACAGATCAGCTCAGGATGGGAAACTGAAGCACAAGCAGCATGTTTCCAAGCACAAACCCAGTTAATATGGAGGCAGATTCTACTCTGGATAACAAAGTCCCACCACAATCTTCCAAAAGGTACCCAAGAAGTTGAATACTATGATGCACAATGAAGGGCTCAAATGATTCATGGAAGGCCAAAATGACTCAAATATGACCAGTATGGTGTCTTTGTTTAAACCTGAAAGTTACTTTCCAGCCAGTGCACTGACACGTCTGTGCAGCACTCAGCGTCCATCTTAATAAAATAAGCTTCTCAACAGATTTAAGTGCCAAAAGGAGAATTTGCCCAGCTGTCTGCACATGCCAACTGATTCGTAGACAAGTGGACAAGCACCCAGCTATATAAAAAGCACACTTCACGTGGTATTTCTGGAGAAAGCATGTGCCAAGCCATTTGTAGTGACTTTTAGAAACAAACCACATTCAACATCTCCCAGGTTAATAAAGATCAGATGACAGCCTACATACTTTCAAAGTTTTAAAAACAAATATATGTACAGCTTACCAGCCAAGGATGTTCCACTGGTTTTATTATCACTGACAATGAAGCCAATGTTGTAAGAGTAGAGTGAGATGGCCAATTCACTCATGTCATGTTCTGTGCACAGTCTAAACCTGCTGCTGCATGCATTTTCTTAAGAATGATGTTATTGTTATTATTTATTATTCAATATCTTCTGGCAGAGGTTCACAAAATCTGACCTCATTTCAGTCACTCAACAAAGGCGTGTAACATTTTTTAGAGCTGCAGGAGGAAGTACTTTACCCATTCACAGATTAAAACTGGAAGTGACAACTTAATGAACCTTGACATTTTTCTATACTTACTGAAAAGGCTGGTAGAGCAGTAGAAAGCTGTCCCTGATGTTCTTTTCATCACAAAGATGGGCAGAACCAAGTCCTACACCACATTCTTTTACGGGCTCCATCACAGGAGGGCAACTTAAATATCCTAAGGACTCAAACAGCAACCCACTGGAGGGCATTGCAGTGAGGATGCACCACTTCAGCTCACCCTCTGCTCTCCCTGACAATATCTCCTGCAAATGCACACATGCCCCAGTGGAGGGAAAGTTACAGCAACTTTCAATCCATGGCAACAGCCTCTGGCAGATTTTCTACCATCCAGGAGAGACCTCATGCCCTGCTGAGGGGAAGCAGGTGTGAATGTAATCTAATGGGGGTTTTCTCTATTTCAAGTTGAATTAAAAAACTCTAAATAAATGTCCATCCATTGAAAGCATAGAATTTCACCTGGTTTTCTATTTTTATGTTCTATTTTATGATCCAAAGCACATAAACTGTCTCAGGGTTGTTTGAAAGGTTTACAAACCTACTTTGAGTTTTGCATTTGTAACAAGATCTCAAACCCAGGTGAGTTTTGCACATTTCCAATTTTATGTAACAAAATCTGATGCCGTAAGAATTTTACATTAATTATTCTGGCATCATTCCATATTACCTGGTCTGCTTGACCCAAAACTGAATTAACATTCCCATCTTTATGGACTGAAAGAGATAAAAGAAGCTACTGTGTTGGGAAAGCAAACAGTGTTGCAGCTGTAGGTCATTAGTTGCATCAGTAGTGATGCAGTGACCTGGTGTATTACCATGCAATGTCTGTTTGGTGCCATTTGTGAAATGGGTTGGTGATGCCAATCCACTTCATCTTGGACATTGTTGCCTCTGCTAAGACAGCAAACCAAGGTGTCAAGTAGTGTCAACTGAGGCATTAGCTTTTGCCTTATGGATACCTAGGAAATGGACCAATAACACATTACACATAGTTATAAAGTCATTGATGATTCTTCACAGCCATCAAATAGTATAAATGTTTGGTCAATAATAATTCAAGCTGAACTCAAACAGCTGACCTGGTGGTGAATGGCCCTGTATTTCATTACTAAGCCTCTGAGTCATCCAGTGCCTCTTTTCTTTTAAGTAAGGTCTCTGCATGGGTTTTAGATATCACTTAATGGAATGTGGATATTAAATGTATGTAAATCCATAGCATTTTGGGTAGAACCACATTCCACCATCTCCCGTTATAAACACCATCTCCTCCTCCTCTTCAAACCTGTCAAACAGACAGGAGAGCCTAACAGACTCCAGAGGTAAATCCCTACTTCTGGTGGGCTAGTGCTGCTGCAGAAATGGAAATTCACAGTGAAAATAGCTCCTATATGCAGACTATCAGAGAGACCTACTACAAACTGTTTTGTAGGCACCTAGAATAATGAGTATCCCTGTGTCTGTTAAACAGAAAATTGTGCAGTTAGTTTTTCCCATGGTTTTAGTGCCCAGACATATGAAGACTCCTATATATATTTTAAAAAGATTTTTAACCAATTTTTTTTTGGAGGAAGGGACCCACAGCTGTACCTGAATGACATTTTAAGCACCAACTGCTATGATAATCTTTGGACACTTATTTTCCTTATGGCATGACATTTTGTACAGAGCTATGCAAAACTCAACAGTTTTGATTCTCAGAGATTCATGGGTTTTTGTTTGTTTATTCCAATAATTGTGCTTCAGAACTGAATCAATTCCAGAACTCAAACTGGAACTCCATTGAACCTAGTATTTTTTCCTTTTAGAAACCCATCATTTTCCCCCGGTGCCCTCTTAAATTCTTTTCCAGGCACTTTCTATTCAATCTTCAGTTGCTAAATAGTTGATTCCTCATTATCACTGTGTCTTTCCAGCTTCTTCATTTCAGCTTCCACCTTCTCTTTCACAGCATTACTTTTACTTTCTGTGCAGTCTTCTTTCACACAAACATATTTCAGATGAGGCTGCTGTCATACCTACATAGCTATCTATTTCTTTCCAGTGCTGCTTTCAAAGATCTCAGTTCTATTCATTCCTTTTTCAAAGTGAGATGTTTTGTATTACCTATACACTTTAGTGATAAAAGGAGATGTAATGAGGATCAGTTTCCAGAAAAAGAGAACATTTATCCTCACAAACTTTCAGTAAGCTCTCTGGGTTGATTTTTTTCTTTAGCTAGATTAAAGATGCTACATGTTCATTTAAATTCTGTAGCAAGACACTAGAGTGAGTCATCCTCCAGTCTAGGAGATATGAGTTGGTATCATCATGACTTGTGGTTACTGCCTGACCAGCATGGAGATCTATATCACTGGCTGCATGTTTACCTGTTCCCTCTGGCATTGTTCATTCTTGCTGCATTCAAGACACTCCTTCCCAATCACTGGACATGCTGGCTATCCTTTAAGAAGATACTGCACTTTCTGTGTTGTCAGATATCCCCTTGTGTGCCTTTAGCTTATCGCAGATTTTGGATTACATTCCATGCCTAGGGCCTATGTTTCCACTATTTCCACAAACTGACTGATGTCCACAAATCAGTCTAATATGAGCTTTGGCTCTCTACAGGCCTGATCCAAAGCCCAGGAAAGACTCCTGCTAATTTAAACAGGCACTGGATCAGGTTCTTAGAGCTCACTCGTAGAACTTGGTTGTTGAACAATGTGGCAAAATTTTCACCTGGATGTCATAAGCCAAATTAATAACCTCATATGTGAATCCTACATGGCATAAAAATAGTCTCACCTGGGTTTTATCTTGCTTGCCTGAAAGCCAATGCTTGATCTCCCCATTACTTTTCGGAGAAGTCACCAATCAGAATGTTTCTGTCCCTTGTGAGGCCTCATTCCCTTTTCTAGGTTCCAGCCATGGGAGCTGTAAGTTTGTCTAGTGTCATGTTCACAGTTCACATGCAGATTGCTTTATTCATGTTTAGTGGTCCTGCAGACAATGACAGTTATAATGATTCTGGGCCTAATCTTCAAAACTGTCTTTATCTGCAACCTACCAAGACAGCTGTACTTACTGGGAAATGGAAGTGCCTAGGGTGAAAGAGGAAAGACATTCTCTGTGCAATGTCCTAGGCAGTAGAAAACCTTACTGGAGGGCATCAAAATGAGCCCTCACCTGACCAGTTTCAGATCTCATTGTAAGACATCCTCTTGAGAGAGGTCAACCCACAGTAACAGAAACTGAAGGCCAAGGCTGAAGCAGAAAAAGGTGACCAAAGAGGGGAAAATCCAAGTTTAAGTGGCAAACACTGGATTGGTGAGAGCAGTGTTTACTTTGAATTTCATGCTTATCATAAATGACTATTTGTCCCCAGATTGTACAATATGTTGCACATGACAGATCACAGAAGCAAAGAAATTAGATATGACCAATATGTACGAGGCTATATCTGGTCCATATTCTGGGTAACAATTTTCCCTTCAATATATTCTCCCAGTGCCTTATCCAGTCTAGCTTTAAATGCCTCCAGTTATTTTTCTGAAGACAGAAAATTTGGAAAAAAGGAATTCCAATCCTGATATTTAAAGAGAAGAAAATACATTATACTTATAGTTGACAAATTATTTTTGTTCTTAAAATAGAAGCTACATTATTTTCTTCCTTGGTTCATTACCAACACCACAAAAAATCACAATACAGACAAACGGATTCTTTAGGATATGATTTCCTGCATTTATTTCTATATTTGCATCACTTAATGCTTCCCCCCGCCACCCTCAAGATAATATTTATAGGATTAACCATCATATTGTATTTATATATACATAAACTAGCAATTCATATACATGGTGTTTTTACTTATCAGCTGAACAAAAGGTCACCTCAAATATTTCTCAAAAACATGAGTAAGTTTCTCCCCATCAATTCACATACAAAGAATGTTCTGAAGCAAAGATTTTTAGCCATAAGGTTGGAATGTGGAACCAGAAGAAAGTGAATTACTAAGTAAAATAAAATAAAACATGCAAATCTAAGCCTAATATAGTAATAAAACTGAATAGAGATAAAATCTCACCCTCAGAGATGTTTCAATAAGTTTCATTCACAGACTGGACACCTTCCTAGTCTGGGAACAATCCTTTTCCCTGGTACAACCCTTGTTCCGGCTCAGGTGGTAGCTAAGGGATTTCTCATGATGGTCTCCCCTTTTGTTCTGTTCCATGCACTTATATATCTTTTGTATAAGGCAGGAATCCTTTGTCCCTCTGGGTTCCCACCCCTCCTTCTCAATGGAAAAACACCAGGTTAAAGATGGATTCCAGTTCAGGTGACATGATCACATGTCACTGTAAGACCCCAAGCCTTCATTCCTCCCAGCCTGACTCACAGGGAGGCTTGCCTGCAAACAGAGCCATCCACAGTCAATTTTCCTGGTTGATGAGAGCCATCAAGATTCTAAACCACCCACACGTTGCATAATTACAATAGGCCCTCAGAGTTATATTTCATATTTCTAGTTTCAGATAAAAGAGTGATACATTTATACAAATAAGATGACCACACTCAGTAGATTATAAGTGTTGTAACGATACCTTACAAGAGATCTTTTGCATGAAGCATATTTTAGTTACATTATATTCACGCTCATCAGCGTGTCGGAGTGGGAAGTGGATGGGGGCGGGCTAGGGCAGGGCTCTCTCCTCTTTTTTGATTGTTGAAATATGGTAACCATAGGCGAGGGGAAAGATGTATGTAGATGGGCTGGCGCCCAAATACATCCACTGCAGCCTGTAGGAGCCCCCGGGGGGGCGCCAGGCTGCAGCCTGGGCAGGAGGGGTGGGGGGGCATGGCTGCTCCCCGCTAGTGCCACCGCCGCCTTTGCAGGGCTGCTGCCCCCCTGCACCATGCCGGCTCCTCCATGGCTGGGGCTTGCTTCTGCCGCAAGCGGGACACTCTGGCTCTCCGGTGCCTCCAAAAGGTGGCTCCTCCCTGATGAGCTGCTGCAGCGGCCCAAGCCCGGCAAAGCCAGTGAGTGGACTCGGGGTGGGGGCCACCAGGGTGGGGTGGGAAGGGCTCGTGGGGGGCCTGTGCACCCTCCAGGGGAGTTGAGGGGGCAGGGAGGAGGGAGCCTGGTCTGGGGAACAGCCCCTGGGCACGGATGGCCCCTGGGAAGGCTGGTCCCTGGGGTCTATAAAAGCTCATTGGGATTTGCCCCTCAATGAACCGATGTGCGGGGGGGGGAGGAGTGCAAGGTAGAAGTTTTGCCTAGGGTGCAAAATATCCTTGCACCGGCCCTGCCCCAGGGGGTGCATGCATCCCCTGGGGCAGGGCCGGTGCATTTTAATTTAATTTTAAATGAAGCTTCTTAAACATTTTTAAAAACTTATTTACTTTACATACAACAATAGTTTATAGATTTATAGAGAGAGAGACCTTCTAAAAACGTTAAAATGTATTGCCGGCACGTGAAACCTTAAATTAGAGTGAATAAATGAAGACTTAGCACACCACTTCTGAAAGGTTGCCGACCCCTGCCTTAGTACATTGTTCCAATGGTTAATTATTAGCCCCACTGTTGAAAATGTGCACCTTATTTCTAGTTCGAATTTGTCTAGATTCAGTTTCTAGCCATTGGTTGGACAAGATGATCAGGCCCCTTCAAGAGCTATCCACTATGTGCTTATGAGTCAAATTACAATACAGGGCCAGGCCTGGGAACTTGCATTTATAACTTTCATCTACAACTGCAGTAATTAAATGACCAAGATGCACCTTTGATCCAATATCAGCACTAGTGGATTACTTCCTGATAGAATAATAACTAGGCCTGATGAACCCTAAATTTGCTTTTATGGGACGTTCAAGGGCACCCAGGTCTCCTGCAGGCATCAGTAATACATTCTTTTCTTTCAGATGCAGACATTACTACCATGATTAGAGCTAGTCAAAAGTGAAACACTTTCATGAAAATGTTCATGAAATAATATAATTTTTCATAGGAGAAATTTGAAATTTTCCAGCCAGCTCTAGCTATGATACATGCTTTTGTCACCTCTAAACTCAATCCTTACAATTCAGCCTTCAGCCTACAAGGGGCTAGCTCATAAATTCAGAAGCTAAATCCAGGATAGAATTGAAAAGAAAAGTTTTCTTGGCAAGTGGAGTATTCCGTTTTGAAGATTGACCATTGTTTCATGTATGGAACTGCCTACTTATTAACTTCTGGGTGGAATTTAAGGTGTTGGTTTAACCAAAAAAGCCTTAAAATGCCAACTCTACATATGACTGCTTTTCTCTTTGCTACTGGTATGCTTTGTAATTCAGAGGAGACACCCATGTTGGACTTCCCTGGAGGCCCTTATTTAGGAAAACACTTCTTTAAGACTATCCCTATGGAAGACAGCACTTTAGCATGCAGTTTACTTTAAAAACATGTTTAGATGCCATTGACTTTCAGCAAGACTTAAGCAGGTGCTTAACGTTAAGCATGAAGTTGCATAACGTTCAGTTGAAGGAGTGTTGTCCTGAATACAGACACTTTTCTGAATTGGAGCCTAAGGGAGGAAACTGCTAGCCTGGCATTCTCCAGGATGGCCTTTGATTTTGGAATTCCCTCCTTCCTTGGTCTGAAACTGCCCAGAGGCTGGCTTTCAGGACATATTGCAAAGCCCATTTGGACATGTACTTGGGGAGGGGCTGAGGTGGTGGAAAACATGTCATACTCAGCTAAAATATAAGTACATGAGTCAGAATAATGTTTCCAAATGAGGGCTCACAAGATAGGAGGGTTGTGGAGGTTAAATGTCCCTTTAAAGTACACAAACAGGACCAGATCCTCAGCTGATGTAAAGTGGCTTAGCTCCATGGACATCAATGGAGCTATGAGTTACATTAGTTGTGGATCTGGCCCATATTTCCTGTTGCTTCTTAGGAACTATAGTGCATTTAATAGAATGTGCTATGACATGTTTCCACTAAGGAGTTCATCTTTGGGCAGAGGTGATTGGTAGTTTCTTATATTTGTATCTGACTCCCAGACTGAGTTATTGGCTCCATTTAAAATGGAAGCACATCCCCCTTATCACAAACAATCAGCAGACAGACCAAAAAGCCCCCAACATTTTACAAAATAGGTAAAAAACTTCCTACTTCTCAATCTCCAAAACCGTCCTATCTTGTGAGCCCTCATTTGGAAGCATTATTCTGACTCATGTACTTATATTTGAGCTGAGTATGACATGTTTTCCACTTGACTCTGAACTTCTTTTGAGTACAGTAGCATAATGTGACATAACTGACTGCTGAAAGCATCAGCACCTCCCACTAGTTGGCGCCATTGCTGCTGCTACAAAGGATGAGGCAGGAAATGTGAAGAGATGAGCCTTTCCTGAGCATTTGCTTGAGAGAGAGGTACAATAAATGTTAAGATTTTGTTTTGATTTTAATATCAATAACATTCTAATTCCTTCCTTAGGGTGGAATTAGAAATCCATCAGGGAAAGAAGTCATATTCCTATAAATAAATGGATCAGGAATCTAAAATATCTACAATTGTACTAAATTATTAAAGGAAAATGCCACTAGGAAAGTCAATGCCACTTTGATGAGCTTATTACAACAGTGAGAATGTCAATTAAATCAGTGGGCAACTGGAACTCCAAATATGAATCCAAATATTGGCAATGTTCAGGATTTCTCTTCATCTCCTGAGTGAGTGAATGAATGGCAATGAGTTTCCAGATTTTGCCAAGGGAGCTTAGAGGGGATTTTCTGTTAAAAGTCCAATATGTAGAGGAGAACAGCTCCCCAGAACTCTATTGAAAGATCAGCAGATCTATTCTAGAAACCTCTCCTTTCTTTTTTTTTTTTTTTTTGGCAAGGGTAATCAAGAGTAATTGGTTCGTAGACGCTAGAGCAACAGCAGCAATTTTCCATGAACTTCATTAATTTAAACAAAAATCTTTACATTTGTCACATTCTGGGGTGCAATCCAGACTAGTGAGGGGTTGTGTCACTGCCTGTCCTGTAACCCTGAATGCGTCAAAATGCTCTGCTGCTGTAATACCCTTTGTCTAAAGACTCCCAGCTAGCATACAAGCATGCACTGGGGTAGGTATGTTAAGCACCTCTGAGTCACCCAAGCTGATTCTATCAGCCCACTGATTACACAACTGCCATACTCTGGTCTCCACCAGCCTTAGTTACATCTGGCAAGATTACCCCAGCACCCTTCCCCCCAGTCCTAATGTTTTCCAAACTGTGAGCTCTGCAATGTGAAGCCCTCTCCTCGACCATTCAGGGACCATTAGAGAGATTAAGGTTTATTTGTTCCTTTAAAGATACATTACCCAAAGCTTGTCACATTAACTGAAGTTAACATTCACTTAAAATCATAAACAGCGCTGGGTTGGTTTAGAGTAAAAGTAAAACAAATTTACTAACAAAAGGAGATAGGACTTTAAGTGAGTTCATATAAAGGATAGCATTAGAAATGGCTACAAATAAATAAGTGAAAAACACTTTCTAGAAGCTACACCTTAACAAAACAAGCTTACAGCCTTTGTTAAAGGTAGTTAGGTAATAATAATTGGAGATATACCAATCTCCTAAAACTGGAAGGGACCTTGAAAGGTCATTGAGTCCAGCCCCCTGCCTTCACTAGGCAGGACCAATTTTTGCCCCAGATCCCTAAGTGGCCTCCTCAAGGATTGAACTCACAACCCTGGGTTTAGCAGGCCAATGCTCAAACTGAGCTATCCCTCCTCTCTTACAAGTCTCCTTGTTTCCTTACAAATCTACTTTTCAGAAAGATGGCAGATCCATCCTTCTGGTTAGGATCTCCCACAAAGTCCAAAGAGCTTAGTTCCTTTGTCTTTTTAAGTGAAATCTTACTTGGGCCAGCTAAAACTTACTACCAGATATCAGTGAGCCCTTGCCCTTTTTCACTGAGATGCTGTTATGGTCACAATATCATACCTGAATTTATTTCTGTGAAATGGACGTGATGGAAGGAGGATATTCTGGCTCAGTAATGGTGGAACAGATTGATTGGGAACCCTTTCAATGGGAAAGTGGAGAAGAGGAGTGTTTGGGAGGAAATCTAAACCACAAGACATACCTCAATGTTTTTAACTGTTATTGCCTCTATGTCTTGCCTACTTTTCTTGATAGCAGAGAATGTATCCTCACATGCATTTGGAAAGCATCTAATTTATGGGTGCCATGACAATAAGAATAATAGATAATACTAAAAGAGATGGACTCCAAGCTAAGCACTGTTTCCAAACACTCCTAACCTTCAGGAATGTTCAGAAGTGAAATCTGAATCTATATCTGTATCATCATTATAATAGTCTGAGCCAAAATCCCTAAATTTTGGAATCTTCCAGACCCAGATCTGGATCTAAATTTTGTGACTTGCAAATTTTGTGAATGCAAATATAAACATTCCTGTACAGCAGTTGCCATTAAAATCTTTACAACTAGTTTTTGCAAGTAATTATTCCGATCATCTTGACAATTATTAATGGCCTGATTCTGCAACCCTCATGTATCATGTCAAGTAGCACTTACACGGGTGGGGTGCTTCAACGGGACTCTTCAGGTGAGTAAATGCTACTCAATACAAGTAGTAAGCTAACATTATTAGCAAATAAGAAAATGAGTCTTGAATGCATTGAAAGCTTCCCCCACACACGAACACACTCTCAGAAGGTCAAATAGTGTATTGATTTTATGTTAAGCAAATACAGAAACAAAGAAAATGAAATAGTCTTTGAATTGTTGTGTTTAGGTAAATCTCTGTAGATTCAACATCTTACTTCCACATCATACTCCGCTGTTTCTGAATTGCTGGTTCACTACACAGACACCAAGCCATACTTCTCTACCATCTAAAATATACAACTTCCCTCCTGAAACTGTGATCAGAAAGAGATCATGGCGCAGCACACATATAATATGCAGAAATCTCATGCTGAACGTACCAATTTTGTTTAGTCTGACGTTCCATTTCCTCCTCCCCTCAAAGCAGTTCATACTTGACACCAGTTTAGTGGTGGGATTTTGATGTAGGAGAAACATTTAGGTGCTGAGTCACAAGTCTAATGGGCACCTTGAGGCTGACAGTGGAAAGTGAACATGCCAGTTGAGTGACAGGAAGCTTGCAAGCTCTATTTCCAATTCTCATAAAGAACTTCCTATAGCTCTAATTTTAAATTATTTGAAGACCCTATTTAAGATTCAGTCTAAGCACCATTGTTTTGGGGTAATTCAGCAAGACCTGGGGCAACCTCTTAGCACAGGAAATAGAACTGATGTTTAGCTAAAAGGACTTGATGTATGTTGATGCACCAGATATTTGCTTTTTTCAGGAGTAGTGCTTGCTGCTTTCCACTACCTACAAGTTAAGAAATTGTGTCAGATCCTATAATAGGCAATTACATGTGTTTGAAAATTTCCATAAAAATCACCAACTAACTGTAGAATTTCTGTATGTTCATACGGTACCTACCCTTCCAGAATGAATTTCATTTAGGCAATTTAAAATATGGTAAAACATCCAACAAAGATCAGAGGGCAGATTGGGTGTTTTTGAAACGTAACAGTTCTTTTCATTACAAACCACTTGGGAAAATAATATTGAACCCATCCAAGTTTCACAGGTTCAGAACATCTGAAATGCACCCAAACACCATTAGTGTTTCTAATGTTTTGTTTAGAAACTCAGTGTCTTTAATACTTAACATTTCTTTGTGATTATTTTATAGACATGATGTCATTGTTTCACCTTATTTTATTAAGCACCAGTTGACACTGTTGCCAGAGAGCAAAGCAATAATGCGGTAGTGTTATGAACGGAAAATGCTGCAACATGGTGTGTCTTGTGGGGTGAAGGGAGGTCTAGTTCAGTTTAGGGATTTGGATGTAATTCCTTTTACAGGTAGCTGTTCAGACAGAACTAAAATAAAACTGAACACAGTGGGTTCCAACTACACCCTGTTCTGTTTACTAATGTCAATTTTCTTCCCTAAAGTCTTGTGAATTTCAGTGCTTATAAAAGGGAAGGCTGACAATACACTCGTTTCAGCAAAGCATAGCAAAGCCAGGAGCTGTTCAAACTTCACAACACAAAGTACTAAGCACCTCAGTTCTTACTGAACCTGCTGTGCTGTGGCATGTCTGTTTAGGGCTACATCTAAAGAGAAGACAACTACTCAGTGGATTGATGCTAATACAATCTATTTCTGATCCAATGGGTCCCACCCTCTGGTTTTGCCCATTCACACAACTAGAGTGGTCACCATTAAGAAGTCAGTGTTTGACAAAAGATGCCACAGAGCTAACACAATTATTTTGTGTTCTAATTACAGGGGAAACAATAATAACTGTGTGGTAAATGCTGACATTTTAGTGCTAATAACCACCACCTTTCTTCCTCTCCAAACAACACTTCAGTTGTAGTGATGGAGGTGAGGCTGAGGAAGAAACTACCAGACACTTATACATGTGTATGCAAGAAGAGATTACATGTTTATGTGACTATGACAGCAATGATAAGGATTTTGCTTGACAGGTGTGTGTCTCTAGAATTTATACAATGGTGGTTTCCTGGTTGCCCAAGGGTGTAGCTTTATATGTTAAGTATTTGTTTACTGCCTAATCATTGTGAATCACCACAAGAATTTGCAATACAAAATTGTCAGTGAAATAGTGATGAATAGAGACAAAGTATAACCATATTGTTATAAAAGGGAAGAGGATGCTCAGAAGTCTTGGGTGCCGGAGAACTTTGCCCTTCCACTATCCTTGATCAAGCACAGATGCCTGATGTTCCATCTCAAGGCAGCTCTCCTACCATTAGAAACATCTCCCTCACTAGTTTGTAATGAAGCATATTTATAATTCCACCTTTCTTCAGGATAGTTCCAGGAATTGCTTTTTGACCCAGCCCCCATTCAATCACAGGAAAAAGGGACGAAATAGTGGCCAGTCCCTTTATGGACACATTACAAACAAAAAGAGCATATTCCTCTTTTACATGCTTTCCTTGACACTTGGGATGTATTTCTGCTTCAGTCTTTTCAGCTCTCTGGATAAGAAGCAGCTCTTAATCAAACATGGGAACTAGGCAAAATAATTGAGTCCAGTTAGATTTTGGTTAAAACTAAAAGAGCTGGATGTAGATGTGCAAAGTATGACTGGCGGCATAATGGGTATGCCCATTGTAGGTATAAAAGAGACTTTCCACAGGCATTAAAATTCATTATTTTAACTCAACTGGATAAGGTGACCAGATGTCCCGATTGTATAGGGACAGTCCCAATGTTTGGGTCTTTTTCTTATATAGGCTCCTATTGCCCCCCACCCCCTGCCCGATTTTTCACTTTTGCTATCTGGTCATTCTACAACTAGATCACCCAGGAGACAGTGCTATAAACAATGGTACCAGCAGATTTACAAGTGGCCATGGGACTTCTTTCTCCTCCTGTAATCCTAACTGTTTGAGAAAGGTCTCTGGCAAACAGCTTACTCTTGGCATAGCTGGCATCAAAAGTACTGGAAAGTGGCAGACCCTGGACTTTATCTGAGGCAGACTGTGATTTGTCTTTAAACTGTAGGCAGAATGAGTGACTCACAGTAAAATCAAGGACTAGCAATTGAAAAACATGACAGCACTCATTAGCTGATGCCACTGTATCATTTTTACAAGTACCAGCTTACAAGGATGACAGGATTTAGAAGAGCATGGAAAAGGAACTTGGCAATTTAGTTTCTATTATTTCCTAGAGCGAGAAGATGGGGGACATGCGATTCTGATGAGGAGAGGAGTTCCTCTGAGCTGACAGTGCTATAATACTGAGAATTACTGAGACTGCCTTGTACTACTGCAAGCACAATGAGCGACTCTCATTTGATGAGTCCAATATTAAGGTGGGTCTTCAGGGCCTGTTAAATAATCAACAGAAAAGAAGGTGCCTTAGCACTTCTGGTATTTGCTCAGACAGTACCCACTACCTAAAGAGCAGGCAATTATTCTGATAGTTCCTTTTCTGTTGTTTCTTTGTGGGACCCTACCTTCAAGGCCATTTCTTTTTCTAGTACACATACTGGTATTAAGTCCTGTGTTGTGATTCCCCTGAGGAGAGACACACCTCTCCTTTAGTACAGTGACTGAGAAAAGAGAAGTGTTTCAGACTCTGTATTGTTTACTATATTCGGAACCCCAACAAATGCACAAAATCCTCCCAAGCTCTGCTACACTCTACTTCTCAGTAGAAAAAGTGAATCTCTTCCCCTCCTCCAACAGGCAGAGCAGGAACTAGCACTCAGGGGACTGCAAGGAAGGAGTCTGGCTTCCATGCTAGCTGGGACCACAGAGCCCCAAGCCAGCTAGGCGTTGTGGCTAAGCCCCCAGCCAGCTGTGAGAATGCGCACTGCTCATTTGTAAAGGAGGAATCAAGTGTGCCTGGCAGCATGTCACCCCAAACTCCTCACTCCCCTGAGCCATCCCCTGCTGTGTGCCAGCCAGATGGTCCATGTGCCAGATGTCTGGCTAGCAATGCTCCTTCCCCACAAGCCCCCATATGCTTGTGTAATGCCAACAGACCCCAGTCATCAGCAAGTGGGATTAAACCAGGGACCTCTGAGCATGAGCTAAAAGCCAACTGGTTGTTAGCCAAGACTGTAGAGCAGACTCATTTAACTCTCGCTCGCTCACTCTAAGTGGTCTCAGTGCACCTAGATGGGACAGACCACCACACCCAGGAGCTGTGTGGGTTACACTTGCATCAGGAGATCACCATACCACTGCTGGCTGCATGGCTCCCTCGGCAGTGTTATTGTTTGTCAGATTAGGGATCATTTTTCAAACACTGTTAAGATAGCTAAAGAAATTGCATCAAATGCCAACCTGATTTCTTCAAAATTAATGCCTACCAGACCCAGAAGTTCCTAAATCACAGGAGATAATGAGAATGACCTTTACTTTTTCCTTTTTGGAAACCCCATCAAAACCAAGCAGCAGTACTTTTCATGGCATTTCTTTTTTCAAAATGAAAATGATGTATTTGGATAGTGCTGGGGGAAAGGCAAAAAGGGGTTTAAAAAACCCCACTGGAAATGTAATCTGAGGAGACAAGCCTTCCTACCCCAGGAAAAACCCAAAAACTAATGTGGCCTCTTGATCTAAAATGAAGTAGCATTCTACACTTATGACTCACAACACTATTATTAATTATTATTACTTAGGCTCAAACCTGTAAGATGCTGACCATCTGACTTCAGTGTGGACTGAGGCAGCTTAGACAACTTGAAGGAAAGGGCAATTTAATAGCACTCTAATGTTTTACAGCTGGTAGAGTATTCAAAA
The DNA here is from genome assembly GCF_016161935.1 of Mauremys reevesii. Classification (NCBI taxonomy): domain Eukaryota; kingdom Metazoa; phylum Chordata; order Testudines; family Geoemydidae; genus Mauremys; species Mauremys reevesii. Next base: position 46,390,611 of record NC_052623.1, on the reverse strand, counting down.
GAAGACAAAAAAAGAAGCAAAGTCTGGGCTCCAAAGACCTTAGAGATTAAAGGCACAAATAGGTGTGGTACAGGTAATGGACTAAGAGTATCACATGGACTCTTGGGCTAAACCTGTGCTATGCACCAGCACCCAGGATGCTGCTGGGGAGGTGGCTGGGGGTATACAGACTCTCCAGAAGGAATTTTGTGGACTCAGCCAGAACTCCTCCTTGTGCTTGCAGCCAGCACACACTCATGACTGCTGTGCCTCCCCAACAGAGGGTGCAACATATTCCACTCGCCTTGCCCTAGAGGTCCTTTCCTGAATTGGGGCCATAATGATTCTTTAATACTGTACTGAATAAAATAATGGGGGGAGGGGGACTGACATTGTCTACAAATTAATATCACCCATTTTTGCACTCCAAAATGTTGTAATATGGTCACGAAAATCATATCTTAAAATTGTACATATTTTTTCAGTCAGGACCACAGTTTTTACTTCCTCCATGCTCTCATAAGGTGCCCATCACTGTGGTATCTGAAAATGAGCCATTTTCACTCAGAAATAGACCTTAATCCAGTTTTAGTCTGAACATTTTAACAAAATGGAGCTAATTTTCAAGTCGCAGTAAAATATAAAAATACTAAATTCATGAGCATTTCAAAGATTATTGTGAATTTTACTCATATCATTTCTTTTAACCCCATTGCATGCAGAAATGTGCAGTGAGACATGTTTAATTTCAGCTTTCATTACAGTTCAAAAAGGACCCCTATTCACTAGTTTTAGAAATATTTTTTTCTTGTTTCCAGGAGACTCACGTTAATTAAGTAAATTTCCATTGCTTGTTTCTGTATGACGGGCAAAATTGGTTTGGCCCAGAGCAGTAGCTACAGAATAAAGAGATGTGCTAAAACGCTGATGGACCAGATATCTGACCTTCCTTATTCACCTCTAAACTTGTGGACTCTGTCCTCATTTGTCCCTAAATGTGGTACAGCACTTCCTTAAGAAATACTGGAATGCACTGTGTATAAGATAACTCTCACTACTAGATGCTGTGATATTTTCAGAAATACTTTTATACATACATATTACTGAATGGAATGGAATGTCAGACCAGCCCAAGCGATGGTGTGTTCCTTCCACTACCAGCTAATGGAGCTGCTTTTGAATCTAACGTCTCCATGCTTTATGTATGAGGTTAGCTGGCAACCTTGGTATCTGTGTATAAAAGCAAAGAAGGATTATTACTTACTGCACTGAAGATACTTCCAGGAATGCCATGAAACATGGTGGTGTGATGAATTTGTGTCCTTGTATAAGTATATTACTTTTAAGACCCCACCTCTTCTACTGAGGGCTCTTCAGATCCCCTTTCTGAATGCAAGCACTCAGTGCTGAGGGGGAAAGACCAGCCTATTTGCAGAGATCTTTCTACTCTTCCCTTACGTAGTCATAATAACTACTGATGTCGGACAACTTGAATCACAGGATTAGGAGCAACTTTTAAGTCTTATGAGTCATTGTTTATATTGATGATGTGGAATTTTTATTGGTTGGTTTGTTCACTTGCTGTGGCTGCTGCCCCCGTTATAGTCTGTCTATTCTGTGTTCAGAAGAGCAAATCCTTGGGAGTGACATGCTTTCAACTTATCAGGGATGTTCTGTGAATATATTAGTTAATATGTATACAGCACTGGGAGAATGTAAAACAGTACATAAATGCTAATTATTACTAGATCTATAATTACAATAATATTTATTATCCACATATCAGCATTAGCCAAATTTCTGGATCCCTACACCCCTTGACTTTGGGGTGCCTCATCATCAGAATCCAGATCCAAATTCTTATTCTGAACACTCCAGAATTTGGTGAACAAGGTGGAAATTGGGATCTAGCTCTAAATTTTGCAGTTCTAGACCAATGTTATTATAAACATAGGTACCTTTCAAAGAAATAATATAGTCATGTACAGGACTGGTCCAGAGCACTGCAGTAACACTACCACAAGCTGTTTGGCCAGATGCTCAGCTAGTTTAAATTGGCACAGCTCCAATTATTTATATGCTGATTTATGTCTGATGATGCTATCTCTCTATAGTGGTTCGGATCAGTACGGTGACACATGGTAATATGTTTATATTTATGAGCATTTACTATACACAGATTTAATGTTTTTTTAAAAAAGTTTAATGATCATGAGGAGCCAGAATATATTGCTGCACTGATTGTAACCACTGACAGAGCTAGCACAAAATAGCAGCGTGGCTGAGGCGCGAGCAGTAGGATGGTCTAGACACTATGTACCGCGGGTTTTGGACGGGATTGTACTCAAGGTAGCTAATCCATTCCGCCGCTTGCACCACTGCAGTGACACTTCTGTTTCTAGCATGGTAGCTCAATCAGAGCTAGCATGGATATGGCTACCCAAGCTGGAAATTACACCTTCCACCTCCAGTGCAGTGAGAATTGGCTCTGAGAAATTATCATGAGTCTCATAGGATTTCTTTGGTTTTAGTAATTTTGATGCTACTCTTTTTGCTGATGTTAATCTTACTCCTAGAGCTCGGCAAATGTGTCAAAAATTTTCTAGAAAATGTTTACTCAGCAGATCTGAGTCCATTTGCTCATGCTCCTGCCTCTTTCTGTGGTAGCTTGGCACATGAACATTTGAGTGAATAAGTTTTACTGGCAAAAATACTGGAGGAATGTTATTGGGCTTAATAAAGGGAAAATTAGGGGAAATTCTATGGCCTTTTATGCAAGCCATCAGAGGACGTAATGGTCCCTTTAGTCCTTGAAATCTACAAATCTATGACTCTGAGTGAATATATGAAGATAAATTTCTAAGTCATACATGTAAGCATTTTCAGAAGTGAATTTTTCATTCGCACACACAAATATTCACAATGTAAGTGCTTGCACATTTATCCAATGTACCCCCTAGTCTGAGCAATCAAGTTTTTTGGTTCACTGCTTTGCTCAACTCTGCATACACATTGATTCTAATGTAGTCACACACAGCATTAAAGCCACTGCAGCTATGTAAATGTGGATCACCTGGCTCCTCCCTTGTCCTAAATCCACCCGCATCACCACCGTCCGCACCTTACTACATTGTGTTGGTTGGGAGTCTCCCCAGTGCATGGTTTTCTATAGGTGCAGAGACAACCTTGCATGCTCATTCAAATGGATTTTGCCTTGGTAAGCCTTATCATTTGCAAGTACTAGTGATAGCACATCAAATTTTTCAGACAAGTAATTTACAAATTCACAAATAGAAACTACATTTAGAAAATTTAGCTCTCTGATCAGCAGAATTGCACACAAAACTATTATAGTTACTCAAAGTGAAAAGGAAGCACTGCACAAAATATATCTGATTTTACAGTATTGCACGGTAGAAAGTTTCATTTAAACAGTGTCAATCTGACAGTGCTGCGAAGCAGATTTTTTGCCTCGGGAGGTGAATGAGATATGTGATGTTGTGTGTTAAGAATACTTGGGAATGGAAATAAATGTTGTTCTGTGTAAGTATTTGTGGAGATGCATCAAAAACTTCTTTTCTACCTAGGACAATTTGTTAAACAAATTATGTACTTTAAAGAGAAATTTTGTTTAAGTTTAAGCCTCATATTCAGGTTTTTTTTTTTTTTAAGAATCATTTACAAAATCGAACGCAAAGAGAAAAAAATTTCCATGCTTTAAAAAAATGCAGTCGGAATGGTATGAGGAGAGGGGGAAGGGGGTGGAGATGGAGATAGGAGACCTGGTGGGTGGCCTATATTTAAAAGTTTCCTTGCAATGATTTGAATCCAAATACACAGCAGGCAGAAGTGTGCTACTGCATGAACAAAAGTATGACATTGATTTGATATGGACCTGACTACTATTTCATTGACCAAACAGAGTAAAATTCAAAAAATAAGCAGCATATTGTAAATGGTGAAAAGTAAAGTAGTTCATTTAAATTTAATATCTTAGTTTCAATCTTTGTTTATAGCATACTGCACTTTATTATATTAATTGTTTTAAAGAATATAAACCAGCCTGTTTATAAACCAGTCTTACATGGTTTTCTTGACTTGTTAGATACTAGTCAAGGCCAACAGGGTTTTAAATAGAGCTATCAGTGCCTCAGAAATATTTTGTTCTAGTCTCTAGGTCTAAGTTAGGACTAAGGAAGTGATCACAGAAATTTGCTGATTTGTTTGGCTCTACATCACAATCCCTGGAAAGCAAAGGGGAAGTAACCCTGCCATGAGAGGAGAATCTTCTTAATAATAGTACCATGAACATCTGTTCTCAAAATACTGAATAAATCCAGGCCAGGCTCACAATCAGATGACAACTTGCTCCTGTCCTTGGAACTGTGCCTTTGGGATTAAAAGAATGATTCTCTCTGTCCATTTTAAGGGTGGCTTCAAATGCCTCCTATATTTAAATCTGTTTTTCATTATTTTAATTATTTATTATCATTTTTAAAAATATGACTTAGTATTTTCAGAATGACCTTTTGAAGAGCAAACACCCTGGAGGCAAAGGGAACGTTGGTATTGACACGCACTGAGTTGGGTCCAGAACTAGATAAACTTCTCCAGCCGGGGATGTAAGAAAACTTTAACTATTCATCAAGGTCAATAGACTTTTCAACTACAAAACCAGAAATCTGATTAGGATATAATAATAAAATAATAATAATAATAATAATACCACCTAGCTCTTATATATCAGTAGATCTTGAGGCACTTTATAAAGGAGGTCAGCATCATTATCCCCATTTTACAAGTGAGGTTAAGCAACTTGCTCAAGTTCATCCACATGGTTAAAACCAAAGATAGAACCTCAGTCTCCTGTGGCCCAGTCCAGAGCTCTATCTATTATGCTACATTGCCAACGTGCTGGGCCCTGCTCCCCAGCAAGCATAAAGCAGCATCGTTCCATAAGGCTCTAGCCTTCCCTTTTTTTGCATAGCTTTGTTTACTGGTAAACTACTGAGATACCAATAGTCTGGGACAGCTGTCCCACCATGCACAAAGGGGTAGGAGAGGAAGCATACAGCCTTCCTGCAACCTTTGCATCTACATACAGGGATCAGGCATAATCAGCACAAATGGAAGGGATACAGACAGCTTACAGCCAAGTAGCAGAGACCGTGGAATCACCTCCCTGCAGAGCACCATGGCCATAGACTGTCTCTCTCCCAACCCCATACCAGAAGGCTGAATCTTAAAGGCACAATCTAGTGCTCTGCATTGCCCAAATGTTTCCAGTATTTTATTTTAATTATACATTAAAAGCAAGAGGGTATTTTATTATTATTTAAATGTGCACAATGCCAAAGATAGAATTCTGGCAAGATTTTTTTTATAATAGGTATTGAAAAGACAACCATTGATATATGTTACACACACACACACACAAACTAAATTAAAAGAACATTATTAAGGTTGCAAAGTTGAGCACTCAAAAGTTAGGAAATGCCAAAATTAATGTTGCCCAGGCAACTTTAATTCGGCCCCTTCTGTATATGCATGATACTATCTTTAATTACATTCAAATACAAGTGTTTTCACAGGACTCCTGCTCCATTCACAATACTTAGCAGTATAGAGCACTTTATAGGTTCAAAGCACAGCTCCCATTGACTTCAGTTGTAAACCAGACAACAAGGTCTCAAGTTGGTCACCCAGAAAATGAGGAACACACAATTAGTGACCACCTGTGAAAAATTTGGTTTAGGTGACTTGTCCAGCATCATGTAGGAACGCTGTGAGAGTCAGAGAGAGAATCCAATTCTCCAGGGTAACGTGGGCATTAATCATGAGGCTATCCTTATCCTTTCTCTTCTTACAATCCCCTTCCTCATTCACCACACACCTTCCACAAGAACAGCTACAGACTAGAGTTCACAAATCTGATTTAGCCCTACAGCAGGTCCAGCTGTGGATGGAATGACACAGAGGTCCTGGGGAAAAAGTATGGAATCATATAATTAGGGACTGCATCATAATGTAGACACTTTAAGGTTGCACATATAATTTTAATTCTGGCACTTTTTAAGCTTCCAATGCTTGACTATTTAAACTTAATAATGTTATTTTAATATTGTGTGTGTGTGTGTGTGTGTGTGTGTAATGTCCTGGGTTTTAAAAAAAAACAACTGATAAAACAGAAAAATTTCATCATAGATTATTAGGGACCTCAAGAGATCATCTACTCCAACCCCCTGCTTAAAGCAGGACCTATCCCTAAATGGCCCTTTTGAGGATTGAACTCATAACCCTGTGTTTAGCAGGCCAAGGCTCAAACCACTGAGCTATCCCTCCCCCATCATATGAATACCTACCTGACTCATCAACAGGGCTCAAACCCTTTGATCCACTAAACAGACTGCTCCCATTTTAGCTAACAGAGTAACTGGTAGCTGTAAAAGGTGTAGAAAGATGAGGCCCTGAAACAAACTTTTGTGTCATAGGCCCAGTCTGAGGCCTGAAGCCTGAATCAAAGTACTTCCAGGCATTGCTAAGCAAAAGCTGGGCTGGCCTCACTCACAGAAGTTGGCAAGAAGAGGGTTGTTAGAAGCAGGTGCATTCACATATAAGTGCTAATAAGAGGAACTTGTGCCAAGATGGCACCTGGACAGCCCGATACAAGGACACTCCATAGACATAACAAAGAACAGGCAGGTGCACCTTAAAGACAGGGGCAAAAGGACAGCATGATGGATAGAGCTGTTTGTCTGAAACAACATGATCAAAGGGGAGACAGCACCCTAATGAGCCAAGGGGCTGTACCTCAATACGTCAGGAGGGATGAGTAATCTGTCCTGTAACTGTATAAAAGTAGGTCCTGGAGTGCGTATCTTTGTCTGGCCTAGGGGGCAGTGGAAAGTCCCGCCACTGACTAAGCCGGTCCATTGCCAGGGAGCACAAATTCATAGTATGTCTTGTAGAGTCTATGGGAAACTATTACTGTGCTTCATTTGACAATAAACCTAGCTTGGGTTCCTTCGTACCTTACTACAGTTTGTGGTCTTTGGGGGTTCTCTTGGGGTCCGCTGTGTCAGCTATCTGTGCAGAACTGGGTCAGCACATAGACGGAACACGCACACAGCCAAATGTTATCATCATCGAACAAGAGCAGAACACCACACTGGTAGCTACTGACAACAACAGGTTTTCATTTTCTATGTGGACTGGCACTAGAGGGAATGGGACACTTTTGCAAGTGGATTTCACATTCATTTGCGCACAGCAGCGGAATGGTGAGACTCAAGAATCGGGTTCCAGGCTGTGGAGGTGAGTGTGCTCTTGTGGGCACAGACTCTTCTGCCTGTTCCCTCCAAGGGTGACCCTCCCTTCTGCTCCATCCCCTCCAATCTGTCCCTGTCCCAATCCCATCTCCTCCCCACCATTGGCTTCTCATCCCATTCCCATTCCCCACATCTAGCCAGTCAGTCTCTACTTCTCTGATGTCTCATCTCATCCAAATCTCCTTGCCCAACAACTCCTACTCTCACCATCCAAGCCCCCTCACTGCCAGTCCCAGTCCACTTGCCTAGCCAGTCCCTTTCCCCCACTGATATTTCTGTCTCCCCCACCCATACCTCCAGCTGCCCCCTCTGTCCACATTCCCCATCTCCACTGTCTCCCAGTCCCAATCTCCCTCCCTGGGCTCCTTATCTAATCTCAGTGTCCCCACTACTCCCTGTTCTTTGGCCAAGTCTTTACCCAGTCAGTCTCAGTTCTCACCACATGCACCAGTTCCTAGTCAGAGTTGTTTCCTCTTCCTCTTCCCCTCCTTGCCCCCTCTCCACTGGTTCTCAGTCCCACTATCCCTCTGCTGCTCACTCAGCATTGAGAATTTTAGCCTAAACAGCAAAAGTTTGAACTCATAAGCTACTGAAAACAGGATGTTAAAATGGGAAGTGTTGGGCAACTTTAATAATCTGCAGTGCTACCAGCCCCGCCTGTAGGACACACACATGAAAACACACATTTCTTGAACAAAACTTCAGTAGAAAGATTTGTAATTAGGACAAAGTAATTCCAAAGAAAAACGCTACAAATACTAAGGATTTTCATAGTGTACTTGGATATGCTTTTGATTTATGATTTGACAATGTTTTAGAATAACTTATAACAACCACATGCCTAATAATATGAGTTTTCAAATAACGTAGAAGGAATGTATTTTAGAAGATAAGCAATACTTTTTATCCACGCGAAAACAAACTATTAAATAGAAAGTGATCTAATAGAAATATATACTTGGGGAAAATACTGAGATTTTTTGCCTTGGAATTCTTAATGACACATCGCTGCACACATCATTTGTATTAAATTCTTATGTTCCAAACCAGCTATGGTTCAGTCTCTGTTTGACAGCTCTATAGACTATAGAAGTCAATGCAGAACCTGTGCAACTCAACAATGGCATTGATTGTTATAAAATACTTTGCCATATCTAGTTACATTTAAAGTAATATAGAAGTGAAAGTCTCTGGTTTTGGTATTGTGGGAGAAAAAGCTTTTAGAGAATTCAAGTACTGAAAGGTGTTTGCCAATTAAAAATGGGACAGGTTAAGAAAGATCACTCTAGGAACCTCAGGAGATCCAGTGAAACATATGAAAAATACTTGATTTGGAGAAACTTACACAAGTTTGGATGCTTACTTGACTGATTTGAACCTTTGAAGAATTCTGCACATCTCTCCACCCATTCCCCAAACAGATTCTTGCTTCTCCTATCTGTTTTTATCTTCTTGGGGGAGTCTCAGAAGCTTGCTATCCCTATCAAGTGGATTTTTTCCTTTTTCTGAGGCACACCAAGGAGCTTATGTCTTCTTTTAAGGGCTAGGTCTGTAAGGAAGCAGCTGACCAAATACTCCTTTACCAGTCCAGTCTGGGGTCTTGCTCTAATCTTGACTGATGGCCCATTTGGGGTATAACAGGATTCAGTAAACCCTCCCTTGAATCCTGAAGATCTCATCCCTCTAACATTTAAATGTAAATACCATAGGAGATTTATGCCTCAGAGTGCACCACAATATTGTCCATAGAAACTCCTTCCCCATCTCTATTCATATGATATAAGCATATCTTGTGGGAATTTGAAGTCTCACAACAGTGCATTCCAGGGCATAAACCCCAGAATGCCTTTAAAGTTAAAAGTTCAGTTATTAGCAGGACTAAATTATGGGGTTATAGGATCCTGCTGTATCAAAGCAAACTACTTTGATCAAAACTATTTTTTTTCAAGACAAAATAACACATAGGCTACATCTACTCTAGTGTGCGTACTCGGGCAGTTGACCATGCAGCTTGTGCATGTACCCCATAACCCTGGTGAGGTTCCACAAATGCTATGCGGGATACAGGTATATAGTGTGTATCCGCATATACCCATGATGACACTACCTCTAGTTTGGTATGTGACATCAGTGCTGCCATTTCAGGGGCAGTATCCTGGGTTCTGGTGCCTCACAGGAGACACTCTAGCAACTATCTTGCTGTGTGTTGTTAGTACTTTCCTCCACCTTCACACATTTGCTGATGGCAGTTCTTGCTTACCTCTTCCTCCTGCCAAACTAGGTGGAATACCTAGGAGCTAATGACTGCTGCTACTGACAGGGTATGCCCATGGGTGGATCACCACTTCTGGTCCAGGAGAGCCAGCATGCTGTGGTGGGATCACATCATTGTGGAAAACTAGGATGATGAGCAGTGACTTCAGAACTTCTGAATATGGAAACAGATCTTCATGGAACTATGTGGGGAGCTTTCAGCTCCACCTCCAGCTCCAGAGCACTCAATGTCAGAAAGCCACACCAGTGCAGAAGCAGGTGGCTATGACCTGTGGAATATGGTATCATTTGACAGCTACTGGTCAGTTGCAAACCAGTTCAGAGTGGGGAAGTCAACTTCGAAGTAATGGTTATATAGGTTTGCGATGCAATCAATACTGTCATCTCCCCACCGGTAGTTGCCATAACCCAAGTACCAAATATTATAGTGGGATTTCAGAGGATGGTGTTTCTGAACTGTGCAGGGGCCATTGATGGCACCCACAACCCAATACTTTGCCCATCAAAAAGGGATGAGTAAATATGTGAGCCAAAAAGGTTACTATTCACTCATTCTGCAAGCTTCAGTGGACCACAGATGCAGGTTCATGAACACCAGGGTTGGAAACATAGAACAGGTTCATGACACCAGAGGGCTGAGGAGATTTGGATTGTTCTTGAGGGCAGAAGAAGATATGATGTGGTTCTCTATGATGAGTCAGTGCCAATAATTATTTTGCACACATACCCTCCACCGGCATCTAGCTTGGCTCATGAAACCATACTCTGACATCAGTGACCCAAGAAAAAGGGAATTCAACTGCAAAGTGAGTAGCTGCAGAATGGTCATGGACTGAGCTTTTCGAAGGCTGAAGGCTCATTGGCAATGCCTACGCACCCCTCTGGATGCCAGTGCAGCCAATGCCATTCACATAATCGTGGTCTGCTGTTCCCTTCATGATGTATGTGATGCTAAAGGGAAATACTTCCTTACAGAGAGGGCACTGAACAGGACTAGTTTGTAAAGCTTTTGCAGATACCTGGATTCCATCCACATGCGCACTGGTCTTGGTTTGCAGTGGACAAGCAAAACCTGGGATGCTGTATAGCTGCAAATCCTTGAACAGGAGGGAAGCAGATGGAGACTTCTGCCTGTGCCAAGGGACACTCTCACTCCCTGTGCAACTGCTGGAACAGCACAAGAGAGAATGCTGACACATAGTTGTCTGCCAACACATCTTTGTGAAGGTTTTGTTCCCATGTAAGTGACATGTCTTTAACTGTCTAAGCAGACATTTGTTTCTGTAATTGTTGACTCATTACAGACAGTTGTGGCAGGTCAACTCCACTAGGTTAACATCTTGAGGCTAGTAATACAAAGTGGGTATTCACCCACGAAAGCTTACGCTCCAAGACATCTGTTAGTCTATAAGGTGCCACAGGACTCTTTGTTGCTTTTTACAGATCCAGAATAACATGGCTATCCCTCTGATAACTTGAGGCTTGGATTTGTGGTGTGGATGATGTCAACCCAGTTCTATTGCCGTCATTGTGCAATCCTTTTGTGTGACTTAACCCCTGTTTTGAAGACCACAATATTGGGAGCACTAAATTAGTTTCAATGCCCTTTGTGACAATCAGGATCCAAACACCCCAAGGGAGGAAGAGGGAGTTTACACTGCAATTGAATCAACTGCATAAAAATATATCAAGTAAAATTTTTTTGAGGAAGCTTGTAATGTTCTGAACTTGATGGTCATTATATGTATACAGCTTATGGTTATGAATGTCTGCACACATACACGTAGAAAATTTTAATAGTAACTGTGTACAACTTCAGCATCACTTCATAACAGGGTGGTGAAGCAAACAAACAGGGAGGGGCTGCCTCATCAACCAGAGGAGACTAGCTCCAATCACCTATCATTGTACAATCCAGGAAAAGACAAATGATGGGCCATTAGGATTAATGGGAAAACACTGAGACAACCCAGCTATAATATCACCCATGAGTCACCACTTCAGAAGAAAGAAAAAAAGGAAAAGCCCCTTTAAAAAGTAGGTTTGAAACTTCATCCAGAATGGAGGGACAGTCTCGAAGACAGGGGTCAGTCTGTGAATGCTGGAACCTGCTCTTGGTCTAGGAGACATGTTGGGAAATTGTTCAAAGGCAATAGGTAACTTGCATGAGGCAAGGGAATTTATCTAATATAAAAGTGTAAATCCTGAAGTTGGGTCTTAATGTTTATTTTCTGTGGATCTGGTAGCTGCTTGCTTCCCTTGCTATTTAATCTTTGAATCTGTGATTTTTCTGTTAATTAAACATTTTATTTTTACTCCAAGCAGGTTTCTATTGTATAACTGTGTGTAGTTTGTGTGCTGAACAGAATGGATAATGTGGGGGAAGGTTTCATGCCTTTGGGGGTGATGAGCCAGAGGGGAAAGTCCAAGTGTCTGGTAGTTAAGAACTCCAAAAAGATGGATTGGGGAAGACTTAGGAGCAGAGGGGCTGTTGGTGTCACCCTGTTCCTTGTAAGGAGTAACTATGCTGGTGGAAGCCAGGATCAGACCTTTATACTTATGGGCTGGCTACTGGTGTCAGGACTCCAAGCCATCTCAGCCATAAGACACCTTACAAGGCAGGCAGTGACAAAACCCCTTGGTGGTCTGGGGGAGCCCCCAAATACCACAACCTTTAAAACAGTTCTCTGAGAGGCTGGGAGGAGCTTTAAATTTTCTTTCTTTTTACAGCTGACTGACTGTGTTGATAGCTGCACTTATCAGCTACTTTGCATGACTACCCCCAAGGTTTAAACCAGTCAAGGTTTGCTGAGGAGGGGGTAGGAAGATCTGATGTCTTTACTGTTAATTTAATTGTTTGGTTGTTCTGTATATGAACCAAGAAGTTTATTGAAGCTTTTCCTGTGTTGTTGTGACACCTACTGCTGTTAATACTACCAGTGCATTCTGAGCACATGTCAGTTTTCCCATCCCTCTGGTGTATTCTTTGGCATTTAGATATCCATGAACGGGGTGGGGGAGAGAATTCTTTGCAGTCCAATGGCACCAAAGAGTAACACAAATTAAAGTCATGTTCTTTGAACTGTGGGGCCCCATCCCAAACCTGGAAGAAAAAAATAATTGTCCTATTCATCACAGTGAGGAAGGAGGGCCTGTATGAAAGTCAAGGAAACAGTAACATGTATTAAAAGTTATACACATGACATACAATTGAAACTGTTTTAAAAAGGACAGCAAATGAACACATAATGGATCTTACTCCCTGAGCACCAGGCACACATTCATGTCTTAGAATACATCTCCTTGCCCTCCTCCTCCCCCTACCTTTGACAAGGCAGAGAATGGCTACTGAAAATTGTCTGTGGGGACAACAGGGAGTGTCTCCTATGCGGTGTTTGTGGCTGGACATGTGTTGCCTTCAGGGACTGCTCATGGTTCCCCTCCTACATACATACTACAGACCAGTCAGCCTCACCTCAGTCCCTGAAAAAATCATGGATCAGGTTCTCAAGAAATCCATTTTGAAGCACTTGGAGGAGAAGAAGGTGATCAGGAACAGTCAACATGGATTCACAAGGGCAAGTCATGCCTGATCAACCTGATTGCCTCCTATGATGAAATAACTGGCTCTGTGGATATGGGGAAAGTTGTGGACATGATATATCTTGACTTTAGCAAAGTTTTTGATACGATCTCCCACAGTATTCTTGCCAGCAAGTTTAAAAAGTATGGCTTGGATGAAAGGACTATAAGGTGGATAGAAAGTTGGCTAGATAGTCGGGCTCAGTGGGTAGTGATCAATGACTCAATGTCTAGTTGACAGCCAATATCAAGCAGGGTGCCCTAGGGGTGTGTCCTGGGGCCGGTTTTGTTCAACATCTTCATTAATTATCTGGATGATGGGATGGTTTGTACCCTCAGCAAGTTTGTGGATGACACTGAGCTGTGGGGAGAGGTAGATATGCTGGAAGATAGGGATAGGGTCCAGTGTGACCTAGACAAATTGGAAGATTGGGCTAAAAGAAATCTGATGTGGTTCAACAAGAACAAGTGCAGAGTCCTGCACTTCAGACGGAAGAATCCCATGCACTGCTACAGGCTGGGGATTGACTAGCTAAGGAGCAGTTCTGCAGAAAAGGACCTGGGGATTATAGTGGACAAGAAGCTGGATATGAGTCAACAGTGTGCCCTTGTTGCCAAGAAGGCTAATTGGACTGCATTAATAGGAGCATTGCCAGCAGATCGTGGGAAGTGATTAGTCCCCTCTATTCGGCACTGGTGAGGCCACATCTGGGGTACTGTGTCCAATTTTGGGCCCCCCACTACAAGAAAGATGTGGATAAATTGGAGATAGTCCAGTGGAGGGCAATGAAAATGATTAGGGTGCTGGGGTACATGACTTATGAGGAGAGACAGAGGGAACTGGGCTTATTTAGTCTTCAGAAGAGAAGAGTGAGGGGGGATTTTTATAGCAGCCTTCAACTACCTGAAGGGGGATTCCAAAGAGGATGGAGCTCAGCTGTTTTCAGTGGTGGTAGATGACAGGACAAGGAGTAATGGTCTCAAGTTGAAGTGTGGAGGTCTATGTTGGATTTTAGGAAGAACTATTTCACTAGGAGGGTGGTGAAGCACTGGAATGGGTTACCTAGGAAGGTGGTGGAATCTCCATCCTTAATGGTTTTTAAGGCCAGGCTTGACAAAGCCCTGGCTGGAATGATTTAGTTGGGGTTGGTCCTGCTTTGAGCAGGGGGTTGGACTAGATGACCTTCTGAGGTCTCTTCCAACCCTGATATTCTATGATTCTATAGATTTCTCCTGTGAGAAGTTTCAAGTGCCAGCTGGGGGTGGGGTGCCAAGAGTTCTGCAGACTCTTCCCAGTCACTAGCAGGGGTTGGGCCTCCTCCTCAGCAGCACTTTGGTGCCAGTTCCTGGAGAGCAGCAGTGGCCATATCAGCAGGTGGGTCCCAAATTCATTCAGGCACCAGTTGAGTGCCAGCATCTGGGCACACTCCCGTTCCCTTTGGGCAAGTTCCCATTCTCTCTGGGCAATCTCCCTTTCCCTGTGGTGTGCATCCTGCTCCAGGAACCTGTTTGTCAGTGCCTCCTCCTGCTGGAGAGCCCGATCCTCCCATGCCCCTCAAACTGCTCTTCACTCCTCCCATCCATGCCAATGAGCAGGTCCTTTAGGGTCCTTCTCCATCTGTCTCTGCTCTCCCTGGGACACTGCTCCTGCCCTCCTGGTGGAATGGTTTCCCTCTCAGCAGCTGAAGGTCCTGCCAATTCAAAGACAAGGGATGCATTAGATTTTCAAATGAAGAAAACAGTTTGTAATAGTATGTAACAAGGGAGCAAGAAGGATATTGGGGGAGGGGAGACAGGTCCATTGTAATTTACCCGCCTCAGGCTCCAGTTCCTGTTGATGCTTGAGGTCCTCCTCAGGCTCCTCAGCGGGGGTTTGTTCAACCAGCTCCACTGGGCAGAGGTACAAATGTACACGCTTCTCTTCCTCCGCGGTTCCCGTGTTTTCCTGCTGCCTCCTCCCCTGACTCTCATCAGCACCCCATTGGATGATGAAGCTGGGGATCTGTGTGGGAGGGGGTCAAGAACCATTCTAGGGTCTGGACTGGGCACCCTGGAGAGCACCCAATCCAGCTCATCATAGAACAGGCATGTCCAAGGACCCTTCCCAGACCGACGGTTGGAGCCATTTGTCCTCTGGTACAGGAGCCTCAGGCATTTCATGCATTCCTGGCAATGGGCTGGAGTCCAATGAATGCCTCTGTGAAATTTCCAGGTGCTGGTGAATGTTCCTGCAGCTCTGGGAGAAGTTGTGAAGGGTGGCAACAGAGACACAGGAACCTACATGGAGGACAGGTCCATCAATGGCTATTAGCCAGGATGTGCAGGGATGGTTGTCCCTAGCCTCTGTTTGCCAGAAGCTGGGAATGGGTGACCAGAGACGGATCAATTGATGATTTCCTGTTCTGTTCATTCCCTCTGGAGCACCTGGCATTGGTCACTGTCGGAAGACAGGATATTGGGCTAGATGGACCTTTGGTCTGACACAGTATGGCCATTCTTATGTTCTTATGTTCACAGACTGTGTGAGGGTCAGGCAGGAAAGGGTTCACTACATTTTGGTAATGCAGCTGGAGGACAATTGAAATGCAGAATCTAGTACATGCCTCTTGCTCCTGTCCACACTGCACAGTAGCATGGGTGCAGGGCTGAGCCACAGCCTGAGGAATGTACGTACCCCCATCATCAGGCATGCTAGCTTATTCCCACTGTACTCACCTTCAGATATATGCTGCTGAAGTTATGGGCCATGGGGAGGTTATGGCACAAGAACAGACCTGGACATGTGTTCTGTTACTAGTATACATGTACTTTAAGGAAAAAAAATATTTTCTCTGACTTACTAGTGGCTGATGTGAAGTACTATCACAGGATTTCTTGGGGAGTGCCTGTCAACTTCTATTTCTACTTCTAGTTTTTTGTATTTTTGTCAGTATTTTTCATGGATTTTTTTAATGCTCTAAGAACCCATATATGGGGACAAAAACAGGGAGACCTGGTCTTTTCATTGAGTTCCAAAGGGTGGAAATATTGCAAACATCAGATCTTATGTTATCTCTACTCATGCAGGTATTGGAAATGTAAAAATCAATACAAATACAGAGCTATTTGATTTAATTCCATTTTACCAGAATTGTTGGCCTTTTCCAGGTTTGTATAGAATCCAGATGCACAGCCCTGAGGTTTTCAAATGCATTTCTTATATGAGGATGAAATTATGGTTGTGCTACGAGTGCAAAACACTCAGAAAACACACACAAAAATCCCACAATTTGTGCATCACAAATTCTGTGATACAGGGGAAATGGCACATTAGAGAGGAAGAAGGGTTTTGTGGTTAAGGCTCTGGAGAGGGACTCTGCTGGATTCAATTCCTTCCTATGACTTAGATTTCCTGAATAATCTTGGGCAAGTCATTTCTGTGCCTCAGTTTGTTCCTTTGTAAACTGAGGATACTGACATTTCCCTAAAATGTAGGGGTGTTGTGAGAGTAAGTGTGTTAATGTTTGTGATCTTCTCAGTTACAATGGTGATGGGGATCATACAGATATCTAGGGAGATAGGCGTGCCAAACATATGCCACAACACATGGTTCAAAACTGTAAGCTGTGGGCAAATTCAAAACCACAAAAGCCGCTTCCATATAAATGAAAAATGAATTACTCATCATTCAAGCAAAACCAAAAAATGTTGTGAAGCTGAAAGACTATTCTGTTTCCTTCTTTTTCCTGGATATACACCCCATTAATTTAAAAATTATATGAAACTACAAATGTCTCTGGGAAGTGACTGGAATTCTTTGCTTTCTTTTCTGCTTCCTTAAGATGACAAATTTAATATTTTCAGTCAATTAATGAGATAAATTTAGTTCCTTGTATGTTTTCATAAGAAAAAAGGCTTTTGTTCACCCAAAAGAAGGATACAAAATGTAGATCAAAATAATCCTCCAATTTTATAAGGTCTTTGCTTTTGTGAGTGCTTACTGCTGTGCGGATTTTATTGGTCATCTTGTGAAATTGATGCTTGACTTTCCTTATGTCCGTTGTGGAATTTATGTTGCATGACCATTATGGAATTTTTTGTCATGCACACTGTGTAATTTGTGCAGTGCACATATTTTAACAATCATTTTTGTGTTTTCCAGTTTGGCACTCATATGGCCCCTTACTATAGGTGTCATAGGACTAAGTCTAAAAATATAGATATCTCTGTTCTTTCTATGTTTGTTATCCTAAAAATCATGACTAAAGTTTAGGATAATCTTAAAACTTCAGGGTGTTTGTCTTTTCTAAGTCATTAATTTCCACGAACATTGTTCATGAAGCAATGGATCTGACCAAACCACAACACTGGCAGTTTTTAAAGTGTATGGACTATGCCAAGGTGACCAGGCAGGTGAGGTAATGTCTTTTATTGGACCAACTTCTGTTGGTAAAGACACAAGCTTCTGAGCTATACAGAGCTTTTCTTCAGTTCTGCGTAAGCTGGAAAGTTTGTTTCTCTCACCAACAGAAGCTGGTCCAAAAAAAGATACTACCTCACTCACCTTGTCTCTCAAATGTCCTGGGACCAACATGGCTACAACAACACTGCAAACAATATGACATAATATCCTATGTGTTCTATAGCACTGGCTGTAGTCAGAAGCACATCCCTCACTAGCACCAGAGGTTCCTCAAGCATCTAACAGTTTAAACCATTGAATACAATTCTTGAGAGCTCTTAATGTATCCATAAAGGAATGGAAACAGGCAGTGAGGAATTAATTGTATCAACACTTCAGGTTTAAGAAAAGATCAACATACACTGTTGAGGCACAAATTGTAACTCCATATCTGCCATCATTATAGCAAAATACCCAAAAGATTATTTGTCTTGGACATTAGTTCCCTTAGCACCAAATTAGACATTCTGTGGAAAATGTACTGTCAATTGCACCAGCATAAATTTAAGGAACCCCATTGACTTTACACAAGTCAGACTGAAATCAGAATTCTGCTATTTCACAAGTTTGTAAAAAGGCAATTAGATTTCCTACTTTGTCAACCACTGTCAGTTAAAAAGGTCTGGAAATAAAAATCTCATTTAGAATATAAATGCCTGTTTTAAATCTCACATTTACATAAATCAAGAGTAATTCCATTAAAGTCAGTGGGATTACAGTGAGGTAAAAAGGGAGTGTATGTGAGATCAGAATCAGACTCCAGGTGTTTCCAGAAATGCATGACTGGATTTGAAACGAAAAGGTGGAAAAAGCTTTGTCAATTTTGGGAGTATCCAGTCAGCTATAATTAGAGGTGCCAACTGCTGACAAAACGCGGCTTTGCATGAAACTTCTCCATGGAAACAAAGAAGCCTTGCAAAGAAGGTGTCAAAAAAGCAAGAGACTTTTCTGAGCTTGGGAGCAATAATTGCCTTAATAGGAACTCCTCCTTACAATGGAAAATAAGCATAAGATATGAAAGCCAGCCATTACTGCCAACCAGACAACTATTGGATGTGAACTCTGCTCATAACACATTGTTATTCTTTATTTCGGCTAACTTTATACATATATAAGTAAGCTGGGAATATTCATGGAGAATTTGAATTTTCCAAATCCAGAAGCTACATCAGTTCTCATTTGATATCCACATGTGATCTGACGTGACGTGTCTCAGACTGGAGCACAAACTATAGCAGGCATTTTTCAGAACTGGTACTGTGTATGTACTGCAGTGAACATTCAGAACGCCAAGGAAAGGCATCTACCACATTGCCCGAGTCACTGAAATTTGGATAAAACAAAGCACTATTTTCTCTTGTCTCTTTTTCTCCTTAGTTGTGTTTTCTTTCTCATCTTCTCTCCACTTCTTTCCTTCCCATCTCCATTTCCTTTTGTTTTGGCCCCTCCTCATCCTCTCTTATCCCCTTCTTGTCTTTGGCCTCTCCATTTTAAAATTATCTTAGTTGTACAATAACTCCTACCACACAAGATTTGGCCTTTAAGTTGGAACCTCAGCATTTTTATACACACATACATGGAAAGATTCAGTAGTATGGGGTACATCTGTACAAAGTGCGGAGACAAGTTTAAACGGTGCATGTTCTGTTCACAGCATACTGTCAGTACTGAATAGAGAAGTGTTTTGTTTCAGAGATTTTTTTCTTCCCCCCTACAATTTTCATGTGAAAAGAAGAACTGTCAGAGAACAAGGTAAAATAACACCCAGAGGGAAGAAGGAGGAGTTGAGCTGAGGTTATCTGGAGCTTGGGCTCCCTTTGAGATGGGCTACAATACAATGGGACAGCTTGGATTTCAGTGTTGGCTCCTCTCCATGTTTACTTTTCTTTCAAAAGCAAATGCTTACTTTGCAGAAACTAGAAGGACAACTTCTTAATGCTCTGCTCCCTGATTAGAGCCCAACCTGGAATTTTTATTTATTTATTTACTTATTTATTTTAGACAAACTGTATATTAGAAGCTCTTTAACTGTTTATCAGAATGATTTTGTGTAAGCCTGGCAATTTTCATGCTCTTCTCACACACCACACACTAGATACACCATTACATAGAAACTGCCTATTCTCTTAAACTCCATTCCATCTCTTTTGTCACTCCAATCACCAAGGTATCTGAATGCCTTCAGATGGAAGGCTTTTCCCTGATAGGGAATCAAAAGCACCAAAATCTGGCTACTAAACCCTCTGGGAGGACATGTATATATAATAATACTCTTGTATTTAGCCACATGCAACCACTGCACTACAAAGAAGAGAAAGAAAAAGGGCTTTTGTAAATCTTTCAGGTGAAATATTAAACTTACAGTAAGTGCTACACACAATGATCCAATTAAAAACTTTATTACAGTTTAATTAAGAATATTAGTTCATGATTATCACACAAAGAACAAACAAAAAACAGCATTTGCTCTTGTTTGTTTCTATATGAGGCAGTGGTCCAATTTACATTTTTTATTCAAATTAGACACTAGTTCATAGAATACCATGTTTGGATGCCAATAAGATTGATGGTTTTACTATCCTAGAAAGACATAAAACTACCTACTTTTAAATTCATTTTGGAGCAGTAAATGTCAGATTTGGTGAACAGCAGCCATATAATGGATGTGTTACATTATTTTATCATGTGAGATTTCTGTAGCTTCAGTGTCTGAAAGTATTCAAAGAGGATGCAAATTTTATATACTTAATGAAGTTTGTATATCTCACACCACCGGCAATGTTCCAGAAAATAAATAGTATATTTAGCCACTCTAAGTAATTATTTAAAGTAGTGTATGTGTTTCTGAAAAGATAATTCAAAGAAGACAGTTTTAAGAAACTATTAATTAGGGTGAACTAATTAGAAACAGAGCACATGATGATAAATGAGCTATTTGATATGGTGGCTTGTCTGCAAGCATGTAAGTATGTGGAGTGACCCTGCAGATAATTGTATTAGTATCTGTGCTAATTAGGGCTTAGGGACATCCAAGCCACAGTGTATTCCCAAAGCAATCAAACAATCAAACAATAAAGATTAAGGTTGTAAATATATATAAGCTAATTTAAAGCGGCATTATTACAATGTTTCAGCTATTTTAAAAAAGTGTTTGAAAGCTTTGTGCTTTGACAAACAACCTTAACTCTGACCCAGCACCCTGCTCTCTGTTCACCTAACAGTGATATTGGTGTGTCATGAGTATTGCAATGTCTGAAAGTTTTTACATCATTGACATCACTGTCAACAAAATTAAAATGTAATTCCACAGAGAAGCCTCTGTCTGTTTCAGTGATCATGATACTCTGATGTCTGTAGACAATTTTTTTAGAAAGCACTTTAAAATATTAGACTATTAGATATAGATTTTATATATTCTTTACTTTCATAAACTCTTTCAACCTGATTGGAGTAGTTCATAAACTCCATAGCCACAAGGAAGGTCAAAATAGAGTATTTAGTTTGGCTTTGATATGGCCTAACTAAGACCTTGTCTACATGGGGAAATTTACTAGTATTACTATACGGGTATAATTATACCACTATCACAATACTGGTGTAACTTCTTGTGTGAATACATTCGTTTGGAACAAAAGTGGCTTTTTTAAATTTAGAATTAAGCTAAACCAAAAAAGACACTCGTATTCCAAATAAGAGTGTCTACATGGGAAGTTATACTGGTATAACTATAGCAGTATAATTTTACTGGCATAACTATAGCTGTATAGTAATGCTGGCCTGAGATACTTATATGGTAACTCACTCATTCCCCCTTATTACCATAGTTTTGAGCAACTCATAATCTTTAATTGGACACTCCTGTGAGGTAGGGCAGTGCTATTATCCCATCTTACAGTTGGGAACCTCAGACATACAGAGTAGCTTGCCCAAGCTCACATGGGAAGTCTATGGCAGGTTTCCAAAGTCCCAGGCTAGTACCACTATCACTGGGCCATACTACTTCTCTCTTCATGGTCCTATCTACCAGGAGTGGGCAGATATGAATGAAAGAAAACAATGGAAGGAGGCTATTTCCCTGTTCCCTGAATATCTGCAAGGGGTATGTCTACACTGCACACTAAGTATGGGATCTAACTCAGGTTTGAGCCCAAGCCTCACTTCTGTTGACACATAAATCAGTCTAACTCAGCTAGGAGGTCCAAGCCCTATCATTTTGCAGTGTGGATGCAGGTTAAGCCACAGACCCGAGTCAGAAGCTCTGCATAATGTAGTATGGATGCTGTGAAACCCCTGTCCAGCAATTGTATACTCAGGTTTACAGTACAGTGTGGATTGTAGGCTAGATCCATTTGAAGAGTTAAACAGGACATTTAAACAATAATTAGGCCTGTGATGCAACCAGCAGTGCACATTCTGAAAATACATTTAAAGAACTGCAGCAGCTGACAAAGGCACAACTACCATGAAAGCAAAAATAGGCCTATTTATTTCTTCCCGGCTCACTTGAATTGAATTAGAGACATTATTATTAGAGCTGGTCAAAAAGTTTCCATCAGATCTATATTTTATATATATATATATATATATAAAAATTGCATTTGGGGTTTTTTTAATTAAATTTTTGTTTCCCTCAAAATTGTTGTTTTTCAATGAAGAACTGAAAACTTTTTTTTTTCATTTTTTCTCTCTTTTGTGTGTAGAAACTATTTTCTGACGATCTCTAATTTTTATTATGTCATTTGTGTTGTTAATTTATCCTTTAAAAGTTATATTCTGAGCTCTGAAATCAACACAGCAACTCAGAGCCTTGTTGGAAAAATCCTTCTAAATGAGGCAAAACCAAGTGACACTGAGATGCCTAGATTCCAAGGCCACAAGGGACCATTGTGATCATCTAGTCCAACCTGTGTAACACAGGCCATAGAACTTTTCCAAAATAATTCTTAAAATGCCTCTTTTAGAAAAACATCTATTCTTGATTTTAAAAATTGCCAGTGATGGAGAATCCACCACCACCCTTGATTAGTTCTTCCAATGGTTAATTACTCTCAATGTTAAAAATGTATTCCTTATTTCCAGTCAAAATTTGTCTAGCTATAACAAGAGCCATTGGATCTTGTTATATTTTTTTCAGCTAGACTGAAGAGCCCATTTTAAATATCTGTTCCCCATGTAGATACTTGTAGACTGTAATCAAGTCACCCCTTAGCCAACAGACCAACATCAAAGAACCTCCTATCAGGTAAATGCCTCTGGACAATGAAAATCCGTAGTGTAGTTGCATTTGTAAAGGAAATTCGGTTTATAATATCTGAGTACTGTACTACCTAGTC
This sequence comes from Mauremys reevesii, assembly GCF_016161935.1. Lineage (NCBI taxonomy): Eukaryota > Metazoa > Chordata > Testudines > Geoemydidae > Mauremys > Mauremys reevesii. The sequence goes on along the minus strand of NC_052623.1, from coordinate 46,367,674 downwards.
TGAACACCTGATGGAATGTGGCAACTGCTTTTGCAGGGTATTTTTAGGAGCTTCACCAAACAGGTCACTGCATAGATGCTATTAAATTTTGCAGAGATTAGCTGTGTTGAACATTAAGGCAAATTTTCTTCCAGAAAATATTTGGAAGCTAGTTTTTTTACAAAACAATGTGCCTCCTTCCCCACTTTTTAAAAATCTATTTTATTGAAGGGAAAAGGAAGTGTACTTCTGTTATTCAAAAACATATATAGAAGCCTCCAAGTAGATGTCCCACAATACTCAAAACAATTAGAACAGTTACAGTAGCTAGCATTACAGTCAAACTTACAGGTTTTAATCTCAGAACACACATAATATTGAATTAATACACAATAAATAATTAAAATTAAATAGAACACACACACACACAAAAAACTCTCCAAAAGATATGATAATAATAATGATGATGATAATAAAATATAATATAAAATATATGGAGATATACCTATCTCATAAAACTGGAAGGGACTCTGAAAGGTCATCAAGTCCAGCTCCTGGCCTTCCCTAGACAGGGCCAAGTACTGATTTTTGCCCCAGATCCCTAAGTGGCCCCTTTAAGGATTAAACTCACAAACCTGGGTTTAGCAGGCCAATGCTGAAACCAATGAGCTATCCCTATACAATACCTGAGATTGTATTGCAAGAAGGGTCCACTATCTTCAACCTACTAAATAATACAGGCCATACAATTTCACCCTCCTATAAAGGAAGAAATTATCCTTCCTTCCCATGTAAGTGAACAGTATCAAGCACAATAACTTGTGCTTGAAATAGGGCATATCTGCTGATTTAACAAATAAAAGTGTCAATGAATTTACAGCATCTCTTGGTGACATGTTCCAACTGTTAATTCTCCTCGTGTTAAAAAGGTTGCAGCTTATTTGCAATTTGGTTTTCTCAACTTTAGCATCCAGCCACTGGATCTTGGCCAGAAGGGGAAAAATGAAAAAAAAGGTGTCAGCAATTTAAAAACATTATATTGTTAATCAAACTTACTCATCATAATGAACTGAGTCATTGCCCATGGGATCTCATAAGCAGCTATAAATTGCAGAAACTTTATTATACAAACAGAAAATTATGTTAACCTTTGGGTCTCCCGGCATTTGGGAAATTACTGTCCATGTAAGTATAAAATGGACCTGGAGACCAAGTCACAACAAAGTCCTGAAACTTGCCCTGCAGGCACAACATGAATTTGTTCATGACCAAAGTGAACACTAGACTTTTCACCCACTGTCTCTGTGGGAGGCATGACCCTTCTTCAAGCTCTAATGATTACATTCTTCATAGAGATGATAATGCTTTTTAACACATCTGTTATACTGCTGGCAAGTTTATACATGTTAATGTATTGATATATCACTGTTCTGCAAAATGACTTCACAGTTTTTCCCCTTGCTCGTCCAACAAAAAGGAAGAATCCCATGGTCAAACCCTTCTCTTGCTCCTAGAGGCAGTATCTCTCCTCCCTTGCTATATCATGCCACCTGCAACCATTTCACCCAGCAGAGTCCTAGAGAAAGTGTTCTTCACCCAACAAAAATTCTGATTGCTTCAGCCTAGCTTGACACCATTTTAGCAGTACTGACCAATGGCTACACAAAGTGCAAGACAGTGGATGAAGCCCACAATATCAGCCATGCTGAATCAAAACACTGTATCCCATCTAAGTGACAATCTACTAGCTAATCTCCAAATTACGTGTAACTAATTTGCAAGGTAGTTTACTTGCATATCTGCTGCTTTCAGGTCTATTGACTTTCTTTTCATTCCACTCTGTCTTTTTTCATATATCATTTTTATCTCCCTTTACGAAAACTTGTCACTCTCCTTTCACTATTCCTTTCTTTATAAAATATTTTGCATACGCTGCAATAAATAAAGTGTATTTTAGCATCAAAGGCTTTTTTGTGTGAAAAGGAATGCTAGGACAGAGAGACCTGTATCTTTTGTAATGAAATATTGTATTTGTCTCCATAAATTGACTATGGCATTTCAAAAGAAAATAGCTATGGCAATAGAAGAAGCAAACTCTAGAGAACACCTGCAGAAGACCATTTCAAATCAGAACATATGCCACCATCTTAAATATAGTTGTTTTCCATTATTATTTAAATATGATGATAACCAATTTAGGGATTGACATAAAACCCATATTGCATTATTTTGAGGCTTTGTTAAGAGCAAAGAATGTGTGACCAAATCAAACATTTCACTAAAGCCAATAAACACAGCTTCAGTCATATATATGGCCTTTATCCACTGCTTGATTAATATCACATTTAACCTAGAATAAGGCTGAGGTTATGGAGTGCTTTAAACAAAAGCCAGATTGAAATGGAGGCTGGGGAGAAGTAATATGTTTAAATTAATAAAGTCATTGATCGGTCTACGCACCAAACATTTGGAAATATTAGCTAATGGCATTAAAACAGCTGAGGGTCTATAATTATTTAAATCCAAGAAAACATCACACCACCTTGGTGTTATATGAAATGTCTTCCAAATGCTTTAGGGGTTCAGCAGGCACTTAGATATACTGAATAAATCTTGAATAGGATGTCAAGGATTGTAGCTGCAAATAAGAATCTCATGCATCAGTCTGATTACATGGCAATTAATTATGTTTAGTACCTCATTAAAATGCACAGTAACAAAGAGAAAATTGATCAGATAAAACCCCATAAATTTAACTTCTCAAAGGGTCAGTATTCTCCCAAATTTGTTAACAGGAAGAGTGATGATTATTTAATCTCTTAACTATTTGTTTTGTCTGTTACAAGTTAGCCCAAATCTTTCATTCATTAATATGAGTCGTTCTAGCTTTGCAAAAAGTTCTTTCATTCCTTTCCAAATGTTCTCAGACTCATCAGCCTTTTCAACAAGGTAATCTAAATAGAATTCAGTTTTTGCTTTTCTCAATTTAATTTTATTTCCATTTCAAAGCAGAATATAAATATCCAAATCAGCAACACATCTGCTTTGTCTGTTATTTTTGCCATGTCTTATCTCCCTGATGAGAAGCATCATTTTGTCGTGGGTCATGCGAGGATAACAATTCCTTGCCTTAACCTGGCTAGTAGTTATGAATCTGAGAGGATTGAAGAGGTTCAGCATTCAGAAATAAAACAACTACAAACATGGAGACTGTGTAAATATGTCAATTAATAGGCAGTCAGTCCAGCAGTTTGGTGGCATCCAACAGCTATGCCATAGAAGAGATTAAAGATTCCCCCTTCCCAAGCTGGTAGATACTAGAAACTGATTTATAGCAGACAATACCAGTTAGATCACTCCTACAGCATCCCTTGTCAGGCACATGGGGTGAAAATGAGCCCATGAGAGTTAACTTGCATGATTTGAATGTGGAAATACAGTATTGTGTTGTTATCATCAATAACATCATTTCAGGGATACATAAAAGCAATAGAAAAACTATTCCCTTTCTGTTATGTCTTTAAATTTGTTAGAAAAGGAATTCAAGAAATAACTCAATTTCTCACCAAAATATCAAGAGCAAAAGTTATTAAAAGCATTTCTACAGAGTTGAAAGCAGAAGATATTTAATCAGTCCTGACAATCAAAGCACGATCCAGTGGAAACATGGACAATACTCACTGCAGGGAAGAAATCACGAACCATCCTTTTTTAAGTAGCTCTGATTCATAGAATATGTCCTGTTATGTGCACACTTCCATTTAGAGGGCTCTAATCCAATAAATTCTACCCAATGATACATATAGTTCTACTGGTTTACCGGGCTTTTGTAACTGGTGCCCTTGGTGAACAGAGCTTGGCAAACACCTCAAAACATTTTGTAGACCCGATTGAAAAATGGAAATTTCATCCCATGGAAAATATCAATATTGTCCCCAAATTGAGACGGTCAAAATATCAAAACTTTTTTCAGAACGAAGACAAAAAAATTTTGATTTGGAAATGTCATTTCTATGCATTTAGTCTAAATGAAACTCTCTGACATTCCTCAATCTGCTACCTGAAGTGTGAGTGGGGCTTTTGGAACCCACCAAGGGCTACAGCTTGACGAACCCGCTCATAGCATCTACACCGCTTGCCTCTGAGCATGTGGTACACCCAGCACATGACCACACATCTATGGGACTGGCGTATCACAGTGACACTCTGATATGGGGTCAGTCATAAGCTCTTCCAAGCCTTCACTTGCCATGAATGCTCTTTAGAATAAGCTTCTCTGAATGTCCAACAATTTACCAGGTGTCTCCTCACACCTTCATCAGCCTTGAGTTTCACTTCCTCTTTTTTTCTACCTGTATCAGCTTTCCCTGCCCATACCCATTCTTGTTCTTCCTAGCATGGCCCTGCAGGCCTCTCACATAAGAGCTACATGAATAGCATGCTGCCCATGGCCTATTTGGAATGATACCTCTCATTCTAACTTTTCCTTGAATAAATAATTGAATTTGACATTATTTTACACATGTTCCTTGATGTGGATGTCACTAAATTCTGCATAAATAAACAACCAGTGAAAATATGGCCTCCATTCTTCCATGGCACTACATTTTCCCCACTTCAAATCCTTCCTAGCTATGTGCATCCAATGCAAGCTCTTTATTGTTCCTTTCACTGCACCATACAAAAGGGCTCTTTGCTCTCACCACTTTACACCATCCTCCTGGCCACCTAAGTTCCACCCAATCCACAAAACTAATGGCAGTCTTGGGAGCTTCTCCCATAGAACTTGAATCCCCTCCCTGATCTGGTCTGCCTATGCTGATCCTTCTTCAAGTCTTTGCTGAGAACACATTTCACCACAGAATCCTATAAAACTAAGACCACCTCTGTTCACCCTCCTTAACTTCCTGGAAATTACATGCACATAAAAATACACCTCTACCTCGATATAATGCTGTCCTTGGGAGCTAAGAAATCTTACCACATTATAGGTGAAACCGTGTTATACTGAACTTGCTTTGATCCACCGGAATTCCCCCCCTCCCCCAAGCACTGCTTTACTGTGTTATATCCAAATTCGTGTTATATCGGGTGGCATTATACCGAGGTAGCGGTGTATATATTTAGTGGCAAAAAAATACCTCCAACTTCATTGACACACAGTTAAGGTTGCATGGTGACAGGTCATATGTACAAGCTTTTCATCTCCTTTTACAACCCATTCGCTTTCACCCACAGGATTCCATCTACCACTATTGAAGAACAAAAAGGAAAATAGAAGTTGCTCACACCACCTTCTCTTTACCCTCTTGAGGCAATTCCTCAATAGCACATAGTCACACTGGCCCATGGCACTCTAAGATTCAGGTGGTTCCAGATCCTGGAGTATACACACTTAGCCAATTCCTCAAAAAGAATTACATGTGTGCAATTTCAAAACCATTTCACAGCCTTTTAGAACTCCACTTACTCACAGGATGCCATCTCAACCTACACGTAATCATCATTAAAGCATTAGAATCCTCTCACATTCCACCTCACTGCTTTGTAATAAAAGCCTTATGCCCTGCTACCGACATAACCCACACAGTTCTGCACTGAAATGATGCTAACTTCATCCTGAACGCATAGGCACCCACAGAAAAAAATGGTGGGTGCTGAGCACCCACCATCAGCCCCCATTATCAGTGCTTCCTCCTCCCCCCAGTTCCTCCCACCCGCTGGCGGCCCTGCCAATGAGTGCCTCCCCAATAGAAGTTATGCTATAGACTTCAGTGGGAATGGAGCTGGATGAATTCTTTTCCCACAGAGAACATTAATAGCCAGAGAGCAAGAGTGTGAATGACTCTGTAATCCGGTGATATGTAATGAAAGACTATATCATTAGGCATATGCACAAGGGAGAATATTAAAGATTGGATATTCATCCATTCCATATTGTCTACATATGGGACGATCTGCCAGGGGAGAGCCAGCACTTGTTTGGGGGAACCACCCCCACACCCCAACCCACTACCGCAGCCTGGAGTCCCGTCCTGCACCCCAAACCCTCATCCCCAGCCCCATCCCAGAGCCCCCACACACACCCCTGCACCCCAACCTCCTGCCCCTGCCCGGAGTCCCCTCCCACACCCCAAACCCCTTATCCCCAGCCCCACCCCAGAGCTCTCAGCCCCAGATGGAGCCCACACCCCACACACACACTCCAATCCCGTTGGTCCTAGCCCAGAGCCTCCCCCTGCACCCCAAACTCCTCATCCCCGGCCCCACCCCAGAGCCTGCACCCCCAGCCCAGAGCCCGTATCCCCTCCCACACCCCCTACCCCAGCCCAGTGAAAGTGAGGGTGGGGAAGAGCGAGCAATTAAGGGAGGGGGGATGGAGCAAGCAGGGGCAAGGCGTTGGAAAAGGGGAAGGGCAGGGGTGTTCGGTTTTGTGTGATTAGAAAGTTGGCAACCCTATCCCCACAGAGAATGGATTTTGTAGACCCTTCCAAACAGACAGAAATGCAACTTCAGAAAATTAAATGCAAATCAGAAGAGAACGGTTCCAGTAATGCACGGCAATGCAGACAGCTCATCTGTAGCTTCACCGCATGACAGACCCAGAGGAAAATCTGAAACTGCCAGCATAGCTAAGTGATGCTTCTGCCAAGGAGCCAGCTGCCATGACTGGAAATATATCTTCCACAGTTTTGCATCTGAGTCTTGTGATTGTGATCCAAAGAGAAGGAAGAATGGTAAAATACACTCTCCCTCTTCCCTGCATATAAATAACCTATGCTACATTATTTGTTTAAACTTCGTTTCAGAATTACATCTGTAACAGAGAAAACTATTCTTTAAATACAGAAAACATTTGAGCCTGATTCACCACTTTGTTCCTCGAGTTTTATTCCATTGGAATCAATAGTATAAAACTGGAGTCATGCAGTGGTAAATCAGGACCACTGCCTTAGGAACATCATATTTAAATATAAAACATGAGTGAGTTACTACAAACATAGTGAATAATGTAAACAATGAGTGGATGTATATAGCTTAGCATTTTATTAACATTTTGTCTCACAGAAATAGACAATCCAAAGAGGTTCATTTTCAAAAGGGTGGCCTCACTTTTCCCAGGGCAAATTTTCATCGGGATTTTGCTTGTGAACTCAAATACAAGTGGGTCAAATCTTTTTGTACCTCACTGTTGGCATAAATCAGGGAATGAGAGTTGCAGTTGCTCAGATTTGCATCTACAATTCACTTTGTGCCCACAAATTTGGCAAATTGCATCTGCAAAAAGGCGGCAGCCTCTTGGAAATGTGGACCTTAAAATTTAGCAGTTTCTTTGAGACAAAGTATTGCACCAGCATAAACAACACCAGCACGAAAGAAAGCTGGGACTCGGGCTGAAAAGATAACTCAAAATACATACAATTAATCCTCTTTACAAAAAAAAAGTATTATACTTAGACACCCAGAGGTGACTAATGAGAACGCATGGGCAGTACAAATAGATAATCAAATACTGAATAATTCTTTTGGTTTCTGACTTTGAAACTAGCAGAGGCTATAGAGGGTTTTATGTAAAACACTTCATATGAAGTCTCGCTATATACGGAAACCCTGGGATGGCTCCAGAGAGAGCTGTGCTATCTACCCAAAAACTATTTGGCAAGTCAGTGGACTCTGGTATTGTATGAAAGTCTGGGCTTCAATACAAGTTTTCAAAAAGTGCCTGTTGGCTGAGCTACCACAGTAAAGCTATTTATTGGCAGAGAAGTTATATGGGAAGCTGAAATGAAGACCCTGTTTCTTTTCCCACTGTGATTTTTTTCTCACCACAATTAATTTATTATAGGTATTTCAGTCCAGACCTTCTGCACAGTGATCAAGGGACAAAGTCTAGACATAATTTATTGGCCAGTGCCTGGTGAAAACAGAATTGCACCATCCACATTTTCCCTCTGTCGCTCTTTTTTTTTTATTTGCCAGTCACACAGAGTGCACTAGATGATAAATGATATCTGGTATCTGATCCTAAAATAACTGAAGAAGGATTTCCTTCTCTAGAGCTGAGCTGTGTCATATTGTGAACACTTCTCTTAATTTTAAACAGTAAACAACAACAAACTCAAAAACAATGATAAAATAATCATTGTTATTCTTATCATTTTGTACTTATTAAGAATCTTTCATGTCAAGCCCTGGATAAAGCACAAGTCCTGAGTACTTGTGTTAAACATGAGAACACACTGCCTCTCTTTGGATAAATGTTAATTAAGCCATTAAGCCTCAAAACACTTCTGTAAACTAGATAATTATTTTGATGCCCATTTTACAAATTGCCAAACTGAAGCCCAGAAAAGCTAAATGACTTGGTTAAAGTCAGGCAGCAAAGCAGTGGCAGAGTTGGGTATAGAAAGCACAAGTCCTGAGTACTTGTGTTAAACATGAGAACACATTGCCTCTCTTTAGACATCTGATGCTATAGAGAAGTATCAAAATACCAAACACTATGGTATGGAAACAAGCCAAGAATACTAATATCTTAGAATTTACATAGTGCTTTCCATCTTCAAAATGCTTTACAAATATTAATTTAAGAGTCTTCAAAGTGTCCCTTTGACGAAGGCGTAGTATGGTTAACTCCATTGTAAGGGAGGGGGCAGTGCCAAGCAGAGAGATTGAATGACCTGCTCAAGACCACACAGCAAGACCACACCACAGTGGCAGAGTCAGAATTTAAGACTTCCTGTCTCCCAGGCCCATTCTCAGAAGATTAGACAACATTCCCTCTCTAGAAGCACATGCAGGTCTATCCTCTGTTCTGTGAGCTAGTCATTGCAACTCCATGCAACAAACCTGAGTTAGAGTTATGGCAAGGGGACTGGGCAGTCCTGTGCTTTGCTGTGTTAAGCAGCACCCGATCCCATTGAAATCAGTGCTGAGGGAAATGCAGCACAGTCAGCCAGAGCACTCTGCATTAGCTCAGAATACATGCAGAGAAGCTCCCACAGAACTGTACACAGTGACCAGCAAGAGTGCATGCAAAATGAAATAAGCACTGGGGCAGCAGGGGCATCATTTGCTATGAGGCAACAGGGGGCAGTTGCCCCCACAACCTTGGATCACTTACTTTACCCCCACTTACTTGACATGAGTCTCTATGCTCCATTTCCCCCAGCCTCAGACATTGCAGGATGTAATGTAATTACTTATAATGCTCTATATGCTAACAACATTTTACCCCCATCGCTGAATTTTCCTGACATGATGACCCTGGTGGGGAAAAGGGGTGAAGGGTAGGTATGATGGGGTCAGATGGAGATGGGCTGTGACCAGGATCAAGCACAATACATTAAATGCTTATGATATGGACAAGCAGCAAAGAGTCCTGTGGCACCTTATAGACTAATAGACGTTTTGGAGCATGAGCTTTCGTGGGTGAATACCCACTTCATTGGATGCATGTCACATGCTTCTGACGAAGTGGGTATTCACCCACGAAAGCTCATGCTCCAAAACGTCTGTTAGTCTATAAGGTGCCACAGGACTCTTTGCTGCTTTTACAGATCCAGACTAACACGGCTACCCCTCTGATACAAGATATGGACAGTGGACTGTTATCACAATTTTCAGGTATTTTGCCTGTTAGCCAGTGGATCACCCACGTATGCTCAAGGACAGTTTTCTTCTGATTATGTAAAAATGGCACCTTTTTACTCCATATATTTGCTCCTGTGTGTATTCAGGGTCACATCTGCTGATTTAAGTCACAAAAATGTGTGTCTGCTTTGTACTCCTGGTGGAACTGCGGAGCCAACACAGGTCAGAGACAGCAAACAGGATTCTAGTCCTTCTTATACATAGATTTACCAACGTGTCACTCCAGGCAGAAAACCTTTATTATAGGTAAGGATGTATGTAAGGACTATAGCCCTGTTTGTCTTTCAGATACCAGAAAAATTTGCAGGGCTGACAGTTAGAAAAAATCTTTTTACTCATAAACTGAGCATATGAAAAATTATCACTCACAGCTCAGCTGCTCAGTGCCCCGTGCTGGAGAATTGGCACAATGTCATTGCCATTCCACCTGCCTGCCTGCAGCACCTGCTCCTAACTCATTTCTCCTGCTGAGAAGCCCTACTGGTGGTTCAGCACTGCTCTCTGACAACTCCCATCTGCATCCAGAATTAAGTCCTTCTGAGCTTTTGAGGTACTTGCTCTCATCTTAACTAGAATTATTTTTTTTATAAAGAAATAAATATATTGGGCCAAACTCTTCTGTCCTTGCTCAAAATTCAAAATGATTTCAATATAAGTTTCATCTGAGTAAGTGAGATTCATAACATGCATTTTTATACAGTCCCTCTATCAGGCTGTCCTTGGGATGTCCTTAATGTATTTGTGGGTAGAAATCAGCAGAAGTAGAAACACCCCATAAATCTTTAGAAGCCATATTATAGAAACTATTATGCAAACGCCACCTAGAAAGTGATCATGGAAATCGCAAAAGTACTCATTAAATGTGAAACGAAGACCTAGTGAGGAGCTTCGTACAGCAAATATGTTTTCAAGAGCACCTAAAAATACTGGAATGAAGTTGCTGGAGTAAGAGGAATTTAAAGGAAGTATCTCTCAAGAACTGCCCATTTACAAAACAGATAATGCTGCCATAAACCACAAGTGGCTCCTTTAGATAATCATCTTTGATATATGTGTTCTAGCAGATCACGCCAAGCTCTTACTATGTAGAATTAGCACGAGATAGTACAAAAAGCAAAACACATAATAAAGAAAAGCCCTAGCAGCTTAAGGTGATCTAAAATTATCATTGTGAGCTTATCACAACACACCTTCCAATGCTCCCAATCCTTCCAACCAGTTCTTACTCTTACAGGCAGATGGGCAAAGGGCCAACTTTTCAAAAGTACTTAACACCTTTGAAAATCTGGCTCCAAAACCTTAGTGCCAATATCTACCAAGCTTCTTGAGTCAGAGACGATTAATCTTGAGGTAGTTACATAAAACCTCTTGTCCAAGAAAATATAACAGAAGCAATAATGTGACAGAATGCCAAATAGTTACCCTCCTGGCACGTGAGAGCAAATGTTAAATCTCAAACAAAAAGCAATTGGTAAGCTGCCAAGCAAACAACTGTACCACTCATGCCAAGGCCACGGGTCATACATAGCCACTCTTGGGGGTCAGTTTTATAAAAGAAACAAGACATGTAAACAAAACCAGAGAATGCTCTCTGTTCCTTGAGGACATCCAGAATGTTACTAGCACTGTTCATGAACTGACAGCATTACCAACCAGTCAATGACAGTGAAAAGCACAAAAAGCCATTTTTTATATTCTCATGAGCATATGAGGTCCCCAGTTAAGTCAATGGGAGCACCATTTGACTATCGGAAGGCAAAATAAGGCCCTGTGGCAGGAGATCAGAGCAGCACCCAAACATAATAGCAACCAGTAATACAATATTACATCTCAAAGTTAATACCTGTTCCATAGTGCAAAAGTACATGTGGTAAATTTTTCTGTTTCACTGGTGTTTGGAGAATAACTTTCAGTGGGACTACTTGTGGGGCAAAGCAATAATCATAAGTAAAAGTACATAGACATTCATTCTATATTACTGTCCCTGTTATTTTTATATCTTTGATCTACACATACCATTCCCACTGATTTCCAGTGATCTCACAGATTTGTCTAACTAATCTAGTTAAAAGTAATACTGTCAAGTTACATGAGATTATTTTCTTTAGACGTTGCATCAGGACCATTCACATGCAGAGAAGCACAGTTTGGCACAGCCCTTGAGGAACAATAAGAGCTGCACCGCTGAGTTGACAGTGCTGCTAGGGTTGCCAACGTTCAAACTGCTGAAAACCGAACAACCTTGTCCTGCCCCCTTCCTCGCCTCTCTCCCTAAGTCCCCGCCCCTGCTCACTCTGCTCATTCCTCTCCCCCCTCCCTCCATTGCTTTCTTTCCACACACCCCTCGCTAAGTCCCCCATCTCCCAAGACTCACCTGCTGTTTGCAGAGCCAAACTGGGAGCAGCTGACACAGAGCCTGCCCACCTGCCCAATCAGGGCACAGCGGGGGTTGGTCCCCAGAGCAAGGGGCCAGGGTGGGGAGGGGTCAGTCCCTGTAGCAATGGGCTAGGGCCAGGGCAATTGGGGCATGGTGGGGCAGAAGGAGGGGGTGGACAGGATCCCCTCCCCCATCCCCAGGCAGCAGCAACTACCTCTTGGAGCCCAGTCTGGAAGCCAGCCACTGCTCTCTGTCAGATGGCATCAGCAGCTGAGCAGAGAGTAGCTCATCCATGTGACTCCAGCACCAACTGCTGCTCTTCCCCCCCATCTCCCAGTGGCAGAGAATGGTTACTGTGGCCAAACAGATTTTTAGTGTCTTGTCAGCTGTGCTGACCAGATGCTGCCAGGTTCCCTTTTTGACTGTTCCGGTTGAAAACTGGACACCTGGCAATCCTAAGGTTGCTACTAAGGTTGATCTAGAATTCCCAATTGGAATTTCTGTGGTTTCAAAAAGCAATCACCTGATTGTCAAGAACAATAGTGACCATGGGGCCATAAGAAATTTTACGAAAGATTTTTGGAAAAACAGAGGCTTCAGCAATTTACCACACACATACTGAAAGGGCTTCATTACATCATGTTACAATTAAGAAAAAAACATCAAAACATATTATCACATGCAAGAATAAAACAATGGCTTATGTTGAAAAGCATCTGCTTCAAGTTAAATACAGATGTGAACCGTTGATAGAAACCATGACTATTATCATTGGTGTTTTTGTTTTACTTCACTTTCTGTCACAAAGGACTTAACTGGTTCAGGCATCTTTTAATAAAATTGATCTTAATCCAATTAGGCAGAAATATTCAGACATTTTTAAGAAATGGCTATAGTTTTGGAGTGCTTTCAAATGAAAACCTTTCCCCAATGTCTATTCAAATACAAGGAAGGCATTTTTATCTGTATTGTATATGAGCTATGTGAATGCTCTAGACACTTTGTGCTGATTCAGCGCTCACGAATACCTGTTCTATATCCTTCTAAGTCCAAAGAGTTATTTCACTTTTAAACATTGGGAGAATGGAATCAGACCATTTGCTATTCCTCTAGAGACAATTTGCAAGAAAAAGTAAAAGAAAAAAAAAACTACACAACTTCACTAATACAAAGATGTGTAATCACCAGGAAACAGGGCTGGCTTTAGGCCGATTCCCCTGATTCCTGTCAATTGGGCCCTGTGCCTCAGAGGGCCCCGCAGTGTCTGCTATCTTCGGCAGCGGCTCAATCGCTGCTGCTGCCTTCAGTGGCATTTCGGCAGCAGCTCTTTCGAATCGGGCCCCGCATGTCCTAAAGCCGGCCATGCCAGGAAAAACTAGAGAAAAATAATATATGAGACAACTTTACTTACAAATGTACATGTGGGTGAATTTATAAGCACACAGAAAATACAGAAAAAGGGCAAAGAATAACTGACACACCATTTCTGCGTATCAGGGGTCAACCTCCAAAATAAGTTCAGAGGGTTATTGGTGAAAATGTATTTAATTAGATCAATAAGACTTCACGCAGGAGGAAGCATGTATGGGAAAGTACTGGTTTGCAAGATTGGGCCCAACAATGTGTGTATTGTTATTAAAATAATGTTAATTTACAAACCCTAGAGTCCAGTTAGTTTGGCCCTATCCTACTCACATAGTCTTGGAAGAACAAACCAAGAAGAAGCTATTTTTGACCATAACAGATGCATCACATAAACTGTAAAAGTGCTTTCTTTAAGGTTGAGTCACTTACCAAAACATGATGATATAAACAAAGGATGCCTTGATCATTTCTGTAATAATGAAGCAGATGAAAGTACAGTTGTGATTTGTTTTTAAAGATTCAGTCAAAAGTTGGAGGAGAAATCCATGCAGGGCCATCCAACCAGAGGATTTGTTCCTCTGCAGTTCTTCCCAGATCTAACCCCAGCTCTCCAGAAGCACGGATCCTGCAACAGCCATTATCCAATGTGTGATAGGAGAAACTACATAATGGCTTACTCAGCATTCACTTGTACCCCAAATCTCTGCCACACTGCATGCTGCAGCCCCCTCTCACATTCACCTCCCCACCCCAGCATGTCCCCCATGCTGAAGTTTGCAAGGTGGTCATCAAGAGGCAACCTACAGATGTCTTGCACAGCACTTGCATGAAAGGAATTATCCCTCATCTGAATATGGGAAGTTTAGGGTCCTTTTATGCTCCTCCAGTCTTGGGTGGAAATGAGGACCTCATCCTATTGGCCTGATCCATTATGGCAATTCCTGTGTTTCTAGGGTTTCGTTCTCCAAAGCAGTAAGGGACATTTATTTATTTATTTATTTATTTATTTTAATTGACTAGACCAATTTATACTAGCATATCATCCTGAATTAAGCCCCAGTTCAGCAAAGCACCTCAGCAGGTGGGACATACGAATATTAAGCTTAAAGTTAAGCATATGCTTAACACTCCAATTCAGCAAAGCACTTGAGTATGTGCATATATTTAAGCACATTCTTAAATACTTTGCTGAATGGGGATGGACTTAAAACATGTGCTTTCCTGAACTGGGAGAACTTCAAGCTTAAGGATTTGGTTCAATACAGTTCAACACATCTATTAATATTAAATACATAGTGCACTTTAAAGAAATATATTTAGACTGAAAAGAGTTAATCTTTCTAAAAGCAAGATTAACACCTGAGACAAGTGTTAATTTATTCCTATAACTATCTGAACAGGGTACTATAAAAAAATAACATTGTTTTTTATTGTTTTTAGATGGGTGCATTTTATTTATAGCAAATTTGACACCCTTATTTGAATCTTTTTATAAATCAAGTAAAAATTCAATCTGTATCTCTTAATTGTGGATGATTAGGTATTCCTATTTTTAAGATAACACTTAGTATTTAAGGTAGTATTTTAAGGCTACATCTTTGGTTTTTAAGGTACTATTCTCCTATTGAAGGCAGTATTGGAAAAATATATGCAAAAGATAACATGATGACTTTATCATGGATCACCATGAGTTAACACTATTAACACTTACGATCCTTAGTATTTGCAACATACAGTAAATACAGCCATTTACTGATAACACATTCCAGGTTGAAATGATACCCTACAAAATGCTTAAATATAGGTAACAGCAGGTAGTATTTAATAAGTTATAATGCATAGGTTTTTTTGAAGGTAGCATTGTCTGTTTTGTCACTGATGAAGTAAAAGCCAGGCACCCACATGCATTCAATTGCAACATCAGAGCCCAAATGAAAAGACAAGATTGCTCATCATAAACCACCAAATAATCTCAATAAGGGTTTCTTTGCATGACTTATGGTGACTCAAATGTTGTGGATCACTGAGTTTTTAAACTTTATATCACTAGTACCTCGGTTTCCTGCTGCTCAAAGATCTATAAGTCCCAGAAACATGATGGAAGGAGTTTCTCAAGAGTTGTGATAAAAATTTGCATCTCTGTTGCATACATGTTTTTGCACATCTGAAAATAGTTAAACTGAAAATTTAATGACTGGATCGAGAAAATCCCCTTCAGGCCACAGAAAATTAGTTTAATCTGTGAATGTGATTTATGCCCTTCAGGAGACAAAACTTTACCATGACTAGTACAGCTAATCATAAAATGTGGCTTTATATTTGTTCTTCTTTATGATGCCTGTCTTTGTCATGTAGGTGCCTGATTCTTTCTCTGCACGGAGTGGTGGTGGACTGAACAGTGCTGCTTTATTGGCAGAACACTAGTTTATTTAATGATAATGTAATCTATCCATACTACTGATTTCGGACAGAAGGTCATCTTAAAATGATATTAGGCCACCTTGAGGAATAAAGGTGTTAATTCTGTTTTATTAATTATATTTGAAATATAATGGGGGGGCAGATGGGAGAAGCAGATGTGAATTCAAAGAGAGCTCAGATGGACAGATTCTGTAAGCTTATGTTGAATAGTACCTTAACTCCATGAATAGTCAAAGTGATTTAAGCAGGAGTTGGGTACTATTCAACCAACATAAGGCTATAAAAATCGGTCCCAAAATGAATTATTTTAAAATGTTATGTTTAAAATATAGGCAGATAAAACAGAAGGTAGCATGAACTCTTTAACATTTAATGCTTGTTTATATTGATGCATTTTTAGTTTAATGTCATTTTAATAGCAATATTTTGAAAGCAATATAATATTCCTGTTTATATACAGTTGTGGTCGCATAAATCTGCTACTGTCCCACAATGAGCTTACAGGCCCATGTGAATTCCTCCAAAAAGCACACTTCCCCAAGGGGCAATGAGGCATTCAAGAAACAACAGCTGCACATATTTAATAGGGTTGGAGTTGTTTGTTTGCTTTACATGGAAATATCAGGATACGAGGAGGGCAGGAAAACAATTTTCTGAATTCTTGTGATAAATGTGATGAAACCACCATATGTCTTCAATATGTCATTGCTGTTTCATATCAAAAGCATTCAGCTGGTGCACTAGCATCTCTGTGATGGCCCAGGTTTCAGAACATACAAAAGGACAGGAGCCACTGCTGTTTGATAGATACACATCTTAGTTCGAGCTGATATGTGGCATTGACAGGGTAACAAGCCTTGTGGATAGGGGGGAAGTGGTAGATGTGGTATATCTTGACTTTAGCAGGGCTTTTGACACTGTTTCACATGACTTTCTCATAAACAAACTAGGGAAATACAAACTAGATGGAGTTACTGTAAGGTGGGTGCATAACTGGTTGGAAAACCATTCCCAGAGAGTAGTTATCAGTGGTTCACTGATGAGAGGGGTCCCATGGGGATCAGTTCTGGGTCTGGTTCTGTTCAATATCTTCATAAATGACATAGATAATGGCATAATGAGTACACTTATAAAGTCAGTGGACAATACCAAGCTGGGAGGGATTTCAAGTTCTTTGGAGGATAGGATTAAAATGCAGAATGATCTGGACAAACTGGAGAAATGGTCTGAAGTAAGTAGGATGAAATTCAGTTAGGACAAATGCAAAGTACTCCACTTAGGAAGGGACAATCAATTGCACAGAAACAAAATGGGAAATGACTGCCTAAGAAGGAGTACTGCAGAAAGGGATCTGCATGTCAGAATGGATCTTGAGGTAAATATGAGTCAATAGTGCAACACTGTTGCAAAAAAAAGCAAAGATCATTCTGGGATGTATTAGTAGGAGTGTTGTAAGCAAGTCACGAGAAGTAATTATTTTGCTCCACTCTGCACTGATAAGGCCTCAGTTGGAGTATTGTGTCCAATTCTGGGCAGCACATTTCAGAAAAGATGTGGACAAATTGGAGAAAGTCCAAAGGAGAGCAACCAAAATGATTAACAGTCTAGAAAACATGACCTATGAGGGATGACTGAAAAATTGGGTTTGTTTAGTCTGGAGAAGAGAAGACTGAGGGGGACATGATAACAGTTTTCAAGTACATACAAGGAGGAGGGAGAAAAATTATTCTCCTTAACTGCTGAGGCTAGGACAAGAAGCAGTGGGTTTAAATTGCAGCAAGGGAGGTTTAGGTTGGACTTCAGGAAAAACTTCCTAACTGTCAGAGTGTTTAAGCACTGGAACAAATTGCCTAGAGAAGTTGTGGAATCTCCATCACTGGAGGTTTTTAATAGCAGGTTAGGCAAACACCTGTCAGGGATGGTCTAATTATTACATAGTCTTGCCTTGAGTGCAGGGGACTGGACTAGATGACTTCTCGAGGTCCCTTCCAGTCCCACACTTCTACAATTCTCTGATTCTATGCTTGACACCACAGTAGTTTCTAAAGAGCATGCATAACATATATAGTCTTGCTGAGTCAATGTTTCATATCAGCAAGGCAACCTTCCTCCTTGGTGACAATGGAGCCAAGATTCCAAAATGAATTGACAAATTCAACTTTTTGTCCATCAAGTATGGTGTGTAGGGGGAGAAGTCCATCAGCCACTTTCATCAGTTTGGTCTTCTTCCAATTGTCTTGAAGAGTGAGCATCCTCATTTCTATGGTAAATATTTTCAGGGCATTGGTGAGATTAGTTCATGAGGATGAGAATATAGCAGCGTCATTTGCATACTCCAGGTCTGTTACACAGAAGTCATGAAGTACCTGTCCCCTGGCCCTCCCCATATGTGGCTAGTGACAGCTTCCATCATTTGGTCAATAATGATGTTGAACACATCAGGGGCCAGCCATGCACTTTTGATGGATGTTGCTGTTGTACTCTGTTTTCTGAGCAGTTTTAATTATGAAAGTTTAATTATTTTCCTGGTTAGAGAATGAGATCTTCATGCTAAAAAGATCAAGATGGTAAAATATGGGTCCTGTAATGACTTCTTTAGGTAGAGTCTACAGGTAAGGTAACAGAAAAGCACTCAGCATTGGCCTAGCTCTGCTCCCAATGAAGTCTAACAGGACTTAGAAACAAACAGAAGCACTTCAGAACTCACTTCCATATGAAAGCATAATCTTGTCCTACCCCAGCTTTTTATAAGACTACAGACCGAGAGTTGGGATTCCCAGGTACCTAGCAAGCTGATGCTGTTTACAAATAGAGCCAACAATAGTTTTTACAAACTGATCATGAGTAATATGTGTGGAACCTGGAACTTTCCCTCTGTATCTCACGTATGTAATCCTGAACTTTCTTCTCTCCATTTACTTTCTTCTCTCTTTTTGTTTGTCTCTGCTTTAACAGGAGAGATATGTGGTACTGTGTACTACTGCCTGCCTTGAATCCATAACAACAGATTAGTATCTCTGATCAGAAATGTTCTCATTTCTAGAAGAATTGGTCACATGGTCACATATTCAGCAACCATGTAAGCTATTACAAGAGGAGCTAGGAACAGATCATATTGAAGTTCTGCCTTCATGTTGCCTCCCCATCACAGACTGGGTACCTGTTCATCTATGTGATGTACCCTGCCTTAGTGTTGACTATCCAACACCTCTTTAAGTATGGAGCACAATGTTCTCACATATACACACACACAAATAGCACCAGACATTCATAAATGCTCCTCACTTCAGAACTTTCCTCTATAATTCTTACAAGAGCAATGGGTAAATAAAATACCTTATTCTGGAAAACTCCCATAGTCATCATACTTAATATACTTGAGAAGAGGCTATCTCAGTATCTGCAGTATTCTTCCATGTAATCTCTATAGTAAATATACTGAGGTATTAGTGAGGTTTGATAGATAGATAGATAGATAGATAGATAGATAGATAGATAGATAGATAGATAGATAGATAGATAGATAGAAATTGCAAAGTTTATATGAACAATGCTATATATTAACAAGAGATGGGCCTGAGCTTCAACATTTAAATCTGGTTGTCCACATCCTGTGCCTTGGTTCAGGCCATTTCTAGTATTAATATTATTAAATCAACTAATTTACTATGCAACATAAATGCTTTGTTGACTATGACTCCAGGGTTTAGGTTTACCATATTAAGTGTCACTAATGCAGCTTGTGATTGCAGGGTAATAAAGAATGCAAAAAAGAAAGAAAGACATGCTGTGTTCAGGACCACTTTGAAGGGAATTATGATGAAAGTGTCTAGTAAAGTTCCTAATAAATAAGACACCATGTACGGTATAGTTTACTGTACTTGAGAATTTGAGCATTTCCAGGCCAATTTTGCTGTAATCCCACATGTGCCTGGCAGCTGGCACATGTGTCACTCTGTGTCTGCTGAGAATTACTGAAATAAGGGAATTTTCCTTGGGTGCAGGGAGTAGAATATAATCAGAGTTCTCTCAACAAAAGGAACCATCACTGATGAAATTTACCGTTACTAGGGAACTGCAATAAGATGACATCAAATAGTCTTTGACTCATTTCCCAATGAACAATGAGGACTGAAAGAGTTACCGTATGCCATTAATTTAAACTACATCAGAGAGGACTCATAAGAGTGAGAAATGACTACCCTGAGTAATTTGCACATATATTAAGTCAGGTTATTTTTGAATCCTGAGTGATATGCAAATAAAAGGAATAAAGTTTTTAGAAATTGTCTTTTGTTACTAAAATACTATTCTCTTCAATGAAGCTGTACGAGTACAATAGCTATCATTTCTTCTCACTTGGTAGAGAAAATGACTGGGTTAAAACAATAGGCATCAATTCCTTAATTTTTAGTGGCAGTGGGGTTTGAAATACAATCAGCCCCACGTTAAGAAGATAAGAAACCAATTCAAGGCATAGAAGCTCACATTGTTCTCCCCCTCTAACTCGACAGCTGCTTGTCTGAGGATCTCTCATATGGAAAATATGTGAATATGATGAAACATCTGTTAATGTATCTCTATCCCCACCCTACTCCTTAAAAGCAAAAACTGCAGGCTTGTTACTATTTTCAATAGTACCCAGACACTTGTTCTATTTATTGGCGTATTAGAACTTTAGATAGAAGAACATGCTGGGGCTCTCTGTTTGAGGATGGAATGGACTTTTCAAAGAACAGTCTCCATTAAAGAGCACTGACACTACAATAATGTATGAAATGTGAGGTTATTCATATACAGCAGACAATAGTCCTAAAAGGTATCATTGAAGAGGATTTCTATTTAGAAATGCTTAGCAGCAGGATACCTAAAAGCACAATTTAGCTACATTGGCTTGGTAATATTCTTTTACTGGCAAAATAATTACAAGTCCAGCTGCTTGTGTTCTCCCTTCTATTTTTTATTAGATGGCTACCTCTCTGATCTCTTGCATGCTAAAGACGCATGGAGTTCATACCTGCTGGAGACACTGGCAAATTTTCCTGGCATTCATTGTTGTTGTTTTTTTTACTGGGAAAACTGGGAGAGTGTCAGCAAACTTGGTGCAATTGGGAAAAAAAGTCAACTCCATTTTCAGATAGAAAAAGAGAATAAAAGCAAAGAGTCCAAACATTTGTTGCTCTTGGCTTTAGCAATAGCAAGGCAGCTTCACAAACTTAATAAAACGCACTCATAGTGCTTAATGCCTATAAAGTATATATCCCGCTACAGAGACAACAATCTCACAGTAGGTTGTGGTTTTGAAAACAATTGTTTTGGATCAACTGAGAGTTATTTCTGGGACTATCATTTACTGACAGACAAGGCACTGTCTGTCATTTTCAGATCTAATACCCCATATATCCTTATTTGGTTGTTTTTTTTACAGCCTGTAGACACAGCAGTAAGCAAGTTCAACCACAAGGGAAAATTTTAATTTTTAAAATGAAAATGAGATGATAATCTGTCTTGGTTGCTGCCATAATCTTCCATTTCCACTTGACATGTTTATTCTTTGGCATTTAAAGTGTGGTACAGAATGCCATGAAAGAAGTAGGCTATAAATGTTAGTTTTGATTGAGTATGACATTGAAAAATAAACAAGCCAATGTGTGACGTATGCAGTATAGTTGTAGCTGTGTCAGTGACAAGATATTAGAGAGAAAACGTGGGCAAGGGAATATCTTTTATGGGATCAACTACTGTTGGTGAGACAAGCTTCTGAGCCACACAGAGCTCTTCTTCAGGTGGTCCAATGAAAGAGATTCCCTCACCCACATTGTCCCTCTAATATCCTGGGACCAACACGGCTATTGATACACTGCAACAGACCTCAAGAAGAGCTGTGTGTGCCTCAGAAGCTTGTCTCTCTCACCAACAGAAGTTGGTCCAATAAAAGATATTATCTCATCCACTTCATTTCTCTAATGTACAGTGTAGCTTTCTCATCTTCTGTCATCCTCACTATGCCGCATATGATGATGCTGAGCACTTGCTACCAATAAGTGGATAGAAATGATGTGGGAATCTGTGGTGGGGCAGGTTCCCAACCCAGTCAGGAAGGGGTTAAAGAGCTCCTTTGGATGCAATCACCCAGTGCATGTCTGAGGCTTCCTGCACCTGGAGAGGGGCAGCTCCTTAAAAGGAAGGATCCAAGCCCAGTCGAAGGTGGCACTCAGAGGAAAGCCGAACAAGGCTCCCTAGTGCCATAGAGCAGGGGCTGCTTCCCCAGAAAGCTGCTGAAGAACCTCTCCTGCCTGGACTCTCTGCAGAGATAGAGGGACCATCTTTGCTTTCCATTAAAGGCCATGGTGCTCAGCCTGGGCCTCTCAGTCACTCAGGGGGTTAGGAACACAGCCCCCTTTGTGGAGACGATTTAGCTTTTGCCTTGTGAAGAACAGCGGGATGAGGCCAGATTGTTTTGTGGGCTGCAGGATTATTTTGTTTCCCTTTCTTTTGTCTTGGACTGCAGTCACTCGTTGAAGGAGGGGAGCCACCTCCCTAAGACTTACAGCTGTGAGACCACACCCTCGACTCCAAATCAGTGTTACAGTGACAGCTACACCCACAGAGAGACATCTGGGATGAGAGAGATGCCCACTCTCATCCCTTAGGGCACACAATTGGTAAAACCTATGACAGCCTCAGACCAGGCAGAGATGTCAAAAGCCCACAACACTAGTTGGTAAGTTTAGATGCTTAACCACAATGCTGGGAAAGAAAATTGTAAAAGAACTGGAAAAAACACTTGAGAGTCAGTGTGAAGATTCTTAATATCCAACATTCATACCCTTTTTGAGAGAAGAAAAGAGAAACATTTGGTGGCAGAGAGAAAGAACTGACAGAAAATATGTATCATCACCCGCTGCTAAGAAAACACTTCTTTAAAGAGCAGCCTTCATTGTGCTACTCCCACTGTAAAATGAGTGTAGAGACAACTCTCATACAATGATGAAGGTGGAAAAATCATAGCAAATCTCCAAGTCGGTGCCTTTTGTTTTTACTGCTTTGGATGTGCGTATTGCAGAGCTGTAAAAGCATGGAAAAACCTACCAAACAAGCCAACTCTCTTCTTTAACCCTTTGGCACTGGGTGAGTAGTGTCTGGAAATCTTGACTTCTAGTGTCAAAGGTATCAAAACAAAACAAAAAAAAACCTGCACAACCCTCAGAAGTCTGGCAAGAGAAGTGGAGAACATAAAAGCTGTGAAAATGAGGCTAGTAAGAAAAAAAATAAAGAAAAGGATTGGCGCTAGAAAATATTAGGTCTTGCTGACTGATCTCTGAACAAAGAAAGTTCTTTAAAGAGAAAACGCTTTACATTATTTCTGCAAAATAGAATCATTGTAATGTCATGATTTAAAGACAAAAATGAAGTCTGGTTTACAGAAATCAAAATTACAATTCATGAAGTCACATAAGCTCTTGTCTTATTCTGATGTGCCCAAAAGCTCAGCCAAATCATGGGTAAGAGTCAAAATGAGATGATGCAACTTAGTATTTCTGAATATTATGTGATAACTTTGCTTCTTGTATTTGCAGAAGCTTTGGAACTCTTGGCACCATTATTCCAGAGGAGGAGAAGAAAGAGTTGGTTTTTGTTTTAATGTTGAGTCAATTTGAGTCACAAAGTCAGTTTGTGAGCTTCTTTT
This sequence comes from Mauremys reevesii, assembly GCF_016161935.1. Classification (NCBI taxonomy): domain Eukaryota; kingdom Metazoa; phylum Chordata; order Testudines; family Geoemydidae; genus Mauremys; species Mauremys reevesii. Next base: position 46,344,188 of record NC_052623.1, on the reverse strand, counting down.
TACTTATGTAGTGATGAAACACATAAAACCAATGGGTTGGATGCTCAGCTAATGTAAATCAGTATATCTCAATTAAAGCCAATATAGCAGGGTTTCTCAAACAGGGGTCGCCGCTTGTGTAGGGAAAGCCCCTGGCGCACCGGGCCGGTGTGTTTACCTGCCCCGTCAGCACTGGGAGCCACAATCAGCCGGACCTGCCAAGAGGGCAAGTAAACACACCGGCTTGGCCTGCCAGGGGCTTTCCCTACACAAGCAGCGACCCCTGTTTGAGAAACCCTGCAATATAGCTATGCCAATTTACAGTAGCTGAGTATCTGGCCTTGTATTGAACATTACGGTGCTTCTACAAGTAACATGGATACATACACATATATAGGCCAAATCCTCAGCCTCATTCAGGCAAATGTGGAACCTTTTCCATGCTGCCCTGCCCCTGCAACTCTTGTGCCATATTTCTGGCCCTGCCCTACATGCAAGTCCTTACTGTATTGCTTGCTCTCAGTCTCTCTCTATGTGCATTTCAATGTCTGTCTGTCTGTCTCTCTCTCTCTTTCTTTCTCTCATATGCTCTCTTGTGTGCTTCAGGTTTTTAAATAAGATTTCTGGTGGGGTTGCTGGGAGTTGTGATGTTCACAACGACCAGAAAGTGCCTGGTGCTTGAGTGGCTTAACTTGCATCTCCTAGCTTAGTTGTGCCTCTGATGTGACTAATTCTGAAACACCTGGCTAACCACCTGGGTGCTTCTGAGTGCATCTGAAAAATACTGAGATGCCAGACTCTGACTGAACCAGGCCCTACTCCCACCCTCCTGGGGTGTTCCGCACAGAGTGTACTCAGAGGAATACGTTGTGACAAAATCTTTCTTCTGAACATCCAATGAGCATTCAAACATGCACTGGATCCTGCTGAAGCACACAAGAGGCCACCTGCATGGAAATGAGACATTAACTAGAACTGGGTACACTGTAGAGAGGCACTGTACAAGCTTCCTCTGACAGCTCTGCCATCACACTTCATTTCCGAGCTACAGTATCCCTAAAATTCCAATCTTGTGACCCTTGAGCAGAGATTACCAATCATCCCACATTCCTCCAGATTGTCTTGTTATCTGTGATGTACACAAATGACAAAAGGACAAGGAGTAGCCTAGCAAACCTATTTTGGCCTAAATTAGTTTGGAACCGAGGTCTCCAAAAGTAAAAACAATCATCAGAGTAAAACTTATGGGAAAGTCCTGTATAGTGCAATAGAAAATTATAACCTTTCTATAGGATTTCTATAACATTTCTGTAGACACTGGGGTCACCCCACAATTGAAAAGTCTTTTCTATAGGGGAATGTTTTTTCATCTGGATGTATTAACCCTAGAGAGAAACCTTTTGGATTGGGCCCCACAATCAAAAGAGACACAGGCAGAAGCTAAGGATTCAGAGCGTCTGCTGGGAGCACACAGCAGGCCCCCTGCAGAGGTAGAATGAGCTGCCTCACTTGGAAGGAAGATCAGGTACTCAGAGTGGGGGGAGGGGAAGAGAAAGGGCTGGGAAAGAGGGTCCATCTGAGGTAGTGGTGAGGGCACTAACCTGGGAGTCAGGAGAACCAGCTTCAGTTCTTTGTTCTACCACAGATTTCCTGCGTGATCTTGGGAAAATCACTTAGTCCCTCAGTTCCTCATCTGTAAAATGGAGTCATAGTACTTCCATGCCTCACACGGGTATTATGAGAATAAATACATTAAAGAATGTGAGGTGCTCAGATACTATTGTAGTGAGGCCCCAACAAGTACCTTTGCTGGATTAATCTCCATATTCCCCTTAATCTGTCCCTAGACATAAGAATTCTGAAATAAAATCTAGCATGTTCATACCTTCTAGCATGTTCATACCTTCTAGCTCACCCCTCTTTCAAAGACACACCGCTGTCTCAGTGCTGGGAACAAAATGACTGGTTTGGGCAGCCTTTTGGATGTATAGAATTCTTCTGTGTTTTTTGCAAGCAAAAATCATGGAAGCCTCCAGTTCTACACTGCACGTGTGTCACTAGAAAACAAATAGGCTAGAGCAATTGTGAGTGTATGAGCTGTAGGTGGGTGTCCCATGCTCACACAAAGAGCAGCTGGGAGGTCAGGAAATTGCTAGTTGTGACTTGGAAAGTACCAAATAATAAATTTCAACTAAAATTAAACCATCTCTTCCCCTTTTGAAAAAATCAAAAGCATTGTTCAACCTGCAAATCATCACACTGTATATTTTACCTGCATCGAATATGAGCAATTTGACTCTATTCAAATTATATTTCTATTAGAGGACATATAGATACTGTCCGTATTTTTGGTCTTTTAACCTTCTGCCTTCTGCACAATTTTATTTAAAGAGGCAGTGTAAACTTGAAATCTAATCAATGTAAAAAATATTTGCAATTCAGCAAGTACCTTCAATTTAAAGATTACCTGAAAGAGGGGAAATGGGTTTGTGCCTCTTTTTTATAGATATGTAATATATAAAAAAAATCTTGAAACTTTTTATTAAAAAAAAATTCCGCTTGCTTTGTGCTTTAATATTTCAGGAATCTCAAGTCTGGTCACTCTTGGTTTTGTGAGAAGAATCACTTGCATTTTCAGAATACACTGTGAACTTTCTCAGCACTTAATGAAAGACAAGAAAAGGTGTTGAAATTTTGTATAAACATACCATTTTCTTCAAAGAGTTTTAAACAATCCAAATCAAAATCTCTTCTCTCAATTAATCAGGATTTAATGGCTCACTAATGGTGATGTCATGATCCTACTAGTTCTCCAGGTGTCCACAGTATCTTCCAGGAAAACCAGGGTAGACAAGATCTGAATTTCTAATGTAAATATTATGATACAGCAGCAAAGAGTCCTGTGGCACTTTACAGACTAACAGACGTATTGGAGCATGAGCTTTCGTGGGTGAATACCCACTTCGTGCATCCGAAGTCTAAAAGGTGCCACAGGACTCTTTGCTGCTTTTACAGATCCAGACTAACACAGCTACCCCTCTGATATTATGGTACAAAGATCTACGTTTAAAAAAACACTAAGGACACAAAGTAAATCATTCAAACAGGAAATGCCGGAATTAAGGTTGCCATTACAACCTTAATTTATCCCCCGCAAGCCGATGCATCTTGATACCATCTTTAATTATATGATCAAATACTATTTTTCCACAGGACTGCTGTACCATTGAGTGCACAGGATGGACATTGTTCAGGGACTGAATCAGGATTCTACAGTGAAGGAGGCTGTTGAGTGTCTCGAGAAGTTAGTGGGAGCAAGAGGCAGACTATGCTGGAGAGAGCCCAGAGGAAGTAGAGGAAGGACTAGGAAGGGGTTCTGCCCTCTCCTACCCAGCCTGTCCACTTTGTCCCTGTCCCCCACCCCTTCTGTTCTCCCCTTCTGTTGACCTTGTTTCTCTCTGATCCTGATTCACCCCTAGCATACACCCCCTACCCTGCTTCATAGATACAACAAGGCCAGAAGGGACCATTGTTATCTTCCAGTCTGACCTCCTATACAACATAGGCCACAGAACTTCCCCCAAAAAATTCCTAGAATAGATCTATTAAAAAAACAAATCTTGATTTAAAAATTGTCAGAGATGGAGAATCCACCACAATCCTTGGTAAATTTTTCCAGTGGTTAATTACTCTCACAGTTAAAAATTAATACCTTTACTTTAAAGCTACAACACAGCAATAGTTTGGAATGCTTTAGCAAAATAGTACTGTTGCAATTACCATTTTTTTAAAAATCAGCTGTGTAGTTTGTCCAAAGTGTCAGTCACTGGTGCAGCCAGCCAGTCTCTGGGAAATTGGGGGAGAGTACACGCAGTACAGAAACTAAATCCTTTCTCCTCCTATTAAATGAGAAGGAGACATGGTGGAACAATGAAAATGTGGACATTTTTCTAAAATTTGAAGGCTCTTAACACCCCTGCCTTAATCCTGCCATCAGTTATGCCCATTAAGGATATACAATGTGTTGATCCTATACTACTAGCTTGTAAAAAGAAGGGGAGGAGAGGGTAGCTATTAACAACAGAATTCTAAGAAAAATGCAGCACATTTCACAAAAACACTGTTTTGTACATCTAACATTAATGTAGCATTAAACATGCTGCCAAACCTGCCACACTATGTTGGTTTCCAACTTGTCCCTTATTAGCCGTCTGTTTTCTTATGTCTTCAATGATAGCACCAAAATAAAAATAACACTGAGGTTTTTTGTTTTGCTTTGTCATCAGTGGAATAATGTTTTGACTACGGCTATTCAATATCATATTCTCCAAGTGGTTCCAAAAGTAATACAGCCAAAGTTAGCATCAATCAGACAACACACGGTAGGCAGAAAAGGGCAACATTATGGGTCATTTTTTCTTTCTGTTTTTTTGCATCTGTAATCAAGTGCAGGTGCAAATAATGCCACTTAGCTAATAACTCAATTGTGCCTGCAGTTCTGATAGTTACATGTGTATTTGTCATTAGGGCCAGCAATTAACTACACATTTTGTTGCGGGTGCAAAAATAGAAGCCAAATTGATGCTCTTTCAAAAGTTTGGCCCTGGGTGTCACTATATCATATACATATTTACAACTCTGAATCATAAGTGGAAAATGTTCTGATTTGATCTTATTTACACTTACAAGATATGATTGGACTTTACAAGCTACGACACAGAATAAACACATACTCCTATTATAGACATAACTAAAGGTTACATATGACTAATATGATTTGATGCTCTAAAGTAGAAAAGGTAAATATAATTTTCCTGCACCTTACCTGCTAAGCATGTGAGTAGTCCCACTGAAATCAGAAGGTGTGCTTATGTGCTTGAAATTAGGATTGTGTTTATGGGGCTGAAGAATTAGTAGTCTCTTCCTTCACACATAATGGCCCCAATCTTGCAGTCCTCACTCAGGCAAACATCCCTTTTAAGGCAACTGGAGTTTTGCCTGACTGGAGGATCAGTCCCAATGTTTCCTCCTCAGATGATGGACTCAGGCCAGGTTGATAGAGAGATAGAGAGATAGATAATCTCAAACCAAACTGCATATAGATATTTACAGATCATTGATAGAAGAATCTAAAAAAGAAGCATACTTATAGAAAACAAGTCTAACAAAGACACTATGGAATTTGAATCCTATTTCCAAGATGAACTTAGAGCAGTAACTGTAAAGAAGTTACAGAAACTGTATTAATTGTCCATCTGTGTCAGTGAAGAAGCCACAGGTTTCCCTGAGGTGCCTTCTGTCTAACCTCAGGAAGGTATGAGTCCTACCACAGATCTCACCACCTTCAGTACAAATTGTAAAACCCAATTCTTTGGCCTAGAGATCTTCTGTGTGTTTACTTTTGGAATGTGTATGGTGTTGTCATAGCACATTCTAAATGGATTGACAACAAATGTAGAGCCTGCCACTCTGGTGTGACATACTCTGATTACACTGGTCTACAATTTTTGAGAAGTCGTCTGCTTCAGAGATAAAATGTGCTATTTATTATGTATTTTGATGTGCTGAATTCAAATATGACAATTAAAACAACTGATTGGCTACTGTTTCTAAGATATTTAAGTTTTTACATTTTATGTCTATGTTTATTGTGTAGATAGTAGAGTTTTAATCATAAATTGTAAACCTAGGTCTTTTCATGTGTTTATGGTTGCTTTACATGATAATATTTCACCTGTCCTGTTTATGTAACACTTTAAAAATCAGCAAAAGGGTTATATAAATAAAATTTATTATGAAACAAAAGGCAAAAAACTATTATGTACATAGTTTAGTCCTATTCAGTGTCTACTCGGCGCTTCTTGGCTTGTCTCTTGTATTCATTAAATGGAGCATCTCTTGTCACTGTCCAGCAATAGTCTGCAAGCACTGATGGGCTCCATTTGCTCTGATAGCGTTTCTCCATTGTTGCAATGTCCTGGTGAAATCGCTCGCTGTGCTCGTCGCTCACTGCTCCGCAGTTCGGTGGAAAAAAATCTAGATGAGAGTGCAAAAAATGTATCTTTAGTGACATGTTGCAACCAAGGCTTTTGCATGCCTTGAGGAGGTTTTCCACCAACAACCTGTAGTTGTCTGCCTTGTTGTTTCCGAGAAAATTTATTGCCACTAACTGGAAGGCTTTCCATGCTGTCTTTTCCTTGCCACGCAGTGCATGGTCAAATGCATCATCTCGAAGAAGTTCACGAATCTGAGGACCAACAAAGACACCTTCCTTTATCTTAGCTTCACTTAACCTTGGAAATTTTCCACGGAGATACTTGAAAGCTGCTTGTGTTTTGTCAATGGCCTTGACAAAGTTCTTCATCAGACCCAGCTTGATGTATAAGGGTGGTAACAAAATCTTCCTTGATTCAACAAGTGGTGGATGCTGAACACTTTTCCTCCCAGGCTCCAATGACTGTCGGAGCGGCCAATCTTTCTTGATGTAGTGGGAATCTCTTGCATGACTATCCCATTCGCAGAGAAAACAGCAGTACTTTGTGTATCCAGTCTGCAGACCAAGCAAGAGAGCAACAACCTTCAAATCGCCACAAAGCTGCCACTGATGTTGGTCATAGTTTATGCACCTCAAAAGTGGTTTCATGTTGTCATAGGTTTCCTTCATATGGACTGCATGACCAACTGGAATTGATGGCAAAACATTGCCATTATGCAGTAAAACAGCTTTAAGACTCGTCTTTGATGAATCAATGAACAGTCTCCACTCATCTGGATCGTGAACGATGTTGAGGGCTGCCATCACACCATCGATGTTGTTGCAGGCTACAAGATCACCTTCCATGAAGAAGAATGGGACAAGATCCTTTTGACGGTCACGGAACATGGAAACCCTAACATCACCTGCCAGGAGATTCCACTGCTGTAGTCTGGAGCCCAACAGCTCTGCCTTACTCTTGGGTAGTTCCAAATCCCTGACAAGGTCATTCAGTTCACCTTGTGTTATGAGGTGTGGTTCAAAGGAGGAGGATGGGAGAAAATGTGGGTCCTGTGACATTGATGGCTCAGGACCAGAAGTTTCATCCTCTTCCTCGTCTGACTCAAGTGAGAATGATTCTGGTGCATCAGGAACCGGCAGTCCTTCTCTGTGGGGTACTGGGTGTATAGCTGATGGAATGTTTGGATAATGCACAGTCCACTTTTTCTTCTTTGATACACCTTTCCCAGCATAGATTTCCTTTTCCTGTTCAACCACTGGCGAAGATTTGTTAAACAAGTGTTGCAGTATATGTGTGGGGCCTACCTCTTGTCCTGATCTCCAATTTTGCAGCCAAAATAAAGGTGATAGGCTTTCTTAACCATAGTGGTTATACTGCACTTTTGTGATGCAAAAGTCACTTCACCACAAACATAACAGAAATTATCTGCACTGTTCACACAAGTACGAGGCATCTCTGCTCACTTTGGCTAAACAGAAATGTGTCCCTTTGCAAAATCAAACACTGACAAATAAGAGAGCAGGACACTGTATGATTTCTAGAGCTGATATAGGGCAATTTGTTCAGCAGAGTGATGTAAGCTTCGTTATGATTGCATCATCCATGACTTCTAGGAATAACATGATGCAATTCATATCATGTATGACGCAATACCAGCTTCAGATTGCATCATTCATTGTTTTGCCTAAAAAGCAAGTACTGTCCAAACCCAGTCATAGATTTATTCATAGATCCAGTCAAAGATGTATTTTAGTCATTTCTGGTTTAAATTGAGATCCCTTCCCTTTATAACTCACTTATCCTCCGCTATTCCCAAGTCAAGGGGCGTATATACTGACCCAATAGCATATCTTGAAAACTAGAGCCAATCAACAATTTTAAGCATCATTTTCGTTCTCAGTGACCCAGAATTAGTAAAGTTGGACTACATTTATTTCAGAAGCATTTTGGCTGTAGAGCAGTGTTATCTGCCATATTTAGCAGGCAGTGTCCTATGTTCTGAACCAGCTGAAACTTCTAAGCTGCCAGATTCAGCAAGGTACCTAAAATACTTAACATGTAGGATAACTTGTAACTAAACACAAAAGAAAGATTCTTACCAGTTCTTATAAGAGAAGAATGGACTCAGTGGCTGGGAGGGCATGACAACACTTGGTATCTCCAGGTCATTTAGTCCTCTCATGCTGAGTAGAGCTGTGTTTGACCATCTTAAGGACAAAGTATCTATATGTCTTTCTCTAGCATTACTCCAAAAGGATGACCACAACCTTCGCCATTGCCAGGAGTCCAGTATACAAGGCATCACACTGGTCTCCAGGTCATCAGTCTCCTTGTAGAAGGACTAGAATGATATTCTTTTGAAAAGCATGAGGATGAGGGGGAGCAGAAAGAAGGAGGAGCAAAATGGAGGAGTGTAGAAAAGTAGGTGGATATGAGTTCAGAAAGCTAGAATGGAAAAAAATGGAGAGCTTTAAAATAAAAAGGCAATTTTGCAATAGATGTGGAGCTAGTGAAGTAACTCTACTAGAGGTGGCGATTAGGTGGGGCCAGAATGAGAGAGTAGGCTCTATTCAGAAATCTGACCCTGGTGGAAAGAACTGATCAAAGTGTGCCCATTGTGAATAAAATATCTGACTAATGTAGCCTTTTCTGTTCATGAATCATTTACAAATGGATTCTGAATTCTGCAAAGGTATCACAGGTAATTGCCTGACAGTTTATGGAAACAAATTTCAGTCTTTTATAGGGTGTTCACAAACTGTTCACTGAATAATTGCTATTCTTTATTTGAGGGTTGTGGTTGGTCAGCTCAATCATATGTTATAACTTCTGTGCCCTGATTGGATGATTGAAACTTTTTAACAGAAGTATAACAAATAACATTTAGGGACTTATGAGCAATGAATATTCCTGTCTGCACAAAAATATCTCTGTTTGTAAGTGAATATGGGTATTGAGATTAAAAGTAGCCATTCCCCAAATATTCACATAAACAAAAATCCATCAAAGAAAAATGTTCATGAGTAGCAAATAATAAAGGGTTTTGATATAGCTGAATTGTGCAGCCATTCAGAAGGCAAACAAATACTTACAAACTCTGGACTAGATCCTTAGTGGGTGTAAATCCAGTGATGTTGATGGAATTAATGGAGCTTTGTCGGGAAGCTTAGAAAGAAAGGATTTAGGAAGATCATAATAAGATGCAATTGGACCAGATGAGCTGGGAAGTGATTAAGGTATGAATCAGGTATTCAAGGGGGGCAGAAAAAGGGAAAGACAACTTCTGGCAATGTTGCTGAAGTGGTGACAGGTGGACTTACAGATCAGGGAGATGAAGGAGACGAAAAGAAAGTCTGAGGTCAAGGATGACTCAGTTTTATTTAAGATTTAAGACTTAGGAACAAAGTCAAGGTTTGTCAGAAAACTGGGATAAAAAGAGTCAAGCACTGTTAGAATAACAGTTACATTCAGGCATGTCTAGAAATATAGATTGATCTAGGTTCTATAGGATTTTAATATTAACATTAGGCAGCAGATGAAACTCTTAGACAGATTAACTGAGTAAGTGATACACTGGATGAGCAAAATGACTGGTCAGCAGATTTACCACAGAGCAGATTTAGCAAGATTTAGTTTACAGAATTTTCTCTGTAGTGAGGGTTGGTTAATATTTTTTTATACTGAATGAGGACTATGAATGAATGCCCTTTTCTCAAAACCCATCTAAAATCACAGTGACACCACAGGGCTATTTCTAGCATAACACAAAACCTGTCCATATTGTAAATATGAAATATTTTCCTCTAAGGTTAACTCAGAGCTCCCATGCTGTGATGAAAAGCCACCCTGCCTCGATTTAAAAAACAAAAACAAAACAGTGTACGTACATACATCGTTAACAGGCAGAGCGGAGCAGAATACAAACCCTATGCACCATCTCTGCCATAGCAATGTACTATTACACACGCACATATCCCTTCTTTTTTGTCTCCTAGACAAACATGAGTTGGGGAGGGACTGTTATGGGAAAGAATAAAGAAATATATCTTTAAATCCAGGAGCCAGACCATCCCTACTCCTCCTCACACAGATACCAGATTCTGCACAGAGTTCTACACAGGGTCCCTAGAAGTGGGAACAAAGCCAAGAAAATAGCAAATCACCCCTAGCACATGATTGATGAATATATGTGCACAGCGGGTTTCATTCATATACAAATCCAGGTCCATGTTACTAAATTTGATGGGCTGCAAACAAAAATCATGCAGAAGGGAACATGACATAAAAGGAACCCTGGCTGCATATCTTCGTTACAGGCATCCCAGCCATTGAGGAGAGAAAACCCAGGGCCACCAGCACCAAAACAGAGCCCTTACTACTTGAGCTGAAGAAAACTTAGTCAGCTGTGAAAAAGTAATAGACTGTCATAGTCACTGGGGCTAGCCATGTGAGGAAGACATGATGGCCTGCAGTAGGCCAGTGTATTACACATATTTGACAATCCTACAGCTTTCCCCCACACGGACACAACTAGTAAAGTTTGCAGATAACACAAAAATTGATGGAATAGTAAATAATGATTGGGCAGGTCAATTATACAGGTCAACCTAGATCACTTAATAAGGTGAGCTCATCTGAACAATACATTTGAAAACACTACATAAAAGTCAGGTCTTATTTATTAATTATGATTATTATATTTACTATGCTATACTATTAATTATTATTAATAATAATAATACAGCCAAATACAAGGTCATACATCTAGAGCATACTAATCACATGGCAGACTTTATCCTGGAAAAACAGTGACTCTGAAAAGAACTTATGAGTCACCTCAGAAAACCAATGGAACTTATATAAGCTCCCAATGTGATACTGTAGCTTAGGAGGCCAGTGCAATCCTTGGATGAATAGACAGGAGAATAACAAATAGGAGTAGGCAGGTGGTATTATCTCGGTATACTGGAATACTGTGTCCCGTTCCAATGTCCATACTTCAAAAAGAATGCAGACAATTTGGAAAGGGTTAAAAAAGAACTACAAGAATGATTTAAGGTCTGGAAAACCTGTCTTACCCTAAGAGATTTAAGGCTCAATCTATTTAATTTATCCACGGGAAAGTTAAGAGGGGACTTTATCACAGGCTACAAGTACCTATATGGGGAACAGATTTCTGATAATAGATAACTTTTTAATGTAGCAGAAAAAGGCATTGTGATATCCAATGGTTGGAAGCTGAAGCTAGACAAACTCAGACTAGAAATAAGACACAATTTTTAAACAATGAGGGTAATTAACCACTGGGGACTTGGTGGGTTTTCCAACACACAGAGTTTTTAAATTAAGACTGGATAACTTTCTAAAAAATATGCTACAGCTAAAACAGAAGTTATGGACTTGATGCAGAAATGACTGGGTGACATTCCATGGCTTGTGTACTGTAGGAGGTCAGAGCAGATGATCAGAATGGTCCTTTTTGTCTTTGAGATTTAATCTACAGTTAATCATATGGTGCACCAGGAAGGAAAAGGCACTGAGAGGTGCAAATATATTGTGAGTTTCTTTGTTTCCCTGCCATTATAACTGAACGTTATTTTTATGTTTGTACAGGCTTCTATCATTTCTATTTTACAAAACAGCCACTGCTGGCTGGCGCTGCATAAGCATCTCGACCTACACAGCTGCAGCTGAAGCTCTCTACAGCACTACAGTGACAATAATATTGAGAAAAGAAGCAAAAGAAACTGTATGAACAACTAAGTAAGAAAATAAGCATAGGCCTTACAGGGAATGCCCATGAGTTTCAGCCTATGAATGAAGCAAGGAAAATATGTGCTTCTAATGGCATCCTTTTATAAAAAGCATTCAACTCCTAAGGTTTTTATTTTATCGGTGAAAATCCTTATTATAAGCTCTCCCATCTCTTCCTTTGTATTTGGCAAAATAACCATAAGTAGATTGAGTTGGGGTACTTGTATCCTTAAGTACAGCCCAAGGTTTGCATAAACAGTTCATGTTTTGTTTTTAATTTTGGAAACAGAGGCTGGAGACATCCCCATCAGATTCTAACTCTCTTAAAGCACATTAAATTTGGGCACCTTATCTATCTACTAGTACACCTTTCACTCATTTTCTAGAAGTATCCCCCTAGAATGGATAGCATTTTTGGAAGAATCTGAAGACAGACTGTGTCGTTTATATCAGGAGGGATGCATAATTATTTTTCAATTTTCAGAATGCTATTTAGAGGAATCCTAACTGTTTAAACACTGTTTACAAAATTCAAACTCTAACCAGATTCAGGTCTACATGTACAAATTATACATAAATATTAGAAAAAATTGTAATATCCATCAAGTTATTGCCTGCAATTTCTTACAACACCATGTTATTTTACCATCTTCAGGAACAAATTCCATTGTTCCATACACATCACATCACTACTGTCAATTTCCATTGACATATTTCACTATTCACATTTTAAAACTGATGGTTAAGGTCATTCCCACACTGTCCAAGATGTCATATATGCTCTGAATATACAGTATTGTGGAGGTCTAAGCATCAGAGTCAACATTTTCAAAAATGGCCACTGATTTTGGGTGCCCAACCTGAGAAATATAGGGATTTATTTTCTGAAGTGCTGAACAGAAGTTAATGGGACTTGCAGGTGCTCAATGCCACTGAAAATGAATAATCTAAAATTAATTACCACATTTCAAAATTTGGCTGCAGGTGTGTAACACCAAGCTACAGCTTTAAATTCTGGTAGGGCTTCAAATTCTGGTAGGGCCAATTCATTCCTTTTAACTTTCCAAATTGAGAAAGTTCCTTTGCTTTATGGAGAGTTTTCAGATGAGATCTTATATTAAAAAGTTCATGTATGCTTCTCATGAACATTAAAGAGAGTACAGCACTTTTTCTAAGAGCAGTAGTTTGTCCAACTGTAAGGCCAAAACTTTTCCCAGTCTCTAACTATTTTGCAATGTGTTGCATTTGATTGTCTGCTTGACTTCATCCCCGGAGTGGTTGCATTTCAGAGATGCTTTGAGTATAGCTATATAATAAGATCCCAGGTCTGTCACTGTGTGTCACTCTGATGCCTAGAATGTCAGTTGAGTCAGTGTGAAGTAATGGAAACAGATACAAGCTGACAGCAATTTTTGTTTAGAATATTACCAGGTTAAACCATTACTGGGATTTGTGGTCTGTTACCATAAAATTTTAAAGTTCTCAACCATTTTAACTTTACAAACTATACCTGCACCACACCATGGGCTTTCAGCTACAGTAAGGCATGTATCCATGCTAGGCCAAAAGTACTAGAACACTGTGATATCAGCGGTAACTCAACTAAACACCGCCTTACTTTATAGCTAATTTGCATGCAACTAACTGAAATGAAACTGGTGGTATGAAGGAGATTGTACAGACGGTGGACTGTCTGACCCATCTGCCATCCCTGTGCAACCATACAGGCTTTCAGCTACTTGTAGGTTATTAAGAACCTTTAGGAAGGAAAGGCAGACTGGGGCCCCATCATTCTACAAACATGTAGGAGCCCCGTGCCCTGAAGAGCTAACAATCTAATTGAGGAAAGGATGTAAGAAATGGATGTAACAAACAGAAGGAGGGTGTCAAGAGGTTCATGGAAAGAGATGTACAGTGGATGCCATTTGCAGTGCACATCAATAACTTTTATTGGTGATAGAAAACTTATCTGCAATGCTGCATATTCTTGAGAACCATCTTCTGGCACAAAGCCTGTTAACATATATACCAACACCTGTATTTTAGAATACTCTTGTAGGGAGCCAGGGTGGCTTCCCTCCAAACCCGAGGGTAAAAAGCGGCTCGCTCAGCCTGAGTGGGCAGGGAGAGGCCAAGCTGACTCCACCCCCTGGAAGGGGAGGAGTGGAACAGGAAGTACAAAAGGCAGGGCCCTTAGCTCAGTCAGGGCAGCACCAGGGAGGGAGGCAGATGCAGGCTGCTGCCTGCTCCCTTCAGACCCTGCTGCCACACCAGGGAAGGCCCTGGACCAGGAGAGACCTGACCTGGAGGAAGGACTGGGGCTACCAGGACTGCCCACCACCGAGTACCCGGAGGAGCCTGATGCGGAGGGGGAGCTGGAGCTGCCAGCAGCTGAGTACCTGGAGGAACTGGAGGGTCCGGAGGGACTCGCTCAAGCAACTGGGTCAGAAGTAGCCCAGGGACAGAATTGCACAGTGCGGTGAGTCTATTTGGTCAGCGTGCTGTGGAAGGAACCCCGCTGACCCAGTGGCGGGACCCTTGCCCGAGGGGCGCACTACAGACTTTTGCTGGCGCTCCCCTGCCCAAGGGGCGCACTACAGACTTTTGCTGGTGCTCCCCTGCCTGAGGGGCACTACAGACTTTTGATGGTTCTCCCCTGCCTGAGGGGTGCTACAGACTTTTGCCGGCACTCCCCTGCCTGAGGGGCAAGCTACAAACTCTGGCTGGCGCTCTGCCCACCACTAATTCCCCAGTGACAGAGGCATGACCCAGGCCAGCCAGTGAGTCAGTAGCTCCCCACCGCCCCCTAGCGGCTCGGTGGGCCAACCGACACAGCTCACAACTCTCCTAACAGAAGGAAAGGAGGAAGTAGCATGGAGGTAAGTGTGACAAGAACATACGTTTATATAGACTACCTACATGTACAATTTGGTCATTCTAAATCATTGGCTTTGTATGTTTATATAAAATATAAATAAAAAATAGATATCATCAATCCTGCTGGCCATTTACTTTGCCGTTATCAGCTGGCAAAGTCCTGTAGACCTCACAACAGAAGTGGGTCCTGGGAAGGGATTTTCAGGAGTAGATAATGACTTTGCAACAATAGGGCTCCATGCAAAAGGGGTGGTAGAAAATGCAATGGTGCTTGTGGGTGAAATGAACAAATATTTGCATCTTCCACTATTTTTCTGTGTCTTTTCCTTAACTATTTTCCTCTCAGACAATCTCTTCATTTAGGGCTTGATCTGGCTACTCATCTGCACACAGACCTCCTGCCTTTGTCATGCCTTTATAACTAGAGCTCCCTGCCCTCTCCTTCATCCACATCATCTGACTATCACACTGGCTTCTTCCTGGGTTTCTGTTAATGTTGTTAATTAGTCATTGTAATTACACTGTAACCAGCCCCTCAGCAGGGTGTCACCATGAGAGCTGTGGTACACTGGTCCCCTGGATATTTGGTAGCACACGGGGTTGTATCACATGCTTAGAGGCACAGAGCACTAGGATCTAGCCCTCAGTGGGTTCCCATAAACACTCAGTCTGATGAAGTAACAAAGAATTCCTTCCGTAGGGGGCTGCCCAAAATAAAAGTTGCTGTCCCCCCAGGTACGATTGCTTTAAGGTACAAACAAAAGATGAACCAACAGTTCCTACCTCAGCCCCTCAGAGCAGTTCAACACAGTGGGGCTATCCTGGGACTCCTCCAGCTTAGTGCCTGGATACTCGCTCCAGGCCACCCTTCTCTGAGAGAGAACCATGCATTAGCCTGAAGATCTCCTGGCCAGAGTTCCACCTACTGCAGCTACTGCTGGCCCCCTTGGCCACAACAGGCACTCCCAGCCTTTCAGTCGCAGCTCCTAAACTCCCTGGCTTTCTCTCTACCTCCAGTTCCCAGGCTGCTCCTCCTGGCCTGCTGCTACAGCTCCCATGCAGCATTTCACACACCCCTGAACCATGTCCCCAAATGGTACTGCCCTCTCCTGTGCTGGAAGGATCAAGGAGCTCTCTACAGGCTGGATAATGTACTGGAGGATCACAGTGCCCAGTTCAGAGACAGAAAGTTCATGACAATAGTTAGGACATTTTTTGTTTTATTCTTCTTGTGTAACTAGGTCCTTATTCTGCAAGTATTTGGTAGTATGTGCCTTCAATTCCCATTGACTTTAGAGGGATCTAAGGAAGCTCAGCAACTCAGAGGAGGCAT
Source organism: Mauremys reevesii (assembly GCF_016161935.1). Classification (NCBI taxonomy): domain Eukaryota; kingdom Metazoa; phylum Chordata; order Testudines; family Geoemydidae; genus Mauremys; species Mauremys reevesii. The sequence continues at coordinate 46,328,249 of NC_052623.1, read as the reverse complement.
TCAGCATCTTGCACATTTGGATACTAGATGTAGCAAATAAAAATAATATATATTAGGGTATAGTTTTCTTTACTTAGCTGTGAAACAGTGGCATCTACTTGTGCTGCACCTTTACATTGATATAACTCTTCCTGTTTGCAGAGACCAGCTATTTTGTTCTCAGAGATGCTGCAGCGGGATACAAAGGACACACACATACACAGTGCTCTCTTTTCTGGGGCCTTTATTTTTCTTCTTTCTTGTTGTCTGTTTTCCCTTAATCTAAAATAAAAGTCATCCATTTCTTCCCAGCACTACTGTGTGTCATACCACTATTACACTGGGACACAAGCAGAGCACAAGAGAAATGTTAACGTTCTCAATCAAATAAAGAATTTCACTGTCAGCGTTGCTTGCTGCTCTCTTGACCTGAAATACAAACACTCAGCAACAATGTAAAAAGTGTAAAAAAAAAAAAAAAATTACAAGTTTTGTGCAAAAGAAGTCATAAGTCATCCCATGTAATGATTTAGTAGGAAAATATTTCATGCCTCAGTGCATTGAAACTAGACTGAAGTTACACCCTTGTGATATCTGTATTTTAGCTGCTGACAATTGAAAGGGAACACATCAGCATTTACTTATCCTGCCTAATGAATGTTATCGTGTGGAAACAGTAAACCAATAACAGCTAGGATCAAACATACCAATCTCCTTTTGAACATACAATGCCCTCATTTATATAAATCTTAACAACCTGACTGACTTTCTCATTGATCACAATGAGTGAACCATTGCCCAGTAGAAAAGGCCTTCTCTCACAAGAATTCTCAGTGCAGTTTGAAACAGTGGCTCAAATGAATTGCTGGAATGACCATCCGAAGGGCTACTCGTTAGCTAGGACTGTCCTTGGGAATTAGCCAGTTGTGAGGTAACAAGACCACAAAGTGCTGTTGGTATTGGCAGGCGAAGCAAGGTTCATCGTAGCACCTCTCGTCTAGACTAGGGGTGTAAAAGGGAATAGAAAACAATTCTTTGCTTATATGCACTTGATGTTCCTGCCCATTTTTCTATAGAAAATTTAGGACATTTGGAACTTTTCTCTTTTATTTCGGAAAGACAATTTATTTTGGAAACCAGAATGACTCACATTGGAAACTGGCTGGCAGATGATCGTCTATTAATGCTAGAAACTTCAGAGCTATATGAATAGTTTGAAGAAGGTGTGTGGACTCAGTTTTTATGTGAATTAATTAATATTATTATTGATTTGTTTGTTTCTGGTGGCACCCACATAGTGCTAGAGATTGTGTTAACATAAAGGAAGGCATGTTCCTGAGAGCTTTGGCCCCTAGCCAGCAAGCTGTTGTATGTGGGTAGACCCCCTGCCCATGAGGAAACTCAGTGAAATCAGCGGGCTTGGCATGATAAGGATCTAGCTACCCAGAACAGCTTGCAAGATCAGGGCCTAAAAGGACAAATAAACATGCAGGAAAAGGGTAGGGGAAAGAGGCATAACATGCAAGTAAATTTGTCAAGTTGATCATGCAATGATTTGATTTTTTTTTTCAAAAAGACCTATAAAAACTACCCGCAGTTGCCCATTAATAATAATGCAAAGGTATATGAATTCAGTTTTCCATATGAAACCCATGCACAATATCAGAATCTTCCTGTAATCTAATTATAAGTTAATACCTCTGTTTTTTCCTCCCCCTCTCTCAAGACAGGAAACAGCAGAGGCTGAGACACCTTGTGTTATAGAAATGTAGTCTATCTAGCTAGACTAGCCAGGGGAGGGGCAGAATCAGAGCCCAGTGCCCGGCACAAAAGGTAAAGCAAGGGGGACAGATTTATTTCTGACCTAGGACTGTGGTTGGTGCAGCCAGGGTTAGAGGAGAGGCTGATTGTACATCCCTTATTCTGCTGCTGAAGGGCAAGGAATAGTTGAGGGCAGCCTGGAGGCTTGTCTCCTTCTGTCCTCATTACCACACCCTTCCTTTCTTGGGATTTCCTTATGCTAGAATGCCCTTGCACTGGGACTTCTGTGCAGGTGATGTGCTTTGTGCTAGGGAGAATTTATGAGAGGTTGGGATTACACCTAATCACATGAAAAGACCATAAATTATCCCCTTCCAGCCAAGACACAGTTCATCTATTAGTCCTGGAACTCACAGTAAAGAGAAAGCATTCACTCTTACCAACTTATTCTTTGGGTGCCTTCAGGCCCCCTGGAGGAGAAAAAGGTGCATAAGGGCCTTATAGTGGGTGGAACCCTAAGGAGGAAGTCAGGCACAGCCAATCTGATATCCTCTTGGGGGCTCTTCTTGAGCAGCACATGCTGAGGTAACAGTTCCACCACCCATGCAGAGGGAAGAATGATTCTTGCTCCACTCCCAGAACATTCTGCTGGCCAATGCCAGCACAGCCATGGCATACATTAAAGTTTTACCATTTTGAATGTTGCATTTAGTTGTCCAATAAATGATTCCTTTTAATGATTTAAAAATAAAATTGCTATCCAGCATCCTAGAATAAAAGATTGACATGTGCTGAGGTTACGAAATCTAAAATTCCAACTTCCTGTTGCCCACATGTTTTTTTTTCTCTGTTTGCTTAATGTATTATTGGATTGTGGTAGAAGCTAGAAGCCCTGCTCAGGGACTGGGGTCCCATCACTACAACAGTACAAATAATAATAGTATTAAGCACTGGAAACATGTACCATGAAAAGACAGTCTCTGTCCCCAAAGAGCTTACTATGTAAAGCCCAGATCCTGCACACATTTATACGCGTGCTTAACTCTACTATCATGATTAGCTCTATTGATTTCAATGGGACTACTCATGGTAGCAATGTTAAGCATGCATATAAGACTTTGCAGGATCAAACCTAAGTAAATTTATCCCATGTGGTTGAGTTCTCTTTAGGAGCTGACAGTTTAAAATTTTGTGGTGAGCAGCTAATCCCTTTAAGAGGGCTAAGCTGTGTTTTTATTTATCAAATATGTCTTTAGATATCTAAAGCATTATAACTAATCACAGCAGTTTTCTTTTAAGTAAAACAGTCTCTCTGAACAGGCTTAACTTAGTGCAGCAGTGGGCATGTGTTATGTGCTATATAAGAGTTTGGTATTAATTATTGTTGTTGTTGTTGTTGTTATTATTAAAGACAGTTTTTCAAGCTCGATCTACATAAAGATGAGCTCACTATAGTCCTGTGTTCGATGTAAGGCATTCACCACAGGCCTGTGATCTTTGCTCAGTTCCATGAGGAAATGTCCTGTGTCAATTATATAATAATTAGAATGTGTAGTGCTGTCCTATGTAGACCCTAGTCAGTGATCAGCAGAGATAGGGTTAACTTTCCCTCTCAGCAGAATAGCTCATTACAGAGATTGCTAGAGAACTCAGCTGAAAGGGGAATGTGGCTGAGTTCAGCTGGAGCAAATTAATTTGTCAGTGGAGGGGCTATAAAAGAAGGTTGCATGGAAGCACTGCTTTTTCTTGTTTGGGACTGGCTGGGGAAGCAGATTCATTCTAGTACATGGGGTTATCATGCATCTGAAAAGCTCTTTAGCTGTCTTCATTACCATTAGAGTAGCGGCTACAGCAATATCCTTGTCACTTACTAAGCTCTGGCTTTGAGCACCCTTTTACGTCCATGTATTTGAACCCCAGACTTATGGGTGGTTTCTCTTTCACTTTTATTTTTCCTTCTCTTTACCTGATTTGTCAAGGTGTGAATTCTGTGGGCACAAGTTACTGCCTCTGTCTGCCTCAGTTTTCCCATCATGGGGCGGGATAGTGCTGTGGTTTGAGCATTGGCCTGCTAAACCTAGGGCTGTGAGTTCAATCCTTGAGGGGACCATTTAAGGATTTGGAGCAAAAATCTGTCTGAGGATTGGTCCTGCTTTGAGCAGGGGGTTGGACTAGATGACCTCCTGAGGTCCCTTCAAACCCTGATATTCTAAGGTTAAGGGTTAGGCAAACAGTGAGAAACATTCTTCAGAAATACTTCAGCCCATCAGAAAGTGAATTCTATTTCTCTGTATCATTTTTCACAAATATTTGAGTGCTATAAATAACTTCATTGACTGCCCACTGGGGGGAAATTTGAGAGTTGAGCTAAAATTCATTTACTGAAGAAATACATTAGATATAGTTCTCCTCAAACTGAACAACAACTTAAACTAAGGCACATAAATTTAATTAGAGAACTATCTGACAGATCAGCTAGAACTAGAATGCTCCTCCTTCATTATTTCCATTTTTACAGGAGGTTAGTCCTTTGTTTTTCCTTGACTGAGCTAACTCCTCCCTCCCACCAGTCCCAACCTTGCTTGGGCTTTCAGCTTAAGCAAACATGCTGCCCTTTTCCACAGCAGAATGCCGATGTTCAGTAGAATAATAGTACACAGTGATTGCCAACCACAGGACATATGCATAGTAAAATATATAAAACAAATACAAGCAGGGGGGGTACTTAAAAATATTGAAATTGGGGATGTTTGCACACAACATTTTGCATGCATACAAAGAAATCTTGCATGCATACAAAGAAACAATGAACAGAAGTGCTAGATATCAAGCACCTACAATGTGCTCAGAAGTTAACAAGATGCTAGAGAGAGTTCCTGCCAAAAGAGCTCACAATATAAGGGCTCCCACTTGCAATCACTTATGCACATGTATAATCCTATTGCATCAGTGTTTCCTGAATTTTTCCCTGCTGTGATTCTCATGCTCTTCCTCCTTCTCCTCAAGAGTAACTGACACAGTGCTACCATCAACTTCTCCCTCAGAAGAAGAATACTGTGGTATGTCATATTTCTCAGTGAAAAGGATAAACTCCCCCATTTCTACCTGAAGGTGCGGAGGAGTAATAACTTACCACCTTCTTAGCAGTCCTTCAGTGGGCACCTAGAAGGCCTTGTGCCATGTGTAGAGGTGGTCCCCAGGGCAGTTGGGCCTGGATGCTGACCCTCTCATCTAGTAAACACTTTCCTCCATACTATGAGGCAAAAAATGTTCAAAGTGTCTCGGGAAGCAAAGACAATGTCTGCTTCTTGAGATTCCCCTTCATAGACCCTCCATCCTTCCCCAGCACTGCCATTTCATGCTGAGTGATCACTCTGTTACATGTATTTAGTTTGCAAATCATGGTGTCTCTCTCTCTCTCATATTTTTCCTGCCTCTGATGACCCTAGCCTCAAATACACAAAGGCAGTATGTTTAGCACATTCAGGACAAATATGTTCATTCTTGGGTAAACACTTGCGTTCATGCACAAATCAAAGCACCTTTCCAAACATATATGCAAACAAAAATTGGTCACACAAATGTTTTGTGGGAAAGCAAATAAGAATAGGCTTGAACATGGTAGAATTGAGTCATGATTTCACATACATGACAGTAAATCATACTCTCCCCCTTTGGCCCAGCAGTAGTCTCCACTGTGTGTTTGTTTATATAAGCAATTGTTACACTTGTAGTCACGCTACGGCTAGGAGTTAGTCAGCCGTTGAACTCACTTGCTTTTTCCCAGCAAAGACACCACATACTATATTTGGGGATTTAGTAATGTGGTGTTGACCATAGAGGTTATGCTGAGCACAAAATGTCACTCACAGCCACACGACACGAAAACCTGTTTGAGAGAGAACAGATGAATGTTTTGTCCATGAAGATACTGAATCCTCTCCACTTTTTAACCTTCTTTCCTATACTGTAGAATAAATGTGAAAACTATTGATGATGGACTGATAATAATAATGGTTTATTATTAATAGTCTTCATGCATTGGTCATTGAAGCTACAGAAAATAAACAAACAATGATGTCAGACAGTGTATAATAGAGAAAGTAAGTCTGTAAAAACCTACCCTTTCCTGGATATAATGACATGTTTTTGTTGCAGCAAAACCCTAAGGCTGATTTCTTACTCATGACTTCAAAACCCCACCATTCAGTAAAAGCCTGTGGAATAAAACTGTCCCTGGAATCCAGTTATGTTTTTCTGAAAATCCCACTTTTCCATGTAATGCACAGCAACAGTGGTCACTCACAGTTTACCCTAGTGGCTTTTGGTGTGGTACAGCAAGTTACATGAGGTGACATACACAATGCACCAGGTTAAAATATGCTGGCATTTTCTGTAACATGGAGAAATGAGCCAAAGATACAATCTGTTGTCAGCCTGTGTTTGGCCATATATTATTTTTACTGTGGAAGTTTTTTCTTCATGTATGTTACCTTTATGAATGTTTTGAGCATATACTGTCTTAGAAGACACGCATTTACTAAATAATTCATCACTGACGCAGAAAAATAGCTTGGCAAGTCTCCTTCCCCTCCCCCCTTCAGGCTCATAAATTCCAGAATTTTTGCCCCACCTTTTTGGCACATCTTTTTTTCATTTTCTCTGAAGAGCTTAACCCTGAAAAACACAAACTATCTGAAGTGTTTTGTCAAATCTTTTTTGAGCTAGCTCCTCAAACGGGGTCCCATCCAAAGCCCACTGAGTCTTTAACTTCAGTGAGTTTTGGATCAGGCAGATAAATTGGATGGCTTCTGTTACTTCACATGCTTCTACTGAAAGCCAGGACTTTGTACACATGAAAGGAACCTCTGTCCCTAGTATAAACAGGCCTGGTGTTAATCACTTTGCACTGACTGACATCCTTTCTGCCCTCTTACTTTTCAGATCATCTGTTTCTCTCTTTCCAGCACTCACAGACATATCTCATTTTGTTTGTTTCAGAGACTCCAATCATCTCTAACAATCTTTCACTCCTAACAGCTTCTCAATACTCAGTGCCCCACTAGTACACATGGCTCTGACTGCATTTGACTAGTTGAGATTTGTGCAGCTGCCATTGCTTTGGATGAGGAAAAATATATTCCTTATACAAGTGAAAGAAGGGCTAACTCAGTAATGTGATCTCTTACTAAACCACACCCCATGCTAGGAACAGTTAGGTAAAATCCATTACACAAAGAATTTCAAAGATTCTTTTTCAAAAGCTATCAGCAACAATGCAGCCCATTGTTTACATTTTAATTAACTTCTGTTTCACTGATTTATATATAAGATTAATTAACCTTACGCTTTTAGCTGAATTATTGCAATTTGAACCTATCCAGGCTTTAGTTAAGATCTTCAAAGCCTAGCACAGATTGTTTATGTAGAGGAAATCAAATTAGCAATGCTGTTTCAGTGATTTAATAGCTTATGGTTGCTGCCATGATGAGGAATAGTAACTGGAGAACCTGTACCCCACCTTCTTGTGCTTGCAAAGGCTTTTTTTCCTTTACCTTTGCAACAGATACAGCAACTGTACTGTTGATGTTTCAGTAAACATGGGAAGTTAGATGATCACAGTGGTTCTTCCAAATGTTAAAGCCTGTAATTTCATAGCCAGAGCCAGAAAAACGAGGGAAGTGAGGTCAGGGTAAATGTTCACAACCTGTTGTACTGTGTAGGAAAAATTAAAGTTAAAAACAGAAATATGCTTGAGTTTGTGTTGAAAACATACCATATAGCTGGTATTAATGTTAAGAACAACTCAGTGAAAACAAAAACCAATATAGAAGTAATGCAAAAATATCACTTCCCCATGGTTATTCAAAAAACGCAATGGTTCTTTTAAAAATCCCACCTGAGATTTCATTGCAGCAACCTTAACTCTGAAGAGTTTTGTTCCTTTTATTATATTGATTTTGGTATCTCTATTTTATTTTTAAAGGATATTGTTAAGTAGGAAATATCAGCTAATGATTAATAAATGGTGAATATTTGTAATTGCTGTTTCTTGAGAGTAATGTTGCATACTTGACGTTGATCAGGAAAGTCTATAGATGCAGATGTATAGGCCCAGATCTTCGGCTATGACTAAATTGCACTTTACACAACACAGGACAGGGGTGCAAAGCAACAGCTTTGAACAGCTTACCAAGGGTCATGGTGGATTCTCCATCATTGACAGTTTTCAAATCAAGATTGGAAGGTTTTCTAAAAGATCTGCTCTAGGAAATATTTTTGGGGAAGTTCTATGGTCTGTGTTATACAGGAGGTCAGACTAGATGATCACAATGGTCCCTTCTGGCATTGGAATCAATGAATCTATGAAAGGCAGCTTCAGGTAGCTATGCAATGCCCTGCCCACAAGCCAGCAGCATGCTGAACTGGTCTTCCAGCACAAGCTGTGTGGTCTAAATTATGCCTCCTGCCAGTGGCCCAAAGAGGTTGTTACAGCAGCTAGGAATTGCCAGTTTAACCCTCACACCCCCTGGCTGTGGTGTTCTGTCCCCTCTAGTGGCACCAAGACCACTTAGAGATTAATGAGTCCACTCTACAGCCTGAGCTAAGAGCCATGTGGCTTTTAGCTCATGCAATAGAGGCTCATGTACTAAGCTTCAGAGATCCCAGCTTTGATCCTGCTCACCAACGATCAGGGTCTGTCGGTGTTACACCAGGAAGTAGGGAAGCCTCAGACATTACGTTTTTCCTCCAGCCATGGCCCCTACACATCTTCATCCTCTACCAATCCCTCCCCTCCGCCCCCATTCCCATCCAGTCCCTGCATCACCTTCTGTTCCTCATAGTTTCCTAGAGAGTTTAAGGCCAAAACAGACCATTAGATCATCTAGACTGATCTGTATATCACAGGCCCTTAAATTTCACCCAGTCACCCCTATATTGAGCGCGAAAACTTGTTTGACTGAAGTAAAACTTGTGCTAGGCCAAAGCTTAACTTCCAGAAAAACATCCACTCTTGATCTGAATACATCCACAAATGGAGACTTCACCCTTTCCTTTGGTAGCTTGTTCCAATGGTGAATCACCCTCACTTTTAAAAAACATGTGCCTTATTTCAAATCTGAATTTGTCTGGCTTCAGCTTCTAGACATTGGTTCTTGTGCCTTTCTCTGGTAGATTAAAGAGCCCTTTAGTACCTGGTATTTTCTCCCCATGAAAGTACTTGTACACTGTAATCAAGCAACCTTTCAATCTTTGTTTTGATAAGCTAAACAGTCCTCTCCGCCTCCTCCATCTTCTGTGCCCTATTAACAAATTATTATATGCTTATTTTTAACATTTATTTTTTAAACAAAATCCTTTGCATGTCTCTCTGATCTATTGGATGAAGAGCGAAAACAACCTACGATGCTGAAAACACCTAGATTTATGACCTTCAAAAACTTCAGCATCCACATAGACAATGTCATAAGTATCTTAGCAGCCTGTCTCCTATCCCACACAGAAACCATAACTTCACTCAGACTGTCACCAGCTCGAATGGCTATCAGAGACCTTAAAAATGTTCACTTTTCTTTTGTGATCACCACCCCATTGAGGCAAAAATCAGAACCTTTGCTCCATTCTACCAAGGAAATGAACAACTAAAGCTGGTTAACCTGTGGAAAAAGGTTGTTTATAGTCAACTCTTGAAGGGAAAACCACTCACTCACAAAGTCAAAAGGCCAACAACCTGGGCTAAAATTATCTGATGACCAGAAACATCAATGCCTTGCTCTCTTCCCCTTCACAGACCAAAAAGATCTCTGGGGTTCACTGAAGCACTTTGACAGATGAAGAACACAGGAAGACTAGTATGCCTATAGCATAAAACCAACTCTGAACCATATGTCAGTCATACAAAAACTATCATACAAGGACTACCTTATATGGTATTGGGGACTGTGCCTTTAAGGGCAGAGCTTCCCAGACAGAGTCTGAGCAGTGTGCTGGTAAGCTCTTGTAGTTGTTATGCACAGTCAGTTGGAACTGGACACAGAATAAAGCAGATCTCCTACAAGCATTATAGCAGTGAGTGATAACTGAACACCAAACACTACTATAGTAAAAGAAGCAAGAAGAACCCTCTGGTTCACTATCATCATATCTACAACCCCCACACATACCACAGTGAAATGATTAATCAGTCCCAGCTGCCTCATCCAGACTTCTGACCCCATTACTGATAGCTGCAAGGAGCTCTCATCCTACTTTGCAGAGACGATAAACTAACAGAGAGAAACTCACCAAGACAGAAAATTCCAAATTGGCCCAGACTCCCTTATCCACCATGCTGCCCTGACACAGTTTGACTCCATGCAACTCATCCACTGAAGCTCAAGAAGCCCTGATAAACATGTAAGTCACTATGCAAGATAGACCCATGCCTGCCTTTACTGGTGAAAAGCCAGCAAGGAACATGTATGCCCATAACTACCTGAAAGATTCATAGGTTACAAAACCAGAAAGGATCACTGTAATAATCTAGTTTGAACCTCCTGCATAACACAGGCCATAGGATTTCCCCATATTATTCCTGGTACAAGTCCAGTAGCTGTGGCTGAACTAGAGCATAACTTTTAGAAAAACATCCAACCTTAATACAAAAATTTCAAGTACTGGAGAATCCACCACAACCCTTGGTAAATTGTTCCAATGGTTAATTATGCTCACTGTTAAAAAATGTGCCTTATATTTCTAGCTTCAACTTCCCACCACTGGATATTGTTTTACCTTTGCTACATTGAAGAGCCCTCTATTATCCAATTCTGTTCCCCAAGGAAGTACTTAAAAACTATAATCAAGTCACACCTTAGCCATCTCTTTGATAAGCTAAACAAATCGAGCTCCTTGAGTCTTTCATTATTAGACATGTTTTCCAGTCTTTTAATCATTGTCATGACTGTTCTCCAAACCATCTCCAATTTTTCAATATAGATCTTGAATTGTGGACAGCAGAACCGGACACAGTATTCCAGTAGCAGTCGCATCAGTGCCAAATTCAGAGGTAAAATAACCTCTCAACTTCTACTTGATATTTTGATATTTATGCATCTAGGGATCACTTCAGGCCTTTTAGCTACAGTGTCACACTGGAAGCTCATGTACCTTTGATTACCTACCATGATCCCAAAATCTTTTTCATCCACTGGCTTCTAGGATAAAGTCCCCTATCCTATAAGTATGGCCTACATTATTTGTTTCTAGATGTATGACGTTATATTTGGCCATGTTGAAATACAGGTCATTCTGTATCAGTGACCTGTCCTCTTCATTATTTACTAGTCTTCCAATCTTTTGACATCTGCAAACTTTATCAGTGGTGATTTTATGTTTTCTTCAAGGTCATTGGTAAAAATGTTAAATAGTTTAGGGCCAAGAACCAATCCTTGCAGGACCCACTAGAAACATACCTGCTCAATGATGATTCCCACTTCACAAATATGTTTTGAAATCTATCAGTTAGCCAGTTTTAATCCATTTAATATGTGCCGTGTTCATTGTATTGTTCTAGTTTTTAAACAAAATGGCGTGCCATACCAAGTCAAATGCCTTACAGAAATCTAACATCAACACTATTGCCTTTATTAACCAAACTTGTAATCTCATCAAAAAGTTATATCAAGTTAGTTCAACAAGATCTATTTTTCCACAAACTCATGTTGATGGGCATTAATTATATTACCCTCCTTTAATTATTTATTAAGCAAGTCTCTACCAGCTATTCCATTATTTTGCCTGAGATTAATATCAGGCTGACAAGTCTATCCAGGTCATCCTGTTTACCCTTTTTAAATATTGGCAGAACATTAATTTTCTTCTGGTCCTCTGGAACTTTCTCATGTGTTCCAAGATTTATTAAAAAAACAACATTAAAGCCCCAGAATACTCCTCAGCCAGCTCTTTTAAAACTCTTGGGTGCAAGTTATATAGACCTGCTGATTTAAAAATGTCTAACAGCAGCTGCTATTTCACATCCTCCTTAGTTAATGGTCCAATGGAGAGTATTTCATCATCATCCTATGATATGGTACATCATTTGGCTTTTTCCCAAATGCAAATCAGAACTATTTATTGAACATGTCTGCCTTTTCTGTATTATTATTGACAGCTCTATCATTTCCATCTAGTAATGAACCAATACCATTGTTAGGATTTCATTTGATCCTTATATGCTTGAAAAAATCCCTTATTGTCCTTAACTCTACTCACAATAGAGGTCTCCTTGTGTTCTTTAGCTTTCCTTATAAATTTTCTACAATTCCTAGCTTCTAATTTATGTGCATTGCTATCAACTTTCTCTTTTTCCATTTGTTATATATTGTCAATAATGCTATTATGATGATACATGTGATCATTACCCACTTTTCATATGATCATTACCTCTATATAAACATGTACCTTGCAAAATGCAACAGTCTATCCAATCTTCAAAAAGCCAACACTTGATGAAGATCTTTTCAATTATTACCCCACTCCCAACCTTCTGTTCCTAAGCATAATCATTATGAAAGTGGTAACAGCTGAGCTCCGACAACATATAACATCTGACAAATCCTGGCTGCTTCACAGTAAGGATTCAGAATTGGGCACAGCAAAGAAAAGCTTTTGACAGCCATCTACAATATGCTACTGATCTTCCTTCATGATATAATACGTTCCTTTTCAACAGGACTCAGAGAGTGGTGATAGGCACTTCTTACCCAAGGGTCCTCACCTGTGGTGTCCCAAAGAAACCCATACTGTCTTTACTCCTCTTTTATAGTTTGAGACCTCTAAGATATGTGGTAATCTGGGCTCCGTTGCCAGCAACATGCTTATGGCATCCAGCTGTGTATCTCATTGTCTAACAGCTAAAAGTAGTAACTAGGACTCTTTCCCCTCTGTCTGAAGAACACGTGCTTTTAACATTTTCACAATCGAATTAGTACTTAACAATATAAAAGGGATAGGCAGAAAATTCAAGCCCCGTTCAACTACTGTGCATTGTTATGCTTAGAAGAAGTGGTAATGACATAAGGTTGTACCCTGGGAAGTCAAGGGACAAAAAAATGCATTTCCTTTTTTTTTCTTCTTAAAGAATTTGCACTTTGAACTCAAGGAACAACCCAAAAAATTCAAGTTCTGAACAATGCAGTCTCAGTAAGTTCAAATTTCAAGCTTGAAAGGGTTGAAATGGGAAATTTGAGAATTTTGGCTGTTAAAAGCAGAAACAGACAAATATTTTCCTAGAAGAATGGGGTCTTCAAAGAGTCTAGAGAATCATCTAATTATGAAAAAGACAGGGAAAGAGAAGATTCGTTTTAAACATTTTAGTGCCAGGGCTGTATTTTAAATGAAACAAATCACTTTCTGACCTTCTGTGAAAAGCAGTGAGCCCAGAACCCAGCACCAGAAAAAGCAGCAAAGTGGCCAGATTTCCCAGAAGAAAGGGCCAAAAAAGCAGTAGTCTGCTGGGAAAATCAATAGACTTGGCAGTTCTCTTAATGTGCTCCAAGAAGTTTGTACATTATAGTATGTGCCAAAGCCAAACATGCAGAGTAATACCATAAAATTCTCTGAAGTGGAATCTGGTAAAAAGATATCAGCTAAAGAAAAGTTTACTCTCTATGCAACAAAGCAGACATTAGTATGTAATAACACACTAACCTTACCTGTTAAATTAACGTTCCTAGTGAAACAATATATTTTCCATCGACTATACTAAACCTTCTACTATAGTCTAAAACTACCCTTTTTATGACTGTATCTGAACCCTGATATACAGTAAAAATTATATTTAAGTTTGTATACTGTACAGTCCTACTTTGTCTCCATTAATTTAGCTTAGTTATCTGAACAACAATAACATTTGCACTGATGTAGTTAGTGTCTTAGGATTTCAAAACACTTTACAAATACTAATGAAGTAAGCCCAACAGCAACATCATTGTGAAAAAGGTAAGTTACCTTAAATTTACATAAATTTAAATCATGTCCCCATTCACTCAGGGTATGTCTACACTACAAGAGTAGTTCGATTTAACTTAGGTCGAATTTGTGGATTCGACCTTATGAAGTCGAATTTGTGTATCCACACTAAGGACACTAATTCGACTTTGTGAGTCCACACTAACGGGGCAAGCGTTGACATTGGAAGCGATGCATTCTGGGCAGCTATCCCACAGTTCCCGCAGTCCCCGCTTCCCATTGGAATGCTGGGTAGAGCCCCCAGTGCCTGCTGGGGGAAAAATGTGTCGAGGGTGCTTTTGGGTAACTGTCGTCATTCAACCGTCACTCCCGCCCTCTCTCCCTGAAAGCGCTGGCGGGAAATCTGTTACCGCACTTTTCTGGTCAGTGACAGCGCGAACGCCACAGCACTGCGAGCATGGAGCCCACTGCGATCATCGCTGCACTTATGGCCGTTGTCAACTCCTCACACCTTATCGTCCACCTCTTCCACAGTCAGCTGCTGAGAAATTGGGCGAGGAGGCTCCGGCAGCGCGGTGAGGACATGAAGTGTCAGAGTGGCACAGACCTCTCACAAAGCACGGGATCCCACGCCGCGGAGATCATGGTGGCAATGGGTCACGTTCATGCTCTGGAACGGCGATTCTGGGCCCGGGAAACAAGCACGGACTGGTGGGACCGCATAGTGCTGCAGGTCTGGGATGAATCACAGTGGCTGCGAAACTTCAGGATGCGTAAGGGCACTTTCCTTGAACTGTGTGACTTGCTGGCCCCTGCCCTGGAGCGCCAGGACACCCGGATGCGAGCAGCCCTGAGTGTGCAGAAGCGAGTGGCCATAGCCCTCTGGAAACTTGCCACGCCAGACAGCTACCGGTCAGTAGCGAACCACTTTGGCGTGGGCAAATCTACCGTGGGGGTTGCTGTGATGCAAGTAGCCCACGCAATCGTTGACCTACTGCTCTCAAAGGTAGTGACCCTGGGAAACGTCCAGGTCGTCATAGATGGCTTCGCTGCGATGGGATTCCCAAACTGCAGTGGGGCTATAGATGGCACTCACATCCCTATCCTGGGACCGGCCCACCAGGCCAGCCAGTATATTAACCGAAAGGGCTACTTTTCAATGGTGCTGCAAGCACTGGTGGACCATAGGGGACGTTTTACCGACATCTACGTCGGGTGGCCGGGCAAGGTTCATGACGCGCGTGTTTTCAGGAACTCTGGTCTGTTTAGACGCCTGCAGGAAGGTAGTTTCTTCCCGGACCACAAAATAACTGTTGGGGATGTGGAGATGCCTACAGTGATCCTCGGGGACCCAGCCTACCCGCTAATGCCCTGGCTCATGAAGCCCTATACAGGCGCCCTGGACAGTGACAAGGAGCTCTTCAACTACCGGCTGAGCAAGTGCAGAATGGTGGTGGAGTGTGCTTTCGGACATCTCAAGGGGAGATGGAGGAGCTTACTGACTCGCTCGGATTTCAGCAAAACCAATATCCCCATTGTTATTGCAGCTTGCTGTGTGCTCCACAATCTCTGTGAGAGCAAGGGGGAGACCTTTATGGCGGGATGGGAGATTGAGGCAAATCGCCTGGCTGCTGATTACGCTCAGCCAGACACCCGTGCGATTAGAAGAGCCCAGCGGGAAGCGCTGTGCATCCGGGAGGCTTTGAAAGCTAGGTTCCTCAGAGAGCAGGGTAACCTATGACTGTCCAGTCTCTTTACAGAGAAGCTGAACCTGCCCCTGTTTCAGTTACTATTGACTTTTTTCAGCGGTCACATACCCCGTTCACCAGGTCTCCCCCCTTCCAACAGTTATTGGAACATTTTTAATTCCCAAACTTTTCTTTACTAACAAATTCGCGTTAAAGGGTTCAAACAGGGACGCAGACTGTGGTGGGTACGGTGTGCAGTGATGTACAGACCGCTTCTACACTCGAGGACTGACAGGCTCCTGCTCCTACAGCGGTCTCTGGGGGGAGGACGGTTACAGGAGGGTGTGCAGGAAGGGGTGGGTTTGCAGGAAGGGGTGAGGGGTGTGTGGGAAGGGTGAGTAGGTGTAGGGGGATGATGGCTCTGGCTGGGGCCCAGGGCATCGGAGAGGTTCATGGCTAGGGTGGAAGGGCATGGTAAGGGCAGCCTGCCTTGCCATTTGTGGATGCCAGGCGCTCGGACCCTGGGGCAGCATACACCTCCCAGACTGACCTGGGGCAGCAGACACCTCCCAGAGTGACCCGGGTGCCTAGTGACTGCACTCTGTGTGTGACCTGCTGTTGATCCTGCCCCCATGTCTGTACCCTGGTAATGGTGGTTGTCCTATGCAATTAACAAAACCCTCCCCCCCCTTCACACAAAGTCTTCTGCAAAGAAACATGACGGAAACAGTAATGAACAGCAAACTATTTTTAATACTCAACTACACAGTTGGGGGATGAAACTGGAATTTTGGATTGGGTGAGCCAGGAAGGGAAGCAATTCTCATACTTTAGGGAATGAGAGCTGTTTGGTACATGAGCGCTCTGCTGGGGTGGAGTGACAGTTTTCACGGCCCCTAGCGCCCCTCCTTCTTGTGATTTTGGGTGAGGGGGGACAGGACTTTGTGGCGGGGGAGGGCGGTTGCAGATACAGTTCAGGGGGGCTCTCTGCTCCTGCCTGCGGTCCTGCAGAACATCCACAAGGCGCCGGAGCATGTCCGTTTGCTCCCTCATTAGTCCAAACAGCGTTTGAGTCGCCTGCTGGTCTTCCTGCCGCCACCTGTCCTCCCGTTCGCTGTGTGAGCGCTGCTGCTGAGAGAGGGTCTCCCTCCACTGGCTCTGCTGGGCCGCCTCGGCTCTGGAGCAGGCCATCAGTTCAGCGAACATCTCGTCCCGAGTCTTTTTCTTTCGCCGCCTAATGTGCACCAGCCTCTGTGAGGGGGATGCCGGGGCAGTTCGGGAAAGAGCCGCAGCTGTGTGATGGGAAAAAGGAAGTCTTTTCCTTCCAAAGATACATGTTTGCGAACACTGAACACAGTCTACTCAGTTTCTGTGAACAAGACCATACAGGGCACCTATCTCATGTGCTCTCAGGGCAAGTTCGAATTTTCGGCATTCGCTTTCATTGCCTGGGGTCTTGCACTGGAGATCGGACAAGCGGGGCAGGACAGCAGAATCCGTGTAGCAGCCAGGCCTGGTAAGCCGTAAACTTTAGGCTGCTTAACAGTTAATGGATAGCAGTGCCCTCCTGCTGCAGGCAATCTGAAAAGCATAAAGTCTGACCCTGTTCCAGCCCTTCGCGGCTGTCCCCGGGAAAGATCCCTGTATGCTTTTCCTCTGAAGCCTCCACCACGTGGCTGTTAAATGACGGTCATTGTTATACAAAGGAAAAGTCAAGCATTCACAATAGTAACATTACACTAATTCCCCTAATTAGATGCAGCAGTCGCCGAGCGAGATCACCCTGAGGCGGGTCACTAGGAGAGACAGAGAGCGCATGCTGCGTGAATCCCTGCACAGACCAGGGCCCTGTGCTGCCATGCTGGTCGAGGCAATGCTCCCACTGTACCTCAGGATGGCCTGGCGCGGAAGAGTGTGCTTCCACGGAGCACCCGATAAGGCACCTCTCCCCAGGAACCTCCTGCGGAGGCTTTTCGAGTACCTCTATGAGTGCTTCGTGGAACTGTCCCAAGAGGATTTCTGTTCGATCCCTATATGTATTGACCTTCTTTTCATAGAGTTTTTATTCCTGTTTTTTAAAAAATAAATGTTTACATGTTTATAGCACTTACCGACTGATCCTTCCCCTGATTCAGAGTCCGGGTTAACGGCCGGGGAGGGTTGGTAGGGGATCTCTGTGAGGCTGATGAAGAGATCCTGGCTGTCGGGGAAAGCAGTATTGTAAGCGCTGTCGCCTGCCTCGTCCTCCACAAACCCTTCCTCATCTTCCCCATCGGCGAACATCGCCGAGAAACTGCCCGTCGACACTATCCCATCCTCAGAGTCCACGGTCACTGGTGGGGCAGTGGTGGCAGACCCACCGAGAATGGCATGCAGTGCCTCGTAGAAGCGGCATGTCTGGGGCTGGGCTCCGGAGCGTCCGTTTGCCGCTTTGATTTTTTGGTAGCCTTGTCTCAGGTCCTTGATTTTCACGCGGCACTGCGTTGCATCCCGGCTGTATCCTCTGAGTGCCATGGCTTTGGAGACCTTCTCGTAGGTCTTTGCATTCCATTTTTTGGAGCGCAGCTCCGAGCACTGAACTCATCGCCCCACACAGCGATCAGATCCAAGACTTCCCGGTCAGTCCATGCTGGGGCCCTCTTTCTACTCTGAAATTCCCTGGACTCCTCTGCTGGAGAGCTCTGCATCGTTGCCAGTGCTGCTGAGCTCGCCACGACGTCCACACAGGAAATGAGATTCGAACTGGCCAGACAGGAAAAGGAATTCAAATTTTCCTGGGGCTTTTCCTGTATGGCTGATCAGAACATCTGAGCTCGGACTGCTGTCCAGAGCGTCAACACAGTGGTGCACTGTGGGATAGCTCCCGGAGCTACTAAGTTCGATTTGCATCCACACCTAGCCTAATTCGATATAGCCATGTCGAATTTAGTGCTACTCCCCTCATCGGGGTGGAGTACCGAATTCGAACTAAAGAGCCCTCTAGGTCGAACTAATTAGCATCCTGGTGTGGACGGTTGCACGGTTAAATCGAATTAACGCTGCTAAATTCGACATAAACTCCTAGTGTAGACCAGGCCTCAGACTCTGATCCAGCATAGCAGCTAATGAATCTTACTCCTATGCTTAAATTTAAGTAAGTTCTTAACTGCTTTGCTGGATCAGGGCAGAAGTAAGTCTAGGGCAGAGTAAGGAAAAGATCCCCTGAGTCTGTCTCTGGGTCCCTTTGCTTTAATCACTAGATCATAGACCATGTCTATGCTACCAATTTGTGTTGACAAAAGTGATGTTGACACCCAAAAGTCAACATAATAAAAATCGCAATTTCATGTTCACACTTGCTCCCTCTGTCAGCAGATCGCATCCACAGTGCGGGCACCATCATTGACAGTGTGAGCAATGCACTGTGTGTACCTATCCCACAGTCCTTCTGTCGCTAGGTGCTGTGGAACGACGGAGCGGATCGCGGCGCATCTTGGAACAGTGCTAAATGTCCTGTGATGCATTGCTTTCTGTCCCAGAACTCCATGGGCTTCCAGCTTTGTTTCACTGCATTTTTTCGATGGCCCTTCTTTGCAGAGCACTGTGGCATCTTTGTGAGAAGGGATGGATCCAGCACTGCTTTCCTATGCTCTGTCAACTGTCATCCAGACCTTGTGGATGGCAGTACAGTTAATCGTGAAGTTCCTAACTGAAGAAGACTCACAGATGCCTTACACTCTGCATGTTATGGTTAGGAGCAACTTCAGGTTGCTTTTGGGCTCATGAAACAAGCACTGAACGGTGGGATTGTATCATCCTGTGGGTGCGGGATGATGAGCAGTGGCTACAGAACTTTCGAATGTGGAAAGCCACCTTCCTGGAACTGTGCATAGAGCTTGCCTCAGACCTGTTACACAAGGACAGCAGAATGAGAGCTGCCCTCTCAGTAGAGAAGCATGTAGCAATTGCTGTGTGGAAGCTGGCAACTCCAGACTGCTACTGGTCAGTCACAAATCAATTTGGAGTGGGGAAGTCAACCACTGGGGATGCGTTAATGTGAGTGTGCGGGGCAATAAATCGCATCCTGCTATGAAGGACCATGACTCTTGGAAATGCGCATGAAATAGTGGACAGTTTTGCAGAAATGGGTTTCCCTAACTGTGAAGGGGTGATAGATGGCACATGTATTCCAATTTTGGCACCAGACCACCTTGTGACGGAGTACATCAATTGGAAGGGGTACTTCTCCATGATGTTGCAGGCGCTTGTGGAATCACCATGGGCATTTCACTGACATCAATGTGGGGTGGTCTGGGAAGGTGCATGATGTATGCATCTTCAGGAGCACCGGCCTATACAGAATGCTGCAAGTGGGGACTTTCTTTCCTAACCATGTCCATAGTGATCCTGGGGACCCTGCATACCCCTTACAGCTGTGGCTCATGAAACCTTACATGAGACACCTGGACAGCAGTAAGGAGCAGTTCAACAACAATCTCAGTAGGTGCCAGATAACAGTTGAATGTGCCTTTGGCAGATTAAAGGCGCGCTGATGATGCCTTTATGGCAGGTTGGATCTCACTGAGGATAATAGTCCCATTGTCATAGCTGCATGCTGTACATTGCATAATCTCTGTGAAGCTAAGGGTGAAAGGTTTGCTCAGGGGTGGAGTGCTGAGGCAGACCGCTTGGCCGCTGATTTTGAGCAGCCAGATACCAGGGCTGTCAGAGGAGCCCAGAGGGGAACTATTCAAATCAGGGAGGCTTTGAGGCAGCACTTTGACAATGACCACCAGTAATATATATCTCTGTCTGAATTGCTTCAATGTTATATTACATGTAGTTTCCCTAGGGGGCAATGGTTACATTTGGGGCCTTATATTCCTGTAATAAAGTGATTAAAATGCCTGTGAATGTATTGGCAAAATAAAGATGATTTACCATTATAAAAGTTTTATTTTATTGCACAAAAAACAGCACACACAAATACACAGATGCTTGGCGGGAAAGGAGGAACCAGGGAAGAACAGACTTTCACAGCTGTGTGTAGGTCCAGCTATCATTGTGAAAGTTGTCCGAGGGGGTGGAGGGAAGGAGAAACCAAGAAGTCCTGGAAGGTAGAAAGGAATGTGTTGGCGGAGTTTGGGGGGTGGGGGAGCATGGAAAGAGTTCTGAATGTGCTGCAGTGGAGGTTAAGCACTGATCTGCTCAGTCTGCAGCATTATTAAGGACTTCAGCATCTGTGTTTGCTCCTCCATTACTTTAATCATCCACTCAGTAGCATCCTTAATAAACACGTGATTCTCTTTTCTGTCCAGCTGTTCGGCTTCCCAGCACTCCTTTGATTCCCTTTTTTCTGCATTGGAGCTCTGCAGGACCAGCCAGAGCATGTCTTCTTTTCTGCATCTTGGGTGCTTTCTTATCTGGTGGAGATTCTCAGCCGGGGTGCATGGGGTGTTCCTGAAGGCCACAGCTGGTGAAGCACAGGGGACAATGCACAGAAGCGGGATTGTTAAATTCATGCACGGTATTGAAACATTTATGTTAAATACACCTTTTGCAACATTGCCATCACTTTCTCACTGACCCTAGCTAGGCACACATCTCTGCGAACACCCAAAGCATGCTGAGTGTTAGTGGGGTGGAGACATTCCACAAGGGGAAAAGAGCACACGCTCTTTGTAAAGATTGTGGTGCAGCATTCTAGGGAACAAATTCTAAAATTCTCCCACACTTTTCCACAGGCAGGGGTAATTCTAGCAGACATATCACTGCTAAGGGTAAGCAGGAAATGAGGTTACATCTACTCCATGTTTGTGGCTTCTGCCTTGCTCCCTATGCTGCTCGCCTGTGTGCTGCTTTGGACCCTGAACAAGTGAATGCCGAATGGCATGTGAATATTTCTACAATTGGGGAAGGAACAAAGCTGCTCTGCCATGGAAACTTTGGCACAGGATTGCCGAGTACCTTCAGAAAATTTTCCTGGAGATCTATCTCGAGGATTCCCATGAGATCTCGTTATGCATCAACACCCTGTTCTGCCTTACCAATTAGCTACAGAGGGAAATGTCCAGCTCACAGAAACCCAGCCAGTCTCCCACATATCTATGCTCTGAACCCACCTCCACACTACACAAGCCACAGCCACTTACCAGGAGTCTCATCTCCTGCTTCTTGCTCACTGGAGAGCAACTGTTGAGACTGGCTAGACACCTCTCGAGTGGAGAACAGTTCCTGGCTACCTGCCCTACTGGGCGACCCTGCCGGGAGCTGCACAGCCTCATCTAACTCCACCTCTTCATCAATAACTTTGTCCTCCAGACTAGGTCCACTTTCCGCTGTCTCCATGCCCTCAGAAGTATCCACAGGGCTCTTGGCAATGAAGGTGGGGGTCACCACCAAGGATAGCATCCAGCTCCTTATAGAACCGGCAGGTCTTAGGTGAAGCACCGGAGCAACAGTTTGCTTCCCTCACATTATGGTACACCTGCCTCAGCTCCCTTATCTTCACTCTGCACTGCAGCATGTCCCAATCACAGCCCTTTTCACACAAGCCTCGAGAAATCTGCCCATAGATATCCCAATTCCTACAGTTCAAGCGCAGCTGGGACTGCACAGCCTCTTCTCCCTGTATACTGAGCAGATCCAACAGCTCTGCACTGGTCAAAGCAGGAGAGCATTTTCCCCAACAAAAGTCTCCTTGCAGTGTGTACGTGCTCATTGTTTGGGTCGACAAATGGCAGTTTTGGCGACAAAACTTGGTAGTGTAGACAAGGCCACAGTCTCTCCCTACGCTAACTCAGAAAAGGAAACAAAGCAGCTGTTAGGGAGGTATCTAGGAAATGAAGCATTAGGCCAGAGGGATTGACTTATGAGGAAAGATTAAAAGAGCTATATGTGGATAACTTGACTAAGCAATGACTAGTGGGGTGACATAAAATCTATAAATATTTGTAGGAAATAAACAGCAAGGGAGGAGAGGAATAATTTAATAAATTACAAAGCAGTATTTGGAGTGAAAGTAGAATGAAAGTAATATAATGCACTTCCAAATGTTGGGACAACCTGGAATTACTAATACTTTCCTCAGAATTTTTAATCAGAACCTCCGCTAGGTATTATCATCTGCTGTATAGTAGCAGTAAACTCGCTCTGGTGAAATCCTGAGAACTTGTTTTCTGTCAATCATCAAAGCTATTAATAAGGTACCTATTGCCTTAGTATCTAAGCACTGAATTAAATTATGAAGCAAAAAGTCCAGAATAAATAATGTTGCCTGTCCCTGGTTATAACTCTTCCAAGTTATAGGAGTATGTTAATGTATTTGTTGCAGGACTGTTACATTTTTGTATTTGTTTTGACATTGTTTCTGGGGAAGGGCTTTACTGAGACAGTGGGTGAAATCCTGGCCCCACTGAATTCAATAGGAGTCTTCATGAGGTTTATTGTCCCTTCCAAATTGTTGATAGCATTGGCAATTACAACTCTGAACGTTTTCATTAATTGTATGTACATGTGTCCAATCAGTTCCTCTTTGAATCTTGCTAAATTCTTAGTCCAAACAATATCCTGTGGTAATGAGTTGCACAGTGTAAGTGATGTGTGAAAAATGTATTACCTTTTAGCAGTTTTGCATCTGACATCTTTCAATGTAATTGAATATCCCCTTATTATGAGACATGGAGAAAAGAAACTCCCAATCTACCTTCTCTAGACCATTCATTATTTATTATCCTCTTATTTGCCTTTTTTTTCCTACAGTAAACAATCCCAATCTTCTCAATCTCTCTTCCTATGAGAGTTTTTCCTTTCTCCCAATCATTCTCATTCCCCTTCTCTGAACTCCCTCGAATTCTGAAATATAATTTTTCAGATGGAATGAGCAGTACTGCACACAGTATTCCAAATGACTTCATACTGCTTAACAATGGCTCTTTCCAGGATACAATGAAGGAAGGAAGAGCATATTTATCAACAATTACAACCAAAAGAATCTCATTGAAAGCCACTTCCCTGGCACTAGTTGGGAGATGATGTGTAAAATCAGCATCTTTTAATAGATTCCTATGTTCTATTACATTGTGAGTCATATATCCATGTAATATGTTATAAGTCATTGTGGCCTGGTATGAATGACACATGCTTGACATGAATACATGCAAGTTGGCAACTGAAGCAAGAACTTAAGGTCAAGAACTATTGTGCAAAAACAATCTTATGTTCAGAGAAAAATGCATAGAATCAACAGAAAAGGAAACAACACCAAGCTGGACTGATATAAATTTGTATAAGAATTGGAGGAAATGGCACATCTTGGATCATGGTGGCCCACCCAGGATTGTCTTTTTGGAATTGTGTGGGTAGAAGGTCTAGTAAACAAAGGCAAAAACCCAATGAGGCAACTGAATAGACTATAAATGGTTGCCTATGATTTCTGCAAATCGGAGTCATTTATTGATCCAGAATCCTGTGTGGATATTGATGTGGTTTTCACTGACTCCCCACATCTTATGATCAGAAGGAATCTAGACTGGCCATCAGGACCATTCTGATCTTTGGATTTTGGTATAGTATGTTTGGGGTGTGAATGTGGAGTGAGTAAGGTTTGTTTTGTAATCAATAAAGAGCATTTAGAGTATTAGTATCTGCCTGCTCCCCATCCCGTAGGGAGCCCTTTATTGCAGGTCTAATGTGGTGGAGAATGTGGAGGGGGGAGAAATATTATGGAGTGCCAGATTTCGAGACAGGGTCTTGCAGTGTTAGGGGAGTCTTTATTTTAGACTAATAAGGGTGACTCCTTATTTGTGAAATTTGTGAGAAATTTTGTGAGGAAAAAAAACACGTGGGGAGATACCACGTGGTGGTGTTGTAATAATGTTTAAAACACTGTTTTAAAAGAAAAGCAATAATATATTCAAATGAGAGTGCTTATAGATCAGAATACCGTGAGATTCAGAATATCGCTTGAAGATATTTGAAATTGAGGGGAGTAGATATGGATAAGTGGAATGGGAGATGTACTGATAAATTGCTCAAAGATATGCAAAGGATGGAAGAAGAAATGTTTAAGGAGCAGAAAAAGGTTGCAGCTATGCAAGATGAGGGTTCAGAGAAACCTGTTCTATAGGGAAGCCCCTATGACCAGTTGCTCCCACTGGAAATGAGTCCTCAGGAGTGGGAGATGGTAACTAGATTCAAATGGGATTCAAATGGGAAGCCCAGGACAACTTTAATTGTGGGAGGTAATGGACCTGAAGATGGCCTATTGGATAGTGAGGCTGGTGTAAATATTGCAAATAAAAGTTGTGATTTGACTCGATATGTGTCAGAGATCATTACAGCAGCCTCCTTTATTGGGGAAGGAGTGACAGGAAAAATGTATCATTCAGTAGAAATAGCTATACCCAGAGAGAGAGTGGGGGATTTTTGTTGTAAAGAACAAATGCTTCAGATAGATCAGGCAGCTGAGCCAGTAATATTGAGGACTCCTTTTTTGAAGAGGAATTGGTTAGTTTTGGATTTAACTAGTAGAATTCTGTGGCCCGGCTGGACAGAAAGTGTCCTGACAGCATGGTACATTCCAAGAATATGTGCTGCAGAAGCAGTGGAGGAGATTATACTAGATCAACAGGATGTGTGGGTAAAGGAGTTTCCCGATGTATGGATTAAGAATAAAGCAGAATGTGGTAAAATCAAAGCATGTGTTAAAATCGTGGGGGATGAAGTGCCACCACAGAGACAACATAAATATTATGTTCAAGCACAGACAGGAATTGAGAAAATAACTGAATCGTTAGAACAACAGGGAGTAATTGAGAAGGGGAATTCTGCATACAATAGCCCAATTTGGCCCAAATTAAAAGCTTCCAGAGACTGGAGATTGACAGAGGATTTTAGACAAATTAATAAAGCTACCCCTAACCATGGCACCAATAGTAGAAGATCTACCTCAAGTGATGGCAAGAATACTGGGTGTCCCTAAATGGTTCTGTCATAGATTTGGAAAATTGTTTTTTCACCATCCCATTGCATCCCGATTCTTGGGCCCGCTTTGCGTTTACTTTTAAGGAGCAACAATACTTATTTAAAATAATTCCCCAGGGCTTACACTGTGCTCCAGCTATTGCACACCAACATGTGGTGCGAATGCTGGATCAATTATCCAAAGAGGATGGGGAGAATGTCATATCATATGTAGATGACATATTAGTGTGGGGTACACTGAAGAGGAGGTGACTGAGCGGACTAAAAAAGTGTTGAGACTCATCCAGGAAATGGGTTTCAAGGCTAATAAAGAAAAAGGCCAACTGGTGCAGAGGAGAGTGAATTATTTGGGGGTGATCCTAGGGGAACAAGGAATTCAGGTAGATCAACAAAAAGTGAATTATTAATGAATTTACCAAGGCCAGAGGATTCTCATGCGTTGAGGGTGATGTTAGGAGGGTTTAACTAATTAAGGAAACATCTGGAATTTTGCCATTATAACTGGACCCTTGTGGTATTTACTAAAAAAGAAAGTAGAATGGGAGTGGGGGCTCAAACAAGAAAAAGCTTTCTGCAAGTTAAAACAAGCCTTGATACGAGCCCGGCATTGAAATTCCCAGAGATAAACAAGACATTTGTGATTAAGTTGGCAGCAACCCAACAGGGTCTAGCGGCAGTACTGATGCAGGAAATTGACAGGAAGTTAATACTGGTAGCATACGAGTCTAGAAGATTAACCTCTATGAAGCAGCAGTTTGGGACCTGTGAAAGAGAATGTTTAGCTGCTGTGTGGGCCATTCAAGCTTTTGCTTTGACTACTGGCACAGCCCCTATTATAACACAAACACCTCATTCTCCCCTGGAGTATATTTTATCAGCGAAACTGCAGGGTAAAAGGATTATCGAATACCAAGATGGCCCAATGGACCTTGATGTTAACTAGCTGAGATGTTACTTATGAGAAAAACAAACAAGCAATGATGTTACCATATGCCCTCCTGTCGGAAGGAGAGGAGCATGAATGCCCACTTCCAGAAACCGAACTGAAGTTAGTTGAAGAAGCACCCCCGGTAGATGAAGTATTAAACCTCCGATTAAAAGAGGTTTGGTATACAGTTGGTAGTTCATACCATGAGAGGGGCAAGCAAAATATGGGATATGCTGCTGTACAAATTGATGGGAAAAGTATTTCTGGTTCTATGAATATGACTTCAGCTCAGGGAGCAGAGGTCAGAGCTCTTAGTGATCTGCTTAAACTGAAAAATAATGTTGCAGACTGTCTTTATGTCTATATGGATTCAGACTTTGTGGTACAAGGACTGTGATACTGGATTGGGATTTGGAAAAAATCATTGGGAAACAGCTGAGGGGAAAAAATTGGTTCAAAAGGAGAATTGGAAATCTATCTGTGATTGGTTGGTTGAAAAAACCCTCAGGAAAATTAAGAATAAGACATATTAAAGGTCATCAAAAGTGACAGGGAATGAAAAATATTGAAATGATAAAGCAGATGCTTTAGCTAAAGTAGCAGCAAAGGAACTTTTTGGAGTTATGGTAGTTACTAGAGCTCAAGCCATAAAACAGGAGGTTAAACCTAGGAAAGATGGGGAAACTGGAATATACAAGGTGGCTAAGCAGTGAATAAGAAAACAGGAGAGGTAAGGTAGGTACCTGACAAACTTCAAAGAGAAGAGATTATTAACTTGTGTCACTCTATGGCCCAGCAAGGAATAGAGAATACTCTCTTTAAGGTAAAACAAATTGGAATATGGCCTAAGGTGCGAGAGGACATAGAAAACTTTGTTAAAAATTGCATAAGGTGTGCAGCAGATGGGAATAGATCACGGAATTTGGGACCCTTGTTGCACCAAAGAATTGTGGGTCCATGGAGTAGAATACTCCATGATTATATTGATAAATTGCCTAAGACCCAAAGAGGGAATCTGTATTTATTAGTGATAATAGATTCCTTTTCTGGATGGGTGGAGGCAATTCCCACCAGAAATCATACTGCAGAGACCACTGCCAAAAAGTTGTGGGAATTAGTGTTTAGTAGATATGAATCAAAAGTAATTGATTCAGATGATTGGTTACATTTTGTAGAAGAGTAATTAAAAGTTTATTAAAAGCTTTAGGAATAAAGAAACAACTACATACCTTCTATCATCCTCAATCGTCAGGGACAGTAGAAAGGATGGATCAAACTATTACACAAGCTCTACACAAAGTCATGCAAGAAACTGGCAAAGATTGGGATGATAAATTGCCAATGGTGTTGGTGGCCATCCGAAGTAGTGACCGATTTGGGTACTGGCTACCAGCCTTATCAAATTCTCTTTGGAAGGCCTATGAGATTGCGGAGCTCTTTATTGTACCCAGAAGAAGAAGAAGAGGAGGGGGTATCAGTTACCCAATGGGTAAGGGAGTTACTGATAGAACTTATGAAAATGGAATTTAAAGTGACTGACACCACTGAAAAAGCAAGAGACTATGCAGATTCTCGTGTGGCTCAGGACAGTAAATTATGTGAAATTGGAGACAGAGTAATGTATTTGAAATTAATATAGAAAAATCATGTCCTGGAGTCTAGATGGGTTAGACCATTTTCCATCATGAATAAAATTTCACCTACTTTAGTGCAGATTAACAAGGAGGGAAAGTGGGTCCACACATCACAATTAAAGTTATGGCCTAAAGATTAAATAATGTTATTTTCTTTTTCTTTTAGTTTGTTTTACAGAGGGAAAGGAATGCTCAATTGCACTGGAGATTATCCTGTATGGACCTTGGATTTGGAGTGTGGATACGGTGCTACAATTTTTGTAATTGGCTTATTGCTTATGCTTGCTTTGCATTTTGTGCTTAGTAGAAGAATTGTGTTGTGTGCATTATATTTTAGGAAGAAAAAAAATAATACTGGAGCTCGAGAGAAGAGAGAAGAGGTTAATGTAAGTATTTAGAATAATACAGCCAGAAGCATTGGACATTATTCTTATGGAATAATGGCCTTGGCTTCAATATCGAAGATACTCATCATTCAAAAGGGTGGAAATATGGTTTTTGGCTTTTATGTTTTTTTAATATTTGGGGAAATTAAGGGATACATGGATATACATATGGGAGCACCTCTAGGATGGAGGTATGGATTAAAAGGAATAATACATTTGACTATTCGTGGGACAGAATGGGAAAAACAGGACCAAACAAAACCAGATGTAAAGAAAAATCTTTTGAAGTAAAATTTGAAATATGGTGGAAAGATGGCAAAAAATGTGACTTGGGAATATCTAAAGCCAAAAGATTTGGAAGAGCAATGGAGGTATTGCACATACTAAGGGAGGAAGGTCACCTAATGTTTAGATTTAGTTATGATGAGAACAATCTTAATATGAGTACTTTGAACTGTATCTTTTGGAGTTTGGGATTTGATGTACTCACCCTAGACATGACTAATGAACAAGAATTGACTAATACTCATGTGGAATGGAATGAGTCAATGGCTCTTAAATTATGGGAATATGGTGTAATGGCAAATCCTTCCATAATGATAAGATTGAGTTGCTTTAGAAAAATTAATGGGGGAATATATTTTCGGGGATATGGTCTTTTTAATGTTTATTAATCAGATACCAGTAAACAAGATTGCACCAAGAATCATGGCAGACGAGCACCCATATAGGAGGGGAGAAGTAATCGAATCCCCAACTATTGTGAATCAAACAATCTGGTTGGAAGGAGTGCAAGTAAACATAAGTGCACAACATCCAGAGTGTATTGCCTATATTACAAGCATGGCAACAATAATGGGTAAATGGGACTATACAACATAAGAGAGGTATAGGGGGGTATATTGTAGGTAATATTGGTGCTGAAGCTAGAGTTTTAAACTCATTTGATATTGAGATGTTACAAGGGAAAATGTCAGCTTTGGGTAAGATTTTGGGGGCTATACAGACACATGTAACACAAAAAATTGGTGCATTATCGGAACAAGGAATAAGAAGTGTGGAACTCCAGTTGAAACAAGCCCAAGCCTTGTAAATCTATTTGGTTTGTCTGAGACTGACAATAAAACTATACTAGCAACTGTATAGATGCAAACTTATAGGATACAATACACAGAGAGAATGGTTAATCTGTTAAGTAATGGGCATGGCCTTTTGAGCGGTTCAAAGATCCTCAGAGATGGAATCAACGAATTGCAGGATGGAAGAAATATATGTAGTTTAACTGGGATCAAGCCACTCTGAGGAGAGAGTGGAAAAGCATAATGCAGTTACACAACACAAGGAAGCAAAGAAAAGCAGCAATTGCCTGGGTTTTACCAAAAATTATTAATGAAGAGCTATGGCAAATAGAAATAAGTGAGACACACTTGATTCAAGAAGAAGGGAATTATAGATTAGTAGAATTAACAAAACATTGTGAAGAGCGGAGACGAAGTAAATGGGTGTGCCCACAACTAACTTGGTCCCTAAAGGGATGTCATTTGAACCA
The DNA here is from genome assembly GCF_016161935.1 of Mauremys reevesii. NCBI lineage: Eukaryota > Metazoa > Chordata > Testudines > Geoemydidae > Mauremys > Mauremys reevesii. Next base: position 46,298,412 of record NC_052623.1, on the reverse strand, counting down.
TTCAAGCAGACAACGTACCATGCAATATTTAGCCTCTAATGGTACAAGAGTGTTTGTTTGATTTAGGCAACGGGTCTATTTTTCTGGTAACCACTGAAAAACATTTATTTTGGGGAAGTATGACAGAAAAAGGCTCAAATGAGTCATGTAAATGTAATGTAACAGAGGTCATTATTAATGGAATTATTTACCGAGGTCCTCTATTTTTAAAAAAAGAAATTGTTTGGGAACCAAAAGATGTGGACTGGTCCTTTGATTTTAGGCTACATTGGGAACACTGGGAAAAAATAATTGATTGAAACTGGAAAAAATCAGGCAATATGCAAAAGATGTATCTAAGTCTGCTCAGGTGGGAAAAATAAACATTTTGATCCACAATGGTCAAATATTAAAATTGGGGAAAGAAGAATTGGCAATTTCTGATTGGTATGATGTTTTTAAAGGATGGTCTCCCAGTGTCACAGCTTTTCTAAATGTAATGCTACATCCCATTGTCATATTATTTGCATTAATGATTTTGTTAACCTTTATTATGCTATGTTTATATTGCCGAATAAGAAAACGACAAGAAGTTTTGGAGCAGGTGACATATAAAATTTAATTGCTTTTGAAATTATATAGTGATACAATAATTAATGGCTTTAATCATGTATCGAGGGAGGAATGTTGGGGGAGATATATATATATATTCATTCATACTTGGCTTCAATGACCTATAACATATTACATGGATATATGAAACACAATGTATATATTTATATCTATATATATATCTATAATTAATGGCTTTAATCATGTATCAAGAGGGAGGAATGTTGGGGGAGATATATATATATATCCATGTAATATGTTATAGGTCATTCATGTCAAGCATGCGTCATTCATACTTGGCTTCAATGACCTATAACATATTACATGGATATATGAAACACAATGTATATATCTATATCTATATCTATAATTAATGGCTTTAATCATGTATCAAGAGGGAGGAATGTTGGGGGAGATATATATATATATATACGTATATATATGTAAAACGTATGTAGCCTAAATGTACAATGTAGCCTAAAATCAAAGGACCGTATATATATATATCTCCCCCAACATTCCTCCCTCTTGATACATGATTAAAGCCATTAATTATAGATATAGATATAGATATATACATTGTGTTTCATATATCCATGTAATATGTTATAGGTCATTGAAGCCAAGTATGAATGACGCATGCTTGACATGAATACATGCATTGCAGGTTGGCAACCAAAGCAAGAACTTAAGGTCAAGAGCTATTAGAACAATTTGTGCAAAAACAATCTTGTTATGTTCAGAGAAAAATATGGAGAATTAGCAGAAAAGGAAACAACACCAACTGGACTGATATAAAATTGGATAAAAATTGGAGGAAATGGCATGCCTTGGCTCATGGTGGCCCACCCAGGATTGTTTCTTTGGAATTGTGTGGGTAGAAGGCCTAGTAAACAAAGGCAAAGAACTGATGATGCGACAGAATGGACTATAAATGGTTGCCTGTGATTTCTGCAAATTGAAGTAGTTTATTCATCCAGAGCCCTGTGTGGATATAGATGTGGCTTTCGCTGGCTCCCTGCATCTTTTGAGCTTATGATTAGAAGGAATCTTGACTGGCCATCAGGAGCATTCTGATCTTTGGACTCTGGTATAGTACGTTTGGGGTGTGAATGTGGAGTGAGTAAGGGGTTTTTTTATGTAGCATTTAGAGTATTAAATACTAACACTGTGTCCGGTATCTACCTGCTCCCCATCCCAGAGGGAGACCTCTATTGCAGGTCTAACACCTATATTTTAAGGGCAGAAGGGGCCCACTGTCATCAGCTAGTCTCAATTACTGTGTAACACAGTCTATAGAACTTCACCCAGTGATTCCTGACTCAAGCCATAATTTCTGATTGATCTTAGAGCTTGTCTTTTAGAAAGACATCCAATCTTGACTTTTGGTGCTGTATTACCATAGTTCTGGATTTCTAATGACTGAAGCTATAAAAAGAAAAGTCATATATAAATAAACAAATAATTGCAGAAATGTAAACACAATATCGCAGTTGGTGCTTTTGTTCCAAGTCTCTTAAAAAAAAACTCTCTTGAAATATTGCTGTATAAAACAAAAAACTCAGCTGAACCAAAATAATAACAGATGTACTGTAAGTGTTCCCAGACTAAACACCTTGGAAAGTTTGAGGTCACATTCATTAAAATTGATCCCTATCTGAAATAGTTTTGACACATACTTTTAGCCTCAGTGGTAAGCAACTGAATCCTTTGAAGCAATCTATACCAGGCCAGCTTGAGTCTGTCATGTAAGTTTTTTGTTGTTGTTTGTTTTATCTTATCTTATATTTTTGTATCAGTTTCTCCACTTTGGTTAAAATCATGAAGGTTTTCAAGTGATCTTTCACACTGATGATATTTTAAAGCAACAACATGTGTGTGTATAGTTAGAATGGAAGGTAACCTTTGAATGTATAAAAACAGAAAGCTAAAATGATATAATTAAGAATAAACTGGTTATGACAGTGCTTTGAAATTACTGTAAATGTGATTAGGTAGTATTATGTTCTATGAAACTACAATTCTTCATTTGTTTAACATTTTCCTAACTATTACTAAACCAGTAAATAATTATTTAGTCTTTTCTAACTCAGTATTTTATGTTTTTTCTGTAATCAGCATTACATCGTACTGTAGGCTGCAATATGACATGATACAAGATGATAAAAAAAATCTGCCTCTAATGGGTGGTTCTAAATGTTACTCAAAATATTATACAGTGATTCTAATTAAAATGTTGATATTTATGACCCAATAGTGATTACTGACCCAAACATCTGTTAGTCTATAAGGTGCCACAGGACTCTTTGCTGCTTTTACAGATCCAGACTAACATGGTTACCCCTCTGATACATGACCCAATAGTGTAATTTCTGACATCAAAGAAGAACCAGTAACAATTGATTCAACAGATCTATCTGAGCAGAAGACCAGACGGGAAGAGGGAACAGATTATCATAACCCTCTAGACAACTGTTGGCAACCTCTTTATGGGTAAAGCTGGTCAAAAAGTTCATGAGACTTTCTTCAATTTGCACCAAAACTTTTACTGAAATTTTCATTAGCCAAAAACACAGATGTCAGTAAGAAATCCAGGTTCCATAATGAAAAATTTAAAATTTGCTACAATCTCCAGTAAAAGATAACACATTTTTTTTTGTGAAAACCAGAAAATGTTGATACTGTTGAGAAAAATTCCCCCCAAAACTGATTTTTTTTACAAGGGCCAATTTTTGATTAAAAAAATCTTTTCTTGTGGGGAAAAAAAAATCAACCAGCTATAGTCAGAAGAAAGCTTGCTACCAGCAAACCTCTAAGAAAAGGCAGACTTTATGCTTGATCCTACAAACTCCCATGTAAATACGCTGGACAGGAAGAGGCCCATTGAGTTCAATGGGACTACTCATTATTAAGAACTACTCACATGAATAAGGATTATTAAGCTCAGGCCTATTATTCAGGAGTTGTGCCTTTAGGGACAAATCTTGCCATCTTTAGTCAGGCAAACTCTGAGACTGAGTAAGGATAGTTGAATTTGATTCTTAGAGTAAAATTTTCAAAACCACCTGATTGGGTTAATGGGATGGAGGCTAAGTGTTGAAATCATTTTTGAAAATTGGATTTGGCTCCTAAGTCACCTGGGGCTAGATCAACAAAGAAGAGTCAGGCTCAGCATTGCGATATCTATCTTTAGATGCCCTGCCACCCAGTGGAATCCTCTGCCCTGCGTTAGATGCTCAAGCTCCCTATACAATGCTTGGTTAGGCATCTAAGAAAGGCAGCACGCTGAGCATGAAGGGAGCCACCTAAGCAAGCCAGTAGGAAATGCCAAGGAGAGAGGTGGGCCTACTTTTTCTTAGCTTATGACAAGGTGGCACATGGTCAAGATTCATCACCGAATTTGGTCCACTGGTTGAATTATTAGCTTCTCCGGCTTGGGCCTGGTACTGATGGGGAGTGAGATGGGAATGCTGATTCATGCTGCTGGGCCCTAAGCATTGCCCCATAAAGGAAATGAGGTACCTAACTCTGAGTCGGAGGGAGGCACCTACCTCTGCGTAGGATTCATAACCAGGAACCCTCTCCTGGAGTTATGCGCCTTGGCCAGGTCAGTCCTTTCTTCGTGTTGGTTTTCCTCCTATCAAGTCCTAAATAGTCTGGACCATTACTACCTGTGGTTTTAAATGTATCTTGTCCGCATACAGTATTAGATGATCAACTTTCGGTGAAGCTCTTTTTAGGATCAAAATAAAAATGAATGAATGAAGAAAAGAAAAATGTATATTGGATAACAGTAACACAGAGACTGTGTTTACATTTCAGATACATATTTAAAACAGATAAATCTGAATCCTTTCTAGGATTATAGAGAGAGCTAACAGAAACTGCCACCTAAGAGCAGCTACCTGCAATGGTCACCTAAGAAAAAGCTAGCTGGGTGGCCAGTAGGAAGTAATTACATTTATCTGATCATATCTTGAAATTCATGAAAAAAATTCTGAGTTTTCATAATTAATTACAATAACATTTTTGAAAGGGATATTAAGCCTTGCATATCAGGGCTTAAGCCAGTCTCTAACTATTAGAGATCAGAATGAAACCTGTGCGGGGGGGAAAGGGTGGATTATTCTACATGTGCCTGCTGCAGGGTTCTTACACTGTCCTCTGAAGTATCTGATACTGGCTACTGTGAGAGACAGGATACTGCACTAGATTGACCTTTTGTCTGGTGCAGTATGGCAATGCTTATGTTCTCATGAAGCGAGGCTGCAGGGGCTGTATGTGGGGTGGTGGTGTCTTATTCTCCCTTTAATCCCAATGAGTCTACATAGGCGTTGGCCACAATCTGACCCTTAATCACATATTGAAGGATGGCATGAACATATAGTTAAATGATTATGAGGGAAGATTGTTTGTTTTCCATATGTCAGTTTTTGGCTACATTTACACGTGGAGCTGGGTATGTGATTCCCAGCTCACGTTGATGTGCCCATGCTAGCGCTCATCAAGCTGGCATGATAAAAAACAGTGGTGTAGCCACAGCAGCCTGGGCAGAGGCGTGGGCTGGCTGCTCCGAGTAAATACCCACAGGAAACAAAATGGTTTGTACCTGGGGTGGCTAGTCCTTCCCACCACTGCCTGAGATACTGCAGTTACACCACTATTTTTAGTGCACTCGTGTGAGTCTGTGTACTCAAACTGGGACTCACTCCCCCAGCTCCAAGTGTAGAAAAAGCTCAGGTCTGCTTTGCCCTGCACTGCAGGATTTGTTCTTCTGCAAGAAGATTAAAAAAAAACAGCATTCAACAGATGCTTAAAGAAGTGAAATTGAAACTATACAACTATACAACTTTCCAGGCCATTTATCAAGATGCTTGCAGGCCCCAAAATTAAAAAAAAATACTGTGAAAAGAAAATTGAATCAATACTCAGAGCATTTTAATAAATGAATCTTAAAAGAAAGTCAAAGAACTGCTGACATGTTGGCTGTTGCCAATTTCTGAATAAGTTTAAAAGAAATTGTCTGTCTCTGCCTACTTCTTTTCTCCATGAATTAGCATCCACTGAACCTCAACACATAGATTGGGTTCCTTCATGCCAGTATGTGAAGCAATTTAGGAATTTCAGTCATCTGGACCCAGAGTGAGGGGTCATCCATCAACTTATGCCCAAAGCTACCAGTGCTAAGCATATAATAAGCAGTTAATAAGCACACATTTAAAGACAACAAATGCTTTTGTCTTTATAAAAGAATAGAGAGCGGATTCCAGCCATGTGAGACAAGATCCCATGCTTTTGGGAGGCCTGGATCAGCAGACGCTCTTTATCAAAGGAAAGAAATGGAAAGAGAAGGTGAGTTTCTCTCTTTCTCTTGATGTGATATTCTTCACCCTCAGCAGGACCTTTGAAACCATCAGCAGCAAGAAAGCACAACTTCATGCTCTAAGACCCTATGACGATGGTTTAATGCAAGTGTCATATGGTAGAATACCAGTCTATGTTAAGAGGTATAATTTGCACAATATGAAATGGGCAAAATGGAAATAACCTTCAAAATTATTCATGAAATTGTTTTCCCATTTTTTGCTTTTACCTCTTATTTCTGACAATAACAATAAATGACCATTATAAACCTAGGGATAGGCTTTTAAAAACCCTCTTCCAGCCACACTCACCAAGTACTATCTTCCTTTCTTTGAAAAGCCAGATTACCTCAGTATAAAGGATTGGTAGTGTAAATTTTAGTTTTGAAAATACATATTTTTCACAGTGAAGAATAATTTCTTAATATCATATCTTGGACTTTTTTCAGAAGTCTTTACATGTTTTGTTTATTTTTAGCTGTATTTAGGAATATCTATTGGCAGACGATTAAAGATATACAGTAGCCAAGGTAACACATTAATGTGTATTTACTTTGATCCAGAAGGTCATCTTAAACTGCTCCCATCTGCCTAGGTGAAATTTAATAAAGTTTATAGCCAGGTCTATATTCAATCTGACCACATGTTTTTGCACTCAAAAAAAGGTGAGAAAATTTTTAAAATGTGTGAAAGTGGGGGCAAAACATTTTTCATGCTTATTTACTATTCCCAAGTAGAAAATGGTAAGAAAATATGTGACAGCAAATTTTAGGTGCTAAATAATATTAATAACAGTTACAATAATAGTGTTGTGAATACTCAGTTGAATATATATTTTGCAGAAATATTTTTAATCTAAAAAATGTATATCAATTTATTCAAAACCTCCTCCACTCTGACCCAACTATTTGCTGTCAAAGTAATGCAAAATTTTAGCCTGGAATGAATTGTTATTAATGACTCATAACCCACTGAAAATAGGATTTTTTAATGGAAATATTGACATGATCTAAATTATTCTAGCTCAGACAGTGGTACTCTGAATCTTGCACATGAAAGTCCTCATTTAAATACAGTGATGACAGGAGTTTGTTTTTCACAAGTCCTATAAAGTTCAGTTCAAACAAATACTTGTTATCAGATCATTGAAAAGATGAATGCTTTGTTTTAATGTTTTTCCTTGGTTTTGAAGTGGCTAAATGGTTCATCAACCCACTGAGTAGTTTCCTTATTAGTTTTCTTTTTAATTAACAGACTTGTGAATAACCACAACTGCCTTGTGGGACATACGAAACACTGAACAGATGACTAACTTGCAGTGAGCAATCTGCTCAATATAGTCTGCCTTAATTTAAGCCATACGTGAGGAAAAACAGAAGTATGGCAAGTATGCAGCCTAATGTATCGTTTTGTGTCTGTTTTAAGTTATATAAGTCCCTGGTGTGCAGAAAGTAACATTCATAAAAGTGAAAGCAACGTTTTTTGATTTATTGCCACCTGTTAGCGTGATTTTGACCTCCAGTGGGGACATGCATTATCATCCAGGTCAACACAGCATGGCATACTACTTTTGGTGTGCTGTAGTTGGAGGCCATCATGACTGCAGAAACTAAGGACAACCTGTAGTGACAACTTGCACCAGGCTGCTAGCATGTAACTGCATTAGCACCTGAGAGCAGGGAGGATTGCACGTGTTGCCACTGTAATCCAGTCCTGTTTGTGGCTAAGAGCCATCTACTGGGGGTTCATTAGAAACTGGCTGGAGGGCAGTACAGCTCTGTAAACTACAGCTGTCTAATTGGGTTTGCTTGTGTGCACTGTCTTTGCTTTTATAATGGAGGAAAGCTACACAGCCTTTCTAATTAGATTGTTAAACATAATAGCTGAATGACACAGCAGTAAAGAATGTGTCCTACTCTTTGTAAATGCAGAATAAGGAGCAGAAAAGACTCAAGTTTTTTTCCAGCCCATTTCCTCCATCATCACATCCAATGGTAATGAGACTGTTTGTTTGTTTTTTCTCAAATTAATGCAAAAGATTGTAGGCCTTGATGAAGTCCAAAATAAATGTCAAAACACAATTCCAGTAGCAAACACATCTCTCTCTCCATTCTGTTGTTTCTCCTTTTATTTGTTTGGAATGCTCAGGCCATGCACTAATTGGTGTCCTTGCTGGCAATGGACACGGAACAAAAACTGAAGGGCTTGGAAACTGAACTGTCCTCTCAGCCCTGAAGGTGGTCCTTCTAGAACAGGCCTGAGGCACACTGGCAGCGTGGGGAAAGTTCCAAAACCACCATCCATGCTGTACCTGTTTTGTGGATTAACAGAGGAATTCGGTCTCCTGGGCTGTCAGTTCAGCCACCTTTCATGAGATCTAAACTGATCAAGAGAGAAAAGGAAATACTGTGAAGCCAGTTTTCTTCCCAGCTTCTTGGGATTCAAAGATTCTGCTCCTTTTATAGTTCTTCATTGTTATTCACGCGGAGCCCAAACCTATAAAACGTAGAGCGTCTCAGGACGCTCTGCTCCCATTCACTTTATATGGGCTAATATTGCATAAATCAAGTGTGACATCTTAAGTAGACTATTATTAGGACTTCTAAAATGTTTGTATCTTTTTGCTTTTCTTAACATTGAATGGACTGTCATCTTGTCTTTTCCATTAAGGTATTTGCCAGGCACAGGAGGCCTACTAAGAGATGCCAAGCAAATTTCAAGACTTATAGGAGAGTGGGAAAATAGTCAAATACGAATGTGAACTGTACAATTTGCACTTATACTAATGTTTAGCCCAATCTTGAGAACATGCCATTGAAGTGTTAGCATGTGTAATATCTGTAGCGCTCTCAAGATAACACAGTTATCCATTCATCAAACACTACATCTGATATTTGCCCAGTGGGGACAAGGAAATAGATTTATTGAAAAATGGCCATTGCATTAGAGCAAAGATGAACCTTTCAGTTGAAAATCATGTGAAAAGTCACATTTTCGTACATTTTAATACAATCGCCATTTCATCCAAATTGCAAATAAAGCAACATTTGGGGGTACAAAAGTTATAAAGGGAAACAGCAAACAACTGAATGTGAAATTGTGTTAAACATTTTCAGAATTGGACCTCAGCCTTTTGAATTCTTAGTATGCTGAAATGAGTTAGTTATGTGTATTTCTGTCTCCCTTAAACCTTTTGGACCAAAATCAACTTGATTTCTATGGAATGACTCCTACCTGAATTTGGCTCTACAAAGCATCAAAAACTGAAATATGAAAGATAAAACTTGAACCTGACACCACTCAGCCTCTTTGTATTACATAATCATAACCCCACCAAAAAGATTCAGAATAAAGCAAATCCAAATATTGATTTACTTCAGAAACCGGAGACTTTCTGCAGTTTAATACTATTTGATACTTTACACCCCTGTCTTTATTTTACATCCACAGACAATATTTTAAATTTTAAGAAACAGTAAAGTTTAGATAGGAAAGGTGAAATTGAGAACAGACTACAGTCAGGAACAGCAAATATTAAAGGACATTTAAATCATGGTGCTGGACAATGCTAAAATAAAGTTATTTTCATCTGGTGGTTATTGCTGAGAACATGCAAAGGACTGTTTATCGATCACTAGCCTTAAAATCTTAGTGGATTATATAACATTGCATCTCTATAATTAATGTAAATATCACTCTTAAATATGTTCAGAAAAGGCCTATTGCAATCATATTCCTAGCAATCCTAGATTTATGTCCTGTCAGATTTGTGTCATTGGATACTAGTAGATTTCTAAGAAAATACATCCCTTTAGACATTATAATCTTGCACATTTATACATATATTTATGAGTGAGGATACAGAATAACTCATGTGTACAATGCACAGGAAATTATGTTTGGCAGAGCGATTAGCCGCTTTTGCCACTGCTTCTATAAGATAGTTCCCAGAAGTGTGAGCTAATTTAGGATTATCTGTGAGTGCGATCACTCCTATGTAATTTAGGATCTGATCCTGCATTCAGATCCACACCGGCAGAGTTGTTTCATCCTGTGCAGAGCCCATGCATCTAGCACATTTAGGGTTGCCATAAAATAAATAAATGAAAAAATGTGGGGGCTATATGTGCAAACTTCCTGTTTGTAAAATACGTGTATGGAGAACGAAATGCACCTGTATTCTGTGAGGAATAAACAACAATCGTATAGTAGGGCAGTGATTGACTTTTTGACTTCAGGGCTGCAGCGTAGTCAATGAGGAAATTTCTATAGACCCACAGGCCCATTCGGAGGCGTTAGCAGAGACTAATTTATAGGGTGTTTCCCTCTCTGTGTATTTGTAGCTGCCCATAGGAGGACCAAACCCCTCAGCAACTACCAGAAATATTAGGAGAAAACTTTCTATTAAAAATAAATGCTTTTTAAATAACCCAGCAGCTAGTTTAAGATCAGCCAGGGCTGGAATTATAAAGGCTTCCACTTAGCTGCAGTGAAGAAGCTTAGCTCCCTAGCACTACATGAAGAAGAGGAACAGTGCTGAACTGTGCTTACACTCTCTCTCTCTCTGTATATATATATATATATATATATATATACTAAAACCTACAAGGAGATTGGTTAGTGTTTTTGTTCAGTACATACTGTACAGTATTTGTTCCTTACGTAAAAGCTGGGGAGAATATGTGCGTCAAGCAGTGGGCACTCTAATAGATAGGTACTAAGAATTCTTTACCAAATGTCTGTCTCTCTGACTGTACCAACTTGCTGGGACTGAACAGCTCCTGTCTGCAGCCAAAGAAAACATCCAAGGTGTAACAGTGTCCTTTGCCTTCATAAGGGGAAAACTGGGTGCACCCATGAATGTAATAGATATGCAATCAGCCATGGAGTTCAGATCCAGATTTAGATCCAAATCAGGAATTTTGGCAAAGTTTTTTTGAGTGTTCAGATTCAGTATTCTGGGTCAGGCCTTTTATCAGCCTGAATCATGAAATTCCAAAGTAGATCTGATTCTAGAGCAAAGCATCCTTAAACTTTAGGGTGAGATTTCTATGAGACTGTTTTGGTTTGGGTACATGTTCATCCAATGTGCATGTTGGTCTTGGCTATTGCTATGTGGGAGGATGTTCAGAATCAGATCCATACTTCAGAAGACAGGATGTAGCCACATAAAGTGTATATGATCAGAACATGGCTTTGCACAGGTGTGCTTTAAGAGAAAGCCATTCAAAAGTTTTTACACAAGGAACCCCAACTATTCTGATAGAAGTGAACTGATAGAGGGCTAAAAGGCTCAGTGAGCCAGCATTGAGCCACTCTTTACAGTCCTGTTTTTTCTATCTGGAAACTTGGATTAATGAAATTGCTGGCCTGTTCTTAATCCTCATTATCCATAACAAAAAGCACCACATAATTTGGCACAATTGCCAGTCCCTGCTGAAGCTGTATAAAATAAATATAGTGTATGTAGCTCTATAACACCATGATCCCTTGCTGTCTGTTCCTTCACATTTCTAGCCTTCTGGTTTCTGTACCTTCACCTTCAAACGTGCTGCTTTCAGAAACAGACAGTTTGTTCTAAATTGTACCATTATGTAACAGAGACTCACACACACTCTGCTCTCTCACTGAGCCTTTACTTTTGTTCTTTCTTGTTGCTGTTTCTGTAATCTTTCAGACGGAAAGTATATGGGTTCTCCTTGTGTATGGAAAACAGTAAAAGTTTAAAAAAATATCAGAGGGTGAGAGGCTTAAATAAATAAGTAGTTTCACACAGCTTTGCTTATGAAAGGCCCAAGACCAGAGTTGCTACAGTGATTGGAGAAATCTGCATAGTGCTTGCCCACTCAGTGCTCATCACCCCTCACTAACTTCACACACGATTTTAATAAAAAGTAATTAACAGAGATGGCCCCAATATACAAAAATTAAGATTCATATCCAGAGTTCAACCAGGAAAGGAGGAATTTAGAATCAAGGTCATGAATTCTGCCAATTACACAGAACAGACCAAGTGACAAAATTCAGACATGGATCTAGAATTTGATCTAACTTCAGATTTTGAATGTCCCCAAAGTTCAGGAGTGGTCAGGACTGGGGTTTTAACTCAGAGCCATCTCTAGTAAAATCAGGGAAGAAAAAGCAAAGTATATTTTAAACAGGGTTTTTTGATATTTTTGTTTTGTTTTGTTTTTTGTTTGTTTGTATAAACTACAGGCTACAGTACTTAATCTAGGCCTCAGGAGAAACCTCATACTACATCCTTCCCTAGGATATGTGCTGAAGCATGTTTATATGTTGTCAAAGATTAAATAATTGGTAGAATATGGTCCAGATCAAAAGGCTATTCTATGTCATAGCCAATTAGGAGGTGACCACAAATACAACAACTAATGATTCCTGCTGCTACGATACCTGATGTAGTTAACCATGTGGGTTCAGAATGAAAGCGAATATACTCACCTTGTGTTTTAATTCAAATCCTCATAAGTTGTTAATTTTAGAACTGAATATATTTACCAGCCTCAATCTCCAAGGTAATATTAACATAAAAATGAACGATTGGCTTGAATTCTAAGCAAGAACAGTAAGTGCGCCAGCTGGCCACTGACCTCCAACACAGAGATCAGTTACAAGAAAATATGCATGTAGCAAAAAGCTTTAATCTGGTTTTCTAAGCAGCCTTATATCAAGACCCTTCCATAATAGTATTTGCACCATTTTATTTGCCTATCAGTTATATTAGGTATATTTAGGACACCCATCACTGTAGTGTCTCTGAGCCAGTATCTTTGTTATTCATGCTGCAGACAGGGAAAATGATTGATTTCAAACAGGAACATTTCTTTCAGCATTATTCAGAGGTTTGAATAGCTGTAAGTGAGAACACTCTATTACTCTGATGTAAAATATTAGTCACCATATGCCATTGACTCATGCATCAATGCTTTGATACACATAAACTGATTAATTCACCCCCAGATTAGCCTTTGTATTTTACTGCAATCTCTATTCATATGGAATATTGTTCCTACACATGGCACATTACTTGTATTTTAATGGGTAGACTTTAAGTTGGGCTTGGGTTTTTAACAGCAAGCACAGATTTTAGGTGTCACAGTCTTTGGGTTCCCAGCTTGAGACATATCCTAGCTAGACGGTCAGAGGTGATGAGCATCTACTATCCTCACTGACTTCAGTTACAATTATGGTTGCTCAGCACTTCTGAAAATCAGAACATGAGAATCGCCATACTGAGTCAGACCAATGGTCCATCTAACCCAGGGGTTGGCAACCTTTCAGAAGTGGTGTGCCAAGTCTTCATTTATTCACTCTGATTTAAGGTTTCGCGTGCCAGTAATATATTTTAATGTTTTTAGAAGGTCTCTTTCTATATAATATATAACTAAACTATTGTTGTATGTGAAGTAAATAAAGTTTTTAAAATGTTTACAAAGCCTCATTTAAAATTAAATTACAATGCAGAGCCCCCCGGACCGGTGGCCAGGCCCCCAGGCAGTGTGAGTGCCACTAACAGCAGCTTGTGTGCCATAGGTTGCCTACCCCTCATCTAGCCCAATATCCTGTCTTCCAACAGTGGCCAATGCCAGATGTTTCAGAAGGAGTAAACAGAACGAGGCAATTTATCAGGTAATCCATCCCCTGTCATCCAGTCCTAGCTTCTCGCAGTCAGAGGTTTAGGGACAGTTCAGTGCTTTCTTTCACATATAGTGCCACTCACCATCAGGGTAACCTACTCTGTCATTCCTTCGTATTTTGTACACTGGTATTACGATGTCCCGTTGATTATCATCTTTTCACCAAGTTTCTGTAATGCCTATTATATCAATATCCTCATTTGATACCAGGCACTCAAGTCTACCCATCTTAGTATTTAGATTTCTTGCATTTGTATACAAGCACTTATAAAAATTGCAAATATTTAGCTGTCTGTATGTAATTTAATTGAATGGGTCTCTTTTTTGTTTCACTGTTTCTCTTCAGTTCCTACCTGTACTTTATCAACCTCTATACTCTCCTCTTAACTAGGATATAGACTATGTCCCCTTTAATAAATCCTCCCCTGAGGGATGTGTCTGACCAGACTGTATGCTCCACTGTAGCTGTCTGCTTCCCCCCAGCCCTTAGTTTAAAAACACCTCTATGGTCTTTTTAATTTTACATGCTAGCAATCTGGTTCTGTTTTCACTTATGTGGAGCCCATCCTTCCTATATAGAATCATAGAATATTAGGGTTGGAAGAGACCTCAGGAGGTCATCTAGTCCAATCGCCTGCTCAAAGCAGGACCAACACCAACTAAATCATCCCAGCCAAGGCTTTGTCAAGCCGGGCCTTAAAAACCTCTAAGAATGGAGATTCCACCACCTCCCTAGGTAATCCATTCCAGTGCTTCACAACCCTCCTAGTGAAATAATGTTTGCTAATATCCAACCTAGACCTCCCTCACTGCAACTTGAGACCATTGCTTCTTGTTCTATCATCTGCCACCACTGAGAACAGCCTAGCTCCATCTTCTTTGGAACCCCCTTCAGGTAATTGAAGGCTGCTATCAAATCCCTCCTCACTCTTCTCTTCTGCAGACTAAATAACCCCAGTTCCCTCAGCCTCTCCTCGTAAGTCATGTGTCCCAGCCCCCTAATCATTTTTGTTGCTCTCCGCTGGACAATCTCCCATTTGTCCACATCCCTTCTGTAGTGGGGGGACCAAAACTGGATGCAGTACTCCAGGTGTCACCTCACCAGTGGCAAATAGAGGGGAATAATCACTTCCCTCGATCTGCTGGCAATGTTCCTACTAATACAGCCCAGTATGCCATTGGCCTTCTGGGCAACAAGAGCACACTACTGACTTGTAACAGGGCGGTACTCACCCCTGCCGCGCCTCCTGCTGGTTGGCCGCAGAATGTCCCTCGGTCCAGCCCTGGAGCGCCCTCAGCAGGCTGGTGACCCGCCTGTTCTCTGGCCCCGGCGTCCCTCCCTGGACCCGGTGCCCCTCCCTGGACCCGGTGCCTCCTATCTATAATTGGGTCTCCCCCTCCCAGGGGAACCCCACACTACTATCCCCACCTTGCCTCAGTAGTGGCTACTGACAGTCATGGTCTAGCCCCACACCCTGGGGCAGACTGCAGTATCAGCCCACTCATCACAGGCAAAGGGGGTTTGGACCTGCTGCTTTGTCCTACCCCTGGGTTGCCCCCTGCAACCTCCAATACCTATTGGCCCACTGCTAGGCCGCAGCCTGGGGCTTTCCTGGCTAGAGCTTCCCTAGCTCCTCAGCCTGTCCCCCAGCCCTGCTTCCCTCAGGTATCTAGTCTCAGCCTCCAAGCAGCCAGGCCCATCTCTCTCTGAAGCAGAGAGAGACTCTGTCTGGGCTCTGGCTTCCCTGCCTCTTATAAGCCCCAGGGCTTCAGTTTGGGGCGTGGCCCCCAGCTGCAGCCACTTTCCTAGTCAGCTCAGCCAAAAGCCCCTTCCCAGGGCTGTTTTAAAGCCCCACCAGGCGGGAGCGGATAGCCACTCCGCTACATACCTCCCCCCTTAAAACCCCCACCCTTGGGGATAGGGAGTTTTCTTGGCCTGGCTCAGGCGCCCAGATGCCTCCAGGGCCACTCGCTTCTTCTCCGAGTCCTGCAGCAGCTTCCTCAGGCGGACCTCCTCATCCACAACGGCCTCATATTCCTTAGCGAGCTCCACACGACTCGCTTTAGACTCGCGGAGGGCCCGCTCTGTAGCTTCGAGCCGTGCCCGTAAATTTGAGTCCCCCAGGCCTTCTTCCCTCAGGGTCTGGGTTCCCTTAGTGGCCTGTCCCAGCACCACCTGTGTCCATTTTGTCCCCTGGACATGTTGCTCCTGGGCCCCAGCCTCTTGTTGGGCCCACTCCGTTTGGGTTTCTCGGTCTATGGCAGGCGGGGGGATGATCTGGGTCCCAGCCTCCTGCGGGGTCCCCACGATGGCCCCCTCCGCGGGTGTCACCTTCTCTACATTCCGCAGGGCCCCTTCTGGGCCTCCAGGCACCTCCCTTGGCCAATCCTCAACTTTCTTGAGGGGGCAGTGCCTCCTCCGGTGGCCCGGCTTCTGACAGCCCCAGCAGGTTTCTTGTCTCCTTGCTGCTTTGGGCCCTCTCTGACCCTTCGTGGGCCTAGCCTTCCCTGGGCTGCTCGCCACCATGTTCTCTGGGCCTGGACAATCCCTGCAAACGTGGCCCATCTGCCCACAGGCCCAACATACAGGCAGCTGCCTGGGTTCCCTCACCCGGCGGACTGTCCAAGGGATTTGGCACCGTCCCAATCTGGGGTGAGGCACCCTGCCCCCAGCCCCATAGGGACAGTCCCATTTTACGTGTCCTCTCTTGGCACAGACAAAACAAGTCCTTTGTTCCTCCCTGGGCCTCTTGGCCCTGGAGCTGGGTTTCCCCCTCGGCCCTTTTCGATTCCTCCCGACCATCCGTCGTAGGAGCTTCCTCACGGCCCGCTGTTCCTCCACCAGCGGGGCCATCTGTCTTTGGAGGGCCCATTGCACCTCCTGCAGTCCCTGTGGGTCTCCAGCCCCCTTCCACTGGGGCGCTGCCTCAAAACCCCACCCTGGGACAACACCTGGAGTCTCTGCCAAGAAGACCCCAGTATAACAGGGATCCATTTCTCCCTGCCTCAGTTTCTCCACCTTCTTTTCAAGTCTCTACTTCGGGGCAACTATCCCACAGTCCTTGCCCTGGCCCTTTGTATCAGGGGCGGTTCTAAAGGTCCCTGGTCAGGTGCCACTGTAAGCGGGCGGTACTCACCCCTGCCGCGCCTCCTGCTGGTTGGCCGCAGAATGTCCCTCGGTCCAGCCCTGGAGCGCCCTCAGCAGGCTGGTGACCCGCCTGTTCTCTGGCCCCGGCGTCCCTCCCTGGACCCGGTGCCCCCTATCTATAATTGGGTCTCCCCCTCCCAGGGGAACCCCACACTACTATCCCCACCTTGCCTCAGTAGTGGCTACTGACAGTCATGGTCTAGCCCCACACCCTGGGGCAGACTGCAGTATCAGCCCACTCATCACAGGCAAAGGGGGTTTGGACCTGCTGCTTTGTCCTACCCCTGGATTGCCCCCTGCAACCCCCAATACCTATTGGCCCACTGCTAGGCCGCAGCCTGGGGCTTTCCTGGCTAGAGCTTCCCTAGCTCCTCAGCCTGTCCCCCAGCCCTGCTTCCCTCAGGTATCTAGTCTCAGCCTCCAAGCAGCCAGGCCCATCTCTCTCTGAAGCAGAGAGAGACTCTGTCTGGGCTCTGGCTTCCCTGCCTCTTATAAGCCCCAGGGCTTCAGTTTGGGGCGTGGCCCCCCCAGCTGCAGCCACTTTCCTAGTCAGCTCAGCCAAAAGCCCCTTCCCAGGGCTGTTTTAAAGCCCCACCAGGCGGGAGCGGATAGCCACTCCGCTACATGACTCATATCCAGCTTCTCATCCACTATAATCCCCAAGTCCTTTTCTTCAGAACTGCTGCTTAGTCAGTCGGTCCCCAGCCTGTAGCGGTGCATGGGATTCTTCCTTCCTAAGTGCAGAACTCTGCACGTGTCCTTGTGGAAACTCATCAAATTTCTTTGGCCCAATCCTCCAATTTGTCTAAGTCACTTTGGACCCTATCCCTACCCTCCATTGTATCTACCTCTCACCCCAGTTTAGCATCATCTGCGAACTTGCTGAGGGTGCAATTAATCCCATCATCCAGATCATTAATAAAGATGTTGAAAAAACCTAGCTCCAGAACCGACCCCTGGGGCACTCCGCTTGATACTGGCTGCCAACTAGACATCAAGCCGTTGATCATTACCCATTGACCCCGACAATCTAACCAGCTTTCTATCCACCTTATAGTCCATTCATCCAATCCATACTTTCTTAACTTGCTGGCAAGAATACTGTGGAGACCGTATCAAAATCCTCCTATCCCAAAAGGTTCCCCCATTCCTAATAAATCCCTCCACTGAAAAACATCCTCTCATCCATTCATTGAGACCTGCAGTTCTGCCTGTCTAACTAGCCCTGTGCATGGAACTGGAAGCATTTCAGAAAATGCTATCACAAAGGTCCTGGGCTTTAATCTCTTTCCTAGCAGCCTAAATTTAGCCTCCAGGACCTCTCTCCTACCTTTCCTTATGTCATTGGTACCTAAATGTACCACAACCACTAGCTCCTCCCTTGTACTACACAAAAGTCTGTCTAGATATCTCAAGAGATCTGCAACTTTCTCACCAGGTAAGCAATTCCCCATGCGGTTCTTCCAGTCATCACAAACCCAACTATCTATATTTCTAAGAATTGAATCCCCCATTGCTATTAGTTGTCTCTTCCTAATAACTGGTGTTCCCACCTCTGGAGGGTATCCTCAATGAGAGAGGATATCTTGACACCATCTAGAAGGAGGGTACCAACTATGGAATAATTTCTCTTTGGTCCAGCTTGATGTTCTCCTTCCATGAGACTTTCAACCTCCTCAACAGCACAGAGACTTTCAGACTGGGAGTGGGACCTCTCTACTGTGTTCCAGAAAATCTTGTGTATGTACCCCTCTGTCTCCCTTAGTGCCTCCAATTCAGACACTTGGGTCTCAAGAGCTTGTACTTGGTTTCTGAGGGCCATGAGCTGCTTGCACCAAATGTGCACATATACGCCACGCACCCACAAAGCAGGTAATCATACATGCTGCATTCAGTGCAATAAACTGGATAGGCCCCACTCTGCTGCTGGATGTCTGCCTGCATTATTTTTACTCTTGCTGTTGTTGTTTTTTAACTCTTGAGGGGGTTTCAGGCCTAAGGTATTTCAAGTTCTTCTGTTACAGAGAAAGAAGCAACTTGGATATAGATGAGGAGAAGAGGAGGGAGGAGTCAAAAATCACGCATCACAGGTGACAGGAGAGAGAGTGGTATTATCATCTATAATATTTAATGGAGGTTCTGCGAGGGTTTGAGAGGAAAGAGGAATGAGCCCATTCTGTGCATATGAAGCTTGATATGACAGCAACCCATCCAAGATTAGATATTTCATCTTTCACTGTCTATCAAACTGCAATCAAAACACATATTTGACACTGACCATAGTCCCCTCCAAAATGCTGCTTCTCATCTTTCTTACCCATGTTTCAGCAATGTCTTTGAGTAAATGGCTCCTCATTGTGGTACACATCAAGTTCAAACTTCTTTCAGGTCCTGCATCATCAAGCCCTTGTGACACCTCAGACCTGATCTATCTCTTCATTCCGCCCTCACTCTTCTCTCTGCCAGTGACAAATTCAGATCAGATGTCAGTGATGCTGAAAATGGAATATAAGGTTTCAAATATCCTTCCATACACAGGGCCTGGTTGTCTTACTTTGCATGGGTGTAACAACCATTTACCTCAAAGGAAGTTACATCAGCCTCAAAGTGCAATGGGTAATTTACTCTGTGTTTCAGGGACTATCACATCGTTTTTGCAAAAAACCAATGGAAGGTAAAAATGAGCATCTCTGGTAGTTGGTAGTTTCAAACCCATTGAACTCAATATAACTGAACTAAAAATTTGGGACCAATACAGGGAATTCAGCCCTTTCTATAGTACAGCTATGATGGGTATTTGAACAAGGATTTGCCTTGGAGAGCAGAGTAGAAACTGCTGACCTAGACCACAGTGTGAAAAAGCTATGCAAATGTCATGGCTCTTCTGCACAAATAGTAATCTTCCCTACTCCAGTACATTTGGAAAACAATGAACTTTGTGTTGAAATCATAGGAGAGATCTGTATTGTCAACAAAAGATAATGGGCTGAATTCTGCTCTCAGTTCCTTGATACCAATGGAATTACACTGCTGGATTGAGAGCAGACTATAGCCCAGTGGTGCCTTAAGCATCCTTTGCCATTTCTGACATAAGTCTAGTGTTTTGGGGGCTGGTAACTTAGCTGTTTTAACTATTACAAGCCTGACCTGAAACTTCGTTCATAGCTTCTCCTCAGCCCGCATGCAATTTCTTTAAAATAAAATACAGTATTTTATATTTAGTTCCTTAATGACCAATTATTCTTACCAGACCTGAAAACAGAGAGGCCCTATCTGCATGGGGAGTTGCTATCCCTGTAACACCTTCTCCCCAATGTTCCCCCTTCCTCCTCAGTCTCCTCAGATCTATGGCAGAGCAGTCTCTGCAAGGATCCACACACAGAGATGGGGTAAGACAAGGGTGAGTCTGAGGAGGGTCGCAGATCACAGCCCAGCAAGGAACTTGCCTAGAAGGCTGTGCTAATTCCAGGGGTTAGCCCCTCTGTGCTTTGGAACCTGCCTTTAAATAGGTTTAAGGAGCTGTGCTTATGGGGGGAATTTTGTCAGCACAGCTCCACTAGAGGTGGGTGGGTTGTATGACAGGGAGACAAGAGATGGCGTGGTAGTGTAGGGTCACTGCACAGATAGCCCTGGTCTCTAGCATATTCCCCAGGATCCACAGAGTGTGAGGCTGAACACGCTTCTTCCTCCTCGGGGGGGTGGGACTGAACACACCCGAAGAGTTCAGAGGAAGGTCTGTGAGAGAAGCTGCACATAGGTTTTCTCCCAAGCCAATGTGGGGTTGGACCTGAGCCTTATTCCTTGTGTTGTATAATCTCTTCTTCTGAGAGGCTAGATTGTCACAACCCTTCCTTGGCTGCACAGCAGAGGCAGGGGAGTGAGGTTCTCCAGACTTCCCTGCATGGCCCTGCTCATACTGTGACTCCAGCTATGGTTGGGAGGCAGGGGCTACTTGCCCAATGCCCCCCACAGTGAGCAAGTGGAAAGGATTGCAGACAGGGAAAAACCCTGGCTCCAGCCCCTCTACTTGACCAGCTACCCTGGTAGACAGGCACACAGTGGAGAAAAAAGCCCTTCAGAAAGGATGAGGTAAGTCAGTGGTTCTCAACCAGGGGTACGCGTACCCATAGAGGTACACAGAGGTCTTCCGGGGGGACAGCAACTCATCTAAATATTTGTCTAGTTTTACAACAGGCTACATTAAAAAGCACTAGCAAAGTCAGTACAAACAAAAATTTCACATAGACAATGACTTGTTTATACTGTTCTATATACTACACACTGAAATGTAAGTACAATATTATTTATATGCAAATTGATTTATTTTATAATTATATGGTAAAATGAGAAACTTTTCAGTAATTGTGTGCTGTGACATTTTTGTATTGTTATGTCTGATTTTGTAAGCAAGTATTATTTAAGTGAGGTGAAATGTGGGGAACACAGACAAATCAGACTCCTGAAAGGGCTACAGTAGTCTGGAAAGGTTGAGAGCCACTGAGGTAAGTGATTCCTTTCCCTGAGTAAGAGGGGAGCCGAGAAGGAAGTGTCACTCTCTGAGTCCCAGTTTATCCTCTGATGTGCTCCTGGGCAAGTGTAGGTATGTGTCACCTCCTCTGTAGGGAGGTTCGTAAAGTTACAAGCTAGCCCTTTATGAATACTTTTAATTAGACATTTTCAGAGAAAAACAGACATTCTAATGCACATAGTTGGTTATAACACATCAATTTGCCAAGGAATGTTCAAGTACATTTTTCTTTTTTACGTGTATGCTACTAAGCTTGATTCTTCAAACAAATTAACTGTTGTTGTGAAGCATTTTTATTGTACACTCATGGAGGGTTTTGGCAATCCCCCCTCCACCCCAAATCAAATGAAAAAACCTCTCAACATACAGAACATATCACATAGATTCCTGAAAAACAGAAGAACTGTGGAGATTTAATTGTAATACAAAAGTTAATTTCTTCTTTCTCTTATTGTATTGATAACATTACAAAAAAAAAAAGGAAAATCTGACTTCAAGTGATCAGTGTAATAATGTGGTTATAAAATATTTCTAAAACCCTGCACACAACCTTTCACAATATCTTTTCCATAGGAGGTCTGTGTGTGCGTGGGCACATATGCAAAGGGACCTGTAGGATGTGTGTGGTGGTAGAAAGCCTGCAGGGTTTTCTTTCTTTCTTTTTTAAATGCATTAGGCTGGGATTCATCAAAGGGAAAATCCAGTAGACAGTCTTAGTTATTGCTAATTTTAATGAATAACTGACATTCCTCATTTTTTATTTTACCTACTTTGGCAATTTGTTAGGTTGACTCATAATTCCTAGAAATAAAAAAAAACAGGAAATATTTGAGGGACGGGAGGTATCAAGAAACCTCCAGAAATTTCAGAAAAGTTTAAGTGTTTGTCAAACATTGTTCTTAAAAAAAAAACAGAGAAATTATTTCCATATGATGAGTAAAAGGCTGTGTAATAAGAAATTCATTTCATGTGACCTAAGAACATGTATCACCAGAGATAAATGGCTAATGTACCACACTACTAGCTAGATCTGACTAGATAGTGATCACATTTCATGTATGTCATAAGGAGGAGTGATATGAAAAGAAAAAGAATGATCTATTCTTCTCTTCCTGATATTATTAATAAAATAGGTTGCATGGGGAATGAATGTGAAAAATGGTGGTGGATACTCTAAAACTTTCTTCCTACATTTCTTTGTGACCTCAATCACACTTTCTATTAACATATAACTCAGCATAGTCTGTTTTCTAATAAGCCGGATCATATTAGTCACTGCATCACCTCAACACCATCTAAAACTACCTTAGCACTGCGGTTCATTATATTTTTGGTTCTGTGTATGTCCTATATTTTAAAGAAATCACATTTCCCCAACCTCACTAGCCTACTGTCATCTGCTAATCTGGAACTACGTTCTTCTGCAGAAAGAAAAATACAAAATGTTTATGGTTGCAACCCCCCATATTTTCTTCAATTTCAGTAACATCCATCAAAGCTAAATCAGCAGGCCTTGCTACTGCTGCCTTTGTTGCTGCTCCAACTGTGTTCTGTGTCACTGGATATAGGGCCTCTGTATCAGAGTCCAGCAAAACAACATCTGCTAAAGAGATTAGAATTACGTCAGTGCTGGTGGCTAGCTGAAGAAATGTTTGTAAAGCACTTTGAAGATGAAAAGTGCTATGCAAATGCTAATTATATAATAAGTGATTCTACGAAAACAGAAACATTCCATCCTTAGCCTCCTCCTTCTCTACTAAATATACCATCAAAATCCCAAGGTTTATTTTAGAGATACTGGACCAAATTCATTGTTGTTGCATAGATATATATAGCTAGATATATATATACATAAACTAATGAAATTACAGCAGGAACGATTTCAACTCATTGAGCTAGATTCAAGGGACAATTGATACATTTGTAATGGAATGACTGTGACCATTTACCCTTGTGTTATTCTCGCCTTGTGCAATATTTTATTATTTATAAAACACTCCAAAGTGTATTAGCTACTTTGAAGGCAAATAAAAAAAAAACATTTTGTATTATGTGACATGACTTCTGCTGTTACAATTATATAAATATACAAACCAAGAACCCCTTATTCAAACATCCCTGAAGTTTGGGGGCTGCTGACAGTTCTTACGTGCAAAAAAGAGTGACACATGACCACCCAGTCACTGGCTGACAATGAAAACCGACAAGGAGCAGCAAGCACAGGCTCCCGCTGGAGAAGCAGCCACCCCGGCAGCCAAAGAGACCACTGAAAAAGGGACTGTGGTGAGAACAATATGATCATAAAACTACTGAGCTTCAGAGATAGCAGTTATCAACATCTGTCCAAAAAGAGACAGAATAATCCTTCCATCTGTTAGAGGGCTCAGATTATCTTCCCCTGCCCCCAAACTAGACATCTCTGTGTGTGCGTACACACGCCCACTATATTAATTATCTATATTAGTCTATGTTTTTTCTTCTTGGTTGATATATTTTATTTCTATAATACTTTTTTAAAAAATAAAGAGGAGTGGAGAGAGATAAGCTAAATGCTACAGTAGTCAATGGAATCAGTGACTACTTTTCCCTGCCATGTGACGGGATATAACCTTGTATAACTTTGACCCATGTCATGTGACTGAACCAGGAAATAAAGAACTGCAGCTTATCAGCAATCCTGTGTATAAAGCAATTAAAGGAATAATCCTCCATTGTTAAGTGACTGTTAAGTGACTGACTAGATGCCATAATAAAGTTTTGCCATCTGTAATTTTCATAATACATATACATATGTGTTACCATCACCGAGGCATAAAACAAAGTAATTTCCTAGGATAAATCCCTTAGGGTTCTTTATCTTTATTCAGTCCTCATTCAGGCAAACTCCTATTAAACTTAATCGGGACACCGCGCTGCGCCCTGGAAGTGGCCAGCAGGTCCGGCTCCTACGTAGTGGGACGCACAGGGCTCCGTGTGCTGCCCCCACCCTGAGTACTGGATCCGCACTCCCATTGTCCGAGAACCGGCCAATGGGAGAGGGGTGGTGGTGCCTGTGAGTAAGAGCAGCACCCAGAGCACCTCCTGACCCCTCCCCCTGCACCTACTAGCGCCGGACCTGCGGCCCGCTTTTGGTGCGTGTGCAATGCAGTGTCAGGGAAAAGGCAGGCAGCCTGCCTTAGCCCCTGACCCCCACTGTGCCGGTGACTGGGAGCTGCGTGAGGAAAGCCTGTGCCCCAATCCTGAGCCCCAACCCCCTACCCCAGTTCTGAGCCGCCCCCAAACCTGGAGCCCCCACCTGCATCCCAAAGTCCTCATCCCCAGCCCCACCCCAGAGCCCTCACCCCCTCTGCACCCAGGGCCGGCTCCAGGAGTTTTGCCGCCCCAAGCAGACAAAAAATAAAGCCACAATCGTGATCAATTCAGCGGGAGGTCCTTTGCTCCGAGCGGAGTGAGGGACCCTCTGCCGAATTGCCGCGAAATACCTGAAAATGCCGCCCCGCCAGAGCCACCCAGAGGATTCCGGGGGCCTGGGGTCTTCAGCAGCGGGGGGCCCTTCTGTTCCGGGACCCGCCGCCGAAGTGCCCCGAAGACCCGTGGCGGGGACGCCCCCGCCGACGAATTACCGCCGAAGCGGGACCTGCCGCCGAAGTGCAGCCCGGTCTTCGGCGGTAATTCGGCGGCGGGGGGCCCCCACCGCGGGTCTTCGGGGCACTTCGCCAGCAGGTCCCGGAATGGAAAGGCCCCCCACCACCGAATTACCGCCGAAGACCGAGCTGAACTTCGGCGGCGGGTCCCGCTTCGGCAGTAATTCGCCAGTGGGGGGTCCTTCCGCCCCGGAGCAGAAGGACCCCCCGACGGTGACGACCGGGAGCGGAAGAAGCTCCTGGGCCCGGGCCCGCAAGAGTTTTCTGGGCCCCCTGGAGCGAGTGAAGGACCCCACTCCAGGGGCCCCGAAAAACTCGTGGGGGCCCCTGTGGGGCCCAGGGCAAATTGCCCCTCTTGCCCCCCCCTCTGGGCGGCCCTGCGCCCCGCTCCGGAGTTGCCGCCCTAAGCACCTGCTTGATAAGCTGGTGCCTGGAGCCAGCCCTGTCTGCACCCCAAATCCCTGCCCATCCCAGAGCCCTCACCCCCTCCTGTACCCTAACCCGCTGCCTCAACCCACAGCCCCCTCCTGCACTCCAAATCCCTTGGCCCCACCCCAAAGCCTGCACTCTAAATCCCTCATCCCCTGCCCCACCCCAGAGCTCGCACTCCCAGCCCAGAGCCCTCACCACCTCTGCATCCCAACCCCTTACCCCAGCCCAGAGCCCCCCCACACCCTGAACCCCTCATCCCAACCCCAGCCCAGAGCCCTCGCCCCTCCTGCACCCTAACTCCCTGCCTCAACCCACAGCCCCCTCCCACACTCTGAATCCCTTGGCCCCAGCCTGGAACCCCCTCCTGCACCCCAAACCCCTCATCCCTGGCCACAGCCTAGAGCCCGTACCCCCTCCCACACCCCAAGCTTAATCAGAACTAGTGTGTGTCTGTCTACCACACTGGGTAGTCCTGGGTTCAATCCCCATTAACAACCTTGCGGGGGGTCTACTCAGGCTGGGGTGCACCCTCCTGGCTGTTGTGTAGACATACCCCTTCAGTCTTTGAGACCACTGACTTCAGTAGGCTTTGGATCAGTCCCTGAACCATTGTTCTATATATTCCCCCTTTTAGAGAAGTTCATCCCATGCTTCTAACTTCTGAATTGTTCAACTCCCATCAAGGGTGTCATTTTGTAATGAACAGAATATATACAGACACTGCTGTCATTAGTGGGACTCAAACCTAGGCTCGCCAGCACCAGCATGTAAGCCCTTACCAATTCAGCTGAAGAGACAAGACTCTAAGTTGTCACTCAGGCTATGTCTACACTTGGAGCTAAGGCTGTAGTTCCTAGCTTGAGTAGACATACCCACGCTAGCTCTGGAGTGCAGCCACTGTCGCTCAAGTGTTCGGAGGGGCTAGCCACCCTGGTTACCTACCTGTGCAAGACACAAAGCATTCTGTTTTAGCCCACTAGCTCTGATAAAGCCAGCACCGTCACGTATCCTTGAGTAGCAATGACACCTCCAACTCGAAGTGTAGACACACCCTAAGTGGCCAGCCACTATATAGACATGATTACACACATATAGGCAGCATATTATACTTCCATTTCATGAAAGACTATTTTTCTCACAGTGTTCTAAAGGAAACCCATATTTCTCCTTTAGTCTACTCTTTTTATACAATAAAAATATGTATTATTCCTACACCCAGTTTGCAAAATAAGAGTTAGGAAGTGCCTATTATATTGTATGGCCAGACCAAAGTAATGATGGTCAAGGTGGTATGACTATGGTCTAGATGTAATACATTAGTAACAATCCAATTTGGGCCTGTAGAAGGTCTCTTTGCCAGACAGCTACAAGCTGAGACTAATTATGATCCATTTATATTTGGGCCCTCCTGCTGAGTTAGACATACTGCTGGTAGGCAGGAAACTCTTTCAAACACACAAACACCAACATATTTCTCACACAAATGTGAGAGAGAGGAAAGGCAGCACTAGCGGACACATTACTTTTCTTTAGCAGGAAACACAACTGAAGTCACTCGCTGATCTGTGTTATACTAGAGACCCTAGAAGAGGAAGGATGGTCTAGTATATAGAGCATGAACTCCCACAGAATGGATTTGGCTCTTATGTACCAGGGTTTGGCTCTGGCACACACACATCTAAGGTAATTAGGAAAAAGTCAGAAAAATTATGACAAACCTGTGAAGTTTAATGCAATTAGTTATATTTAAGTTTGCTGTTTGAAAGCTTTTCTTGGTATGAAAGACCTTTTTTAAGCAGAAAGTTGCTACCTTATCTTATTTAGATACTGCCCTAAGGGCACCGGCCACCACAGACCTACACACAGAAAGTGTGTTGATGTCAATGGTAGTTCTGCATGGAACCTGACAACCCTGCTTTGTTGTATTACAGGAAAATTCAGGACTTGCGCACACAAGCTGATTTCTACTCCAGGATCACAATGCTTTTCAGCTAATAGCCACAATGAGTTTACGTTTACTTGGAACTGAAGCACTCCTAAAAGACTTCCTTCCAGTAGCTATGAAAGTATGTATCTTTTTCTACCATGTTATCTTATTTAATCAGGACTAATCAAACATATTACACACTAATAATAAAATCACTGGAAATTCTCTATTTAATCTGTCCGCTCCTTCTGTAAAGGTTTCCAACAAAGGCTAGCACACTACCTAATCTTATGATGAGGCAAAATTACATCACAAAACAGCCTCTGCATTATCTGTTTACAAATAATCCTATTGTTGTTACAGTGCAGTGACAAATTAACTTTTGTGTTATCGGTAGGTAATGCAATTGCATTAGACAGGCTGGACTGAGTTGTCACTTCTGATTGCAGTTGCTTAAAGGAAAACTGCAGTGATTGGTTATAATAGCAGAGGGCTCCATTGTGGCTGAGAGATACTGGCCTGAGTTCGGGGTGGGGAGGAGCAGCAGCACCACAGGGGAAGCTGCAGGAGGGACTGTGCCTTTTAGACAGAGATTCCAAGCGTGCAGGGGAAGCTCCCCGGCTGCACTATCCCTTAAGCTGATGCAGAACGTGCCCTTCTTTGTGCCTGGCAATCAGAGCTGAGTAATGTGGAAGGGGAGGGGGCCAGTCCATGCTGTGCCTGCTCCCCATCCCTTTGGGGTTGCAATAGGAAGAGCCAGTCTGTGCACACAGGAAAGTGCAGGTTCTATATGACTGCACAGCCTTTGATCATAGGGCATGGAGGATGGAAGGCTTTTTGCACCCTACTCCACATTATTCTGCTGTTGAGCACAATATGGCCCTTAGATTTAGCGCTAGATTGGGCCCTCATCTTCTGTGGCCTGGCAGGAAATTAATGCATCCCACACTCCTCGCTGTCAGTATTTTGCACCCCATGGAGAGCTGTAGCTGATTATGATCATGCCTCCAGCACAAGAGGGATGTGCCAGAGAAAATGTGTCTCAGAGGATCCTCCCAGAGCCCCTTACTCGGGGCGAAAAGCACAATCTAGCCTTTAACAAACAGGACGATAAGTGCTAAAAAAGGCATTTTAATTGGTCAGTGTTGTAAAGTGCTTTGAAGATTTATAACCTTCAGAAAGCCTGAAATGGTCACAGAGAGGTGGTGGTATTTTTGAACCAGTGATCTTATTGTTGTTATGCCTATGCACTCTCCAGCCCATTGTCTCAATACACATTCATACAGCAAATGTATCTGTTGTGTCTGACAGTGACAATCTCTGCAGATTACAGCTCCTGCTGTCCAGGCACTTCTCTATAGCATGCTGAGTTCTATTGCACTCGCAGCACTTCTTATCCACACATTGGCCCACCTGGAGTTCTGGCAGTAGCGTAGCTGTGGGGGAGCAGGGGGAGCGGCCACTTCCACTGAGCACATTCCCCAAAAGTGGCACCTTTTTAATTTTTACACTCACTCGGGGGCGCTTCCCAGCAGGGGCGGCACATCTGTGTCTTCAGCGGCACTTCGGCTGCGGGTGCTTCAGTTGCTCTGGGTCTTCAGCGGCAATTCGGCAGCGGGTAATTTGGCCCGGTAATTTCTTTTCCCGCTGCTTTGCAGCAGGTGGCGCCTTTTTTTATGTGTTCACCCCCCCTGCTGTTAGAACCTGGGTACACCACTGTGTTCTGGTGATCCAGACAGTACCCTGAGACCTCCTAACAGTCCTCCTATAGTTGACCCATTTACTCAGTATGGTAAATAGGAGCATCTTCCCTGAGCTCTCCTGATTTAATTCAAGTCAATAAAGATTTTGAACTCCCCAGTAGCAATCTGTCCTTGATCACATGTGGGGCAAGCCCTCCTCAATAGCCTCACTCCACTAGCTTCCAGCCATGTATTTTCATCTTCTGTCTCGGTTACATCAGTGCAGCAGGAAAATATTGCTGTCTTCCCCAGAGAACTAAAGAAATGGATCACGTTATAATCCTTCCATAAAGTACACCTGCCCTAACCCTCTACTTTCCTCCAGAAAGCTTCTTACCTATAAATGCAGGTGACAAATGGAATTTGGACACCTAACTCCCTTAGAGTCCTTTGAAAATCGCATCCTAAATGTTTAGGGAGGATTTGAAGTACAGTGAAAGAACCCTGTGTATGTGATTTCCTATTGCTCTAGCATGCATAGCACTATGACTGTTAGTTTAATGGCATAGGCCAGTTTTGTCTGAGAGCCACAGTGTCTACCCCATTAAGTGTGAAATTTCCAAATAGATGTAAATGTGAAATAATATACTGTAGATGTGCACTGGAGATACTGACATTAGATGAAAAAGGCCACTGCTGCCCAGTTTTGCATTGAACACAATTTTTCACACAGCCCTTATTAATCATCTGGAAAGAAAAACATTTTTCACATCCATTAACGGTTTCTTGGGCATTCTGACCCCTAGGCAAGACATTTTGTCCCTATTTTAAATTCCATAGTTAAAATTTAAGACAGATCAAAAAAAAATTCCTGCTGTCTCCCTCTTCAACTGTGCAGTACATCAGAGCGATAACAGTGTGGTTCACATGCTGGCTGCAATGATACAAGATCAGATATATTTCTAATATTACAAGAGCATATATATGTATTTATACGAATTGCACAGATGAATAGGGGTATTAAAATACTCTGATCCTGCTCCTATTAAGGACAATGGGTGGTATCTATGTTAATTTGAGTCCTTGAGACCTCTAAAATGTTTAAATAAAAATAAGCTGTGGCATGAGGGATCTTATACTACTGAACTTTATAATAGCTTTGATATTGTTGTCAGCACAGATTTCATGGCTGAAACAAGCCTGAACTTGCCTTTGCCACCCAGGTTCATCAAAATGGGCAGAAGGACTTGAAGCGGGGAAGAAAGGCCCTAAAGGTGATTCCCACCACCCTTTAAACCAGACCAGTTGTCCAGAACAGCTCGAGTAGTGTCTTCGCGGCTAGCCGTCATCTGGAAGAAATCATGTGAACCATCGCAGTTCCCAGACATGAGACCATGTAAAATAGGTGAGAGGCAAGTACCCTGAATCCAACAAGATCAGCCTGAGAAAGTTCGGGTTGGACGTTTCTTTCAGACAGGCACTTCATATACATCATGACCTTCAGGGACTGTAAACTCTCATCCTGTTGGGGTTATTTTAAATCAAAGACCAGTGTGCCAGCAGCTGCACAAGTGAGGAACGCCTAAGAAAATAAATACTAGTTAGAGTGCTATTTAATGCCGTTAACTGCAGTGGGTGGAGGCTGGAGGGCAGTAGCTTTTAACAAGTTTTATTTGAAAGACTAACTCAGTGTGGTTGTCACGACAGTTGTCTTTGTGGCTGAAGTTGTATTGCTAACAGATGGAAATCTGGCAGCTTTTTCTAATTTATGCAGATGCTTTGCAGAAGGAGTAACCATGCTAAGTGATTCTAACATTAACCTTACACAAACCTTTCTCCACTATGTTAATAAACAGAACATTTTAGGGCTGCTCTGTTGAAAATTCTCACAGAAATGTTCAGCAGTTCCTCCCTTTTCATCTCAGCAGACACTCGGAGAATTTAAGTCCTTCTGCATAAAATCACTGAATTCAGAAATGAATATTTAGCAAAAGTCCTATCCAATCCTCTAAATATCCTTTTTAACCTTAAAATTTCCCAATTGGTAGTATCTTAATGAAAGAGCTAAGCGTGTGCACTGTCTGTATTTGAAAAGTAGCACTCTGTACAATTCCTAAAAGGAATACCAATTTAGATATTCCTCTTGTTAAACCAAGCTAGAAAAAAACACTGAATAATATGCTTAACAGATATCTAGAGATTCATCTTTCTGCTTTCATTGGCTTTTTAAAAATGTAAACATTTTCAAACCAATAACACGTTGCCTTATTCTAATCTGCAGTGAGTGCAATTATATTACACGCCCTCATCAGTGCTAAACAAACTGATGTACAATACACCCCTTAGATCTTTTATTGACCTCTTTCACATTAGGGTTGCAGGGCTTCTTTTCCCAGCAGCTTTTAGAGAACCAAATGACCTTGCACTTTACATTGTCTGAGTCTGTGCTGAGATGTGTTATATTTTTCTTTGACTTGATTTGAACAAGTCTCTATTGTGGAACACTGATTACAATGTATTTGTATAATCAGTGTGCTGCTTAAAATGAATCAAACGGTACCATAATGATCGCATGGACTCACACTCTAGGTGGTGCATGAGCTCAGAACTGTTGAATAGCAATGCCTATTGGGGCTGTATATACACCCTGCATAAATCCTTGCTCCCTCCCTCCCTTAAGGATATTTAAAAGGACACCACTCTACAACCATCATTCATTTTCTCACTGTAAATCAAGAGTCTAGTTAGAAGATTCTGAAATAAATGGGGACAGGCAGCATGTAGCGTGGATTCATGTGAGCAATCTAATAATTTCAAAGAGCCGTTTGCTATGGTTTTGATTCTTTAAGTATAACCTGCATTACTGACAAGTGACCCCTTGGATTGAGAGGACTCATAAGTGAACAAAATGCAGGTCTGCTCCCCTGACATAGGCATTCAGGCTAGAGACTAAGTGTAGGAAGTAACACTGTATGAAGGCATGGATGGGACTCCCATTTGAAATCTTGCATCCTTCCATGATGGAGATTGTTCTAGGTTCTGGAGTAAAGACCATCTAAGACATGCTAGTCTTATTATTAATTATTATTATTATTATTATTATTATGAGATCCTGATCCACTTTGATCATCTGAATGGCAAATGACTGATTCCTAGTGTTATTCCCAAGTACTGCTACAAGTAGTCTGGGTGTCATTTAGTAGGAGCCATCTGTCTTGGTACTAAATAGGTCAGAGCCTTCAAATGATAGATCTTGAGTTGTAAACTAGACTGTCTCTGGGCAACCCAAAGGCATGAGGAACAGGGAATAATAATGATTGCTGCAAAGGACTTGTCTGCAAGGTTGGCACCATTATACTCCTTTTGCAGGGTATTTGGTGCTACCCACATTAACAATAACGTTGGCTTCCTTTCTCATATCCTCAGACAACTGAGCCAGAAGTGGAGGCAGGTGCAAATGTGGTCCTTGCTAATACTGCTTAGCAATTAGCTACATTCCAAATGAGAATAACTGATCCATATGATTTTCTTTCTAGAATATCTAACCTCTTCTAGCATCACTGCCTATATGTCAAATGACCCAGATTGTCAAGATTTTACACAGTGTGGCACCAGTTGTGAACAAAAACATTCAACTCTCTTCTCAGAGAATCAGGACCCACAGTCCACTCTCTTGGATGTTGCTGATATGCTGACCAGAGTTAACTACAGAGCCTTTACTGATTCTCTTATGTATTGGGTGGGCCGCTCTGCCAGTGGGCTTCATCTGAAGGATATCAAACTCATGAGATTTTTCATGGACCACTGAAAATTCAACATCCAATATTTCAGCGAGGCTTTGTTTGAACACTGTGCTGCAAAATAATGTATTTTAAATAATTTGGGTTGAGGACAGGTGAATTCCTAGGAGAAGCCGGTTCTAAGTGTTTTAAAAGCTACAGAGTACTGGTGTTCTCAGATGAGTACTATATGTGTGTGTAGTTTATCTCAAAATAAAGGTTAAATGTACGTATAGCTAACTAGTAAGTTGTAATTCAATACCCTCTTCTCATGGGCAAACATGGATATTTTGAGGCTTACTGTTGAGCTTTTTACCAGTATTAAAAAATGCTACAGCATCACTATAAATTTGTAATGCATTAAATGACACACACATTGCAGATTGCACTAGCTAACAAAATATCCTATTAGGTAACATACAGTAATTTCGTTTGGTTCTGCCCAGGATAACAATAAATGTACTATGCTGCATTCATATAACCATAGTATCAAAAAACAAAGAAAACACATCAGCTTTCAGGCCTTTCCTCAACCCCAAGAACTAAGCATGTCAGAAGAAGAATTCTGAAATAAGTTTCATATAATAGTGGCCAAAATAGCATAGTTAAGATCCATCTTCCTCTCTACACTCCGGGTCCAATAACTCATTACTTTATTTAAAAAATCATTTAGAGATAAAAAATTCCTATGTGTGGTCTGAGCCCAAAGGTGATTTTTTTTTCTAATTTTTCAGCCATTGCAGCATCAGCTAAGTATCAGTTGTCCTTGGGAGTCCTGCAAATTCACTGTGTTACAAATTGATCCTACTGTACAGTAGTCATACCTACGGCTGCTTATGCAATCTAGCAGAATTTGTTGCTAAATTTAGCACAAGATCGACCCACACTGCCCCAATTTGTCCTGATTAACCTGGTTGCTTTATCTTTGCTGGCTCCAGCACACAACTAAAACAACTGACATATCCAGTACAAGGCCAGCTAAAATGCTCTTTCAGCAGCTGTAAGTTAATATGCTTTGTAAAAATAATGAATGCTTCCAATCCAGTTTAGAGATCCGCGGTTCTCCTAATGTGCAATTTATTTTCTTCAAAAGAAGAGCATAAAATGGCAATCCATTTATTTAATCAGTTCCTCTGCTCGTGTCAGGGTGTTTGTGTGTGTGCACACCTGCATGCGGGATGAAGGAGGGGTACCTCTTGAAATGTTAGACTTCACCATGTCCCTGTAACATGTCTCAGTGATGATAAGGAGAGACCACCACTGGGAATGAGAAGATATTTTAGTCTCCATGTCTATTCAGTATTGAGCATCTCCAAGGGCATTGCCTTGTAGTGTTATTTCTTATGTATTATTATTTATATCAGGAGTATGCCTAGGATCGGGGGTCCATTGTCCTTGGCACAGTACAGACTAATAAAAATGAAGACAGTTTCTGCCCCAGACAGTTTATAATCTAGGAGACTAAAAGGACTCTCAGTGATATCAAAGGACTTTGGATCACACCTAGGACATAACAGGTAGATGACACAGACAAACATGCTCGGAACTGGGTGAAAGGAGGCAGTAACAATGAACACGGCTGAGCAGAAAAGTCATCCCAGCTTGTCAAGTGTCCTAGCAATGCCAGAATGAAGTGATTTGCAGATATCATAGGCTTTAAGGTGGGATTCAAAAGAAGACAAGGTGGTGGCTATATGAATTTTGATGGAGAATTTTTCCTGTGCAGAAGGGGGCGGCAAAGGAGAAAGCATGGTCAAGAGGGAATCAAGGTTGGCATCACTGGCTTAGCAGAGGTAGGAGTCGATGGCTCATCTAGCTATTAGATGTGATAGAAAGGGCAGGAGTAAATGGCAAAGGGCTTTAAAAGCAAAGTCAAGGTGTGAAATCCTGGCCTAATAAATCAATGGGAAAGCCCTCATTGATTTTAATGGGGTCAGGCTTTCATCCTAGGAACTTACATTGGGTGTAGTAAAGAAGGGGGAGCCAGCAAAGCACTGATCCAGCAGGAATTGGATGAAGAGCACCAGCTTACTCCACATACTGTAGACAAATGAACAGCTGTGCAATGGTAATGACTTTCAGCATTTCAGCTCAGACACAGCTGAACCAGTGACCTAGACGTGACAGGCTTCATATCACATTGCAGGTCCCCTGAGCCATCCAGTCTCCTGTGTGCTTAACATGCTCCTAAAGAATCTAATTCAGCCCAGTACAGAGAACCATCGTAAGGCCCTACGCACCAATATATTAATGAATACTTTGTAGTTAGTCACTCTACTTAATTAGAATTCACAGCAATAATTTTATAAGCCTAAAGCACTTTCAGTAATTATATGAAAATTAGCAGAAACCATAGTAGCTACAATGATGTCTAAGCAAGAACCACATGCTTGCAAAGGCTTAAGCATCTGACCCATAAATATGAATACAACGAACATTGATTTACTATTAACTCTTGCTTTATTTTTCATCTATAATGCCACAAATGTGCACAGTAGTTTGCAGTAGTAAACCGTGCATACCACTTTTTCCTTGAGAATCAGATAATAGCAGGTCCCTGACAGAAAGTGCTTACAGTGTAAAGCATGTCAGATAACCCAGAACACACAACACTGAATTAGAGCTTACGTGCTTCATAGAATTATGTTGGAGATGTTTCCTGAGATGTTTAGATGCTATGGTAATAGAGGCAAGACAGAAAGAGAGAGTTTGGCATACCTCAGGAGAGAGGTTATTCTAGTATGCAGGGTGATGTGGAACAGTCAGAATTAGTCAAATGAGACAACCTTGGCAGCAAGGAGCGATGTCTGAGCACATGTAAGGAATGAGAGGAATCGTAGGTAGACATAATGGTAGAAAAAGAGTTCTTGGGAACTTTGAGATTAAGCAGAAGCTTGAACTTGACGCTGAAGAAGAGTTGGAGCCAGTGCAGTGATTCAAGGAGAAGGGAAGCCCACTGTAGGTTGCCAACCTCACTAGGTGGGTCTTCAGTGGCTCAGCACTCCAGCCAAGTCATACAATCAAGAATGGACCTCTTCTTGGGGTATTCAAGTCCAAAACAAAAAAAGTCTTCCAACCCCAGGCTCATGTTGGACCAGGGCCATCCTTCTTGATGGTGCCTTCTCTCTTCAGCCTCTCCGGGGCTCCTTTGAGTCTCTCCCTGCTCACCAAACTAGCTACCCTCACCAGGATCTTCAGCCCCATCTCTGGGTCCTTTAAATCCAGCCCTTTGCTTGGCCTTCTAAAGGAACCTTGTCCACTTCCTGGAGTTTAGGCCACTTTGCTAGTGGCCAGTGACAGAACCCAGGCCTGCCCACTAATCTGGGATCCAGCCCAGGGACTCTATAAATAGCAGCCATGTACTACTTCTTTTCATTGGTTGCTGCATTACCTGGGCCTCTTCCTACCTGGTCCCTTTCCTTTCATCTGTTATTTTAGCATTAAAGTTATCAGAACCTCTCTCTCCAAGGCCTGGTAAATGCAGCTAGTCAAGCTTTTTTGGCCAGAGCAAAGCACTCTTCCTTACCTCTTTAGCCCCAGCCAGGAACTGACCTGCTAAGGCCCTGCAGCTCCTTTTAGCTGAGCCTGCTGGGCTGTGGCTGGCTGCTTCCACAAGGCCTCTCTAAGCAGGCCTGGAGGACTCACCTTCACTCCTCCTTCCTGGGATGGGGTGTAGTAGGACTGCAAGGCCTCCACCAGGAGGCCACAAAGGGCCAGGTACACCCTGTCACATGGTGATTCCTCCATGTTGTTAGCTCTGCTTGCCAGGAGTGTGCAGACTTAAAAGATAGCTTGGCACAATGTGTTGGCAGGGTGTGACAAGTTCCCATAAAATGCTGTGGGATGGACAGTCAAGTTTTCCCATGGTATACCCCAAACAAATAGCTATAGTAGCTACCTCTGGGAAGGGTGCTAGGAATTTGGGGATAGGCTGGTTTGACTGGGGTCTGTGTATTGCAGTTTGGACACCTGAGCGTGGATCTAAGACCCAGGTCCAGAAATTCTTAACCTAGGTCAATATTTGGTGTGGACACTCAAGCCTGTACTATGTGCTTGCAAACACTGAGCCTGCAGGCTAGTGTCCCACAGACTCTGGGCTTACACTGTAGTATAGAAATAACCTTAGAAGCTAAAGGGGTAATCCAGTCCACAGGACTCAGCAAATCTGACAGTAGGCACTTTTAAAGTACTGTAACTATTGTGATGACTGTGCAGTTGCTGTTTGGACTGTAGCAGAGAACTGTACTCTTTCTTTCCTGCTAAATTAATACCATTACAACTTTTTGGACATTTATATATCTGTTTATGGTGCTGATTAGAATTTTGCTGAGAACATAAAGGCTGACTCAGTGGCCTACACTATCTAATTAAAGAATTGTATTAAGCTATCTTTTTCTTTTTCTATTTTTTAAGGTGGCACAAGTACTTTACTATGGACATATTTTCATTCTGAATTTTTAAAAAATATTTCCAGTTTTTGCATCAAATAGCATTAATGTATGAAGTAATCACTAAAAAGATCCCTCTGAAGGTTCATTGTGGAGTGTCAGTGTGTTGTTCATTGGGGCATGTCTTGTAACACTTACATTAGTAGTTTCCTGGTAAAATACTTTCACAAATATTGTGTGAAAAGTACTATATTAATGTCTGCTCAAGGAGCTCTCCTCATTAAGCCAAATTTGCACCTATTTGCTTGGTTAATAAGGAATACCAGAGCTGTCTTAAATAAAGCTTCTGGTGTAGCTAACTTTCTCTCCTCCAAAATGCTGAATAGAAACTTTGAAACTAACAGTTATTGGAATACATATGTATGTACTTGTTTTTGTTTTTAATGTTTTAGAAACTGTGTAATGTATTAATCCACTAATGTGAAATGTTATATGTATGGTCATGGTCTCCTTTCCAATGTTTTGTTTATTGCAACATTGTATTTCTTTATTTCAGTTTATAAATGAACATTAAAAGTACCCATCCAAAGTGCTTTGGGCTACAAATAGTCCATTCCAACTTCCTTTGGAAGCATTTTTTAAACTTTATGGCTTTGCTCCTCATGGGCCTTGTGTAGTTACATTTAATGAATTCTTGTCCATCCGAAGAAGACTCCCATTAAGCCATCTCCTTTCACAGAGATATTTGCAGGATTTAATTCATAGACAGGGATTGTGACTG
Source organism: Mauremys reevesii (assembly GCF_016161935.1). NCBI lineage: Eukaryota > Metazoa > Chordata > Testudines > Geoemydidae > Mauremys > Mauremys reevesii. The sequence goes on along the minus strand of NC_052623.1, from coordinate 46,260,491 downwards.
CTCTCTTGATTTAGAGGGTACCTCTGCTTTTTGGTTTTTTGGTTCGCAATTGCGGGGTCTCATTGGATCCATCACTACTTCTCAGCTGTAAAATGGCAGACGTGACCCAAAGTGCCTGTGTATTTTTGATTGACCTGAAGAGACTGGCTTTACCTTTGTGTTGCAGACCTTGAGAGAATTACAAGTACCATTGTCACCAACCAGCTGGAGCACTGTAATGTAAGCTTTCTAGAGAATTCTCATTAGTTTCAGCTAGTGCAGAATGTATCTGTCTGCCTGTTGAGTGGATCACACTGATATGACAATATGACACTTGCACTCCATTTGTGCAGTGACTTCCTCTTTGCTTCCAGGTGCAGTTTAGGTACTGTTGATGTTGGTGTTGAATTACTGATGATCTACAAAGCCCTAATATTACGGGGATCCAATTGTTTCTGAGGGCACCTGTCTGGGCATCTCTCCTCTTATCCCCCAGTGTCGCAGTTTCAATCAACTGGAAAGCTTCAGTCTCTCTCATTTGGGCTGAATTCCTGGGAATAGGTAGCAATGCAGCCTCAGGGAGGTGACCTGGCCTTTGCAACATGGTATCCTCTGTAATACATAGTGAGGATCTCCTATAGAGTTTGATCTGTTACACAGAGCTGGGTCCTCTACAACAACAGAAACCCTTTACTGTCACCTTGCAAATACCCCCCGGGAGTAGGGGGTAGGCTAGGGAATATAAAATAGACACCCTACACTAGCAATTGTAAATCTGGCCCCAGAATTCAGTTGAGAACACAATGGAGACCAGTGAAACACAATGGAGACTTGTTCAGATCAGAGGGAGAAGGTGTTATTGTTGATAGTCATCTAAGTCAACACTGTCAGACCAGTCCTTCAATTTTATGGCCTTGGGTGTGGGAAGCAGAGCTGAGTGGTTCCCATAGTACCCAGGACATGTTCTGTGTCTTTTAGCAGTAAAGGCCGCATGTTAATAATATTCTGGCACCAATACATATTGCAGTGCAACTTCAGTAATCAGCACAATTTGCCAAATAATTTGTAGGCTGATGGTTATAAGAGCTGACACTGCCAATATTTTATAAAGACTGAAAGAAATATTTCTCATTTCCACATTACATAAACAAAGCATGCCAGATAGCCTCAGGAATACTAATGATCTCCTGTACTTAACATATTTAATTAAAGTATTTCATTAACTGAAGACTGGCCATAATGTTCAGAAAGTTCTTGAACACATGAAAAAATATGATGTTAATATTATATGTGTTCATTAGTAAAACTATGGTCTTGGTTACAGTGGCAAAGATAGTCACAGAAATTAGGTCTTCTGGTCCACTACCCTTTCAGCAACAGTATTATTGCCTAAATTATATTTCGATAGTTCCTTGTTCAATCCAGATTTAATTGATTTAAGCAATGAGTCTTCCATTATTTCCCCAAGGACATTATTTCACTATCTAATAAATCGTCTTGTTGAGATTTTTTCTGATAATCTTTCCATTCTGTCCTTAATTTCATCCCATTATAGAATACTTTGCAATTACACAGTGTGACAGATATGACAATATCCTGCAGTATCCTGGGAAAACCTAATGGAGTTAAGTTTAATCTTACTGAATAATATTTAATACATTTGGGGTCCATTGTATTGAAAATGCAAATGTTTGTGTACTATTGTGGGATTGCATGTAGTGTGTTTTAGGAGGAAGATGGATTGATGCCATCTCTGGGAGATAATGTGAACTTCAAAAATCTATGTTTAACAAGATAGCAACATGATTGATCTTTTGGGACAATATGTGTGAAGTGGTTTTCCTAGGAAATAGTAGGGAGGAGGGGGTTGGAAACCCAAACCTATGAACATGGAACTTTGAAGCTTCCCCCCGAGGGTGAGATCTTTTGTCTGTTGATCACTTATTAAAGAAAAACAATTCAGAGACCCAGTCTGGATTCTCCAGGTACCAACAGATAAAGAAAGGACTTTTGGATAAAAGCCTGAGGTTTAGCTGACTTTGTCCTGATTCAACAAATGGACAGAACCCTTGTCCACAGAGGGCCCAATCCTTAGGGAAGGGATGGAAGGACTTGGCCTTCTGAGGCCCCATCTGTGTGTTCCATTCTATGCATCCGAAGAAGTGAGCTGCAGCTCACGAAAGCTCATGCTAAAATAAATTTGTTAGTCTTTAAGGTGCCACAAGTACTCCTGTTTTTTTTATCAGACTGGGTGCTACTTCTGATCTGAGGCTGTTATGAACTTGTGGCACCAAACAGACTCCTTTGGGAGGTTTGACAGATTCACCTGCCAGAACCCATATTGGAGACAGGTAGGGTGATTTCTCATAAGCTTATTAGAATGTGTGTAGGTTCTTCTATTGTTTTAATATGTTTTCTCTGTAATGTTTGTCCCCAAAGAATAAAATACGCTTGGTGAGAAAGAACTGTGAGGTGATTTATAACAGTTGACAATCACACTGTATGCCATCTCTGAGGGGGAAAAGCAAGTAGGACAGACTGTCTTTTGCCGGGAATAACAGCAGTGAAAGCAGGGAACTGCTCAGCCAGGAAATACCCCAGTCAGAAAGGAGAAAGAGGTGTGTCTCCATCTATAGCGGGGTGGTTACCCCGCTCCTGCCCTGAAGGGCTTAAAACAGCCCTGGGAGAGGGCTGTGGCAGGGGAAAAGCTGGGCTGATTGGGAAAACAGCCACAGCTGTAGCCAGTGCAATCAGGGCCCAGCTGGCCCTTATAAGAGGGCAGTGGGCCAGAAGGACTCAGACACACTCTCTCTAGCTCCCTAGAGAGAGAAGGACCTGGCTGCCTGGGAAGCTGAGGAGGGTACCTAGGGTGGAGCAGTGCTGGGGAAGGGCAGAGGGAGCTGGGGAGCTGCAGCCTAGCTAAGCCCCAGGCTGCAGGCCAAGTTAAGGGCCCACAAAAAGGGTACTAGGGCTGCAGAGGGGCAGCCCAGGAATAGGCAGCGGCAGCTGGTGCAACTCCCCTCGCCGATGATGAGTGGTTTACAGACTGCCGTCTACCCCAGTGAACAGGGGCTAAGTGGAGACTGGCAGTAGCCCCTGAGGCAAGGTGGGAAAAGAGGGTTGGGGGTTCCCCTGGGTGGAGAGACCCAGATTGTGGGTTGCTGCGGTGGGCAGAACCCCTGGGCAAAAGGCGCCGGGGTCCAGGAGGGACACGGGAGCCAGTGGCAGGCGAGACATCAGCCGGCAGAGGGTGCTCCAGAGCTGGAAAAGAGCTAATTCCCTGGACAACCAGCAGGAGGCACCACGCCAGTGAGTCATTGCCCCGCCACACCATCCAAGAGAGGTGATGGCCAGGGGAGCCAGAAGTCTGAGAGTGGGTGTCCTTGCTGAACCAATAAGAGGCAATACAGGAGCAGTAACCCTGAATTGTGACATATGGTAGATTTCATCCAAAGTTATTAAAAGTATTAACTGAGTCTTATAACGTCGCTGTGAAGTAGGTAACTACCATTATACTTGACTGAGAGAACTTGAGTTATTCACTGAAGGTCTCATATGTGGGATCAGGCACAGCTGGAACTAAACCTATTTGAATTTGATGAGAGTTGCATGTGCACATTTTATGAGATTATCCAGCCCTGCCATTCTCTGCCCTCGCTTGCTTCTCTAACCTGTCTCTTAACAATACCCCTTTGGATCACCAAACACAGTTCCTCTCCTTTACTGGCATTTATGCCCTTCAGATGTTTACAGATATTTATCATATTCCTTCCTTGCTCATCAGTTGACCCTACTCTTCACATTTGCTCTTTCCATAAATAATTCCCACCATCTCTTAATCCATTGTGTTCTTCTCTAAAGTGCCTCTAATTTGGAAACATGTCTACCATGCTCAGTTGTCCACAATTGTACCTAGGGGAGCTAGCCTCACTGGTGGCGTCTGAACAGGGACTACTGCCTCCTGGGCTGTGGTATGATACTGATTTTCATCATTATTATTATTTGTAGGATACAGAAAATATAAATGGCCATTTTACAAAAGCTCTCAAGAAGTTTAAGCTCTAATCACCTTACATGAAACGTTAGATAATGGTTGAAATGCAAGAAAGATAAAAGATATTACATTACCTCGTTGCATTGCTAGCCCATGTGTTGTCCACTACTACCTCATGACATAACTGTTTTCTAAGCATTTCCCTGCATGAATTACTTGTGGTTTAGGTTATTTTATCTAGCTTGCATTTTTCTAAGTCAAACAGGATTTTATTGCCTACCCATACTTGTACATTCACGTCCTCATGCATCATTTCTTTGTCCTCATTGTTGTTTGTAACATCTGTCCATTTAAATTAATTACTCCTGCTATTTGCAGGACCAATTCTTTAAAAGTCAAAGGGGAAGTTGAAGGGAGTTGGTTCCTAGCCCGTTTTATAAAGTCAAAGGTGCTTTGATTGGTATCATGTCAACGGTGCAAATATACAGGAATTAAATAAAATGATGAATGATGACACATTTTCCCAGCCTCTGATACAACCTTAAACACAGTTGAATGGGTTACTTATAGCACAAATTAAAAGAGAAATGCTAACTTCTAAAAAAGTTGCTCCTACTAGCAGCTTTCATTACAGACTTTCCCTTGAAATAATTTTTAGTAAGATCCTATGCCTCTTTATAGCCCCACTACTATCAAGGTGTATCCCATAAGAAAGGCAGCCACTGATTCCCCTGCCCTTCAGCAATCTGTCCCAGGCAGGAAGTCAAACCTTCCTTTCGGGGGAAAATGAACCTTAAAATGAGCATTAATATAGGAAAAGCTTCCAAAACCTTTGCATATACTAATAAACCTGCAAACTTAAAGACTGTGCTACTTAATCCCACTTCCAGATCAGTAATAAAAATGTTAACTAAAACTAGGGCTAACATCTTCCACTAGTTGGCACTGTAGAGTGTGTAACTTGATGATGATTGTGTCCCTTTGCATACAATGAAAGCATCTGCAGCAACCCTAGGATAAAAATTTCAAAGGCTGTCATCAATCCTCCTGCCTCCTTCCCCTCCTGCCTAACTGATCACCAGCTGGAAAGAGGAGGAAATTTCTTCTCATGGTATAAGGTTACGTAACTAGGTGGATTATGGGAGTCCAACAACTTCCTCTGCAAAATGTGCCATAGGACACTGTTGGAGACAAACTATCAAATTAGATGAGCAGTCTGTTTCACTATCGCAGCTCCTATGTTCCTATAAATGGTTGATCTTTTGGCTATTTAGGGCCACCATTCCAGCAAGTGGCTATACTGAGTTTGTAATTGAGATCAGTTTTTAATTAGACTACTTAGTATAAATTAATATGAAACTAGAACTTCTCATCTGTCTAAAGAGTATCCTCTGACCAGCAAACAAGCATAGCAGGCAAAGTTATATGAACCTATCATTGCCTTTAACATGAATTATGTCTGAAAGTTTCTCCCCTGCTCCTTGAAGATTAGAAAACTTTTAGCTCCTCTGTGAGACCTAAAGGGAAAGTTTGAAGAATGTGCTATATAGGAAAATATACCTTGAGGAGCACTTTCTGGAATAAAAGAATCCCTTTCTAATTTGGTTAGAAGAGACAAATGTGGGTGAGGAATCCATTTAAGTAGAAACAAAGCAAATGTAGCAAGTGGGAAATGAGGAAAAACAAGTTATGCTCCAAACCCAATCTACTCTAGGAGAATGCAGAGCACCTGCTTTTTGAACCCTACTGAACAAGCAGTTTTAATCATCCCCATTTCCTGATATGTGTACATGCTAAAAGTTGTGCCAAAAGCAATCTAGACTCTCTAGTTATTTTTGTTGCCTAAACACATATCCTAACCAAAATAGACTCCACTGATTCCCTCACCTCACTTAACCTTCAACCAGCATATTTCCTTTTCTATCTCTTGGAAATAGAAACAGTTCTCATTAAAATTTCATGCCCAGGTGGAGTACAAAACTAGTCAATCACAAACCATTTCCAGGTAGAAAAACAACTTAAGTCCTGGGCAGAGGTTAAAGTGGGCCAGTACCAGCCGGTACGGCATGCCGGCCTGGTAAGACGTGGCCACCGGTACCAGCCTGTACACAGCCAATGTTAAAGTGCTGCTGATATCGCTGCCCCTCCTCTTCCCCCCCACCACCCCCGCCCCCGCCCCAGGTAGGGTGACCAGATGTCCTGATTTTATAGGGACAGTCCTGATTTTGGGGTCTTTTTCTTATAGAGGCTCCTATTACCCCCCACCCACTGTCCTGATTTTTCACGTTTGCTGTCTGGTCATCCTAGCTCCAGGGCCACCGATGTGGGGGCAAAAGGGGCAGCTGCCCTGGAGCCCAGCAATTTAAAAGGGACCAGGGCTCCCAGCCGTCCGCGGCTCCCAGCCCCACCCCTTCTATCCAAGGACCCACCCCTTCCGGGGGCCCAGAGCCAGGCCCCTGTACAAGTAAGTCTTTTATGTTACTTTAACCCCTGGTCCTGGGTACCCATAGAAGCAAGACAATGTTATATACCCGTGAAACATTTTCTCACTTGTAATTTATTCATGTGGGTGTCTGTCAATCACTAGCACTAAATACATTTAATTGTACATTTGTGGTCACACTTGTCACAAATGCTTGTGGGACACACTTTCAATATTTGCTGAAAGATGGGCTTCTCAAAAGTTTTCACCATTAGCCTAGCTTGGCTCCCATTTGAGTTAATAGTAAACCTTCCACTCACTTCAGTGGAAGCAGTTAGGCCAATGCTGAGTGCTTCTGAAAAGCCCATCGTAAATATCTAAAATTCAGCTTAGAGATTTTGCTTCAGTATCTGCCTTTCAAGTATGTTACCAGTGAGCATTGGGTGCGCTTCAAAATATTGGAAGTTTGGTTCTGATAAGTATCAGAAAGTCTGAAAACTCTTCCAAATTTAAGAGATGTAAATCTCTTAAGTGTTCAAATGAAGCAGACATCTATGAAATCTCCACTTCTCCAGTATTTCTGACAAGTATTAATTCCATCTCTAAGTGAAAATTATCATATTATTTTACAAGACAGTGTACCCTGCATGTTATCTGACACAAAAACACCTGCTTCCTAACACCTAAAATACAGAGATTCATCTGCCCAATGCTACCCAGAGCTCAATAGGTGTGTAGAGGGAACATAACCACTGCCACATCTCTTAAGAGGATACATCACACACACTGCATTCTGGTGCATGGGGGGGACTGGGCCCTGCCTTCTCCTGCCATTTTTTGAGAGGTCGTAGTGCTAGGCAGAAGTAGTCATTACTCTCAATGTGCATGGAGTTGAAGATGGTGGTGGGCAGGGTTGCTTCAGCCCTTACACCTGCCCAAGAATAGGTGGCTGTAACTTAGGGTGACCAGATGTCCCGATTTTATAGGGACAGTCCCAATATTTGGGGCTTTTTCTTATATAGGCACCTATTGTCCCCCACACCCTCTCCCAATTTTTCACGCTTGCTATCTCATAGATCATAGATAGTCATAGATCATTAGGGTTGGAAGGGACCTCAAGAGATGCTCAAAGGAGGACCAATCCCCAAATCGCCCCCTTCAAGGATTGAAATCACACTCCTGGGTTTAGCAGGCCAACGCGTCACCCTACTGCAACTGGACTCCAAATCAGCCATTGTTTGCAATCATCTTTGTGTTCCTGACTCAAGATTGTATCTTTGGTTACTAAACAAAATAATGTTTAAAATAAGTTAAATACTGTGGACATTAAACCTCTGTGTGCTGGTATAGGCTTGGATGTTTAATTCCCTAAATGAGGTGGTGAGTTTTTTTGTTTTGTTTTGTTTTTTAAATATGGCTAAATTCAGCCCCCCAGGAAAAATTGTCTGGACAAGGCTGTCCAGATGATTGTTACTAGAGGTTATCTCTGTGCATACACTATTAGTCACAGCCAAGAAAATTCACTTTAATATAAAAAAATCTGATAGTAGAATGTGTTAATGATAATAGTTAGCATTTCTAATATGGTTTGATTCTACACTCCCTCCCCAAAGTAAACTCCCAGAGTTACAAGCACGGTAAATGCTATCTTCACACAGGTTTTCCCATGGAGGGGCTTGGACACTAGAGATGGAATTTTTGGGTGTTGAGGAGAGGGTTAAGTTTCTCCAACTTTCCCATTGGTGGTTAGGGGCAGGATTTCCCCTGGTGAAAGTGACAGAGGATGTGCTGAGAACAGATCATGTTGACATAGGTGCTAGAACTAGGGGTGCTGGGGATGCAACAACACCCCCTGGCTTGAAGTGGTTTCTATCATATACAGGGTTTACAGTTTGGTTCAATGGCTCTCACCATCGCCACTGTACACAGTGTTCCAGCACCCCTACATGTTGACCAATATTGTCTCGTTTCCCTGCACTCCCCTGTCAGCCTGCACCTATGTGTTGTCTCTCATTCTATACTTAGATTGTAAGCTTTTGGGGGCAGGGACTGCCTTTTTGTTCTGTGTTTGCACAACTCCTGACACATCCAAGTCCTGATCCATGACTGGGGCCTCGAGGCACCACAATAATAGAAATAATTAATAATAATAATTAATAACCTGAGTGAGTCCCAATAATAGCATGGATCTTGAGACATCCATATAAGGAGGGAGCAGCATTTGTTCTGGGGCAAAGCTCTTCAGCATAGTGCTGATGCAAACTCTCATTATCCAGATCTATTAATTAATAATACTTTAGGAGTTAGTCTGCAAAAAGCAGGTTCTGCAGCAGTCCTCAAGTGTAACCTAGAACGTTCCATTGAGATAAATGTTTCAACGGAGAGTACCAGTGACCCAATGGACAAGGGATTTGGTATTATTGCCACCTTCCCTTTGTCATTCCATCCATGTTGCCAGTGTGTGTTTGATTTATAGCTGACACTCCATAGGAATCTCCTGTCAGGAGTAAGGCCCTACAGCTGCACCTGCTCAGGACTCCTGACAGCCGAACAAGTCAGGTAAGCTGCCTGACGGACTACCCTGCCTGCCTGATGAGCCGAGGAAGCTAGCAGGCCGGTTCCTAGGACCAGCAGCAACCATAACTCAGTGGCTGCTCAATGCACACTCCCACGGACTCTCTGTCTTTCTGTGCTTGTCTCTCTCCAAGCCCTGCTCCTGCTTTGCTCCTCCCTGGCTCCAGCTCAGATTCTTCCCCATGCCCAGTCTTATTCCAGCCCTGTCCCAGCCTTGCTCCTGCATTTCCTGACTCCTGGTAATCTGGTTCTGACCTCGGCTCTGATTCCTGACTCCGACTCTGTCTCAACCTTTGATTCTGGCCTTCGGACTCTGACTTTGACTCTGACCTTCAGCCCTGGTTCCTGGTTCTGACTCTGTCTCAGTTCTTGGCTCTGCCATTCTGACTCCAGACACTAGGCCTGATTCCTGCTCTGACCACTAGGCCTATGACCTGGTCACCTGACACCTCACTGGTGAAGGCAGTTGGGAGAGGTGATAGCGTGAGAGAGGCATCTATTGCCACCCAACCTATACCCATTTACCTTCCCGCACCACCCACACTGGGTGGGCTGTGCAGGCTACCTACAGCCACCCTGGCAAAGGGACGATTGTAGCTGTTTTCCATGGCCACACAGCCGCCTCCTCCTCCTTCCACTGCCAGAGCCCTGCAGTAGTTTTTACACCAGCAGCCGTCACTGTAAGTCCAGAATGAGTAAGTCCACTGAGTTTAGCTACATGAACCTAGGCAAAAAATCTCACCTTGCAAGCCATAAAAGAGAAGTACAGTTTCTGTTACTTTACTGTCAAAGTTGGACTGGGCATAATGAAAAAAAAAAGTTACATTTGACTTCTTTTTCCCTCCTCACTTTCATCTGATGGAAAAACTGATTCAAAGGGGAGTCGTGTGCTTAGGAGAACCTGGCTAGTGTTAAAGCTCTCTTTAAAAAAGAAAAATTCCAAGCTCCCATGCTCATGATGACCCTAAGGGGAATGTGATTAAAGGCGACGGAGAATGAAAGGTAAGCAGTGTAAGTGTCTCAGCCAGACAAAATACAGTAACTTGGGCCATGACTGTTCCACATTTGTGACCACAATGTTTGTTTCTTGGTTCTGGCTCTCCATTCCTAGCCATTTACTCTGCTGGTTGTAGGCAATGGTGTTGGGGACAGGGGAAGGAAAAGGATAGTAAAGCCGCCTTTCATGTTGTGGTGCTGACTCTAGTCCCCTTCCCACACTTGACTTTTTCTCTGCTTCTCTCAGAAGTCTCGTAAGCCTGACCTAGAACTTTCAAAAAAGAGAAAAAAAATCATGTTCAAACTGAGGTCCAGTGAACTTGTTCTAAATACAATTTTTCCTTTCAGCGGCACCTGCAATAGAAGCAGTTTGAATTCCCTCTCCATTTGGTGGCTCGGGTGTTAATACTTTTAGTCATATCACTATTCATGCCAGTAAAGAATGAGCTTATGCAGCATCTAGGGGCTGGGTCCCAGGATTTTACATCTGTCAAACAATTAAATCACCATCATACTGCTTTGCCTACCACAATCCATACTCCCCATTCTCTGCTGTCAAATACTTCCTTTTCTCTCTGTTTTCACACTGCTTCATTAAAATCCATTTAAAGCCATCTTCTCATAGTGTTGCCTCTGTACCCTTTCCTACTGTGAATGCACGCTCTGGGACGAGACCATAACTGAAACGCTCTGCTCTGTGATGAATGTGTGAGAAGCAGCACTCTCTCAGTTCAAGCAAACTGGAGAGATTAAAGTCAGTCAGCTCATGAGCTCAAAAGAGCTTGTTTAAAACCTACCTTTTATGTTCTTTTATTTGTTAAAAGTGCTAGTTTTTTAGGGATTGAAAAAGACCCAAAGTATGAATATGGGCTCAATAATACATACAGATGGATGGAAAATTTCAAAGTTGTGGAAAATGAGGTGGCAATTGGCAAAAAGTTTTGTTTTGGGGATATTTTATGTGTGTGTCAGGGGTGTGTGTGTGGAAAATGTACCTTTCTTAGCACTCTATTAATAATTTTTGTCTTTACTTTTCTGTAGGAGGGTCTATATCTTAATTTGATTTTCGCACTTCATTAAAACATAGGATAAGGAGTCAGAATGACTGGCTTTTCTTCCTAGCTCTGTCACAGATTTCCTGCATGACCTTGGGTAAGTTACCTCAATGGGAAGAGCTGATGTTCAGCAACTCTGAAAACTGACTACACACGAAGCTGTCTAAACGTGGATTGGTATGCCTCAGTTTGAAAATGTTAGACTTAATCACTTTGCCCTTCAATTTTCCCAACTGTACCAATCAGGCTAATAACATTTACCTGCCTCAATATTCTAGCAAGTCTAGATACTACAGTGACTGCCATCCATTAATTCCTAGCAAAAATACAATTAATTCCTTTTGTAAAGGGCTTTAAGATCTTCAAAGGAAGGTGCTACATAAATGTCAAATATATTACTATTTTTATGTTTTCCTGCTCTGTCTTGCTATAGTTGATATTTCTAAACATCTATAGCTGGTCTCTTTTGATGCAAAGACAGAGCTGAGCAAAATAATTCACAACAAATAATTTCTTAGGGCTAGTCTACACTCACCTGCCGGGTTGACGCGGTGAGTTCGACTTCTCGGAGTTCGAACTATCGCGTCTAATCTGGATGCGATAGTTCGAACTCCCCGCGCGCTCCGGTCGATTCCAGTACTCCACCACTGCAAACAGCGGTGGCGGAGTCGACCTTGGAGCCACAGACGTCAATCCCGCAGCGTCTGGACGGGTAAGTAGTTCGAACTAGGGTACTTCGAGTTCAGCTACGCTATTCACGTAGCTGAACTTGCGTACCCTAGTTCGACCCCTGCCCTTAGTGTAGACCTGCCCTTAGATTAATTTAGCTTCTTTTTTGCTTGTAGAATATCTACTGTCTATAATGTGATAAACACTGTTGTTGTTGGGGGGACTTTAATTTGGGAGATATATGTTTGAGGCCCCAGTGAGAGACACCCACGGAACCTGGGCTGGAAAGGGTAGCCCAGGCACTATGGCTGAAGAGCCCTGCCTTTCAACTGGACTGCCCCAGAGACCCAGCAGGAGACTCACTTTGAACAGGAACTGTTTGAGGCTCTCTACCTACAGTATCTACAACTTTTCACTTTCCTGTCAAGCCTAATGAAATATCCTTTCCCTTAACCATGTGTCTGCGAGGTTATTGGGACCCACCAGGGCTAGTGCCTACCTGGCCTAGTTGCTGAAGTACCTACTGTGCTTGCCTCCAAGTTACGATACGCCTGGCACGCTATTGGCCCATAGGCATTTGATTTACTGGGCAGCTACAATACTCACACTGCTTTTCTGAGGGCATGGTCGTTTCTTAGGAAAAGCACCTATATTAGCTTAAAAATAATGGGTTAGATTTGGCCCCAAGCTACAATCCCCTATCGTGGAAAATCCCATTGGTGTGAAAGGCCCACAATCACCTCTCCCAAGTGGTTACCATCTGACCCACAGTGGCTAGATGTGGTGAATCAGGGCATCCCCTGGACAGCCTCAACTGGCAGAACCAACTTTAAAGCTTCCTTCCGCTAGCAGAAATCCTGGGGAGAGTGGAGCTGCAAGCCTTGCTTGCCCTTTCCTTGGGGCAAATCTCTGAACACCCTCCCCATTCCCCTGCACTAGCGGAAGTGAATCAAGCCCAGCTGCATTAACCACTGTATGCTACATTCAAAAATATATATTATGTCTACAATAAAACAACAAGGCAAAGTTATGAAGACTGAATGTATTGAAAAGTGAGCTGAACCTGAAGGAATAGACAACATGGGCCAACACATTACAGAGCCTCCTCACCGAGGATGAAATGGAAACTCTGGAGTATTTAAAGTAGGCAGACGAGGAAAGGAATTTAACTTAAGGGTAATCAGACCACATGTGTGGTCCCAATAGCTCTTGGATAAATTCTTCTGGTGCTGCCTCAGAGTAATGTCACTACTGCTCTTTTAGGGAACCCTACCAGCTGCCATCTGTCGTCACTGTAAATGCTATTAGCCTTAGCTTTTTCCTTTCTGTTTAAATCTCACTGTTGTTACTTTAAAATTCATTTCCCCCAAAACAAAAAAGGGACTATTCTTGAATAGTAGCACAATTATGTTACGTGCAATCAATTTGTTCATGTGTATTTGATCTATGCATGTGTGTAAATGTATAATTAGTAAGTTCTTATATAAATTTCAATTTCAAATATGCTATTGTTTGTTTATGAAGAAAAGAAATGGATAACCACATGTACTGCAGCAGCAGCTACACATATAATGCACAGACTGGCCACATACCAGTCATTGTGTTGTGTTTCAAATTGTATTGCACTGTAACTGCTTGTGCCTTTAGATTGTAGCATCATGTACAGCTTTCATCACTGGGTATAAGGTTATACATGGTAATGTGGTTAGATACAACAAAACATGTGAAGTACAGATATTGAGCAGGGTAAAAATGTTATAATAAAAAGTATGGGGTTTTTTTTGAAAGGGGCACTGCCAATTCATTTTAAAACTATGGGCTTGATTCTCTACTGCCTTGCACTTTTGGTGGAAAATGCTAACATTGTGATTAAACTGATTACACAAAGGGGCAAGGAAGGTACAGAATCTGCCGCTCAGATCCCAAGGTGAGTCTGCAGAGCTGTCAATTTTCTGTAAATTGAATACCTTTGCACTGGGATCCACTGAGAGAAACCCACAATGCCAGCTCTGCAGTTTTTCAGAGTAGAACTGCAATTTAAAGAACAAAATATTTGCAAAGTAGCACAGCAGGAAAATGCACCAACCTACACGTGAACAACAGTGCAGGCCATTTCTGCAAGGTATTTTTCAGTACTGCAAAGGATAATATATATGTATACACACTATGTATATATTATATTATACATGACTGAGGGGACCTCTTAACAGAGTTGTCCCATAAGCAGTTTCAATAGCAGAACCACAAAAGGAAATAAAGCAGAGATGACCCCAAACCTATGAAGTTTACTGTGAATTTACCAAATCAGAAGCACCGACAGCTGTAACTATGCGCAGGGTTGGGGAAAGAAACATTTCAAAAGGGTAATTTTTCTTTGTTTTAATCACTTTCTTATAGATGATAAACTAATTATTATTGTTTTACATTTATAGTGTAGCCTTTCAGCCTGGACTGATCTTAAGCACTTTTACAAACTTTCGTCCTAATTCAGCACATGCTCAATTTTAAGTATGTGTGTAAGCCCACCCCTCTTCACATGATGAAATCAGTGGGACATAAACATGTGCTTAAGTATTTGGCTGAATAGGGGCCTTTTGTACATACTAGAAAACAAATCACTTCCATTGGCCACTGAAAAGTAGATCTGGGGTGGAATGTAGCATCTGTTTAACAGAGCTCAGTGATGCTAAACAACAACTCAGAATAGGAAAAGAAGTGAAACAAATTGCTTCATTCCAATAAGGGGAGCTATGTTCCCTCACTCCTCCATGAACTCAGTACATAAATTCACATTCATTTCAAAGCATTTTAAGCTTTTAGCTTTTTATTCACTGACAGCCCAAAGGTTAAAAGTGGGACAACTCTCCGCAGTTCTGGCGTGCAAGGCGCACAGAAACAAACACAGCATGTCTGCAAGCCCAATCTTAAACCAAGATAATTCACTGGGTTACTTCATCACAAATTAAATTGTTTATGATACTTTATGAAACACCCATTGCAGTGTCCATAAAAGTGGAATGCTGCATTTATGAGGCAACCCTTATGAAAGGTAGTATAATTTTAGTATCTTATACTTGAGGTATGCTAAAAATATATTACTTTTTCATCAGGGAGCAATTACGGTAAGAAAAGAGAGATTGCAACACTGAAGACTGGATAGATCTGACTGGCTGAGAATGAGGTAAGGATTTATAACATATTGTTCTCTGGTGGTCTGGTGGAGCACAGTGAAAAGTTACAGTGGCTGCCCAGCCTGCTAGTCTGGCCCAATCCTCAGTAATTTCCCTTCAGTCCTGTGTTCTTAGCAAGGCTCCTATGCAGCCTTAAAGTTCCTTTGAAACTCTGAAGCAACTGCAAGAATCCCAGTAGAAAGCAGGGGATAAGTGTCAAACTACGATCATACAGACTGACACAAGAGACATGGGGCCGTAATTCTGCATGCTGCCACCACTAGACAACCAAAGCAAATTATAAATGGTGTAGCAGGGTGTCTGCTGGATATGTGGTATGAGATATCTATTTTTATGTTTCAGTTTTCTGGAACCCAGCAGTAGCAGCTGAAAACAGTCAAAAGTGTTTAAGTATGTGCGCAATCATCAGAATGCAAGGAAAATAACCTTTTCTAATGAGAGAGAAGGTAAATAGAGCCTGAGAAACTGGAAACATTCTTTGGCTTGGCTTTCTGAAGAAAAAATCTTAAAAGGCATTGTGCACTGCAGAGAGGCCATTAATCATAAGAAATGCACTTCCTCAAGTACAGTAGGGACATGTGCGAGCCTGTCACTTTTCAAACCATTACTCAAGAGCTTTCCAGAATTTCAGAATACAATGATTCTTCCTTCAGACCCAGCTTAAGCTGTCTGGCAACAGAGTTATTGATTTGAAGGATGACAGCTTAGGGCTTTGTTCACCTGGCAAGATCCATAGTTTTCCAGACCATGAAAGCCCACCATAAACTGCAGGTGGTTGCCCTAGTTGGACACATGCATGAGATAAGCAAATGAGCTGGAAACTTCACGAACTGTAGATGAATCTCTACACTTCTGCAAACTTTCCACCTGATATCCTAAAATTGATATTGCCTGCCATAGAAGAAACCAAAGAAATAATTTAGAGCCATAATGAAGTAATGATCATTGCTACACTGGCTGATGAAAACAGCAGCTCATTTAGATTTGTAAGCGACCTTTCTGCCCATTGCCTAAGCCTCTGGACACATTTACAGTAATTAAAATCTCAGTCAACCATAGTTTTGCATTATCCTGCCAACAGTGGGCTGTTAAAGGAACACTCCCCAAATATGAACTAGTCGGGAGTGTGGAGAGACATGCCCCCATCCCACTGATAGAAAGGCTAATGAGCATTCTGGCACTCAAGCAGAACCAATTAGGTGCACCTGCAGAACATGCTCCACCTGGAAAAAAGGGAGCTTAAAAAGGTGAAATTTGCCACAGAGAGGGGTCAGTTTGCCTAGAAGGAGAGACTGCTAGTGAGCTCCAGTAGCAAGGGGAGCCCAGCCTGAGGCTGCGTCTAGCCTTTTCTTACCCCTCCCCTCTTGTTTGGGGGCAGACTGCTACTATAAGCCCTGGAGGGCTACTGCAAGCCAGTGACCTGTTGCGGGGGCCTGGGGAGCGCTGCCAGAGACTAGAAGTAATTGGACTCAGAAAGGACCTTGGGAGTGAGCCGATCTCCCACTGGAAACAGAGAGATTGCCCAGGAATGGTGGGTTCCATAGGGGACTTGGGGCAAGAGACTAAAAGAGCCTATGGCCAAGTCAAGGCTGAGGGCGGGCCAACTACAATTGGTAGAGAATATGGACATACAGCCCTATGCCTGATACAAGGCCCCCAAGACAGAAACAGGTACCACACTGGTTCGCTGAGAGGTGGCTTCCACCGAGATGGACCCCAAATGCTGATGTAAGTGGATAGCAAAAAACCGGCAAGAGCAATTCCAGCAGCAGACGTTGCAGCAGTGAATGGACCAGCATTAGGCCCAACCAGCAAAGGAGATTGTATCCTAGCAGCAAGAACCCAGAGAGACTTTATGCAACAGTTAAGACCTCCAGCACCTGCACAGGGAGACTCTGCAAGGCCCAATACACTGGTGAAGTTAACTAAGATGTGCCCTGATGACAATCCAGAGGCATTCCTCACCACCGTTGAAAGGGTGGTGCTGACCTCTCAAGCATTGGGCATTAGTTTTAGCTCCATACCTGATGGGACAGGCACAGATGGCATACTGTAATCTTGATCCTGAGCAGGCTAGAGACTACAGTCAGGTGAAGGCCACTATTTTAGGTGAAGAGAGATGTCAGCAGCGCTTTAGAACACAGACCTACTCCATGGAGACATGACCTTAGCTGATGGCACGATGATTATAAGAGCATTGCTGGCTGTGGCTTCACCCAGAGGATCACTCCAGGGCTCAAGTTGCAGAGTTGGTCCTAACAGAGAAGTTTGCATCCATACTTCCAGTGAGGGTCCAGGAGTGAGTTCGCCGGATTGCGCTGAGTCGTTGCAGTGCAGCTGAGGGAGAATTTTCTCACAGCTGAAGGGTCACTGGAGATGGGACATGCATGGCCTCTGCCCGCTTGCCAATGAGCACCACTGATAGTACCAGATGCCTGTCAGCAGACACCAAACCCCAGCACATTTCCCATCATGATGGAAAATATATACACACCCCACTCTAGTGACCCAAGCTACCCGCATGTCAAGGGGAAGACCTTGGTAACACATGGGGTGAGCTCAGATGAGGTATTACCCAGATAACTGCCCAGTGATGAAAACAACCAGGCTAGAGCTCAAACACAGGCCCCACTTCTAGTTTAAATCTGCTCCCCACCAGGAAGAAGCCCACAGGGATGACCTCAGTAACCTGCTACTCCTATGGGAAACAGGGATACAGGAAGAAAGAATCCCCATTGATGGAATGCGAATACACACAGGTTTGGATAGCGGAAAAGAGGGCCAGTAGGAGGATTCCCTCCAAGTTGACAGTCCCCATGTGGGTCCAAGGGAAGGAGGTAATGGGGCTTGTAGACTCAGAGTGTAGCCAGACAGTGATACAAGGCACCCTAGGGTGGGTGGAGGGGATGATTTACTTGCAGTGCATACATGGAGACATAAAACCCTATACCTGTAGATGATTAGAACCAACAGTGGGGTCCCACACCTATTCATTTACACTAGCATTTTTAGAAAAAGTAGTATATCCCATGATATTTGGCCAAGATTGGGCCTTGTAATGTAATAATTGGAGATATACCAATCTCCTAGAACTGGAAGGGATATTGAAAGGTCATCAAGTCCAGCCCTCTGCCTTCACTAGCAGGACCAAGTAGTGATTTTTGCCCCAGATCCCTAAGTGGCCCCCTCAAGGATTGAACTCACAACCCTGGGTTTAGCAAGCCAATGCTCAAACCACTGAGCTATCCCTCCCCCCTTAAAACATACCACCTTTTTTTGGAAAATGTGGGCATCGATCCCACTACCTCTCGCATGCTAAGGCCTGGTCTACACTAGGAGTTTATGTCAAATTTAGCAGCGTTAATTCGATTTAACCGTGCAATCGTCCACACCAGGAAGCCAATTAGTTCGACCTAGAGGGCTCTTTAGTTCGAATTCGGTACTCCACCCCGACGAGGGGATTAGCGCTAAATTCGACATGGCTATGTCGAGTTAGCCTATGTGTGGACGGAAATCGACCTTAGTAGCTCCGGGAGCTATCCCACAGTGCACCACTGTGTTGACGCTCTGGACAGCAGTCCGAGCTCAGATGTTCTGATCAGCCATACAGGAAAAGCCCCAGGAAAATTTGAATTCCTTTTCCTGTCTGGCCAGTTTGAATCTCAATTCCTGGTTGGACATCGGAGCGAGCTCAGCAGCACCGGCAACGATGCAGAGCTCTCCGGGAGAGGGGTCCATGCAATCTCAGAGTAGAAAGAGGGCCCCAGCATGGACTGACCGGGAAGTCTTGGATCTGATCGCTGTGTGGGGCGATGAGTCTGTGCTTTTGGAGCTGTGCTCCAAAAAACGGAATGCAAAGACCTACGAGAAGGTCTCCAAAGCCATGGCACTCAGAGGATACAGCCGGGATGCAACGTAGTGCCGCGTGAAAATCAAGGACCTGAGACAAGGCTACCAAAAAATCAAAGCGGCAAACGGACGCTCCGGAGCCCAGCCCCAGACATGCCGCTTCTACGAGGCACTGCATGCCATTCTCGGTGGGTCTGCCACCACTGCCCCACCAGTGACCGTGGACTCTGAGGATGGGATAGTGTCGACGGGCAGTTTCTCGGCGATGTTCGCGGATGGGGAAGATGAGGAAGGGTTTGTGGAGGACGAGGCAGGCGACAGCGCTTACAATACTGCTTTCCCCGACAGCCAGGATCTCTTCATCAACCTCACAGAGATCCCCTACCAACCCTCCCCAGCCGTTAACCCGGACTCTGAATCAGGGGAAGGATCAGTCGTTAAGTGCTATAAACATGGAAACATTTATTTTTTTTAAAAACAGGAATAAAAACTATATGAAAAGAAGGTCAATGCATATGGGGATAGAACAGAAATCCTCTTGGGAGAGTTCCACGAAGCTCTCGTAGAGGTACTCGAAAAGCCTCCACAGGAGGTTCCTGGGGAGAGGTGCCTTATTGGGTGCTCCGTGGAAGCACACTCTTCTGCGCCAGGCTATCCTCACGTACAGTGGGAGCATTGCCTCGACGAGCATGGCAGCATAGGGCCCTGGTCTGTGCAGGGTTTCACGCAGCATGCGCTCTCTGTCTCTCCTAGTGACCCGCCTCAGGGTGATCTCGCTCGGCGACTGCTGCACCTAATTAGGGGAATTAGTGTAATGTTACTATTGGGAATGCTTCACTTTTCCTTTACATAACAATAAGCGTCGTTTAACAGCCACGTGGTGGAGGCTGCAGAGGGGAAGCATACAGGGATCTTTCCCGGGGACAGCCGCGAGGGGGTGGAACAGGGTCAGAGTTTATGCTTTCCAGATTGCCTGCAGCAGGAAGGCACTGCTATACATTAACTTTTAAGCAGCCTAAAGTTTACGGCTTACCAGGCCTGGCTGCTACACGGATTCTGCTGTCCTGCCCCGCTTGTCTGATCTCCAGTGCAAGACCCCAGGCAATGAAAGCGAATGCCGAAAATTCGAACTTGTCCTGAGAGCACATGAGATAGGTGCCGTGTATGGTCTTGTTCACAGAAACAGACTAGACTGTGTTCAGTGTTCGCAAACATGTATCTTTGCAAGGAAATCACTTCCTTTTTCCCATCACACAGCTGCGGCTCCTTCCCGACCTGCCCCGGCATCCCCCTCACAGAGGCTGGCGCAGATTAGGCGGCGAAAGAAAAAGACTCGGGACGAGATGTTCGCTGAACTGATGGCCTGCTCCAGAGCCGAGGCGGCCCAGCAGAGCCAGTGGAGGGAGACCCTCTCTCAGCAGCAGCGCTCACACAGCGAACGTGAGGACAGGTGGCGGCAGGAAGACCAGCAGGTGACTCAAACGCTGCTTGGCCTAATGAGGGAGCAAACGGACACGCTCCGGCGCCTTGTGGATGTTCTGCAGGACCGCAGGCAGGAGCAGAGAGCCCCCCTGAACTGTATCTGCAACCGCCCTCCCCCGCCACAAAGTCCTGTCCCCACCTCACCCAAAATCACAAGAAGGAGGGGTGCTAGGGGCCGTGAAAACTGTCACTCCACCCCAGCAGAGCGCTCATGTACCAAACAGCTCTCATTCCCTAAAGTATGAGAATTGCTTCCCTTCCTGGCTCACCCAATCCCAAATCCCAGTTTCATCCCCCAACTGTGTAGTTGAGTATTAAAAATAGTTTGCTGTTAATTACTGTTTCCGTCATGTTTCTTTGCAGAAGACTTTGTGTGAAGGGGGGGGAGGGGTTTGTTAATTGCATAGGACAGCCACCATTACCAGGGTACAGACATGGGGGCAGGGTCAACAGCAGGTCACACACAGAGTGCAGTCACTAGGCACCCGGGTCACTCTGGGAGGTGTCTGCTGCCCCAGGTCAGTCTGGGAGGTGTATGCTGCCATACATCCACAAAGCGCCTGGCATCCACAAATGGCAAGGCAGGCTGCCCTTACCATGCCCTTCCACCCTAGCCATGAACCTCTCCGATGCCCTGAGCCCCAGCCAGAGCCATCATCCCCCTACACCTACTCACCCTTCCCACGCACCCCTCACCCCTTCCTGCAAACCCACCCCTTCCTGCACACCCTCCTGTAATCGTCCTCCCCCCAGAGACCGCTGTAGGAGCAGGAGCCTGTCATTCCTTGAGTGTAGAAGCGGTCTGTACATCACTGCACACCGTACCCACCACAGTCTGCATCCCTGTTTGAACCCTTTACTTGAATTCGTTAGTAAAGAAAACTTTGTTAATTAACAATGTTCCAATAACTTTATTTTTAAACGTCTGTTGGAAGGGGGGAAACCTGGTGAACGGGGTATGTAACCGCTGAAAAAAGTCAATAGTAACTGAAACAGGGGCAGGTTCAGCTTCTCTGTAAAGAGACTGGACAGTCATAGGTTACCCTGCTCTCTGAGGAACCTAGCTTTCAAAGCCTCCCGGATGCACAGCGCTTCCCGCTGGGCTCTTCTAATCGCACGGGTGTCTGGCTGAGCGTAATCAGCAGCCAGGCGATTTGCCTCAGTCTCCCATCCCGCCATAAAGGTCTCCCCCTTGCTCTCACAGAGATTGTGGAGCACACAGCAAGCTGCAATAACAATGGGGATATTGGTTTCGCTGAGATCCGAGTGAGTCTGTAAGCTCCTCCATCTCCCCTTGAGACGTCCGAAAGCACACTCCACCACCATTCTGCACTTGCTCAGCCGGTAGTTGAAGAGCTCCTTGTCACTGTCCAGGGCGCCTGTATAGGGCTTCATGAGCCAGGGCATTAGCGGGTAGGCTGGGTCCCCGAGGATCACTGTAGGCATCTCCACATCCCCAACAGTTATTTTGTGGTCCGGGAAGAAACTACCTTCCTGCAGGTGTCTAAACAGACAAGAGTTCCTGAAAACACGCGCGTCATGAACCTTGCCCGGCCACCCGACGTAGATGTTGGTA
The DNA here is from genome assembly GCF_016161935.1 of Mauremys reevesii. Taxonomy (NCBI): domain Eukaryota; kingdom Metazoa; phylum Chordata; order Testudines; family Geoemydidae; genus Mauremys; species Mauremys reevesii. Next base: position 46,238,704 of record NC_052623.1, on the reverse strand, counting down.
AAACGTCCCCTATGGTCCACCAGTGCTTGCAGCACCATTGAAAAGTAGCCCTTTCGGTTAATATACTGGCTGGTCTGGTGGGCCGGTCCCAGGATAGGGATGTGAGTCCCATCTATAGCCCCACCGCAGTTTGGGAATCCCATCGCAGCGAAGCCATCTATGACGACCTGGACGTTTCCCAGGGTCACTACCTTTGAGAGCAGTAGGTCAACGATTGCGTGGGCTACTTGCATCACAGCAACCCCCACGGTAGATTTGCCCACGCCAAAGTGGTTCGCTACTGACCGGTAGCTGTCTGGCGTGGCAAGTTTCCAGAGGGCTATGGCCACTCGCTTCTGCACACTCAGGGCTGCTCGCATCCGGGTGTCCTGGCGCTTCAGGGCAGGGGACAGCAAGTCACAGAGTTCAAGGAAAGTGCCCTTACGCATCCTGAAGTTTCGCAGCCACTGTGATTCATCCCAGACCTGCAGCACTATGCGGTCCCACCAGTCCGTGCTTGTTTCCCGGGCCCAGAATCGCCGTCCCATAGCATGAACGTGACCCATTGCCACCATGATCTCCGTGGCGTGGGATCCCGTGCTTTGTGAGAGGTCTGTGCCACTCTGACACTTCATGTCCTCACCGCACTGCCAGAGCCTCCTAGCCCAATTTCTCAGCAGCTGACTATGGAAGAGGTGGACAATAAGGTGCGAGGAGTTGACAACGGCCATAAGTGCAGCGATGATCGCAGCGGGCTCCATGCTCGCAGTGCTGTGGCGTCCGCGCTGTCACTGACCAGAAAAGTGCGCTAACAGATTTCCCGCCGTCGCTTTCAGGGAGGGAGGGCGGGAGTGACGGTTGAATGACGACAGTTACCCAAAACCACCCTCGACACATTTTTCCCCCAGCAGGCATTGGGGGCTCTACCCAGCATTCCAATGGGAAGCGGAGACTGCGGGAACTGTGGGCAGGGGCGGCTCTACAAAGTAGGCTGCCCCAAGCAGCGCGGAGCGCTGCGCCGCCCTTCCCCAGTCCCGCGGCGGGTCCCCTCTTCCCGCGGCTCCGGCATCCTGGGGAGGGCGGCATTTGGCTCCGGTGGAGCTCCCGCCGGCATGCCTGCGGCAGGTCCACCGGAGCCCGGGACGAGCGGACCTGCGCGGTCATGCCTGCGGGAGCTCAACCGAGCCGCGGGAAGACGGGACCCGCCGCAGGCATGACTGCGGCAGGTCCGCTCGTCCCGGGCTCCGGTGGACCTGCCGCAGGCATGCCGGCGGGAGCTCCACCGGGGCCAAATGCCGCCCTCCCCAGGATGCCGCCCCAAGCGGGCGCTTGGCCCGCTGGTGCCTAGAGCCGCCCCTGACTGTGGGATAGCTGCCCAGAATGCACCGCTTCCAATGTCGATGCTTGCCCTGTTAGTGTGGACTCACAAAGTCGAATTAGTGTCCTTAGTGTGGATACACAAATTCGACTTCATAAGGTCGAATCCACAAATTCGACCTAAGTTAAATCGAACTACTCTTGTAGTGTAGACATACCCTAAGAGAGTACTCTACCATTTGAGCTAATTCCCCAGGCCTTCTTTCTGCAAATCATTCAGTCTTTGTTCCTCAGGTGTTTTGGTGTGTGTTGTTGTAGGGATAGAGTGAGGACCTGATGTGTTGTCATTTGTCCCTTTTTCATATCTTCCCTCCCACTGCTGGAAAGCTTTTTTGCTGTGATCTGGGTCAAACCATTCCCATTGTGTAGAGCTATCTCTGAGAGGTTTCTATTAGGGCTGTCAAGCGATAAAAAAAAATTAATCACCATTAATCATGCTATTAAACAATAATAGAATACCACTTATTTAAATATGTTTGGCTGTTTTTTACATTTTCAAATACACTGGACCCTCGCTAGTACGCGAGATTTGGGATCCATGCGCGGTACCTCGTTAACATGGGGACTGCGTTGTAGCGGGGACCACGTTAAAATGAATTGCAATTAAAGTAATTACATTTGAGATACATGGCCGCGACCGCGTTATATGCAAATTCGTGCTGTATAGACGTGCATTCTAGCGAGGGTCCGGTGTATATTGATTTCAATTACAACACAGAATACAAGGTGTACAGTGCTCACTTTAAATTTATTTTTATTACAAATATTTACATTTTAAAAAACAACAGATATAGTATTTTTCAATTCACCTAATACAAGTAGTGTAGTTCAATCTCTTTATCATGAACGTTGAACTTACAAATGTAGAATTAAATACAAAAAAAACTGCATTCAGAAATAAAACAATGTAAAACTTTAGAGCCTACAAGTCCACTCAATCCTACTTCTTGTTCAGCCAATCGCTCAGACAAACAAGTCTGTTTACATTTGCAGAAGATAATGCTGCTCGCTTCTTATTTACAATGTCACCTGAAAGTGAGAACAGGTATTTGCTTGGCACTGTTGTAGTCGGCATCGCAAGATATTTACATGCCAGATGCACTAAAGATTCATATGTCCCTGATACTTCAACCACCATTCCAGAGGACAGGCATCCATGCTGATGACGGGTTCTGCTCAATAACGATCCAAAACACAGCAGACCAACGCATGTTCATTTTCATCATCTGAGTCAGATGCCACCAGCAGAAGGTTGATTTTCTTTTTTGGTGGTCTGGGTTCTGTAGTTTCTGCATCAGAGTCTTGCTCTTTTAAGACTTCTGAAAGCATGCTGCACACCTCATCCCTCTCAGATTTTGGACAGCACTTCAGATTCTTAAACTTTGGATCAAGTGCTGTAGCTATCTTTAGAAATTTCACATTGATATCTTCTTTGCATTTTGTCAAATTTGCAGTGAAAGTGTTCTTAAAATGAACAACATGTGCTGAGTCATCATCCTAGACAGCTATAACATAAAATATATGGCAGAATGCAGGTAAAACAGAGCGGGAGACAGGAGTTCAGTCCCAAATGAATTAAGGTATTATTTTTTTAACAAGCATCATCAGCATGGAAGCATGTCCTCTGGAACAATGGCCAAAGCATGAAGAGACATATGAATCTTTAGCGAATCTGGCACATAAATATCTTGCGACACCAGCTACAATGGTGCCATGTAAACTCCTGTTCTCACTTTCAGGTGACATTGTAATTAAGAAGTGGGGAGCATTATCTCCCGTAAATGTAAACAAACTTGATTGGCTGAACAAGAAGTAGGACTGAGTGGACTTGTGTACTGAGTGGACTTGTAGGTACTAAAGTTTTATGTTGTTTTGTTTTTGAGTGCAGTTATGTAATAAAAAAATACATTTGTAAGTTGCACTTTCATGATAAAGAGATTGCACTACAGTATTTGTATGAGGTGAATTGAAAAATACTATTTCATTTGTTTATCATTTTTACACTGCAAATATTTGTAATAAAAATAATATAACGTGAGCACTATACACTTCATATTCTGTGTTGTATTGAAATAGATATATTTGAAAATGTAGAAAAACACCCAAAAAATTTTAATAAATTTGAATTGGTATTCTATTGTTTAACAGTGCAATTAATCGTGATTAATTTTTTTAATCATGATTAATTTTTTAGAGTTAATCACATGAGTTAACTGCAATTAATCGACAGCTCTAGTTTCTATTGCACACAGTTCCTGGGGTAATCCTTATGCATGTTTGCATTTCTTCAATAAGCTGCTAACATTGTTTGGCCTCATCCAACGTAGCACATTTGAAATACGGAGACATGGTCTATATGCCCAGCTTCAGATACAAAATGATACATGCATACAAACTGGATAAACACATTCAATAAATCATAACCTTTCCAATGATACCTTACATGAGCCATCTTGCATGAACTATATATCTTAGTCATACCATATTCATATCATAACCATATTTCCATGAAGAATATGAGGTGTAATGTCACAACCAGATCCAAAGAACCAATTGGGGAAAATGATCCAAGAATTCACTGCTGTGTTCTCTGCAAGTCATGCCCCATCCCACTGATAGAAAGGCTAACAAGCATTCTGGCACTCACACAGTGCAAATTAGGTTCACCAGTAGCACATGCTTCACCTGGAGAAGGTGAGCTTAAAAAGGTGAAGCTTCCCACAGAGAGTGGAGTTAAGTTTGCCTAGGATGAGAGGCTGCTAGGGAGTGTTAGTGAGCTCCAGTAGCAAGGGGAACCCAGCCTGAGGCAGTGGCTAGCCTTTCCTCTCTCCTCCACCCTTGTTTGGGGATAGATTGATTCTACAAGTGTGATATGGAAAAGGGGCCCTGCAGGATTACTCCAAGACAGCAACTCCTGACAGGATGTGGGGAGCATCGCCAGGGGCTAGAGGTAATTGGACTCAGAAAGGACCCCAGGAGTGAGCTGAACTCCCACCAAGAAGAGAGAGATTGCCCAGGAGTGGGGGCTCCTGCATGGGATCCAGGGGCAAGAGACTAAAAGAGACAATGGTCCAGCCAAGGCTGATGGTTGGCTGACTACTGGGGGGAAAAATTTGTGGTGGCAGCAACATGCAGAACCTTGAAATATTTTTTAAACTGAAATTTCAGGAACACACAAATCATGCAAAACAAACTGGTGTAAAAGTTCATGAAGAAATTTTGACCTGTGTTTGCCAACACTAATTTTGGAGTTGCCACCCAGATATGCAGCTTTCTTAATTTTACTTCCCACCACCTCCACCTGGTCAAATGAATACTATCAAGTAAACCAAATCTATTAATCAAACAAACTATTCTGGAATAGCATCAATAATTCTGTCAGAGTGTGGAACTTATCTAACTGTGTTTTGTACAGTGGCATGTAACACGTGGGTGGCATTTTAAAAGGGTGAACAACATCCCAGTCCAGTGGGGTTATGAAGGGCTTTACACATCAGTTAAGCCTAGTTCATGACTAGGACTCCTAGGTGCTATGGTAATACAAATAACAATAAATAATAATAAGCCCCACTTGAACCCTTACAAGTTGGTTTAACAAGGACTCAGCATTCAGCACCTTGCAAGGGCCCTCTGCATCAGGGTTAACTTCACTCTGGAAGAGAGATTCTTAGCCTAGTGCAGTGATCCCCAAACTTTTTACCTCGTACCCTCCCTTATCCCTGACATCCCCCACCCCTATAGCCGGGACCAGGAGCAGGGCCGTGGCTCCAGGAAGGGGAGGATGCTGACAGAGGTAAGAGAGCAGAGGCTGGAGCAGAGCCAGGGCTAGGAGTGGCACCTCGGCCGGGGGCCAAGGCCAGCAGCTGGGGCCCCGGGCACAGAACTGGATGGTGCTCCCTCCCTCTCCCCTGTGGGGACTGGCCTGGGCCCCAGCCATGCCCCCTCAAATGTTCCTCTGAACCCCATAGAGGAGCACACCCTACAGGTTGGGGACCTCTGGCCTAGTGTCTACCATGGATGCAAGGAGTCACAAGGCCTCCCCCACATATATGGAGCAGCTGTTGAGCAGCTCCATTGAGGTTACTTCCATCCCATGGATTTGCCTCTAAAATATTAGTGGTAATTAAAATTTGTTTTTATACTTTTGGGAGCATAGTTATTTCACAGAACTGTGACAGACCTGTATTGTTTGGGAAACAGTAGGTGGTGAAGTTTTTCCAAAAAGCAGTACACATTATAATAAGCCATACCGGACTCGGTGTATAGTTATGCTAGCCAGTTTGGACTTCTTTTCATGAAACAGGCCATTTGTGGGATGCATGACATCTTCTAAAACACCAGAATACTTCCTACTGCTCAGTGCACAGGTCTGCACTGGCTGCACTTCATTAAGTCCTTGCCAGCATGGTTTTCTGTGTGCGCACAGTTGTCTAAATGGAGAAGAGGGAAATTATAGGGGAGAGGCAATCAAATCTATAAAAAAAAAAGTGAAAACTTTTCTCCCTGTTTATAGCACCACCGCCTTCATAAAATCCCAGGTACAGAATGGCTGTCTAACAATCTGTTGGTTTTTAAATAAGCAGGCAGAGTTAAAGGAAGTGCTTTTTTAACTGCTGCCACAAAAATTGTTGACAGCTAAGTGACACTGGAAATCCATCAGGAGGGAGGTCACTGCAGAGCCTGTCAGTTTAACTCTTTATCAGAACTTGTTTAATGGGACTTTATGTTCAGCAATGCGAACTTTGAAATACCCAAGTTCAAATTTCACCTTCAGACTTCCCATCTGCTCTTATTTCATCCTCAAACTTTCCATCTGCCTCATCTAGGCCTTCCTAATGTGATGCCCAGTCAGACTGTATGGTTTTCCCAGGTGCTTCTGTCTTGGAAATTTTATGGGGTATAAGAAACAATAAAAATGTATGTTATACATGTTACCCGTATTAATTAATTCCACTGCACAACAATGTTTCTTAAATGATATTGTCCAGAAAGGCTGTTAAAATCTACTGTAGACAAATATGGCAATATTTTATTGCTCTTTAATGCCAGATGGGTTAGGAGTTCAGACAGACATTTGCGCTAATGCATTTTGCTTTTAGGCATTGTTCTGGGAAAAGTCAAAGCTTAGTGACAAAGTTAAAAATAATATACTACTTTGTCAGCTAGGAGCAAATACAAGGCAGAGATTATGTATTTCTCTACTAACTGGAATTGGGAAGGGGTGTGGGGAGGCATATACTATCATGCTATTTCACAAATCTAAAGTGAAAGCTTTTGTATGGTGGCCTCCACTTAGTACCTGTTGATAATGTATATATACAGTTCACCAAATTTTGACATATTTGGCAGGATCTGAGCAAAGAAACCTCCATATGTGGAACAGCCAGAATCACAATGAGCTGGGTAAAAAGCACAACAGCAGCTAAACGTTACTCCTGGCTGTAGCAGAGACAGAAAGTGAAATAAGCGGCACATGGCCATATGCTGTAGTAAGTATAACAATTAGCATATTAAGGAAATATTCAGCCTTTGTGGATATTCCTACTGCTCTTTGCATCAGGTGGCTGATCACAAAGTGAACAGAGACCATCAGAGCCCTACATAAGTAATGGGCTACTGACAGGAAACTGTATTGGATAATGGTTTTTATTATTATTTTTTAACAAGGGCAGATAACTGAAGACTTTATGCCAAACGAGTGAACTCTTCGGTATCCTTTTCACTGATGGGCAGAAGACATAGGAAAGAAGTGTAGATTTAGGTCTTAGTTGGGCCTTTGTCCTGCAGAAAAATGTGGAAAAGAAGGGGCCTTGCTTAGATTTAGGTTCCCCTCAAAGAGAGAGGTGCTATGTGTGTGGCGAAAAGAGTGAGGATTCATCGGTGTTCGGCCGTTCCCCTCAGAGAGTTGTTTCATTTCAGTTTTCTCCAGATATGACTATTGTAACTGGAGTCTCTCAGTACAAGTTTTATAGGCAAACCTAGATCCACTCAGTCACAGAGGATTTGTGAGGTCCTAGCAGGAATGAAGAGGAATACTCATTTAGATTGACCTTCCATTTCCCTGTTCCCCTTAGACCGCTCTTGGCCTCAGATTAATTTCTAATGGAGATGGGCATTTGGTAAATTGATTCTAATGAGCACAGCTGAATTAATAGTGCAGAAAAAGATCCACAAGTATTTGTGCAAACTTGATTTGATGATATGCACTTTATTGTTTTCTGGTAAACACTAGGCTAGGTAAGACTTTGTTCATAAGGAGTACTCTGGGGGAGCTTGTATTCCCATGACCTCACATGTTCACATGTATTTGCTCTTGGGATCTTCCCCGCTGGGAAGTTTTGTGTTTGGAGGATTTTTAATATTTTAGATATTTTTGGCTGTTTTGGATCTTCATACAATTTAATTATAATTGTTTATTTCATAAAATGTAACTGAGCCACCCAGCTGTGCACGTGCCTAAACTGCATGATCTTATTGCTGTAACCCTCATCTTTCCTCACCGCTATCCCTTCCTACTGTTTCTTACCCCTCACGCTCATTGTGTCACCATTAAATTAGAATGTGAGCTCTTCAGGGCAGAGATGGTGTCTCTTTATCCTGCAAGAAATCCATGTGCCGCAGACAACTGAACCACTTACACACAGACACATAAGAACTCCTGCCCTTCCTGCATTGCAAAAATCTAGGCTATTGACACTTGAGCTAATAGAGAATTACTTGAGGTATAACTATAGTAGATTCTTTAGGCACTGTGTGGGCCAGCCAGTGGGCAGCAACATCATTTCAGGACTACATAAAGCCAGTACATTATAAAAGTTAGCTATGCTTTGGGTGCTGAAAATAATAATAAATAATAATAACATATGTAGTTCATCTGCTGAGACACACAAGCATTGTATCATTGTAAAAGTGGGCATTTACAATAGAGATGTGATTCAAGAAAACGTTTTAAGCAAAACCAGCAAGTTCAGTCTCCTATTACACGTGGATTCATGTTATTTGATGATCATAAGTGCTCACACAGCTGCTAGGTATTTGTAATGATAATAGTGAGCCATGCTAGTTTCAAAATTTTAGCACATATGATTGTTTGTCCAGTAATTTTTACCAATAGTGTGATGTTCACTCTTCATTATTCATCATTCTCCTGGTTTAAAAAGTCTCTATCATCCATTCAGGAAAGAGAGACAATACCATGTGACTTACATGACTAATTTCACACCATGAATAACTAATAGATGAAATGACCAGTTTGCAACTAACCTATAGACTGAAATTTGCTTGCATTAACTATTCAATGAATATTTATGAGCAACAAATATATTCATGAACAGAAAAAAAGACTAAATTTACTATTAATATTTGCAATGAATAATTCTGCTTTGCTACTGGGGACATCTTGCTCAGGTCCAATCATTATCAGTTATTTTGGATTCCTGTAGACTAAATAATTATTTCAACGCAAATTAGGAAAACAATTTCAGATCAGGTGGTTCCTATAAATCCTCAGGTTTTTTATATGCTATTTGCAGATAATTTATTATTATTTGCTTGTGAATAAGCATAACTGATGAGCTAAATGGAAATAGGCCACAGTCTTGGTCTATTGCCATTTAGCTCATTGTTTATTAATAGTTCATCTATGATGGTGGCAGGAGGACTCTGGGGATTAGCAATGGGTTATGGAGCCTTTCACTTCTGACTGGTTTGGATACATCCCAGGTGAATAGTAGCCAAACATTGCTGCCATCTGTGGCTGATCATTGAGCTACAGTATCTGAAATGAGTTTGTGGGCATCTTTAAACATAGGAGTCTCCCACATTGCAATTATATATATTGCCAACTTGTCTCAAGCGTGCTGTGAAATTACTCCCAAAGGTGGTGAAAATCATACCACCTTAGGTGTTCATTTTAAAAATCAGCTGGACAAAGCACTAGAAAATACATTGTCGGGAATAATCCTGACCTAATAGATCTAATGTCTGTGATTCTACTCCTGATTATTAGCAGGTGCATTTTCATTCTAAAGCATGGGTTGATAGTACCTCTTTATCTGAAGCTGTATATCCATATCTGTGCTGGCAATACAGGGTTTGATGATTTTTATGTTTAAACAAGAAAAAATTAGATATCCCTTTAAGTCTATGCAGCTTTAGTACTTTTTGCCATCTATGAATGGCATAAGAAATCCACTGTGTGGACATACTTTTTCCTCCTTCTTGCAATGATTTAAATAAGTTTGCGATTGGTTTACATACAAACTTGCATCTAAAAAGCTAAACTGGTTTTCGCTCACTCCTTTTGTTCTTTCAGTGAAGGTTTGTGTGGAGACAAGGCCTGAGTCTCCCACAAAGAAACAATACTTCTAAAAGTAAGAAGTGTTACACTGGGTTACTGGACCAGGTTGTATGGTCACCAGTCTGTTGCAAGTGGACTCAATCACTGAGTCCCAACTGGGTTTAGGTAGAATTTAGTCACTGTTCCTAGCTCTGGAACTATAGAGCATACTCCCAGGCTCAGCTCTCTTGTCTGACATCCTTCTTTGGGCACTGCCATTCAGCCACATTAAACTCCAAATCAGTGTCTGAGACCCTCCAAGCCACCCCCCCCACACACACACACACACATTTGCTTACACACACTCTCCCAGAGTTCCACTTAAGCTGTGGTCACTCTGGGCTTCTAGTTTAACACCATTGGGGACAATGTGACAGGTAAGCAAAGGAATTTCTTAACCACAGAAACTTTACCCTCAAAGCATGTGAGAGTTACAGATCTTTGAAAACAAAAGACAAGTCCTGAGACACACCCTTTCTTGCTCTGATCTCACCCCTTCTTGTGGGGTATGACAGCATTTCAGGCTGGGCAGATTCCCTCTTGCTCTCAACCTCCTGCAAGTCTTCCTTTCATGTGGTGGTGGTGGTGGTTGTCTACCTGGACAGAGCAGCTCCTTGCTCTGTCTCTCTGACATGTGCTCCACTGGGAAGCTCTAGCCCTCCTCCAGTCATGCATGTTCCACTTCAATATGCCACCTGTGTAAAAGACCATTGTTCCATAGGTATGTACCAGGAGTTGAGAGACAATCAAAGTCAATGGCCCTGGACTGTAGTCTTCATGGATTCTCAGTGATAGACTTTCAATGAGGTTTCAAGCACCTTTCCTTGACAGGGCAGCTGTCTGGAATACAATGCAGTAAGCTTCCGGCAGCCAAGTTTAGATGTGTTCAGCATACAATACAAAATACAGTTCATAATTTGATACAGACATATCCTACCCTGCCACAAGAAATTTAGTAGTAGGCCATTACACACAGAGGGCCAACTCCAGATGAGAATTTGCCCTAACATGTCAGACTCACAATATCTTCACCACTTTGTTGCAACTGTAGAACAGCTTTTCTTGAGGAGTCAGTAGCTCTTCTCGTAACTGGGCAAGTTTGACTCAATCCCTGCTTAGTAGTAACCTCAGCTTTACAAATGTATAGTGTGAATGTTACTGCTACTCCTCATTCAGACTCTGCTCACCCAGTCATGAAGGAGGACAGGAACATGGAGTTGAAGAAGTCTCTGGCATTTTACCATTTCTGATGTCATAGTTGAATGCTCTGGCTTTCTTAGAACAGAAGAAACTTTGAGTGTGGGATTGTGTGATGGGGTACACAAACTGACACTGGAGCTCTAGATCATACAGCCCTGCTTTGCAATTGCTGCACCTGCACAGCCTGTACAAGCTGGAGTTGGCATTGAAAAAGGGAAGCAGAACTGCTTGGAGGAGGCAGGCAGAGAAAGGGAGCAGACCTCTGCTCTGAGCTCTGGGATTACCCAGGAGCTCTCATTGCCTGAGACCTGGCAACACAGCTAAAGCCTGCAAAGGAGAGACTGGTGACTGATTGTGAAGGTCAGAAACTTTATCTGAAGTTCTTTAATTTACCGCTGTGAAAAAGGGGACTTAGGTAGGAAGTGATCCAGGGAGGCAGCTGTTTAGCACTCCCAAGTGCAGAATTAAGCTGCCCATTAATGGGCCCTGGATCAGAGCCCTGTGGAGCTGGTGGGCCTGGGCTCCCCACCAACTCCAAAAGACAAGACAACAATAGGAGCCATTACCTCAGTGGAGAATCCAACTTGAAAAGACCCCAAATGTTCAAGAGCCCAGACCCCAAATCCCCAAACTAAGGTGAAAGCCCTGAAGTGCATGCAGATGCTGAAAGACTTCTTCTTGATTTGACATTCTTTTGGTATACCCCAAAAGGGGTGGACTGGAATGTGTAACCTGGCCAAAGATGCTGAGCCACAAAAAAAGGGACAGACCCCACAAGACAGAACTAGAACTGAAAAGGGAGGCTGTCTAGAAGCAAGACAACCTGCCACACCCTTTCCTGAGCACTAGGCACCACTGGTGGTGAGCAATCCCCTTTACAGATTGGCAAAAATAGTATTCTCCCTTTCCCTTTAATAATTGATCATCCTCTGCTTCTTTGCAATTTTCCATCTGTTGTTGCTGGAGAACAGCTCTCTTTTCACTTGACCCATGAAAATCTCATCCCTAAAGCTCTGTTCCACACAGTGCACATGTCTCTCTCCTTTCCTGTCTCCCAGCAAAACAAACAAAATGAAAAGCTCTCTCTTTTGAAAAAGAAGTCTGGCTTTCTCAGTGTGTAGGAAGGCAAATTATAGTTATACTTGCATGCTATACAGTCTCAAATTTCACACAGGAAATCAAAATCTTGGAAAGCACACTCATAGCAACATTGTCCAAAATAGTCATTTGGTAACTTCTTGTCATTTAGGTTTCCATTTGGGAGGCCTAAGATGGCAAAAGGAATTTGTAAATTCAGCTACCCAGAAAAAAGGAAAGAAGAAAGCTACAGAATTTGACCCACACGCTGTATAGAAATGAAGCAAAATCTATTTGAAGACATCCCAAATCCTTGTTTGTCCCACCCCCTTTATACCCTGCAGAAGCCACTCTGACACAAGTCTCACAGGTGACAGGCCCTTGTAGATGAACTCTAAAGTCTGTGAGCAGGTGACCTTAACTAACCATTATTTTAAACTATTTGTCAGAGGTGCCTAGACTCAGGGCCGGTGCAACCATCAGGCAAACTAGGCAGCCACCTAGGGCGCCAAGATTTGAGGGCGCCAAAAAGTGGTGCCCAAAATGTCTGGGATGCTCACCCGGTGCTGCGGCTTTGATCAGCTCCAGCTGGCCAGGAAGTGATGTCATTCCTCTTCCAGCTGCCGGGGCTGCTGTGCTGCTCTGGCTCTTCCCCAGGTCCCCCGCCCCTGCTCAGCCCCACCCCGCCTCCACTCCCCCAAGCTCTGCAGCAGGGCCAGGCCTGCCCTCACCGGTGGGGGGAAGTGCAGAGACCCGGCCCCAGCCGCGCCGCCGGTGAGTGCTGGGGGGTGGTTCCCCCCTGCCCTCAAAGCCAGCCCCACCCCCGCAGAGGCCTGCCCCCCCACGGAAGCCTGGGGCACCCCTGCCCCCCCCCCCGATGACCCTTCCCCCAAAGAGGCCTGGGGCACCATGTCCTCCCATGGGGGGGCGGCGTAGGGCCCCAGAATATCTAGGGACGGCCCCGGTACCCACCACCCTGTCTCCAGCCAGCCCCTGCTGCACCCCCTGCCCGCCTCCAGCCAATCCCACACCCCTGTCTCCAGCCAACCCCACACCCCCTGCCCTGCCCACAGCCAGCCAACCCCAAACCCCCTGCCCTGCCCACAGCCAGCCCCACATCCCGTCTCCAGCCAACCCCACACCCCCTGCCCTGCCCACAGCCAGCCCCGCACCCCCTGTCTCCAGCCAACCCCACACCCCCTGCCTTGCCCACAGCCAGCCCCACACCCGTCTCCAGCCAGCCCCACACCCCTGCCCTGCCCGCAGCCAGCCCCACACCTCTGTCTCCAGCCAGCCCCACACCCCCTGCCCTGCCTCCAGCCAGCCCCCCACCCCTGTGTCCAGCCAACCGCATACCCCCTGCCCTGTCTCCAGCCAACCCCACAACCCCAGCCCAGCTCACAGCCCGCCCCCCACCCCAACTCCAGCCAACCCCACACCCCCTGCCCTGCCTCCAGCCAGCACCGTACCCCCTGTCTCCAGCCAACCCCTGCTGCACCCCCCTGCCCTGCCCACAGCCAGCCCCACACCACCATGCCCTGCCCGCAGCCAGGTCCACACCCCCTGTCTCCAGCCAACCCCTGCTGTACCCCCTGCCCTGCCTGCAGCCAGCCCCGCACCCCCTGCCCTGCCTCCAGTCCCGCACCTCCCGTCCGCAGCCAGCCCTGCACCCCCTTGTCTCCAGCCAACCCCTGCCGCACCCACCTGCCTGAAGCCAGCCAGCCCCACACCCTTTCAGGTTATTCATTTATTTTCATTAAATATGTAGACTAAATAATGAAAATAATAAATTTTCAAGCCGAACATGTATTAATTCTAATGAACAATGCCATATTATGCAGTATTCATTTTTGAAAGTTTATAATCAATGCTCTGGGAGGATGGGTGGAGGTGGAGGGGCGCAAGGTGGAAGTTTTGCCTAGGGCGCAAAGTATCCTTGCACCGGCCCTGCCTAGACTGTTCACATACATTTCCCATATTTTCTTATAAACCTAAAGAAATTCTAAGAAAAGCTAACACTTTTCAATATTAACATTCCCAAGTGAATCCCTGTGTAGCTTTTCTTGCTACTGAGTTCTACTTACATCTCTGGGTAATGTGCTAGGTTTAGCAAACACCTTGTTCGCAAATGTCAGATCACCATATTAGGTCATGAGGTTCAAAACAAATTCAGCAGGCCATGAATCAGTTGTGATTAGCATATATTGTATTTTTAGTTCAGAACAAAGGTTGTTTTGGTAGCAAACATCTCACGAGTTTCAAAAAATAACACTGACTCTGGGTTTTAAAGGTGAGCTGAAAAACAAAACAAAAAACACTGTATCCTGTACTGTTCTTGCATGACAGATAAAAATGGTCTTTCCAAGGATTTGGGTGTGTGAAGGGGAGTTGTTTTTTAACAAAATTATTTATTTTTTACATAGAAATAAAAGTCCCTGACTTCCCTGTTTTTGCTGAAAGATTTTTCCAGAAAGAACATCTTGAAAATCTTTCAAGGACCTGAACACTTTCAGATTACCAAGGAATCTACATCCCCTTCCAACTCATCAAGCGCTGGTAGAGCTGTATCTTGGGCTTCAATTTGGGATGAATTGCATCAATTCTGGGAGTTACACCAGGGATGAATTTGTCTTCTAATGTTCTGTTCCGGATGCATGAGGAAAGGTGTATTTTTGTTACATTACAAGTATGGGCATAAGCTTTCGTGGGCTAAAACCCATTTCATCAGATGCATGCAGTGGAAAATACAGTAGGCATGAAGTTGATGGATTTCCACTTCATACGGCTAAATTCAGTGCCTTGCATGGTGACAGGTTTCAGAGTGGTAGCCGTGTTAGTCTGTATCAGCAAAAAGAACGAGGAGTACCTTTTCTACTGCATGCTTCTGATGAAGTGGGTTTTAGCCCACGAAAGCCAATGCCCAAATAAATGTGTTAGTCTCTAAGGTGCCACGAGGACTTCTCATTCTTTTTGCTGATACAGACTAACACAACTACCACTCTGAAACCTATTACAAGTATGGTTGTTCATTCTTGTTTCATTAGAAATAATAATTGTTCAGTTATATTGCAAATAAAGACTATGGTACAGAGATAGGTTGCACAAATGCACACCTCACTAACCAGGGTGGGGTCAAGGGGAATGGGGACACCCTCCATGGGAAAGGGGAGATCTTGACTAGAAGCAGCTGAATCATAGATTATTAGGGTTGGAAGGGACCTCAAGAGACCATCTAGTTCAACCCCCTGCTCAAAGCAATCCCCAAATTGCCCCCTCAAGGATTGAACTCACAACTCTGGGCAGGGCCGGCTCCAGACCCCAGCGCGGCAAGCACGCGCGTGGGGCGGCCCTTTCCTGGGGGTTCGGCAGGCTGGGCCGGCGGACCTGCCGCAGTCATGCCTGCGGGAGGTCCACCGGAGCCCCGGGACGAGCGGACCTGCCGCAGGCATGACTGCGGGAGCTCCACCGGAGCCCCGGGACGACCGGACCTGCCGCAGGCATGACTGCGGAGGGGGCGCTCGTCCCGCGGCTCGGCTGGACCTCCCGCAGGCATGCCTGCGGCAGCTCAAGCAGAGCCGCCGGACCTGCGAACCGTCCACAGCCGCGGGAGGTCCAGCCGAGCCACACGACCAGCGGACCCTCTGCAGTCATGCCCGCGGGAGGTCCGCTGCTCCCGCGGCTCCGGGGCGCCTCCCGCGCATGACTGCTTGGGGCGGCCAAAAAGGTAGAGCCGCCCCTGACTCTGGGTTTAGCAGGCCAATGCTCAAACCACTGAGCTATCCCTCCCCTCCCTAGGGCTTGACCCACCCTCACTGCCATTGCCATTGCCATTGGGTATAATGCACGGTGCGTGGCCCTGTGACTGGCTCCCCTCTGGTGAGGCTGCAGGGGAGTGGATACAATTTGCTTCCCAGGAAGGGTAGCTACTTCAGGCTCCCCACTTCAGCCTCACCCATATCTCCTCAGCTTGTTGCTGGATCTCTGGTGATGCTGAGGACACATGACCACCAGTGCTGGGGTCTGGAAAGGATTTTCCCCCCATATGGCAAAACTGGCAAAATGCTGTTTGAGTTTTTTCACTTTCTACTCATTATCCAGGTGGTCGACTTTTGGGGAGTTTAAATTACAAGTGTCACAGGGCTGGGCTTTATGGGAAGGGGGGGGCTGGTGTATGGGATGGGGGCTGGTGTATGGGATGGGGGCTGCCCAGCAGCTGGATTCTGTGGGGAAGGGGGCTGGTGTCTGAGGGGTGCCCTGTGGCTGGGCTCTGTGGGGAGGGGGAGTTGGTGTGTGTGAGGGATTCCCCATGCTGGGCTCTGTGGACGGGGCGGCTGGTATCTGGGCTAGGGGGTGCCCTGTGTCTCAGCTCTGGGGGGAAGGGGGTGTGGGTGTCTGGGTTGCGGGGTGCCCCACAGCTGGACTCTGGAGGTATGGGAGTGCAGGTATCTGGGCTGTGGGGGGCCCACACAAACTCCTCCAGCACCCCCCAACTGGAACTGGGGTGTAGGAGTTTCTTCAACTTGCTACTCCTGGGGGAATATTTTTTGCTGTAGTCTGTATTGTTGACATACTTGCTGACAGGTATTTTGAAAGAAATTGCCAAAATAATTGAACCTGGATTAATTATACTATTCTATTTTGACAAATAAAATATGCATAATTTTAAAATATTGTGTGCAGATTTTTAAAGTTTTTGGTGCAGAATTTTTTATTTTTTTATGCAGAATTCCCCCAGGAGTATGTATATGCTACATTATAGATCACTATTAATCGAGAGTTGAATTCATACAGTGCAAGTGGCCTATACAAGGCAGCTTTGAAACACTTACAAGAAGCTCTGTCCTGAAAAGTGACCTTAAAGATAGCATTATGGATATCTGGAATGTGCCTCTGTAATTTATATATCAAATGTACTCAATTTTCAATCTATCTTTCTTGCACATTATCACCAGTAATAAAGATTCTGCAAGCCAAACTGGACCATCACTGACATCTGTGCAAACAATTGCCAGCACTGGGCTTGCAAAGGTGTAACTAACTGGACTTAGTGAGCAGCTATGATGATGAGCACAGAATGAGTAGCATCCATGTCAACCTTTCTTAGCTGTGCTTGCCCTGCAGGTTAACAGCAAGGAGAAAAAAATTACAAACTTACTTTTGGCACTAAAATGCTCTGATAGACTCTAATTATACTCCTGATGCAGATCTGTAGCATCAGTAAGGTCTCATTTTTACAGCTATTTTTGCTGTGCAAATGCTTAAGTGTGTGCAGGGCCTGACTCGGGCTCTCTGCATTTGGGTGAAAAGAGTAGTGCACCCTGTGAAATACTTCAGTCAAAGTATCATGAGTCCTAGAACAAGACATCATATGCAACAGAATGGGGAAGAGGGAATAATATTTTTGAAATTAAGGTCTTCCCGGGGAGCATGGTAGCATGGTCAATGGCTTGGAAGCTCCCAGAAATTGATTAGCATCTGTGGAATGATTGCCAAAATAATTGAACCTGGAGTAATTATACTATTCTATTTTGACAAATAAAATATGCATAATTTTAAAATATTGTTTAGTGATTAGCATCACTTTAAAAGGTCCTTTACACTACTTTACCAGTACATTTTCAGTCGCTTTATGGCTCCTTTACACCACCAGAGGAGACATAGTGTAAGTGAGAATTCAGGCCCCAAACCTCTTTTCCCACTATTTCTTCAGCTTTGTGTGGGTTTCTTCAGTACAGAAAGTATATGCTGTTTTAATTTAATGTGTCCTTAAAAGTCTTAAAACAGGACTTCTGCGGATCACTGATTCCAAGAATTTGTCTGTAACACTATAAAATAGCATTATTTATGTTCAAATACTGTTAAAAACACAAAGATTTGCAAGTGAATTTGAATTATCATAAAGAATGATTGGGCCTTAGCCAGAACTTGCAAGAAATGAAAGAAGCTATATAAATGAAAGAGAAAAGAATCTGCCTACATTTTCTCATGACTTTCCTGATTACTCAGCATTATCTGCCAGAATATTGCATCATGGCCAGACTTATGCTCCTATGGAAGGCGGACGGGGTGAAATTCACCCATGCGCAGAGAGTTAGCATATGGCCTACTCACCACTAAGTCCTCGGGGTTTAAATGGGACTTGCACACATTGTGCCTAGTGAACAATAGTGAATGTCAAACAGGATGCTGCCAGCTTTGTTTAAATCTTTCTTGTTCCAAAACTATTCGAGAAACAAGCAATTATTTCCAAAATTATATGCTAAGAGATCAATTTTTATATTTCAAACTATCAGGGCAAACAGTTAGCAGAGGCGTGGTTGTCATGAAGTGTTTCATTCTAGTTCTAATAGTCTTGTTAAGCTTTTGTCTTGAATTTAAACATATTGAGTCGTAAATAATAGCATCTGTGGAATGAAATGCTGTGTTAGCATCACTTTAAAAGGAAAATACCATATTTGCCTTCATGTAAAAATGGCTGTTAGTAAAAATCTCTTTTGTTTCCCTCATTCATGCTCTTCTGGGCTTCTCTAACAGAACCCTCTGTTATAATGTCACACAGAGTAACTAGGCTGTAATGCCAATGGAGGCTGTAATGCCAAAGAAGAAAGCTACCAAAGCAGGCCGGTAATGTTAGTAGTTTGCTGCAGCTGAGTGGCAAAAATGTTGATTGTTTTGCATTTCCTTCCCAGAGTAATCACTCTATAAAGTAGCTTCCTTCATGTGGCACAGAGCTCTGTGAGGGTGATTTTTAAAATTACCAGTTGCTCTTGGAATTAAATCATCATGGATTTGGGATGCAGTGTTTTACAAATCCTTCAGCTTTCTCTGAAAAAATGCTAATGCGTCTCTGGTTTTATTCTTCCAGTAGGCTAAAACATCTGATAGGGCCAATGTATAAAATGATTGATAACTATCAAAAGAAGGTAAATGTCTGAAATTAGAGATAAATTGCACATGTACTCTTACTTCTGCCATTGAAATAGGGACTGCTCCTGTGAGTAAGGTGGAGGGGGGATTTGGACCATATTTGTATAGTTTATCCTGCTTGAAAGATCTGATTTTCAGCACTGTGCTAAGTGCTCATGATTTATTTTGGTGATTTTTTTTTAATGCAGCATAGGAGTTTTGCTGTGTGAAATGAACACAAGTCTAAATATTGTCCCAAAGCTCATATGGAGGGGTCTCGGTGATGACATTTTTTGAAATAAAGGAATCTCTTTTTTTTTCCCTTAGGTGACTATAGTTTGTTGGCCAGATCCTGTGCCATTGCAAATCTACCAGAGGGACCCCCTCATGTAAGTAGTTAAGACAGCTTTAAACCTGCATTACACATGTGGAGCACAGCAAAGCAGCTTTACTGGCACTGAGATCAGGCTCAATACTTTTAAGGAGATTAAGTTCTTTGTAGATTCTTAACCATCTCTTATGGAGGCAAGTGCCCACTGAAGTCCCATTTCATTCTTATATATATCTTCGGGAATAATAAAAGTATCAGAGGGGTAGCCGTGTTAGTCTGGATCTGTAAAAGCAGCAAAGAGTCTTGTGGCACCTTATAGACTAACAGACGTTTGGGAGCTTGAGCTTTCGTGGGTAAATACCCACTTCGTCGGATGCATCTGACGAAGTGGGTATTCACCCACGAAAGTTCATGCTCCCAAACATCTGTTAGTCTATAGGGAATAATTCAGTGTATTCATACTATATATCTGACCTTTTCATAGGGATAAAGTCACTTGGCTTTAAGCACTCTGCTTCACTAGGCACTGAAAAAGATACAGCTATCATTGCACTCTTTGTTGCATAAATGTTATTACAGAAATTAAAAGCATATAACATTTGTTCCTACTGGAACAAAAACTAGGTAAAGAATTTAAAATTACCCCCAAATGTAAACCCCAAGGTCTATATAGTATCCTGACTAACTCATTTTCCACAAGCATGTGCTCAATGTCTTTTTCTCTTAAAAATCTGGAAAAACAACTAGATCTAATGATCTATATAGGGACTTCAGTCATAGGCATACTGTTGGAAGAGGAAAACTCTATTGGTAGTGGCTTGGGTCCTCTTGTGCGAGAAAATATTTCTTGTTGACTTGTATCAAAAGCAATCTGTTTTTGTCTTTTTCCTGCAAGCCACCCTTGCTGTCTCCTTTGCAAACTAATATGAAATTTCACAAGACCACACACTTGTCTTTTCCATGTTTTTTTTCCCCTCTTCAGTTTTTCAGAAGTCCTCCAAAGGGAGAGGAACCTTGGAGAATTATTTCTTTCCAGAATGGCATCTGAAGTAGAATTCCACTGTTTAAATGCTCTTTTGCTCTGGCCACTTTCCATAAGTTCCATCTTCACATTAGAAGTTTATCATCCTGCTTAAGCTGGAACTGTGTCCAGCTGGGGAGCTGCCATTCACTTCATATTCATCTTACTAAATATTCAGAGAACGAATTTAAACAGCTAAAAACGTGTGGCTCATAATACACAGCTTGAATTTATGGTAACACTATCTGAATGTTAATAAGGAATTTGCAAGCTATAAAGATGATTATCTTTGTCCTTAAAGATTTATGTCCTTGCCCAGGCCATCTCCATATTAGTGATGATAGGCTAGGCAATCATTTTCTTTAGAGTTGCCAACATTTTTCCTATTCTCTTCTTTTACAAGAAAATGCATAGAGCACAAAATTTTGAAGAGAACCTGAAGTGAAAAGAGTGATTGTGATCACTATTATTTTGTCCATGGAAAACATAATTTTCAGGAAAGAAAGGTTTAAACCCCCATATGACACAATGTAATCTTGACTAGGTTAGGCATGATTTCTTTAGAAAGACCTTAATAATTTTCTGAAGCCTTCTCAATCCACTGCTAACTTCACACACTCAGCAGCAGACCTTCC
This sequence comes from Mauremys reevesii, assembly GCF_016161935.1. NCBI lineage: Eukaryota > Metazoa > Chordata > Testudines > Geoemydidae > Mauremys > Mauremys reevesii. Next base: position 46,217,840 of record NC_052623.1, on the reverse strand, counting down.
AGTGATCTGCTGCACACCATCTATCCATCTCCTCACTGATCATCACCTGCTATGATGACCCACCAATATTCCTTTCCTAATAACTTTCTCAAGTTCATTTCCATCTCTACACCTGATGTGGCCAAATATATAAATTTGTCCCTGTTGCTTTCTGAGAGCAGAGTCTGCTTCTCTCCAATAATATTTCTAATATAAGAGTTCATCATCTTTTCCATCCAGGAGATACAGAAGAGTCTTCACCAGGACCACAGAAGCTTCAGTTTTCTTCCTGTCAGCAGCATTAGTTTCCTAGGATTCACATCCATAAGTCGCTATTGAAAAAATTAAATTTTTTGCCAGTCGAACCTTCATACATTTCAAGATGCCATGGTTTTTCCACATTTTTGTAAAGGAGACCAGGGCTGAGCAAGCCTTCCCTAATCTTCTTCCAATTTCTTTGGAGCAGCCTCCTTGGCTGGATATGTATTATCCCAGATAATTAAATTAGTCTACTACTGCTGCTACAGATTGACTGTTAATCATGATCTTGCATCCTGTTGTTATTGATTGTGTCAACATTAATGCATTTAGTTTTCTCCATATTTAGGAATAGTCCATATTCCTTACTAGCAGATTTTACAGATTTCAATATTCATTTTATAGATTCAATGGTTGCAGCAAAAAGCATCATATCATCGGCATATCTGAGGTTGGTTAAGAAATGTGACCAAAGGAAATCCCACCTCCTTCCACTTTATCATAACCTTCTGAAAAGATCTTACAAGTATCTTAGGGTATGGCTACACTTGAGAGTTGCAGCGCTGGTGGAGGCTTTCCAGCGCTGCAATTAGTAACTGTCCACACCTGCAGGGCACATCCAGCGCTGCAACTCCCTGGCTGCAGCACTGGCTGTACACCTGGGTCTGCTTGGCATATAACGATTGCAGGGCTGGTGCTGCAGCGCTGCTCGTAAAGTGTGGCCACACACCAGCGCTGATATTGGCCTCCAGGGTATTAGGAGATATCCCAGAATGCTTTTAACTAAATTACTCTCTTTGTTTTGTTATGATGCCTCTCTTTGTTTTGTTGTGAACTCGGGGCTCCGGGAGCTGCTTATCTAAAAAACAAACACAGCTCCTGTTTGCTGTGATCAATCTGTAACTGACTGTGAACAATCAATTGAGATAACCCACTACCTTGCTGTGAATGAGTCAGGCAGGCAGGGGGATGAGTGTTTGCTTGAGGAGAGAAACAGCGGGGGCAGGGCGGAGAAAGGGAGTCCGTTGGAGCAGCTGCTTATCTGGTCTGCAGGCTGTTTGCAGTTAAGAGTAAGGGGTCGGGGAAATTTTCAGATTTTGCAAGGCAGGGAGCTGATACACAGTGTCGGCTCCAAAAATCCACTCTCTCTCTCTCCCCTGCTCCCTGTCACACTCCACCCCACCCCCCTCTTTTGAAAAGCACGTTGCTGCCACTTGAATGCTGGGATAGCTGCCCATAATGCATCACTCCCAACAGCGCTGTAAATGCTGCAAATGTGGCCACACTGCAGCGCTGGTAGCTGTGAGTGTGGCCACACACCAGCGCTTTCCCTACACAGCTGTACGAAGACAGCTGTAACTCCCAGCGCTGCACACCTGCAAGTGTAACCATACCCTTATTTTCATTGCTTACAAACTGTTTAAAAAAAAACTAAGAAAGTACAGATCTTACTTTAGTGATATGTACATTTTCACCTGACTTCCCCAAATTGTCTGCAGTTATGTGTGATCACATACATTTCTGTGTGAAAATGAGCATTCATGCACAGAAGTCAGAAACTTGTTCATGCAAATGTTTGCATAGCTAGTTGTGCAACCACATTTTTAGAGACTATTGAGATTTTGGTCCTTTTGGAGCCATCACTTAATTCCCAGTACCTGTGTTGGTGGTTTGTTAAACTTTTACTGCATTATGTAAGGTACTCAATTAAGAAGAAATACTGAGGAAACTTAATTCAAAACTTTATTCAAAAATGTCATTTTTGTTTATTTTAACTGGGATACTCTATTCAGCATACTGTCATGTGCTAATTACTCATTCTGAATGTTTGAAGTTAGTTAGAAGAGAAATTATGCACTTGAGAGCCCACTAGCCCATAATCTTGGAAGCAAGGGTGGGAGAACGGAGGAAACCTCTTGTCCTATATATGAGAAGTCTTCCACCAACAATGTCCATTTACCTACATGGTAGGTGTCATCTTCCTGGGAAGAAGCTGTGGCCTGCTATCCTACTGGAGCATCTTTGGTAGATAAATTAGTCTCCCCTATGGTGTCTTGGTGGGAATTCCAGGCAGGGCCTCTTTATGAGAGAGCTGGACTTGATATAACCACAGATTTTGTTCACTTAGCCACCATTAACTGGAAATGAGAATACCATGTAGTCAGGAAGAACTTGAGCTTTGTATAAACATACAAAATAGCTGCAGCTGCAGTTTTGCAGATAAAGATAGAAAGTAAAAATTGGAAGAACCAGGAGAATGGGCAGAAGTGTGGATAGCTGACCATGGATCTAGATGTTCCTGATAATGAGGTTTTGCTGATCTTATGACTAGGGGCTGCTTGCTGATGTTAGGAAAATTAGTAGTTTGCAAAGGGTTACTATGAATAATGTGCTTTATTTTGAGCAACCTATAAAAAGATAAGTCACAGTGTGCAAGTTGGAGAAGTTCAGAGATGTTTTCTATGAGCTTGGAGGCAAACAGCCCACTACCCAGTGGTTAGGAGGAAGGCTGACCACTGGAAACCTGCCTCTGACCACTCAACACCATCTCAGACTTTGGGTAACTATATCTGGGTTGCTCTAGACTATTGGCTATTTTAGATGTGTGCTGTAGTCCTAATAAATGGATTTGGGCAGGGGGGGGTTGAAAGCACTGATGTTGTGTGCCAACCATTTATCAGATGGAGGAGCTGTGTCCCAACTGATTTATTCCTGAAACCACTTGCAGAGGGGAAACTAGAAGTTATCATAGCTGCAGATTCACAAAACCCTGAGTAACACCTCTGCCTCCTTCAAATCCTGGAAGTTGTCTTGGGAGTGGGCAATAAACATGAAGAATGGGGTTTCTGAATACCTCAATGTACGTTGTGGGTTTCAGAGCCTTACAGGAGTTGGCCCTATCATTCCTAATTGTCTCCTTGAAAGCATTAGGATGGAAGTTAAAATCTGTGATGAAGCTGACAAAATCCAGCAAGCACAATTTCGCTGGTTTGGACATAGGCAGAGAATGAATGAGGAGGACCTGGTGAAGATAGAATGGCAGGAAAGAGACCCTGAGTTAATCCAAGGATGTAGTGGATGGACTGCATCAAAGAAGATAGTAAGCAGGTGAACCTAGGTGCTCCTTCAAACAAATGAAGATGGCAGATAATTGTACAACAACCCAATCCCAGATGATGGGAGAAGGGGAAGAAGAAGTATTTGTAGGTGTATATATAATATCACCTTTAAGCTTTTAATACAAGGGTCGGCAACCTTTCAGAAGTGGTGTGCCGAGTCTTCATTTATTCACTCTGATTTAAGGTTTCGCGCGCCAGTAATACATTTTAATGTTTTTAGAAGGTCTTTTTCTATAAGTCTATAATCTTCAACTAAACTATTGTTGATTGTAAAGTAAATAAGGTTTTTAAAATGTTTAAGAAGCTTCATTTAAAATTAAATTAAAATGCAGAGCCCCCGTACCAGTGGCCAGGACCCGGGTAATGTGAGTGCCACTGAAAATCAGCTCACGTGCCACCTTTGGCATGCGTGCCATAGGTTGCCTACCCCTGTTTTAATACTTGATTCCTTAGTTGCAAACATGAGGAAATTATGATTTCCTCCAAATTGACCAGATACAATTTATCAGGCTACCTGCACAGGACAGGTACTTTTATTTTAAATATCAGTGATATATTTAATTTGGTTGAATATTTTCTAAAATTCATCGCCCTTGGTAAAATAAAATATATTAGATTTGATGTACTTGGATACAAAAACTTTCATTTTGCCAAGATTACATTGTCTGAAGTCTCAGAGTGTACATTATGTTATTTGAGATGAAGGAAAAAGTTATTTGTGGTGCTTCGGCATGACACATGATGTAATTTTACATACTATCTGCATGTGTTGTATTAGATTTTGCCAATACAGGCATCTGGTATCAATGTTCAATCTGGAATTGGTTCAATAGAACCTATCAGTACTGAAGAAAACTAAGCATACAGGTTATGTAGAAAAAAATGCCTTAATATTATTAGTGCTGTCCTATTTGCTTTATGTTCTCAATACATGCTATATTTTCAGATGAACTAACTATATCTTATGTTTTATTTTAAAGGAATACTATCAAGGATATTAGACCCAAAATTGACCCATCTTAAAGTATTTACAATATACAATATAATGTTTCCAAATATAAATTTCTGCTGGTGGATGTGATGGGGAAATTATGACAAGATCACTCTTTCTGGAAGGATAATATTTTTTGTTCTTTTAGCAGCAATGAATTAACAACTCAACTCTATCTGGTCAAAAATGCAGAAAATCTTTTGCAAATAGCTTTTATCAAAATTAAAATATTCATAAATTGTTGACCATTTTATAAACTGGTTGAAAACTAGCATATCTATTGGTCTATCTCTCTGACTTGCCCCATTCACACAGTATCTGAGTACCACAATGCTGCCTTTCGAACTGTGCAATCGGTTTTTATGCAAGCTCCGCAATTATGGTTCCCTCAGTATGGGTGTATGAAGGGTGGAACAAAGAATGCAGAGCCATCCCCAGTATTGCCAACCCTGAGCTTTCAAATATTATGAGTCAGGCCATAAAAATCATGAGGTTTTTAAAAAATATATTAAATTTAGGGTTGCTTTTGTTTGCCTTCTAGGTTTTGAGCCTTTAGATTACACTCACATCACATTTTTTAACTTTTCCCCATAACCATGAGGGCTAGAAACATACTTTTTTTAAATGAAAGCTGAGAGTCTTGTGTAATCACATGACTCCAGCAGCTGGGGCTTTCACAAGAACACTAAATATTGTGAGACTCATAATAAAATCACAAGCATTGGCATTCCATCTTACACAGTGCACTCACCTGCTTTAGGAGTCAGTCATAGTTTAGCTATAGTCACCAGGAAGCACAAAGCTACTGCTTCTGCTGGCAGCATTAGAACTCCCAGATTGCTGGTCTGCGCAAGCTGAGGGTAAGAGCACAGTGTGGTCTTTTCTCCAGGAAGGCTGTACACATTGCACCTGGGTGGCAAAACCTGTTGTAGAGAGAGAAAAGGCATTTATCTTCACAAGTTAAGGGTCAATATCATGACATGCATGTTTTACAGCTGCAGTCATGTTATGACAAATTTTATCAAGAATAACACCCTACCTAAAACTAAACTAATATGTGTAATACTTAAAATAGTTGAACAGCAGTACAATAAAAGCTGACATTTTGACTTCTATCTCATTATTTTCAATGAAACCCAGGAGTATTGAAGCAAATGGCATATGATGCACAAGCTAAGTGCATGGATAGGTTTCTGTGTTAAAATGTTTAACAGAGTCACCCACAAAGGAAAATTAATGAATGGAGCATCTACCAGGTCTGAAGTATGATTTTTTTATTTCAGCGGGAATTAGAGAGAGAATTGGCCCAATTCCATCCTCACTTTTATGTGGGACTCTTTCTCAAGTCAGCAGGCGATACAGTCCTGTCAGTGCAGACAGAATTGTGTCCACTGGGTCTAATTCATCCCAGATGTAGGTCACTGGAAATACAATGAATAGATAGATTTGGCCTACTGCTTTGGTACTGTAAAGTGGCAGCAGTTGTTCTAGCTGACATTAGCATTAAAAATATTATATACCAGTTTAACAAAACCTGACATATCTGTTTAAAGTAAAGTCTATAACTTCTGTTTAAATTATCTAACCCACATCATCTCAAGGGGCAATTCTGCAGTTTCAGAAAATTGATTGCCCTGCAAAAGGCATCGTATTTTCCCTCATTAGCTTTGCTTGACAACTACCTGGTGGCCTATGCTTTTGTTTACCTTTTCTCCCCCACTCGTCTGATATGAGAAAATGTACATCTTGTATACTCTTTTTCCAAGGCCTGCCTACAGAAACTTGATCTAGCTTTCAATTTCTAGATGTAGAGAGACACAGTGATAACTCCAATGACTGAGCAGTTCTTGGAAATCAGTAACTGCTCGCACAGAGCTTTTGAATGATCTATATTTCACTGTACAACACGTGTTGATCTAAGTCATGATTATAACAATCACTCATAAGAGTTATAGTCAAAAGTCACTGGAATAGAAGCAGTAGTGTGCATTCTGTTTCTACTTGTAACATATGGGCATTTCAGAATTCAACAGCAAATGTTTCCCTTTTCCTTAATTCTTTTAACTCAACGTTTTTCCCTCTTAGGATGCAATATTAAAAATAATTATTTCATTCACAAATGCTTTCCATGGCAAATCCTTTGACACACAACCTAGAAGGCTCAAGAAACAGCACAGTAAATAAAAGGCAAGGTGGAGAGGGGGAGGTTACATCAGAAATAGCTGTGATAATAGACGAAATATATTCTCTTTCAAAATCTTGGAATCAGCATCAGACTTTGGGTGATTGAATATGAACATGTAAAGAACACAAAGTATTGGTGGTTAGACAGATGGTAGGGTGCTTTTCTAAGCCCTCCTTCTCCTCCCCGCCCCCCTACCTCCAATTCCACACTCTTAACTTGTTAGTAACAAGGTGGCTATTCCATTTTTTTCCAGAATGAGTAAATTTACATGGTTCGTGTTTAGAAATGAAAGTTTTAAAATATGCATTTAATTTAAATGGCTTTTAAAAACATATGATCTGAATTGAGAAGTGCAGATGTTAATGATAATAGAAATCAAGCAGACTCTGGAAAGGACAAAGAGTTTTGTCCTGACTACTCTGCATTTCTGACTGTCTTTGTCTGACGTTTTCTTTTTAGTCACTCCTCTAGCTAATTGCTTTTCTTTGTTAGCTTTAAATGTATTTGCACACTTCTTGTACTGTGCTGAGACATTCCCTATAGGTGCTTATCAACAAACAAGCTAAGCTGAGCTGCTAGCTAAAAGGAAGAGGAAGTGAGCCTAACAGTTTCTATCAATGGGTGTAACACATCTGGTGAAAATACAGTACAAATAGGAATTTTAATATTCCACCACATATGCCATAAAATGGCACTGGTATATCTGCTATATACACAAAAACTTACATATATACATATAGGTGCACTATTAAAGGAGAAGGATGAGGTAAAAAAACTGCCTCAGAATTAAATATATTATAAATCACTGTGTCCTCACAAGCCAATCAGCAAGCAGAATCCTCTCATGTTCTAAAGGCACATATTTTGCTAATGTGTCATCTTCAAAATGCTGGGAGAATCCTTTACTGGCTGGTGACGGGTTGCTCTCCCTGCAGGTGGAACATTCCATAATAGCTGAGGTGTTGGAACCTTTGAAAATATAGTTTGGAATGATTTCATCTCGGTTCATAGATGCTGTTGGGGTATGATAGTGTCCACTTGCAGTATGGGTGCCAAAAAGAGCTGGGATTTGCTTTGCAGTTCTCTTATCTATACTGCTCATGAAATAACATTCCCACCATCCAAAAAGGCAGTGCTAGAAGTATGATGGAGCTATATTCTAAAAATCTACTTGTCCAGCTTTATTTTCCAAAAATGTATTTCTGACTGTTATATTACTGAACATATTTTATTATTTTAATTAAATTGTTACTTGGTGAAATTTGAATGGGATCAGCCAGATCTTCAGTTAATTAAAGTCTAGAGAGCTGTGTAGGTTCACATCTAGCCCCACTGACTCAACAAAGAGCTTTCCATGAATTCATAAGATGGAATAGTCCAGACGTGATTTAGTGCTGGTTTCCCAATACTGTCTCTGCCCCGAACCATAACACAAGATGAACAAGACCTTTAGAGTAGCAAGAAATTAGTCAATTTTCCTAAATTTAGGAACTGGCTGCTCCAAACTACATCTTGACAGTTGCATCAATAGCACCTAATTATGGAGGAATGGGTGGCTTGAGGCTTCTCTTCTCCTACATCTCTCTCCCTCAAAAGAAACCATGAATGTGTGGAATGAATCCATACTGATCCCTGGTCATGGTATTGGAAAACTCATGCCATTTGCCACTTACTGTGGCTACAATGAGTCATGAGAAAAAGTCAATTATTTATTTGTGAAATTCCTACTGGTGATGGGGTGGAGGCCACATACTGTTCAGTTCTCAAGTTGCAGAATGAGATAAATAATGTGTTATATTTATCAAATGATAATGAAGTCAAGAGAAAAATTGAAAAAGAGGAGGGAACAAATACATTCACTGGCTGGGAAGTTGCTTAATGTTTAGAAGGAGGGAGATTCCCCTGGCACTTCCCACAGCCTACAAATAAATCACCATGAGAAGATGATTCAATGTTGTGCAAATTCAGTAATATTTCAAAAAAGCATTTAAACAAATATTAAGTTAAAAACCTATGAGAGAAGAATAAGAAGGGGAGATGAGGGGATAGAAGGCAAAATGAGAAGGAGGCAAAAGAAAAGGATACAATTTTCAAAAGCGTCTAGTGGAGCTTAGGCAGCTTTTGGAAATTTTTACCCCCAGAGCATAAAGTAGAGATAAAAAGATCAGAATGGCCATCTTTCCATATAACTCAGTTGCAATAGGATATCCCCAAATATCTAATCTATGGTATATATCCCTTCTGGATCATGGACACTTATGGCTACCACAAATACTGTGAACATCTATATGGTGGGTTTACAGATTACATGCTGTCCACTAGGAATTCAGGGAAGATCAGAGGGCTTGTTTCACTTTAAATGGCAAGGTGGAATAAATAAGAATTTCAGGGGTAAGAGCCTCATGGTTTATCTATGAAGCAACCTAGTCTGGATGGAATTTTAAGGGGTGTGGGGGAAATCACAAAAATCCTCTCTCTAATACTTTTATTTTGCTTCAAGGCAAATTGTTTGTGAAAACTTTCCTTTTGATTTTTGTTATCCAAATAATTCTAGCTTAAATTGGAACGCAGCTATTAATCTGATAATGACACGGCTGAGACACATTCTCTGCCGATTGATCTCAAATGACTTACAAGGCTTTACTTTACCTCATTGTCTGCATTCCTTTCCAGCCAGGAGTTTTGTCAGTATTTCACACACACACAAAACCCCCTGAAATGTAAGTATTAAGATGATTACTATGTACCTGGAAATATCCTTTAATTTTAATTTTGTTTTATTTTATTTTTAGCTTCAAAGCTTTCCCAGGAATGAACACCTGTCTTTCACAGCATAACAAGAAATAGTCAGGTACCTCACATGCTTTGTTGTGTCAAGTCCTCTAACAGGTACACTGAGTATAAGTCACATTTTAATTAATGATCAAAGCAAGGACACCTGTAAATTTTGGTGGTGTTTTTTCAGTTCCTTGGTATCAGGTTTATCCATTGGAAAATGATTCCTTTGATAGATATCCTGCTGACATCACATATCTTTCATGCCTAGATATCATGGTGACTGGAGCCTGACAAATGCCTAAACAGAACCAATAGAGTTTTCTCCTTCCTAAATATCAGTTTGAGCATTGAAACCTGTATTAAAATTATAAGCTATCACTTTAGAGTCTCAGGGTTTTTTCCTGGTCCTGTTTGCAGACTGTATGTCAGAGTGCAATGTAGGTCTAGCAGCAGTCAGTCTGCAGTGAACCAGCCTAGAGTAAGATGGAGTGAGCTGTGTCTCTCAGCCTACTTTGTCTCTCTGTTTTGAGGTTCTTGTGTGGTAGGGTTCTGAATTCTAAGAAATAAAGTAACTGTTAGGTTGCAACCTTACAGAAAGAGTAGTTCATGTTTTTATCTAACGCCTCTTTGTGTATGCTATGAACATAACAATGATTATGGGCCTTCTTTAAGGTCTGATGTGAAGAGGCATAGTAGTGGTTTAAGCATTAGATTGCTAAACCCAGGGTTGAGAGTTCAGTCCTTGAAGGAGCCATTTAGGTATCTAGGTCAAAATCAGTATTTGGTCCTGCTAGTGAAGGCAGGGGGCTGGACTTGATAACCTTGCAAGGTCCCTTCCAGTTCTAGGAGCTAGGTATATCTCCATATATTATAAATGTGTGCAGGCCCTGCAGAATGTTCCCCTATCTCCCCAAACCCCCAGTGGGAGCAGCTGGTGGTAGAGGGGTGAAGAAAATGCCACTCTGTGAATTCTTTCCCTTATCCCAAAAACTTGTAGGAAATCCTGGCCCAAATCAGCATTAATTTCCATGGGGATCAGGGAGGAAGGAATCCTCTCCCATCTGAAGTGTGAAGAACTGGGGCAGCAGTTCTGCATTCACTACTGCAGCCTGGGGGGTTAGTTCAGTACTTCCACACAGTAGTGGACTGACAAAATCACAAACCTCCTGCCACACTGCCATGGATAGCCAATAAAAGATATTACCTCATCCATCCAGATTATTTCTTTCATGTTTAAAAGATGACAGGACTTATTCTTATTTACACTAAGCCCCTCTTACACCACTCTGGCACTGTAAAGAGGTATTAAAATAACTGAGAAATCAGGGTGATACTTTGCTATAGGCCAGACTACCTTAGTCCTGATGTAGTTCCACTGTAATAAATTAAACTATTTACAAAGTACTAATCAACATAAAGATGACAGAACCTGGTCCCTAGAAAGTATCTTTGTGCTCTACATAAATGTTCCTAGTGACTCATCCAAAAGTGACTAGTGATTTTAGGTGTCTAAACCGAAACACCTTAAACAGGGTTGACATTCAGAGCATAGAACACAACAGCTGCCTAAAAGCATGCAGTAATGCTACACACCACTTAAGGTCAGTCAGTGAAGAAATGTACTGTATCCAAATTAAACTTCATGTAATTTGGGAAGGGAGAATATACCTGAAGAACAGATGATCTTTGAATTTAAGAACAAGTGATTCTGTTTATACAAATTCTGTTTGTTTAATTTTATGCAGTTATGGATCAAAGGAAACTTCACTCTAGAAGTTTGTACCTAAGGTGTTTACCTTTCCGTAATTGGTGATTTTTATTCACTGATATGTGAAAACAAGTGTAATATCCTCAGCAGGGGAGAAAATTCACTAACTTGATCAATAAATAAACATAACTTTATAAAATTAATTTCTAAAAGAAAATAAAGATTAAAGATTATCTTCTATAAAAAGTAGATACTGTAGAATGTGTTTCCCCAGGAACCTGGCGAGTCAAGTAAAATATCATCAAATAGTCATAAACATATTATAAGATCTAACATAAAGCCTCAGATCAGACCAGCGTCATATGGCCTAGAAGTAATAGAGAACCTCGTATTCCTTAGACTTCACCCAACTTGCTGGAGATCAACCTTTTCCTGCAAGGGAAGAAAAGCAAGGCTTGAAGATAACTTTCACCTCAAGAGGGTTATCTGTGTGTGATTATAGGGTGAGAATTCTCTCTCCACATATCATGTTGGGATGGGGAAAAATAAAACCATACTCATCAGGGAATATTGCCATATGCTTTTTTCATAATTGGGAGCTACCTATCTATCCAGATACTTACATAGCCTTTATCACTGTAATAGAGCTCAGGGGCTCACAATCATTAGTGGATTTTATCCTCACCACATCCCTGTGATGCTGGGAAGTACCATTATCCCCATTTTACAGATGGGGAACTGAGACACAGGATAGATTAAGTGACCTGCCCCAGGTAACACAGGAAGGCTGAGATGGAGCCTGGAATTGAGCCCAGTTCTGTGGAGTCCTAATCTACGAGACCATGCTTCCTTCTCAATTTGACCTGACCTAACCTGAATCACGTATCCCATAAATTGTTCTTATCCAAGGGCCTCCAGTAATTTTTGGTAAAGTTATTGCCAACAAGCTGCAAGAAGGCACTTCGCAGATATAGATTCCTTGCAGCTGAAGCTGCACCTCTGACAGAGTGGCTCTGGTAGTCAGATATTCTAACTTTGCATCCATCATGCAGGATTGAATCCAGGCTTTAGGAGTATTGAATTTGAAGGGCTTGCAGAAAGCACCAGCTGTCACCAAGAGAATGACAATAGCAACCTTTTTATTGGGAGGAAGGAATGACTTGTAGGTAAGGCACTAGACTGAGACATGGGATGGGGATCAGCATTCAGTTCCTGGCTCTGCCACAAGTGTCCTGTTTGAATTTGGACAGGATTATTTCCTCATCTGTAACATTGGTATGATATTACTTCTATTCTGTCTTGTCTGTTTACACTGTAAGGTCTTTATGGCAGGGACAGTTTCTCACTATGTGTTTGTACAGTGTCTAGCACAGTGGGGTCCCACTCTCAGTTGGGACCTCTAGGTGCTACTGTAATACTATAACAAAGAATAAGAAAACTGGATCTGGGTGTGCAGCAAGAACAGTTATTCTATTTGAGCTTAAAATCTTAGATCATGAGGCAAACCCACAGCCAGACCAGCGCTGCTCACTCGGCTACAATGACTCACTCCTGGCAGCTTTCCTACCTCCATCCAAAGGGTCTCCCATGAGACCTCTGCAAGCTGCTGGTCTTCTACCAGGATCTCCTCAGGACCTGGAAGCTGATCTCAGTGACCAGGTCCATGGCAGCTGCCAAGCGGCAGGACCTCCTTGTGGAGCCCCTGCTACACATCTCCCATCTTGATGTACAGGTGGTGGAGTCCCCCTTGGTCCGCCAAAGGTTGGTCTTGGCTGGTACCACCAGGATCAAAGACTTCCAGGACTATGACCGGAGCGACTGGGTGGAGTCCCTGCACTCAGCCAGCACCTGGGGCTCTCCATCTCTCGTGTCCCCCGGCATATACTCCAGGAGGTGAGGGCAGCCTTAGTGCCTGCTTCCCGTGCTTTCCTTGAGTGGGACCTGCAGGAGGGTGTTTCTCACCCACCCCTTGTCCCTAGCCCTCCAGACCTCACCATCAGGCCCCACAAGCCTCCCCAACCGCTCCCTCCACACCACCTAAGCTGGCTGCGTGACAGGCAACCAGCCATCTCCGAACTGTGCCTAAGAAAGAGCTGTATATACTTGTGCTCCACACTTCCTTGTGTCCAACCCCAACACCAAGTGGCAGGACTGCCTATCATCCCTGGAGGATGCGGAATCCCGGTCAGTCCATATTCCACCCTCGTCCCATGGCCTGCCGGGGATGTTAGTTAGCAGTTCATTCATGGAGCCGTGCGCTTGGGTGTGTACCTGGCATGGCTCCTCCCCCAACACCTGCCCTTTCTGTAGCGAGAGGAAGAACCTGGCGCACATGTATGTTGAGTGCACCAGGTTGCAGTCTCTTTTCTGGCTCCTCCAGAGCCTTCTCCTTAGTTCTGGCTGAACTTTTCCCCACATTTCCTGATCCACACACACCCCATCCATGGCCTTCAAGGAGTAGTGGGCGCTGTCCGGGGTTCTCTGCTCATTGTCCCCTTCTGGCTCCTTGCTTTTGACCATGTGACCTTCACTCCTATTACTGTTCTTTCATTAGTTGTCCCCCGAGATTATTTGAGTCTTGGGTCCAGTAGCTCCTCCCATTAGGCTGAGGGAGGGGCTTTAGATATGGGCAGAATTTGCCCATCCATTCCCCTAGAGCCTCAATAGATACAAAGACCCACTCACCCCTCCATCAGAGCCTGAAGTTACCCATCTCTCAGGCATGGTGCAGCAAATCAGCTGCACTGACTCATCCCTCAAGCAGAACCTGCAGTGATTCATCCCTCAGGTATGCTGTAGTAGCCTATCTCTGGGCAAGGCCCAGGTCAGATGACTCCACTACCAGAGCTGCAAGTTACTCTATGCACTACTCAGTAAGGAACTCTCCTGCTGTCTCATGGTGTTAAAGGTACTTTAGGCTTCCAGCCTGCCCTCGATTCTGTCCCTATTCCTGCCCCAGCCTTGCCCGAGCTTTGTTTCAGCCCACTTCAGCCTTCTCCATGCCCTCTTCCAGCCTTGCTTCTGCCCTATTCCTGACCCACTCCTGGTTTGTCTCGTCTATACACTCTGACCTCCGTTCTGAATCCTGGCCTGTCCCCAGACCCAAACTTCAGTGCTGCCATTGGCTCAGTCCTGATTTTATATCTGTCTTCAAGCCTTGGCACCTGTCTTTGACCACTGCTGTAACCATCTGGCCCAACTATCTAGAACTCAGCACTTGACACAGGCAGCTGAAATGTTTACCCTTTCAGAGGGTTTCTTTTTAATCCAGAGTTCACAGGAGGTTTTTTTTATTTTTTGAATTGGAACCAGTCCCAATTCCCTGGTGGAGCAATACAGAGCTAGCAGACATACAATTTATCAGCCAAGTCTCTGATACTGAAAGAGGAGTTGTTAACTAAGGCTAAGTGATTCAGCAAGACATTAATATCCTCAAAGGAGTCATATTTGGGCTTCACTGATTTGGCTAGAGAGGCAGCTCTGACTAGCATTCCAGTTAATCCAGTGAAATAAGAAACTAATGTAAAGATTTAGGTTGTACAAGTGGGAGTAGAATTCACATATGCCACTTTGCTGCTGAAACAATTTAAGAATAGAGGTTTAATTCATGAAGAGGGATTTTAAATTCCTATCTTATATTTTATTCACAAGACAAAACCCCTATAAATTCTGCTGCAGAATTTCTCAGTTGTACTTTTCCAACTTGAAAGTTAGGCATCAGTCTGCCTTTGATATCCTGCGTGTAGCAAAGATTCCTTGATGGCAAGCATGCAATACAAGGAGAATCATTCACTGCTGTGTTGTCCCACCATTCTCCCTGTAATTGTGTCAGTGTCCTCCATTTCTACGGGACTGCTGGAAAAAATATTCTCTGCAAATGGATTTTTGACAGTATTAGCTAAAACTAAAGCTTCCCTCACCTCGGTGGAGTTAAGGGTGCTCAGTACGTTACAGGAGTTGGCCTAGATACTCTACCTCCTTTGCGCTAGACGATGAGATCTGTGAAGGCTTAATGACTCAGGCTTTATAGGCAGTGAAAACTACAAACACTGTGGAGCAATGGCTAAACCCCACAGTCCTAAGCCTTGACATAAAGCCCGTTGACAGCAGTGGAAGTCATTTGGATCAGGGCCATCGTCCCCAAGACAATCGAGGGAAGCCATCCAGTTCTAAATCTCAGACACTTAATCCTGTTTATGAAGACTTGCCCTATAGTAATGAACGGTCTGAAAAAATTAAAGTAACTTAAGCTGTAAACAGGCCGGATTTTCTCACAAAAAAAGGCCTCCTCTGCATTCCCATGTATCCAAACTATAACAAATTCCTAAGATTCTCTTGGAAGGGAGTGTTATGCCGTCAGGAGGTAATGACGTTTGGCCTGTGCACTGTCTCGAAGCTGTTTACTTACTATAGCTGTTTCCTATAAAGTCTCTGCTGCTGCCTTTACACTAGGAAGCTGCACTGCTGCAACTTACACCACTGTGACTGACACAGAGAAAGTGTAATTGTGCAATGTGACCAGACTAGCCACCTGTTTCAATGCACACACTGCTCAGTAGGGTGACCAGATAGCAAGGGTGAAAAATCAGGACGGAGTGGGAGGTAATAGGCACCTATATAAGACAAAGCCCCAAATATCAGGACTGTCCCTATAAAATCAGGACATCTGGTCACCCTAGTGCTCAGTGTCCACACAGCATACTGCTTGCAAGTGTTGCATAGCCTGTGAAGTGTTGCACCTGGTCCATAATTTCTAGCACATCTCCCTAGAGCAAACACATAATGTCTATGGTATATAATGTGTATCTACACCTTGTCACATTTTTGGTTTGTTGCAATAGATGCTCTAAAAGGTTCTGTCCTGCCTGAGGAGCTACGTGTGTGCCATAAGGGACAGGGGCTAAGTCCTCACAATGGGAAGTACTGTTGCAGAGAGACACCATACTCATACTGAGCCCCTGCAATATCTCCATATTAACCATCTCTGGCGGGGTGATAATCAGCAACCACCTGATCATTGATATTGCTTCAGCCTGGAGAAGGCTGCAGGCCCAGCTGAGGGCAATTATACACTTTCTGTTGGGGGCATTATGAGCACCTGGAAGACAATCACTGGGCTAACAAGGTAACTGGGTAGAATATAAGGGAAGGAAACAGGAAGCAAGGGGAGCTTCAGAGGTGCTCATAGAATGAGCCTGGGCTGGGGAGTGAGGGCTATAGGGAAGTTTACCTTTGCTCTAAGCCTGGGTTGCGTGGTATCACAATGCAAGAGGGAAATAAATATGCACTTTGGTGTAAGATAAACAGCCCAGTGTGTGTTTGTGACTCAGAAACCAACTGAGACTAGCCAGGCAGTGAAGTTCACTGGGTAGTGACAGAGGCATCCTGTGACACCATCCTGTAAAAGTTCTTCTTTATTTAGGACCAAATCCTGAGGACCTTTCACAGGGTCAACCGCTGACTGGATTTTCTAGATCTCTGCAAAACTAATAGTTAGTGGAGCCCATTAGTAAAGCTGAACTTGGCTAAATAGACACTGAAGTGGGGGGAAAGGGATTTTTTTGTATCTTCAGTATAAAAATGTTGTTCAAGTAAAATCTAGTGCAATTGCTGATGTGGGACTCTCAATAAGTCTGTGGCTGCATGTTAAATGTACATTCTTCATAAATTAAGCTTTTTAATTGCTGTTTTGTTCATATAACATATATAGCGAACTAGAGATATGTCTAGCTCATTAAAGTCAATGGAAGGTTCCCATTGACTTCACTCAGCTTTAGATGAAGCCTTAAATTATTCTATAGGAATGGTCCAAACACTGCAGCTTCCAATAATGTCACTACATTCTATTCATTACTATAGGGAGTCTGGATGTAGCCCTGAAAAACTCACTAGTTTTATTGTTGCCATGTTTTAAAAAAAAGAAAGAAAGAATCATCTCAAAAATACACTGGGCAAAACTGTAGGTCTCCTCTACATATCAAATAGGATACCACAGTAATAAATGCCTTCTTGTCTTTTATCCAAGGATGATACTTACTCAGAAATTTTTGACATCAGCAAACTCTGAGTATCAAGAATTAGAACCTGCAAGGTTCCTAAAGAAATCATCACACAATGCTGGAAATTATTTTACAAAACTGTCATGCTTTTTACTCAAAGTGCTTAACAAAGGCTAATTATCATTATGTCCCTGTAACAGACTGGGAAGCTGAAGGTTGAAGTGACTTGCACAAGGTCAATGCAGACCTGGAAATAGACCCCACATTTCCTGATTCCCAAGACAGTGCACAAGCCACTGGACCACACTAAGTCTCAAACCTATACCTGTGTTTAAAAAAAAAAAAAAAAAAAAGCAAAAGTTCAACTGTATATTATAACATCATAAAGCAGGGGAGTTAGATTTCAAGAGAGACGTCTTCATGCATTTCTGTTATTTCAATGGGGTGGTGTACTTGCTGGAAGAAGAGTAGGTTTTTCTGTTGGCAAAGAATTTATTGTGACTTTATTTGAAAGAGAAGATTTTCACTGTGGTTGCAAACCAGAAAACATTTCAGTGGCTTGGAGTAAACTGCAGCTAGTCCCTTGGCATTGCAGCTTAACAGCCACAATACAACTGTGATAAAGAATAAACCAAACTAGGAATTAAAATAATTGCCTGAACTTTAAACATTTTTGATACTGACATTTTAAAGTCATACAAGACAACCCAAACAAAGTGGATCAATGTGTAAGTGGGTCACAGTCTAGAGCCTGCTGCTTTTCCACAACTGCAGTGTAAAATCCCCACTTCACCAATCCATTTAGGATTAACTCAGCCACAGATATAAGACACAGCTAACTGCGTGCCAGAACCATGGGGCTGCAAAAATAAGCACATTACCCAGCCAGCTAGCTCTTCACTTGGAGCCTGAATGTGTATGTTGGACTCATCAGCGAGGCCAGGATGAGTCAGACAAAAACTTAAATCAAATTTTGCCCCACACTGCCAGCAGGCAACTTTTGTTTCCGCTATAGAAGCTGATGAAACATAAATTAACATAATGAACAGTATCGCTTCATTATGACTTCATTCTATACACAAATAGTGGCATATTCTTTGTCATTGGTGTGTGTGAAGGGCCGTATCATGCCACTTTAGAAAATAATAGTGTGCAAGTGAAAAACTTCTGCATCCTTGTTTCAATGGCTAGTTGTCATTATTAGTCCAGCCCAGGTTAGTCAGTGTTCCACTTCCTACTCATTTTGGCCCTTATGAATTGCCTTATGAATTTCTATATTCCTTACTCTTCACTTCATATACCAACCCAGAATCACTTTCCTATGTGCCCTTCCCCACACTTTGAGTCCATTCTTCTCATCTCACTCATTGAAAATATTAGCATTTGAAGCACAGAAGCAAGCAGAATATCAAATGATAATCTGCCATGATGGCTCATCAAATGTAACATGTGACAAAAATATCATATACCATTAAAGCCAAATATCTTCTAACTCTATGATAAACTGCCAATTAATTAACACTCACTGTCATCAACAGATTGGATTTCAATGGTGGTGACCATGGTAGGCTAAAGGATAGCACAATGAAGATCCTTGGACTTAAAAATGTCTAAAAAGTCTCCTGTGCCACCCAAGGACTTTAGTTTTTCAACCTCAGTAGAGCATAACTGAGGCCATGTCCACACTTACCAGGGATCGATGCTGCTGTGATCGATGCAGTGGGGGTCGATTTAGCGGGTCTTGTGAAGACCCACTAAATTGGCCACAGAGCGCTCTCCAGTCGACTCTGGTACTCCATTGGTTATTTACACAGCTGGAGTAGTGTAACTTAGGTTGACTTACCTTGATAGTGTACACAAGGCCTGAGAGTGGGAACTTCAGTGCAGTAGCATCTATCTCCATAGCCATGAGAACCTTGAACTGGGCAATTTAACAAGCCACTATGCAAACTGTGGATTAAGGCCAACATTTCCAAATGTGGGTGCTTAAAGCTAGCCTCCTAAATCCATTTTTAGGTACCTGAACAAGAGGTCTGATTTTCAGAGGTGCTGAACATCTACACATTCTCTTGAAGTCAAGCTGACAAATCTTCAACTGTATATTTTGTTGGGGGGAGAGTGGGAAATTAGCAAGAGTTGTTGCAGAAAGAGAGAGAGTTTTAAACATCAAATACATTCTATAAATACCCTCCCTAACAGGGTCAGCACCTAAGCCAATCTTTCTCTCATCATCATATCATCAAAACTTTGCAGAATCACTGAAGTTAAAAGGGCCTACTGGGTCAACCAGTCTATCCCCAGGGTCAACGTAGGATTGTTCCCAACAGTATATTTTTGAGTGCCTTGATATTCAGTTACTTTTCTCTAAAATCTGCTGGAAGATTGTTTGACTAAAATAAGACATGCAGTAATAGATAGTGCAAAATTACCTATTTCTTTTAGCTTTATCATGATTCATGGCCTGGGTCTACTTCTCTTCGCAGTAGAAAGAGAAATGTAAAGTGGGCCTATGATGTTATTGCAACAGTACAAGTAGTTTGATCAGACTGACAGCTAGCAGTGTACAGGTATAGAAGTACTGCTTGGAGATACTACTAAGAACTGATGTGCTGATGTACATTACAAGATGATCACTGCTCATATTTTATTGCAAGCCCAGTAACACATATTAGGGCTCAATTTTACAAGGTGCTGAATGTACCTATGTGGTGCTGAGTGTACTCAGCTCCCACTGGGAACACCTCATAGGCGGAATCAGCAGCTTGCAGGAGCCAGCCTACAGAGCTTGCAGGATCCAGCCAACCTCTAGCACCATTACTCATATAGGGGAGGGTGGGATAGCTCAGCGGTTTGAGCATTGGCCTGCTTAAACCCAGGGTTGAGAGTTCAATCCTTGAGGGGGCCACTTAGGGATCTGGGGCAAAAATCAGTACTTGGTCTTGCTAGTGAAGGCAGGGGGCTGGACTTGATGACCTTTCAAGGTCCCTTCCAGCTCTAGGAGATTGGTATATCTCCAGTTATTACTTTAGAATAGTACTTTACTGTATAAGAAACAGAAGTCAGTAAGAGCAACAGTGGCAGAACTGGCCCAGTGGTGATGTTAACTTTGAAACCTTTTTCCACAGCAATTGTGCGTTCTTTTAAATGGATTAGAGACTGTGGCAAAGTATCTTCTTCTCCTCAACAGGCTCAGTCCTTTTTAGCCTTGGAGACACAGGCTTGGGCAAAGCAAACCCTTCTAGGTAGCACAGGGTCTGGCTAATCCTTCCCTCAGTCAGTCCCTTGTGCTTGTTTTCTCCCCTTCTGGGGACAGAGCACAGCCTTCCTTGCTGGAAGGGTTCAGCACCTTGCTGCACCTAACTTGCTGGCAGCTTCCCTGCTTCTCTCACTCTCCCCACTGCTTCCACACCAGGGAGGGTTTAAAAAGGTTTCCAGCAGTTGGAGCCAGCTGAACCTAATTAGTTCCCTGGTAACCCCTTTTCCATCTGAACCTTATTTCCCCCTGGTTATCTCTCCTTAGTGGATTGGGAGGGGCCTTTTAACCCCCTTGGACTAATTACTACCCCTCCCTTTGTAGCCATTTGTCCTGGGTTTGCCACAAGACACATATTCACTTTCAGGTGTTTTAACTTTTTTTTTTACGTGTGTGTCGTCCAGCAGCACACTCATCCTCATTCTTCTCCTCTTCAGATTCAAGGTCTTGATAATGCTCATGTGAGATTGCCACTGGGCTGCTGCTATCATAAATAAAACATGAAGCTTACGAATGTTCTGTACTTCCTTTTACAGTATCTATGCCTCCACTTTTTTGATCTTCTATTCTCAAAGGATTCAAAGACAGGCTGCTATTGGTGTTTTTTAATATGAGGGCAAGTTTCTTCATTGTCTTCTTGAAGCATGAAATATTTGGCATAATGGTCCTGCATCTTTTTTTGTCTCATTCAAATAAAAAGAAACATATATATTGAAAATGTTAGTATTTCTCTATTTAAAACCCTAAAAACACCTAGTAATGTATATAAATTTACACATCCCATAATTATTTCTGGAAATAGCCCTATTTTTCATACATGCAGTGAAGCTATAAATCTTATATACTGTGTTTACTTAAATCACAAAAAATATACAGTATATATGTAACACCCCTATCCGGTTACCTCCTCTGGTGCTACTTTTCTTGTGGGTTTGACAGACAGGCCTGGGTTCTTCTGGGTCCTGTCTCCCGCTTCAGCTGAGTGTTTTCTTTGTCTTGTTCTGAGACACAATCAGTTGGTGGTTTCCCAACCTCTCACACTCCTTCCCAACAAAAGTGCAAGAGGTGCTGCTTGGAAGAAAAAATTCTAACTACTCTCTCTAACCCTGGCCCCGCTACCTGATATATGGAAACTCACAAGGAATAATACGGATGTACAGTATATCAGATCAAGTAATTGTATTAAACAAAAGTTAAACATAAATTAACAATGCAAACAAATGCACTTAGAGTCACCGGCACCCAACACTGTGACTTATACCAGAGGAAATAGGACTTTAATGTCCTGTTGGTATGTGTACTACAGTGGGGCCCTGGCTGGCTGGGGAGAGTGCTGTATATGGTAGTAGCAGAGAGCAAGTTATAAAGGTGTCTTCCAAACAATGGACCTGACTCCCTAACGAAAGGTTGATGCACTCAGACTCTATCACATGGATGATCCTCAGGTTTAGATCTTGGCCTGGTTCCCTCAGCAGCTTGACAGTCTCAGTCAAGGTCCACGCTATCCTATGCTAGTCTTGTACTATTTTTCGCTACCAAAAGTATACTGCTTCTGCTTCAGAGGTCTCTCTCCCCATAGAGGGACTCAGGGAATAGGAACAGGCTATATAAAAAATAATTCTAATAAATCCTAAACCACAATTTCATATTTTATAAAACCCAAATGTAGGTTAAAGCAGGCAGGAATTCCTGATCTAGCAACGAGAAGTATTTCTTGCCATGTGGTAACTGCGTTAGCTGGAGTGTTAAGGGACTAAACTAGTCCTAAACCAGCTGGGAACTTTCCCAGCTGAAACCTATAAACTGAGAGCTACCATGAATAGGGACTGGAACCGGATGAGGAATATTGCTGCCAAGTACCAAAGGCCATGTTTCAGGGATGACTTGGCATGTAGGTATGGGAATCCCAAACTCACCAAAAAGCTTGTCCTCCCTTCCGAGGCTGGCTCAGGGCTCCTCTCTCCTCACAACATGGCTCCTCCGGGGAGTGGAGGGGTTGCCTAGCATCAGAAACTTCCTCATTGGCTAGGGTAGCTCATTTCCCTGGGTTTAACCTGTCAACCTTCCTCCTTTGAGCTAGCATGCTTGTCCCAGGAAGTAACCTGGCTTGTGGCCATCCAGCCACACACTTCAATAACTCCCCAGAGCTGACAGAGGCCTCTACTCTCTGGCATCTTCCCTCTCTCCCTCTCGGTTGTCAGGCAATGGAGATACTGAGCCTGCCCTTGGCCATGCTACTTCCTGGGAGAAGCAGTCCTCTCCCGAGGGTTTCCTCAGCAACCTGCTGCACTCCCTGCCTGAGTTGGTGGCACAGATACACCACAGAAGCCAAGGTAAACCCTGCAGGAGTGGTTACATATAAGATCCCTCTGTGCGTGTGCACAGCTATAGCCCTGACAGTTATAAAAAGTATGTTAAAGCTAGTCCTCTCCTCAAACAATGTTAATAAAAAAGAGGAGTTAAAAAAGCCCACTCTACACAAAACATATGCTAACTTAACTTCTCAACCACATACCTAATCATAGATATCAGCGTTGGAAGGGATCTCAGGAGGTCATCTAGTCCAACCCCCTATTCAAAGCAGGGCCACTTCCCAGACATTTTTTTTGCCCCAGATCCCTACATGGCCCCCTTCAAGCATTGAGCTCACAACCCTAAATTTAGTAGGCCAATGCTCAAACCACTGAGCTATCCCCCCATCTACCTCAGCTCCCCCTCTACTTGTTTATTTATATCACAAGTTCTCCAGGACAGAGCCCTTGTCTGCATGTTGTGTGTCAGCTGCCTAGCATATTAGGTTTGTGTACGCTTCTGATTTCTTTTGGCACTCCTTATGTTACACAGTATCCTCATCTTATATTTTGTGTTAAGTACCTTCCTGGGTGAGATGGGATGACACACTTTATTGCTCCTATTATCACCTAATCATAACCTTGAACTATTAACACACCACAGATAGCACTTATTAAGTTTCACTGGCAGACTTTTTTTTAATAGGATGGCTAGTTGTAATACAGCTGGAGCTCTCTCAAGAGGCATGAGGTTAGCTTACATCACACTGTATCACTTCTCATTTTACTAATCATTGTTGCACTTGGCTGACATGGTTCACCATCATTGTATATATTGCTTTAAATAGCCTAAGTACTGCTAACCACTCTGCTGACAGAATGATCAGGGATTTTATTTGTTTGTTTTGTTAACAGAAGAAGGTTCTATCCAATACATAACTTTCTTGAACTTGAAATCTGATGATTGCCCTGGCCTCACTGTTGTTTATTATATTGTCTAGTGCTCGTGCATGCTTTCCAAGTGAGGGAGTAGGAATATTTTCTTCTAATTCTCACCTACATATTGATTAATTCTTAGATCTATTTCATTCTTCATTCCCCAAATACACCTGGCATTGTGTTCTCTGTATATGATCATGTAAACACAGTTGTCATTGTGACATGGGGTCAGTTTATCACTACGATATATGCTAAAGATGTTTCCTTAAAAGTTCAGCCGCCTTCCTCTTTTATTATAGAGTGCTGATCAAGCTTTTGTTTATGTTTCACTGTTGCCTGCCCTTCAGAGGATGGATGTTATGGCTGGTTTTGAAACTTTTCTGAATGCTATGTGGAATGGTGAGTGAAATTACTTGTAATTCTGCATAAAAGAGTGAGTGGGATAAGTGTGTATACAGGTGAGTTTAAGAGTTTTTCTGTACATATTTTTGTCACTAACATATGACATGCAGACAGGCAGACATGGTACCTATGGTCAGCTTCTCATTGTTTGCAGGATTGTATGCATTTTTCACCAGATTTTACAATAGGTTGTGGTACCTCCCATTATGATTTCCATTAGAAATAATGGCTCACATCCAGCGAATCTTCTTTCAGCAATTGCTGAATACCTGCAGTTCTCTTGAATTAAACAAGAAATTTGTGTCACTTGTCCAAGAAATTATTTTGAAGAATGAACAGGAAAGTTAAATGCAAGAAAATGTGAAGGAAAAGGAGGGAAGAAAGAAAGAAAAAGAACAATGAGCTGGGATCAGACTTATTCTCTATTTCTCTCTTCGGTGTTGCCCTTGGCTCAGACACCCTGCATGGAAAATTTAAGTACAAAGAGTAAGAAACAAGCATCTGAAAAACAATATAAACAATTGGAAAATTGTTGGGCAACCTTAAATTTATATATCACTACCTGCACTGCCTATAATAATAAAACTTAGGTCATATATAGCATTCATCATTTTGAAGCATTTTACAAAAGAAAGTAAGAGATGTTATCTTCATTTTAAATATCAAGAAACTTATACACAAAAAGGTTAAGTGACTTGCCTATGATCCTATGTCTGGTCAGTGGCAGACTGAAGCATAGAAAACGTGACCCTATTGAAGTCAATGGGAATTTTTGTCAGGATTTGTCAGGAATTTCATCCTATGTCTCCTTGCTCTTAGTCCAGTGACCTGTTCCATGAAACACAGCCATCTCTATCAGGAAATGCAAAGACTTTTTAACAGCATACAACAACATTACACAGTGCTCCTCAATTTGGGACTATGCTATCTATTTTATAGAAGCAGAATGCAATTATCCCAATTGGAATTTGGCCAGTTACCACGTTTAGTACTCTACTCTAGTCTCTACTTTTGTGAAAAGAGGCTACCCTGCATTTAATGCTGTGTCTATTTGATAATTTTGAGTCAAATGAACTAAGTTATTAAGGAAATATAAACCAAATATTAAAAGCTACATGTTTCCTGACTTTCTTTTTATAGTAAAGGGAACCTGCCATGCTTTCAATACATACAAATGTTCTTCTTGGGTATAGAGAAATAATATTCTTTTTAGGGAATTTGAATGAGGTTCCGAAAGAAATGCCTTGTGCATATGAAGTCCACGTGGTATGGTTACTTTGGCATGGGACCAGAAGTTTTCTCTGAGGATGATCTCTAACTCCTCCTGTGCCTATTAAATGACTGGTAATTCTATTTCTATGTAGTTAAACTCCTGCACTGGGTCAGGGGCTGTTTTGCACAAGCTAGAAAAAAATATAATTGCTTGTGATGGGCAGGTACTGAAATACCAATCTCTTCCACCCTTGGTACCTATGGGTACCACTACAATACTTGGCAATAACCTGGTAACCAAATCCACCTAATATCTCAAAGTGTAGCTCACATATCTGATATATATGAAAAAACTACTGGAAACATACTGCCAAGATTGCTCTAATCAGAATCTAAGCACTACAACTGCATGGAATATTCATTGGAAAATATATAATGCTAGGGGACAAAACCCAACCCATGAGGGTCCCTTTTATCCACTCTACTGCCATCAGCCGTAAAGCTGCCCTAACTGAGTAGCTGAGGATTCTGTCAGTAGGTTAGAACTAGAATATCTGTTTTATGGCACCCCAGTCCCGTTGGTCATCTACAGGTCCAGTGCCAAGTTGAACCTGAAAGCAGAGACCTTAAATCTTGCCTACTTATCAGTTTGCTGAGCTCCCACAAATATGCAAGCTACATTATGAAATTTTTGCTGCCAGTGGCATTAATGTTTTTTGTATTCTGTAGACGGCCGTGAAAATGTGAAGGCTGCCATTCTGAGTTTCAAGATGGGAGTAATCACATCTATGCTCAGGAAGGTCAACTAGGATGACCAGATGTCCCGATATTAGGGGCTCTGTCTTATATATGCAACTATACCCCCCCACACACACACAAAAAAAGGATCCTGATTTTTTACTGTTGCTATCTGGTCACCCTAAGGTCAACAGAAGCCATTTTGACATGTTCTTGCAGCATGAGTAGTTGCATTTTGTGTGCTATCTCTGAGACAATCAGAAAAAATAACTGGGGCCAGATTTTTTTTCTCCCTTAGGTGTAAATTCGGAGTAACTCCACTGAAATCAATGGAGTCACATTTGTGTAAAATTAGTTTAAGTGAGAGAAGAATCAGGCCCTTGCTGTATAAGCCACCTTTCCAGAGATAAGCCCTAGAGTTTCCCTAGCCACCTGATATGTGATTTCTCTGCTGTAGAATATGGAAGAGAGTAATTTACCCCATCCCACCACAGAAGATTAACTGAAATTGGAGGGATGACAACTGCTGCTTGTTTACACCCCAAAAACACCAATGGGAAGACTGGATCTGCTATTTACCAATTTAATCTTTGATAGGTGTAGCATGCTATTGCCCTTTGCCCTTCAGCCTCCTAAAAAGTTAGCACAGTGAAGTACTATAAGAATCATGGGGGATGTCAGGGAATGTGATAGGGTCTATTCAATGGAGGAAGATTGTGTGAAGAATATGCACCACTATGGCTCTGGTTTTGCACCATTGATGTTAATGGGAGCCTTGCAGAGGAGCACATTAAAAAAAGAATAAATATTAGCAGCAGCAAACGGACATAGACCCTCTGTGCTGCTCCCCCAAACAGAAGCCCTTCTCACTATTGCTAATACTTAAATGTAAAAACTATGTTAGTCAACATTAAGACCTCCACAGGTGTGCACTCAAGTAAGAAAATGTCAAATTCAAGGATGAACATAATTTTAGAGGAAAATGGCTTTTACTTTAATATGAATATATCTGATGCTGTTAAAAAGATCTAAACCTTTCTGCCAGGAAGACGAGATTTTTCTTTCATTTAAGATCCAACCTTGAATTGGCAATGCGCAGAAGCTACATCTTCTGCAGTTTGCAATATGCTGAGTAAATGCACTTCATCCTCACACACTGTTAGTATGGTCTGTAGCCACTACAAACCAATGCTAGCTTTATTGATTCCTGGAGATAATCTCCTTGAATTCTTTGATTACAAGCAGAATGCTAATTCAAGAAAGGTTTAATAATCATACATAGGTCAAAAATCAAAATGCTCCTTACAACAAAACAGAAAGTAAATATAGAAACTGTTGGAGGATTATGCAAACAATTTATTCGAGGAAGCTTCTACTCAGGTTAAGGGGAATGTAAACACTGACCTTAGTGTACTGTGATCTGCTGAAATATTTGCAGTAGCAGATATCACTTTGTCGATGTTTTTTCTTACAAAATCAATAGTGGAAGTAAAATCCCAGAACACAATCACAGAGAGACAAAAGGATCAAACTTGATGGGAGAGTTCAGTATTCCCTTTTATACTCATACAAAGGAAATATTTTTCAGT
Organism: Mauremys reevesii; assembly: GCF_016161935.1. NCBI lineage: Eukaryota > Metazoa > Chordata > Testudines > Geoemydidae > Mauremys > Mauremys reevesii. The sequence goes on along the minus strand of NC_052623.1, from coordinate 46,190,399 downwards.
TTACAACAGTTTATTAAAGAAGAGCCAGATCACAACAATATTACAGCACACAGCAGGTCATTGTGTGTAATGCCAGGAAGGCCAGATCACATTGCTTTTGACATACAAATAAGACCTGCAGAAGTAAATGAAGTAGCACTATAATGGAGTCAGACAGACGCCAGAGGGTCATGATGGGTACCTGCTCTTCGTCCCCTCTGTTTTTCTTATGTTAGGGCCACTTCTGCATGTAGCAGGGAGATCTGCCATGGAAGTGCCTGGCCTGGACACACATTTTTTCCATTAAAACCATAAGTTGGCTCAAGTTGTTAAGTCATCTGTTTTCTATAAAAACAACATAGATTATCAGTACATTTGTCTTCCTATCAATTGTGATCGCCAGTGTGTTAACACTGAGCTGCATAAAGGACAAAGATAGATCCGTGAAATTCCTTTGTATATATATTTTAACCAACAGATGGCTATACAGCACAAAGCATACACAGAAAAAGAGTAATTTGAAACCTGGATGGCAGTCTATTTGTATGACACAGCTCTTGCGGACATTTCAATGGATTTGCTAAATGTTGCCCATACAATAGTACTGTATCAATATTTTTTTTCAAATATGAGTAATTAAAACAAAATAATCAATATAAATGTTCTTGTTGTTGGAATAAAATATTATCATCACTTAGAAGGTTTACATCAAAGAGTTGGTCAATGTGTCTCCACTTTTGCTCTTGGGTGAGATACTAGCATGAGCAGTAATTACTTGCACGTCTGCCACAGTTCCAGTATGAAGGAAGTCAGCAAGGTCTGTCTTCTCTTTCTGTAGTAAGCAATAATCAATCTATCTTTTGTCCACAGTTGATCTTTCTGCCAACCAAAAGCTTTCAGATAATCAGATTGCTCCAACTGTATGGAATGGACATATTCATAGCCAGCTTCAGTTATTTGCCTTGCTTCCTGCAGCTACTATACAACCAAACAATACTCCTTTCTTAGAAATTCTGCCTCAGCTTCTCACATTACAGGTTCTGTTCTATATTATATCTACAGTACACATTTAACTAAATAAACTAATATCCTAGCTCCAGTTCTTCTCAAAATGTTTCAGCAGTCGTGAGTTTGACTCATGTTTCTTTGAAGCATTCAAAAATAGATCTACAGGTGTCTGCAGTTACTTCTTTATGCAACAATAGAGGAGCATGGCTGGGTGATAATGGATTCTTTAACTATCGGACCTCTTTAAAAAGAGGAACTACATATTCAGATAATTTATTCTCAGGCCTATTTCCTTGCTGGAAATGTTGACTGTAAAGTCAATCACTGTAACACAGACATGTCTGATGGCTTAGTATGAACTGGCTTACAGAAAACTTGTAAGGAGTTCAATAGACAAATACTCTGGGACAAATTCTGTTCTTGTTTACACTTGAGGACCCCTGATTATATTTAATGGTCTGTGATTGATGATAGGAGTGTTAGCAATGATAATGTAGTATTCAGGCCTGTATATTTGCCTGAGATAGAATTTTGAGTCTTGTTCGGCCATTTGACTTTTAATACTTTTATATTCTTACTAATATGTATGAAAAAGACACTGTGTGTTACATCTGCCCACAAGCAGATGGGGTGAAAAAAGCTAAACTGTTGCTGGGTATAGTGGGAGTTTAATATATGAGCACACACTTAAAGAACAGCCCTGGCTCAACTCCTCCCCTGAGATAAGATCGAACAACCAGTGAGGAGGGGCAAGGGGAATGAAGGGGAAGGTATAAAAAACACTAAAAGCCAAATAAATGCCTGTCCCTGACAGAAGCACCTTACCTCTCCTATAGGGTACAAAAAAGGTGGTACCAAAGCCCCAAGACCCTCCAAAACAGAACATGACCATAAATTGCAAGGCGTGGGACCAAGGATGTGCACTACAGGTGCCTGCTAAGAAAGAGAATGGGAACACTGGTAAGGCTCTAGAGCATACAAAATTATGTATATAGACTCATAGACTTTAAGGTCAGAAGGGACCATTATGATCATCTAGTCTGACCTCCTGCACAATGCAGGCCAAAGAATCTCACCCATCCACTTCAATAACAAACCTCTAACCTATGTCTGAGTTATTGAAGTCCTCAAATTGTGGTTTGAAGACCTCAGGATGCAGAGAATCCTCCAGCAAGTGACCCATGCCCCATGCTGCAGACATTGCATTGCCTACACTTCAAACTTCTGGTCTTCTACTTTCTGTCTATATGACAAAAAACAGAGCAGGGTGAAGGGAAAGCCCTTAACAATTGACAATACACTAAATTAGAAGTTTGGGTCCAACTGAAGACCCTCCTCGGCATATCCATTTACCTACACTGCATCATGGGGTCTCCCCTACTCACCTGGGGCCAATACGTGCTCTCATTTTTCACTCATGCAGCTCCATTGGTTACTCAGAGCAGAATTTGGCTCCAGAATACTAGTGTCTCCTCTGATCTCATACTTTTGTGTGGGATTCAGCTGATTTTTGAGTGCAGGTCTCTTAAGGATTTAAGATTATTTAAATGTTTTTATTATTTAAATGGTTTAAATATTTGGTTGCATGAGCATGACTGAGGGTTTCCATCATTCCTCCTGGAATAATATTTCACGGTCTTGGAGTATGGCTTGGGACACAGATTGTCCAAAGATGCACTGTGGTTGGCTATAGAAGCCTTTTTTTAGGAGGTTGGAACTGTGCTGTAAACTAACTCCTATGGCCCTGTAGCACTGCATTTTCTTATTTCCTCCTTATTGGCTGCCCTTTTCCAAAATGAGAGGCTCCTCATATAAGTCCCACTCAGGCCTTTTCTTCCTCAGGCAGCATTCCTGGGGATATTTGTCTCATTCCCTTCCTACTGTCTGCACACACAAGATGGCTCCCTCCCATAATTCAAACCCCAAAACAGCATGATTGACTGGAAAGAACTGAGAAGCTGCCCACCAAAACAGCCTCTGACTAGTTCCAAAGCTGCTTCCTGCTGAGACAACAGTAACCCACTACAGTTACAATCTGTGTCAGAGCCCGGGTTTAGGAATTTTTACATGATTGCTGCCTCTTCTTGAGTTTAACCCCCTGATATCTAATACATATTTACAAAGAGAAACAAATTGTAAATAGAAGTATGAAATGGCACATCCCACCTCTCTTACTCTCCAGGGGAACTGTATATAGCTTCTCCCCTACATTAGGGCTGCCTTATGCATGAATCCCTAAAGCCAGTGTAACTAGACATCAGAGGATCACCTCCAGTAGCACAGAGCAGATGCCCTGGAATGGCTCCTATGCCACCCCTGTTCTGTAGGGAACATGGCAGCCTGCACAATTTAGAGGAGTCACCAGCTATGCACCCTCGCCCACCGCAACCTCACAGATTACATTCTGCATTGGTTGGCCACAGCCAGGGTTTTGGGCCATAGTTTCCCTGTTTATACTACAGTAAGAAAATAGTAATAAAGATTAAATATCTATCTATATTAATATATTGTCACCCCTCACTGTAAGCTCTGAATCAGTCCTACAAGTGGTATCCCATGCACTGTGGGGAGATCTGTTGATTAAAAACAGAAGCAAACCACTAAAGGGAAAGAGAGGGATCATTTCAATCGCAACTATTGAGCAGAAAGGCAAAGCTAAAGGACTGTGACTGATTCATTGAATAAGTTATTCTTCCATAGACTGAAGCATCCATATATTTGTCATTAAAGTCCCTTTTTAAAGAAGTGAAAGATACTAGTAGAAATAAATGAATACCAGCAGAATGAAATTAAGCAGAACAGAGTCCCAATGGTATTTAATTCTACAGTCTATAATGAATGGATATGTGTTTCTGAGAGATAAACTAGATAAACGGACCACAAGATCCAATCATTAATCACTAGAGAGAACATGACCTAAACATCAAAACAAAAGGAGAAGAATGGAATGTTCTATGGAGGAATGCTGTGAAAATTCCTAAAAATGTCAGAATGAAAAATATTGGGCCTGATTCTCCTCTTTGCAGTGGTGTAAATCAGAAGTAACTCCACTTAGGTCAGTATAAAACTTGTTATTATTAGGCGTTCAGTACACAACTGGTGTGAGTGAAGATAGCTGGCCCCATTAATAATAAATATATACACAGGGCATACCTAACACTCAAATCTATAATTGCCAAATGATGGATTTGGCAAGAATTAGTGTTTGTTTGGAGAGAGTCATGGGTAAAAATAGGGTGAGGTTGAATTTTGAAAAATTTTGTTGGTCACATTAAAACTTTGCACAATGAAAAGTGGTAGCTGGCTTAGCAAATGCTTTGGCTGAGTTTTTCAAACCCTATAGCAGGAGATTTTTGATCCAGGTCTCACTTTATCCCCAAGCCTCTAAGTTTAGAGGGATTTGATACAAGGTTCTGGTGTGGCCCATCTTCATATATATTCATATTCATGATATATTCATATTTCACTTATTAAAAATTGGATCTGTACTGGTACACAGAGTATATGTACAAGTGATAAGATTGTTCAACACTGGTTTGAAGGCTATATAGTAACTCTTCAAATTAAAGATCTGTCAGGCATATATTTTATCTGTGCTCCACTTTTAGGATGTTGTATCTCCCACTGGAGTTAAGGTCAGTTAGTTTCCTGGACTTTAAGGCCCATGTTCTCCCTACAGCTAACAAGTGCAGAGAAGAACCAACCATTGTAGAATTCAGGGCAGGGGGATTGAAACTGGAGGAAGCAGTGGCTCCATGTAATGCTGCCCCTTCCCATTCATGCCACAGATGCCTCCTTCCACTTCAGTGCAGTTGGGTTGAGGCCCTGTGATGAGCAAGCCAAAGGTGGGATACAGTAGGCCAGGAGATACTGCCTCACATCTTCAGGGATGTGTAAAAGATTCTATTAACCCTGTTGGCACTATCTTCCATATAGTTTCCATAGCACAGGATGGAAAAACTCCCTGAGCAAGGAGACCATTAGATTATCAACTAGGACTTCCCATCTAAGAGGCCAAAAATTACACCAAGTTATCCCTACACTGAGCCCAGTACAGAGAGCACTGGGAGGCCATTACAGAAACCTTTGGGAGCCCATTAGATCATCATCTGACCTCCTATAGGCCACATAATTTCATCTGATTGCCCCTGTATGGAGCCCAGTAACTTGTGTTTGGCTAAAGCATATCTTCTAGAAAAGCAACCAGTCTTGATTTGAAGATGTCAAGAGCTGGAGAATCCACTGTTTCCTCCAATGGTTAATCACCCTCACTGTTAAAAATGTGTGCCTTATTTTTAGTTTGAATTTTTCTGGCTTCAGCTTCTACCCCTTGGTTCTTGTTAGGCCTTTCTCTGAAGACCCCTTTATTTCCTGGTATTTCCTCCCCATAAAGGTACTTATACATTGTAATTAACTCACCTCTCAATCTTTTTGTTCTTTTTAAATCTCTCACTGTAAGGCATTTTCTCTCTGCTCCTACTCCTGAGTCTATCTATTGCATTATCCCTTTTTGCTACAGCGCTGCACTGGGAGCTCATGCTGAGTTGCTTGTCCACTATAACTCCTAAATCTTTTTCAGAGTCACTGGGTTTCCAGAAAAAAAGCCCCCATTCTGTAGGTTTGGCTTGTGTTCCTTGTTCCAAATGTATGACCTTGTATTTAGTTGTATTTACACATATTTGATTTGAATAGGCCCATCTTACCAAGCGATCTAGAGTGCTCTGTATAAATGCCCTGTGCTCGTTATTTATAACCCCACCAGTCTTTGCATCATCCGCAAATTTTATCAGCAGTGGTTTTCTATATGGGGAGCAGGCGTTTGGGAGCAGCTGCCAGACAGAAGCACATAGGAACTCAAGAGTTGAGGAGGCAGTGCTCCTATGATTTGCGGGTGTGGAGCAGTTAGGAGGCTCTAGGGATCAGACACTCACAGCCAATTAGAGTGCATAGAATTGGATAAATGAAAATTCACGGAACTGATCCACTGTAAAACTAGAGTAACACTGTGGCCCATTGCGTTAATTGTGGATTTGTAAATTTTAAGGCCACAAGGACCATCACGATAACCTAATCTGACCTCCTGAATAATAACTCAGCCCACAGAACCTCACCCAGTAAATCCTGCATCAAGTCCATAACTTCGGATTAAAGTAGAGCATATTTTTAGAAAGACCTTTAATCTCAATTTAAAGATTTCAGTGACAGAGAATGCATCACATTCTTTGGTAAATTGTTCCAGTGATTAATTACCCTCACTGTCTATATTTTGCCTCTTATTGAGCCACTGGAAGTTTTAATTCTATATTCATTGTATGCCTACATCTTTAATTTTACAGATAATATTTGGCCTTTCCTCACTGTTAATCACATTGAAGGCCCTAAATTAATCTAGGGAAGAGAGAGAGAGAATTTAATACATTATAATATGTTTAAAGTTTGCTGTTGATAGAAACTATTTCTAAAGAGAAAAAATATTCGGTTATATATCATGTATTATATGAGATTGTAAGACTGGGCAAAGTGTGTGTGTGTGTGTGTGTGTGTGTGTGTGTGTGTGTGTGTGTGTGTGTGTGTGTGTGTGTGAGAGAGAGACCACAGCTCTGTTCAATTTGCTGAAAAAAAAAAACAGGATGTTTTGTTCATAAAAGCAAGACAGAAATTATTCCCTTTTTCTTATTTTAGCTGCAAATAATGGTGCCTGCTCCATAGGGCATTTTTAAATAAGAAGGTTTCCAAATCTGGCTTTATTGTATATAGATAGCAAACACCCTAATTTTTACATTATTATGTCTCAGAACATACAAAAACCTGGTTTTCATTGACACTGAGCCCCTTTAATATCACTCTAGCAGTGAAATGGGCCACTCCCATTTTCAGGCTTTTTTTTTTTTTTTTTTTTTTTTTTTTACACAGTGACAGAGCTGTGTAAAAGGCCTTCTGTGTAAATGTGAATCAGGCCTAAGTGTTTTTAGGGAGTAAGAGCCTAACTTGCGTTGGCTTACTAGAAATTATGAAAATATTATAATTAAACAGGTTCAAATAACTTGAATATATCAGTGTCATTACCACACCCTCTTTTTAGTCTGTCTAATATCTTCTTTAAGACAAGACCATAGATATGGATCCTTCATTAGAGCTCTTGTAAAACTTCCCATTTAAGAACAAAGAGGTTGCTGAACCTCTGATTAGAAACCAAGTTATAATTCAGTGCTCCTGCATTTCCTCCAGTGCATTTGGGATGACTGTATAGGAAGAGTATACTGTGATCTTGGGGACTGGATGAAACCATAATTTGGAGAAACAAAAGAATTTGGGACTGAAAAATCCTAAATCATCTCTGTGATCCTGACAACTGTACTTTGCACTGGGGTAATAGATCATGTGTAAATAATAATCCCTGAAATTAAATGTGTAGATATTGGATACTTTCTCAACTTCACCCACTAATAATAATTTTGTTAGTATAATGTATTGCTATCAACGGCTTCTACAGTGTAGCTTTCAATTATTGGGTCATACATTCCATTTCAAAATGACTCAAAGCTTTAGCTGACTTTTCCTCATAACAAATATTTGCCAAATGTCTTTTGCCACCTTTTCTGTTGCTGTGTTTTGCCTAATTTTGGAAATGAATTTAAGATTAATTTGCCTAAACCATCTCAGATTATATTTATAAATACCATAATAACTCCTCAGCACCCCAGTGTCACCATTATGATTAAACACACTTAATTTGTCCTGTACCCATTGTACTGGAGATTTTAATTTTTCCGTGGATCCATGTCTACACCATTCAAGTTACACATTCTCACATGCTCCTCAGCTAGAGTAACTGTATTGCGTCTCCAAGAGGGACTCAGGGACCCACCGCCGAATTGCTGCCGAAAAATGAATGAAGCGGTGGCGGCAATTCGGTGGCAGGTCCTTCCCTCCGACAGGGACTCAGGGACCTGCCGCCGAATTGCCGCCAAATAGCCTGGAGCCGGCCTTTGCCTTGGGTGCAAAAATTCCTTGTTAATCAGGAGTAACTCCATTAAAGTGAATGGTGTCATGCAGAGCTGTAACACCAGTATGAGATAAGAATCAGGCCCAGAGACCTTAGAATTTATCCAGTGCTCAATAAGTCATGTGCATGAAGGGAGCTTTTGCCTCCCTACACAAGTGAAAATTATAAATTAAATACAAATAATAGGAATATATGGGGGAGGGAAATACTAGAGTCCAATATCTCTATTAACAGTGCAACTAAACTTATCACATCAGTAAACAAAATAAATACAGTTGAAAAAGACATAATTATCAGCCTGCTCAAATTCAGAAGAAAATATATTTAAGTATTGGCTCTATTTCAAGGCTTCTGTTCTAATCTCTGCCTGCATTACATTTGTGTTACTGGTAAGAGGACATCAAATTTAACATAAATACTAAAAGCCCAGTATGCTTTGTGAATGGCTCTCCAGTGGATTTCTATAGTGCACTACATGCGTACCAGAAGAAATTCTACAAAGCTGTATGAGCAGTAATTACATCTTTTTTATGCTTTGAGTAATCTGAGGAAACACTGTTTTTAGAGAGGAAGAGAAAGCATGACAATATAATATATTAACATCCAGGGGATCTCAGGGAATGAGTTCTTAATAATTTTCTTTAAGACTTTCTGACTTCAGAGAATGTAATTGAGTTTTCCTCTAAAAAACAACCCCTGCGCCACATCATGGAGCTATCCTCCATCACACACATCATCTTGAAAAAAGTTACACTCCCTATACAGTAAAAAAGTATCTTACTTTGTAAGGAAGGAAGCAAAAGCTAGAAAATAACAAGACACAATGCTAAGATCACAATGCTAAGATCACTTTGTATTAATAAAAAAGGTCAGTATTAATTAGAACAAGGGCAACACTTCCCCGGGACTAAGGAAAGTACCAGGAATAATTTGACCTGAGTATGAAATGTAGGGAAACAACATTGCTCTATATCTACTATAGACAGGGAAACCCCAATTTCACAAACTTCAGTTAACCAAAACTCCCAGTAAGCCAAAGTTCACCTACATGCCGTAGGGCTGCTCAGTGGTCCAATACTGCTTAGCTCAACAGGAGGGAAATGTCAGGCTGTACCGTTGTTAATTATTGTGTGTATTGTGTATATTATGGTAGCACCTGGAAACCCCAGTAGAGTAGAATGGAAAGGGTTATTTGTTTGGTTTTTTAAAACCAAAACTATCTTGGTTTTCAGCAACCCAAAACTGAAATTTGTTGGCCAAATACTGCTGAGACCTTTTTTTTTGGCTAAAACTCAAAAATTGTTTGACCAAATGGCTTCTGGCTTTTCTTTTTCTGTTTAAATAATTGCATTGAAATTTAATATTTAACAAATTATAGATCCAGACTCTCTGCCAGACATTCAGATCTGGGTCATCTTCTAACTTTGAGGTTTAGCCAGTTAATTTTCCAGTTATCAAATTCCAAGTTAGGGCTCTTCACAACAGGACTGTTTTTGTCTTCCCAAAGGGAGTATTATTACTACTGGGGCCACAAGACAATTCAACACAATTTGGAAGCAGGTGAAAATGACTAACTACCTTGAGGTGCAGCTGTATCCCGTGACTGCATCTGGTGTTATCCAATATTTTTACTCATTCAATTTGGTCAAGATTGGGTCTCCTGGTTTAAGCTTTGTTTTAAGCTCTTGTGTAAGCTTTAGGCTGCATGCTGGTAAATAAAGAAGAGAGCCTGAGACCTCTTAGATTTGACATCTCAGTCTCACATTCTTTACGCAGCATGACTTATAATGAATATTTACTCAAAAGTTAGCAGTGTTATACTGATCCATTGACCCATAAGCAGCTGAGTCAGGCTTACTCCTGGGACTGAAGAATGGGGTTGCCCTACAGCTCAGTAGAGATAATCAATTTTGTTAGCTGTAGAGTTTTATTAGTTACCTATACTGTGCTCCCTGAGGGGTCTATTCTCTTGAAGGTGGGGGACTGGAAGTAAGTTCCTTGAAATTTCATCCCAGAAGCTTGGAAGTCAGCCCTGGCAAAGTAATGAGCATTGTCAGTGATTATTTCTGACAAAAGACAAAACTAGAAAAGATGTCTTTTAACTTCCTGTGACCTATTGACGTTTGAGTCTTGTGAGAAGCAGAATTTCTACAAATTTAGAAAGATAGCCACTGGGAGCAGATAGTTATTTACCTTTTCTTGCCACAGGTCTAGTGCTATTCTGCTGTAAATCTTACTAGGTACAACTTTTGATATGAACATTTCTTTGAGTTGTGTATTTGTGGTTATTCTGTACAACTTGCTTGATTGTAGGTCTTACTCTGTGCCGGAGCATCCCACTGACATTCCAGCTTACTCATGGCATTTCTAGAAAACCCTGTTATCCTGATGTATCCTTTCTAAAATATCCTGCAAGGACAGTGGAGCTACAATGTCATTCCCAGAAGTAATTGGACCTTCAGTTTCAAAGAGATTCATCTAATTGTAAAATAATAGAAGTCATGGACCAGATATGAGGTCCTGCTAAGTAACTGGGACAGCCATGCTTCTAAACTTGGGTCCAGTTGCAGTTGCATATCAGCACTAGTGGCTGTTTTAATCAGTTCTAATTTCTGTGGTGAGACTAAGAGGCCAATAAAAATGGCACACGCTTGGGCTGCTATATTATCCAGAGCCTCCAGAAAATCTGAGTGATCAATAGAGCTCTTTGATAAGGTGTCAGCCATTACTAGGGACTTTTTTGGTGCATATGCTACAATAACTTTGAATCTTATCAAATGTATGAGTAAATGAAGATTTTTAAAGTTTAAACTTTTTCTTTAAACAAACACTGTGAAGGTACAAGTCATACCATTCCTCTGGGGTCAGAGGCCTGCAATTGACTGATTAGCCCCACCTGCTGCACCTGAGAGAGCTGTAACTCGATTAGCTGACTGTATAAAAGAGGGCAACAGGAAATGGAGGGGGGGGGGAGACTGTACACCCTGCAGAAAGCTGAGGGGCCACGCTCCCAATGGACTGCTACTGGAGCTACTGAAAAGAGGGAATTGCTTCAGAAACCAAATGGACAGAAGGGAGACTGTGTGAAGTCCTTTATGCCTGAGGTATAAGCCTGGAAATTCTGGGTTGCTGAAGTTACTGGTGTGAGGGACAGACTTGGGGAAGGGACTACTGGGCCTGCACAGACTTTTGAAGGAAGAGTCAGGGAGGTTTTGATTTGTTTGTTCATCAAGCTTAAAATCAAACTGTTTCCCCTGGATTCCCTGAGAGCGCTCAGGCAGAATTACCCCAGGGAGTGAGCTGGCTCAGCAAGAGCAAAGCCTGGTCCAGGAGGAGGAGGAAGCTATCAGACAGTTTCCAATCCTTTTACACGTGGCATCTGAACAGGGACTGACCTGAACACCTTCCATTGAGAAGGGCATGGAGGAGATACTCTAACTGACAGTGAATCAACAGCAGGCGGAGAATGAAAGGAATCACCAGTTCCAGGAGGCGTTTCTTGCTGGCCACCAAACAGTGCCTGCAGGAAGCCCAGCTGGTTGAATATGAGCAGAATCGACAGTTCCAAGTAGAAATGGCCCAGCTGCTCTCAGCAGCCACTGGAAAAAGGGTGGTCATCTTATTTGTGCATATATATTCCAGAACAGCCTTTGGAGTTGATTCTGCAAATGTATCTTGAAAGGGCTTTCAGTTCATCGCCTAAATCACTTGCGTCAATATCATGCATGTCATCATGTGTCAACACTGTCTCTAATGCCATGCGTTGCTGGTGTAGGTCTTCTTCAGGTATAGTGAGGAGTTTTGGAATATCATATAACATCCCAAATATACTGCTGTGTTCCTTGAGATGCATGAAACGTTCAACTGACTGTATTGCACAATCTAGCACCTGGTTAAAGAATTCAACTTTGAATTGTTATTTGGGGTCTCTTATGGGATTATCCCGTGCCTCATAACCAAAATATCTTCTTCTTCAATGACTAATCCCTCATTTGACTGGTAAGACTGTAGGTATGACTTTGCTTTGTCCGGTTGTTCCATTGCTCCAGATATATCAAGGTCAACACCTTGGAGTCTCTTGCTTATAACATTTATTTCAAACAGTATGTCATGCCACAACACTAAGCCACACAGAAATTTGAAGTTATGTATGTTTCTGGTGATTCCATTTCCCTCTGCCACTGTTCTCCCTCAAACAGTTCCTGTCATAGTATTATCCTCCATAATGGCAACTATGGCATCATCTATCTTCCCAATGTGGTGTTTAATAGGCTTTATCGCCTCCACTCGACTTTCCCATCATGTGGCACTCAGTGGTTTCAGTGTCAGGAGGATGTTCCCAGATGTTGCTTCAAAATTTGCCATCGATGAGTTGATGCAGAGAAAAATACATAGATGCTTTGAATTACATTAAAAAATTCAGCAGCCTCACTAGAAGCTGATGCTGCATCACTGACCACCAAGTTCAATCAACGAGAACTGCATGGGGGAAAAAAAAAAAGCTTGAGGGTTTAACTCTTGGATCCGTGTCTGCACTCCTGTATTCTTTCCTCTTATGTTGGCACCATTATCGTAGCCCTGACCTCTCATGTCAGCTATCGCAATTTCCATATCTTCCAGCTTTTTAAGAAGCACATTTGTCATACCAGCTACTGTAGTATCATCAATGTCAACAAATTCTAGAAAATGCTCTCTGACAGTCACCATTGCAGGGACATTTTCTCTAGATTCTGTTAGTGTTACAAAACACACCATTAATGCAATTTGTTCTGTATGGCTGATGTCAGGTGTGCAGTCCAGAATAACAGAGTAATATCTTGCTGACTTCAGATCTGCCACAATCTTCTGTTTGACTTTTGTTGCTAGTAACAATATGATCTCATTTTGAATTGTTTTTTCCAAGGTAGTGGTGTGTGAACATTTCTTGGGTGGTGACTCTTCTTAGATGCTCCTGGAGTACAGCATCAAACTCAGCCATCAGCTCCACAATTTTAAGGAAGTTTCCATTGTTTGGCACATACAGCTATCTGAAGTGCCACGCAGTGCTAGGTTTTGGGTAGCAAGCATTCTCACAATGGCAATGAGCCTTTTCAGAACATTTTGACAGTAAAGAGACTCTGATGCAATCTTCTCTTGATGCTAATCATCTATGGTGGCCTTTAACCTGTCTCATCTTAAGCTCTTTCCACCTATGGAATGCTCTCTGGTGATTTGCTGCCTTCTCATGGCGTCCAGATTTCTAGCCAGATTTTTCCAGCCCATTGTTCCTGTAGAACCCAATGTGGCTGGAACATTGGACTGGAAGAGTTTGCAACAAAAACAGTATGCAGCATTCTGGGTTTGAGTACATAAGCCTCACTTTGTCACCCCTGGGGATTTCACACCAGTAATGTGTTGGATGGAAACTTCTGTTTTCATTGTCTTTGGGGAACATGAAGTTTTTCACTTGCTGTGGCCCATTCAATACAAGGAAGTCCCTCAGGCTACTGCTCAAGTGGGTCCACAGTCATGGATCATCTGGACTTAAGGAACTAAACTCAGCAGCAGCTGTTTCTTATGCCTCCACCACACTCTTCTCTGATCTACACTTTTCTTCAGGAATGTGCATGGTTACATCCATTTGAGATGGAGATATGGATGCTGCAGTAGCTGCCTGGTCACCGGCACTCTGACTAACTGGAAGATTAGGCATCTCCTTACCACTCACATCCTCACTGGGGCCACCAGGCTCACCGTGAACATCTGTGTCTATGTATCTCAGGAGAGCTCCTTCCTGCTTAGATAGAAAAGCTTCCTTTGCTTTCTTTCTTTTTCTGAATGCTGCCCCAGAGGGGCGTTTTCTTCTTTCACTCATGACTGCTGTTCTGTGCCAGCTATAGTGACTCTCACTCAATTGAAGGGGACAAATAAGCAGGCTGGTAGCAGGGCCTGAGTGAGGGAAGATATCAGCATCTTAAGGGCCTAACTGGCCCTACCACTTCAGTTGACTGCCTATTTTCCTCAAGTGGGTTCAGGGGAGCAGCAGGAAACAGGAAGCTCCCTGAGAAGCTGGTGTTAATCAGTCCAGGCTCCTGGGGGTGCTAGAGGTACATAAGTCTCCTCCTCTCTCTCCCTTCAGTTCCTGCTGCTTTCTGTTATTCCCTCTCACCTTTTCTCCTGCCTGCCTGTTATGTCTCTTGTGCCCTCCTTCCTCCAGCACAGCACTCCACCATCTCTGTGCATCTAGAACAGAGAGAATACATATGCACCAGCAGCACACACAATTTTCTACACTCTGGGTCCTAGTGGTGCCCCTGCACAGTCTGGCACCTGAGGTGATCGCTGCAGTTCGCCTCATGGTAAGGCCAGCCCTGCCACCTGCTGATATGAGACAAGTTGCACCAGTTTATCAACAGAAGACTAATCACATGCCCAAGATGTCATTGTTCACAATTGTTAAACACATACTGTATTTTCTTCTCCCTCCTGCTGCTGCTAGTTGCCTGTCTGGAGTAGCAAAGACAGCTTTTTTAAAATACCCAGCGTCTCTTTTAGGACCTACAGCATCTTATTACATTAGAAGTAATAAGACCAATTTCTCTTCTTCAGTCCCCCCAGGGAACTAAAACATTACAATGTGACTTAGGGCACCAGTTCAAATAGGGAATAATGAATTATGACTAGCCGCTCTGAACAATTACTCTAAGATGGGAAAATTTTGTGCAAAGGATTTGTCAATCACTTACAAAGAGATTCAAAAAAATCACTGTTGGCACACATTTAACAATCAGAAAAAGGGACTTAATCACAACAAATAATTTAGTGAATATGATCACCCAGCTCTCCCTCACTTTGCATCATAACATAAAGGCATGACAGCACAATGTGATGCACACAATGACGTGAGGGTCTGATTTTCAGAAGATTGACTTCAATGCAAGTTGTAGATGCACTTCTTACAATCAGGCTGTAAGCCTTGGAGAACAAAATGATAATGGTAACCCTAATCTAAATCAAAGCCAAAACCACTATGTTGGCAAATAAACTTGACACGATAATGACAAAATAATGACAAACTGAAGGAGTTGTTGTCCAGTACTAACAATACTGCTGTGTGGGGAGTAACTGTGGGAGGGGGCTATTATGGCTTTTCATTTTGCCAACTGATATATCCTATACCAAAGCAGCAAAGAGTCTTGTGGCACCTTATAGACTAACAGACGTTTTGGAGCATGAGCTTTCGTGAGTGAATACCCACTTCGTCGGATGCAAGTAGTGGAAATTTCCAGGGGCAGGTGTATATATGCAAGCAAGAAGCAGGCTAGAGATAACAAGGTTAGTTCAATCAGGGAGGATGAGGCCCTCTTCTAGCAGCTGAGGTGTGAAAACCAAGAGAGGAGAAACTGGTTCTGTAGTTGGCAAGCCATTCACAGTCTTTGTTTAATCCTGAGCTGATGGTGTCAAATTTGCAGATGAACTGAAGCTCAGCAGTTTCTCTTTGAAGTCTGGTCCTGAAGTTTTTTTGCTGCAGGATGGCCACCTTAAGATCTGCTATTGTGTGGCCAGGGAGGTTGAAGTGTTCTCCTACAGGTTTTTGTATATTGCCATTCCTAATATCTGATTTGTGTCCATTTATCCTTTTCCGTAGAGACTGTCCAGTTTGGCTGATGTACATGGCAGAGGGTACATCAGCCAAACTGGACAGTCTCTACGGAAAAGGATAAATGGACATATGGATAAATGGGCATATGGATAAATGGGCATATGCCAGCAAAGACTGTGAATGGCTTGCCAACTACAAAACCAGTTTCTCCTCTCTTGGTTTTCACACCTCAGCTGCTAGAAGAGGGCCTCATCCTCCCTGATTGAACTAACCTCGTTTTCTCTAGCCTGCTTCTTAATTGCTTATATATACCTGCCCCTGGAAATTTCCACTACATGCATCCGACGAAGTGGGTATTCACCCATGAAAGCTCATGCTCCAAAACGTCTGTTAGTCTATAAGGTGCCACAAGACTCTTTGCTGCTTTTACAGATTGTAACGGGTCGGACTCACCCCTGCGGCACCTCCTGCTGGTGACTCCAGGAATTAGCTCGTTCCAGCGCTGGAGCGCCCTCTGCAGGCTGGGGATCCACCTGTCCTCAGGCCCCCGTGTCCCTCCCTGGACCTGGTGCCCTCTTACATGGGGTGCTGCCCCCTAGCAGTAACCCCTTTCTCTCAGGGCTTCCCCTTCTCAGGGAACCCCCACCCTCTATCCCCACCTTGCCTCAGTGTATGGCTACTGCCAGTCATTGTCTAGCCCCACGTCCTGGGGCAGACTGCAGTATCAGCCAACTCATCACTGGCAAGGAGGGTTTGGATCTGCTGCCTTGGCCTACCCCTGGGCTGCCCTCTGCAACCCCCAGTACCTGTTAGCCCAATGCTAGGCCACAGCCTGGGGCTTTCCAGGCTGGAGCTCCCCAGCTCCTCAGCCTGTCCCCAGCCCTGCTCCACTCAGGTACCCGGTCTAGCTCCCTGCAGCCAGGCCTTTCTCTCTCTGAAGGCAGAGAGAGACTGTGTTGGCTTCTAGCTTCCCTGGCCTTTTATAGGGCCAGCTGTGGCCTGATTGGGGTGTGGCCCAGCTGCAGCCACTTCCCCAATCAGCCCAGCTTTAAAGGCTGTTTTCTCCTGCTACAGCCCCTTCCCAGGGCTGTTTTTAACCCCTTCAGGGAAGGAGCAGGGGTCCACCCTGCTACACAGAACCAGACCAACACGGCTACCCCTCTGATCCTATACCAAGAAACATTTGACACTATAAAGCAACCACATATCACGTTCCTCAAGAACTTTAAAGAGCTACTTTCTAGTGTTGGCATTACGTAAGTGCCAAGCATTTCTGAGCAAGTCATAAACTCTGGGGTTTGTTCTCATGTCTGAAGAGAGTCGTTCTGATCAGCAGGTTCTACATACAGTCATCCTGACCTTCTTTCCCAATAGTTGTCAAGACTGTGAAGTGTAAACACTCTACAGGTTACCAAAAAGTATTGCAGCCATCCAGCTCAGTGAGTCTAAAACTGTGGTCCAACAACCACTGATCCATGGAAGACTACTAGATGACCCATGGAGCTGCTTCTGTCATAATGTTTGTGCATCTATCTGTCTTTCAGGATGACGCCTTTTAATTTTCTCTCAAGCCCAGATGCTTTATAGTTTTCCAGAAGCTTCTTGGCCAACTAAAATTAAAAAAACAAAGAACCTCTTTGCATCCTCTGTAACTGCTTCTGTCTTTTCTTTCTTAAATGTTTCTTTAGGGATGACAATAACATTGAAGGGGTAGCCAACACACAGGAGGGCAGAACCAAACTCAAAATGGCCTGGAAAGAAGTGAATGGTGGCAGTGGCTTCAAGGTAGAAGTTTTGTTCTAATAAATGTAATGCCCTTCATTCAGATAAAAGAGCTAGCCCAGCTACAAAAGGCCTATGCGAATGAAACAACACGTTGCATTTTGTGTGACAAGTAAATTTTTCAGTCTCCTTAATATTCTTTTAATATTCCTTTCCCATGTATCCTAGCGTTATAGTCGCTGCAAGGAATGTGTTAAATCTAGACCTGGATGGGAAATGTTTTTCCCAGCCTGTGAGAATTTGAGTTTTCAGCAATATTTCCTGTCCTCATTTGGACCCAGAAGTCAGAATCTCAAATTTTTGCAAACTACACATAAGAAACAAAATTCTAATTGGGTCAATCCAAATGGTACATTTTGATTTTAACATTTTTTTCTATAAATAACATTTCTAAATGAAAAGTTAACTTATTTTGACTTTTTTTGCTTTGAAAATTCCAAAACAGGGCATTTAGATGATTTTTTTCTCAACATTTTATAAAATGGGAAATTTGTCAAAACCAACCCTTCCTGAAAACACTTTTGGTTTCGACAAACTGGCATTTTTCTAAAGAAAAAGTTTTGTTGAAAAGTTCATGACCAGCCCTAGTTAAATTTGGATTAGGGAATTCTGGAAGGTATGTAGCCAATAAGAATGTCTCCATTTTAAGAAGCATGAATAAGTCTGAGAACAACCACCTAGCTCCTGAAGACTCTGGTTTATTTCTGGACTGTCTTAAATCTTCCAGAACCGTTTTATACAAAAGGAAAGGACCATTAAAAAACTGATGCCTGCATATGGTGAAGCTAATTTACTGAAAAATGTCCAGAATCCCTTTCTTACTGTTCTGGCTCTGAACGAAGACCACCTTCAGGCACATTCCTGACACCAGGGCAATCGCCTGGACAAATTTCAAGTTCCTGCTACAAAAGCATGGAAATGCTAGAGATTCTCAAGTAAACAGCTGAAAGCATTTTTCAACATGGGCAAAACATGTTTTTCCCTAGTCTGACTCTGAGAAACAGCAGAGTTGTTTCTGGTAAAGCCTTTTTTTAAAAGTCTTGCAAAATTATAAGTAACTGAAAACAGGATCTTGTAATGGAAACTGTTAGGCAACCTTTATCATAGACAGTGCTATCAGCTCAACCTGTAATTTTTGTTACAGTATCACCCCCTCCCACCAAGGATCTGGCCAGGATCAGGCCCTGTAATGATATGTACTGTGTACTCAAAAAGAGCTTAAAATCGAAGAATTGTATTTGTTTACAAATGTTGAGCACTGTGTTTATAATAATTATTAAATTTGCAGCAATTGTCTGTTAAAAGCTTAGTTTCCTGCAGATATTGCAATGGTACCGCCAACCCCAGGCATTGCCTGCCCCAGGTATTCATTTGGGCACAAAAATCATGGAATTTTTTTTTAGTCATGGTTTTTAAGACAAACACATATTGGGTGCATTTTATTTGCCTACAGGTTTCTGAGCCATTAGGTGAACTTGCTTCAGGTTTTCAGGCTTTTCTCCATAACCACGGGGGCTAGCAGCATCCTGGTTTTTAAATGAAAGATGAGATTCTCACCTAATCACATGCCTCCAGCAGTTGGAGCTTTAAGAAAAATACCAAATATTGCAAGACACACAATAAAATTAGAGTTGGTAACATTGCCTGAGGGCCTGATTCTCAGTTCACTTAAAGCCCCTTTACAATACCAAAGAAGAATGGTCTTCGTGTAAAGGATTCAATATATTTACCAGCTACGAAACATTTTCCCCTTGCAAAGTAAGGTTTTCTGCAATTTGCCTTTTAGGAATCTATCTTAAAAAAACTATAAGCACTTAACCTTCTGTAACAATATTCATAAAATCCCTATAAATTGAAGTTAAAACTTTGTTCTTGAACAATGAGTGAGAGATGTCTGCAGTCACTGAAAGAATAGCAGAGAAACTACCATTGGGAAATAGGGCTGTAATTAGCTGATGCTGATTCCCCATCAGGAAATCACTGTATGAAAGGAAAAGAAAGAGGATGTTGTTGCCCTAGGAGCTGAACTAAAAGTGAAATAGACAGACAAGATACCAGTGAAAGACTCTGGTTAAAGGCTATTACTGGAAAGACTGTCGGGATATGGTAAACCTGTTTCATTTTATTTGTTTGAACTCTGGCTGTGAAAAGCTATTTATTGTGGTTTTGCTCTTTGGCCCCAAGGGGTGGTTTTAGTTTGCAAGATGCTAAATAAAGGTGAGACGATCTCTGCTCCTAAGAGACATGACCATGCTGCAACAGGTGCACACCCAATGAAATAAACTACATGCACAAACTCTGCAGCTGTGTGCTCCAGATCCATAATTGTGCATACAGACCCTGGTCCAAAGCCCTTTGAAATCAATGGACAGAGCCTCACTGACTTCAGTGGGCTTTGGATCTGGCCCACAGTGAGGCTTAAGCATCCACAGCCACCTGTTTCTTCAGCAGGGATGTCTTTGCTATAGAAGTATTTTTTAACAAAGTTTAGCCTTTAAAGTCCTCATACATACATTTCGTCCAACACAAAACAAGCCAGTGCAAACCAGCATAGCAACACAGTGTATTTTACCACAACAGACCTACTTTTTGGACATTGTGCCAAGACTTTGACATAAGTATTGCAAAATTGTTTTTTCTGCCAAGGTAACAGCTCAGCCATTCCCTTTCAGATTTGATATCCTTTTGTTATCAGCTTTTCTTGTGAATGAGCGCCTGACGTGTTTGGAAATGAAGTGAAATTAAGTTTCTCCTCATGATTGCAAAATATCACTTAAAAAGACTGAGAGCATTTGTTTTCAGAGAAACTTACGTACGTTGTGGTTAAATCATCCAACTGTCATCTTGGATGAAGCAATATCAGCTGGCAGAGGAAGGCATATCTACTACCTGTAAGTCCATAATTGTGGACTAAGATGAGTTCAGAGAAATTCAGCTTCTCCTATAGGGCACTTGTGCACCCTAAAGTTGTTCAAAGTGAAGGGCTTGATCCTGCAGGTCTTGAGCGCCTGCAACACCTAGTGATTTCAATGGCACCTGAGGACACCCAGCTACTTTGGGATCAGACCTTAATACAGTATGATTAGTCCTGGGATCCAAGAATATCTATGACATTCATTCTTGGGACTCTAACAGAGTCAGGGCAGATCTAGACAGCAAAATCACCAGATTGACTAACAGGAAAACAAAGGTCCTTTAAGCAGAAAATGTTGCTCCTCTCTTTAGAGACTGGATCCTGAGAAAGACTGAGTGCCTGCAACTCCCACTGATCCTGATATCTTTCAGGAAGCATTTAATGCAGGCTGGGACCCACAGAGAACTTATATCAGCAATAATAGACATATATGGTATTGATGACTGGGTCAATTGGAAATTTTGGCATTTTTTGGCTCTGGTTTGGATTTGGCTTTCCACAGTCAGCAGTGGCTGAGCTTGGTCATGGTAGAGATGGGGTCCTGTTACCCATTTCTGGATGGAAAATACCTTCAGGGAAAATTGGACTAGAATGTTATTTCAAAAACTGAAGATAGATAGTTTCTAAATAATGTTTAACTACCAATCATCAGACAGACACCTCTAAATCTTTTATCAGGTAGCAGGATTTTAAATAAAAAGAGCTTTAAGAAAATATTTTAGGGAATATATAGTTTGAGTATCTTAATATTTTTGAGTTTTCTGGGTCATATTTTTAAAAATTTGTGGCATTCAAATAATCTGTTTTCTCAATAGATACTTCCTATTTTTCTTCATCTTCGTGCCCACCAAAGGTTTTATATTAAGTGATCTTTATCCAAATCTTTTTCATGGGTGGAGTTTCCCAGTTGGATAGGATAATATAATATCCCACAGCTCTGCAGGTTCTCCTTGTTTGGAGGTATTCAAATTACTGCCTAAATTTTCAACAGACGCGTATCTCTGCTCGGTGAGCAATTTCTCATCTTCTGTCCGTAAACAGAGACCTGGAAGTTCCCCAGGAATTCGTAGCATTCCACTGGGGTTCATTCTCAGCTCAACACTGTGTCTGAGCTCTATGCTGATGCTCTGGGATTTGAGCCATTTGTATAATGAGGCTCTCTCTCTGCCTGCTGATGACATACAGCTGTATTTTTCTTTTAAGGCCATTTCTTCCCAGTGTTGTTTTATTGTTGTCTGCTGCCTGTAAGATATTTGCAGCATAATAAACCACAGGTTTTTTGTGGGGGTTGAATTTGTTTGGAGGCACCTGTTCCTGTTGTCACAAGACACCTTGTTTCTATATGAGCAACAGAACTTGCCTCAATCCTTACATGTCACTGTGATGGGGTTCACTCACTGCAGGTGGCATCTCCTTAGGGATCAGTTCTCACCCGGTCTGGTGCCCTCTTTCATTGGTTATTCAAGCTGTGATCCTTCTCTCTCTCTTCACGACTCAGGGTGCTCCCTTTTCATGACTCAGCCCTTTGGCCAGGTCACTATAAGTCCTCCCTTTCTGCAGTAACAAAGTCCCTTTGGACCAGCTGCTCAGTTGGCATCTCCAAAGCTCCTGTGCCACTTCCCCGTGGCTGGTAGAGGAACCCAGGACTGCTCTCTTCATTGGATTCCAGCCCAAAAACCCTATAACAAGCAGCCAAGGTTCACACAGTCCTACCCTTTGATGGTGTTTCCCTGGGCTTCTTCCTACCTAGCCCTCTCAGGCATTCTTTTACCACAGCTCCTTTGTGGTTGACTCTTCTTCCAGGGCTAGAATCCCAGGGTTTATTCTTTCTCTTGGGTTTTCACCTCCCCTGCTCTGTGCTCCCAGAGAGTAACTGCAGACTCTCTTCCTGCACCCCACTTCTGCTGCAAAGTTCCTGACTTTATACTCCAGCCTACTCTTTCCCAGCTGGGTTTCTTCTTCAGTTAGGCCTGGATCTCCACGCGGTGCAATTTAAGTGGTTAACTGGCCACATAGTCACCTAGCCACCAGCAGGGGCGGCGAGTTATATGGGTCCTTGGTGCCCAGGCTCCTGCAATATTCAGGGCCTGGGGACCTAGCCCCACCAGTGCTTGGAGCTGGGTCTCTCCTCTGGCCCTGCCTGCCCCTCCCCTGCACGCCTTCCCTGAGTGTCCCCTGGCCCCCCACTTGCTGCCCCCTCTGCTCTGCTGGCTCCCGGCATCAACTGCCACCATGGGGTCCTAGTGCCCCCCAACCACTAGTGCCAGGGCAGGCTGACCCTGACCTTGCCCTTCTGCCTCAGACCCTTCCCTTTTCCAGTGGGACCCTCCACCAGCACAGCCCCCCCCCCGGCAGTCACCACTCCTGCCCCATCCCTCACCCCCAGTAAGGCTACAGTGAGGGGCAGCAGCCTCTTGGAGAGGACATCCACCTCTTGGAGAGGACCCATCAACTCCCAGCAGAGGAAGAAATTAGGAGAAGGTGGGGCTGGATAGGACATACACTACGCAAGCAGCCAACCAACATCACCAGACAGGCACTGCGGTGGAACCCCCAAGGCAAGCGGAAAAGAGGCCGTCCAAGAAATACCTGGCGATGCGACCTTCAGGCTGATAGCAAAAAAATGGGCTATACCTGGAACCAGCTAGAGCGAATGGCCCAGGATAGAGGACTCTGGAGATCTGTGGTTGGCGGCCCATACCCCAATTGGGGTGACAGGCGTGAGTGAGTGAGGGGCAGCAGCAGGGGAGAAGATGCATATGTGATGGCAGCCCCCCCCTCCCCTCGGCACCCACCACAGGGGAGGCGAGGGGGCTTCCTGGACCTGAGGGGGCCCTAGGAGCACATGCAGTGACAGTGGTGCGAGGTGAGTGTGTTGCCGGGGAGTGGAGAGGGGGAGTCCTCCTCTCTGGCCCCAGCCCCGGGGCAGCCTTCCTGCACCCCAAACTCCTAATCCCAAGCCCTGCCCCACCCCAAAGCCCACACCCCAGCCAGAGCTCTAACCCCCCCCATGCCCCAACCCTCTGCCCTAACCCTGAGCCCCTCCCACACCCCAAACCCCTCAGCCCCAGCTCTGAGCCCCCTCCTGCATCATGAATCATCATCCCCAACCCTCTGCCTGAGCCCCACCCACACCCCAAACCCCTCATCACCAGCCCCACCCAGAGCCCTCACATTTTTGCATTTTTTTAAAAAATATATGGGCTTACAAGGCAGGTGTGTGGGGGCAAGGCTTGGACCTGTTCTGGGCAGCACCAAAAATTATACAAACCTGCCGCCCCTGGCCACCAGGGACAGTTGTGAATATCTCATCACAGTCACCTTGTACTTAGACTTTTGGCCTTCAACTTTCCATACCCAAGATAGAGTTCTGCATACACCTTGTTGCTGGAAGACTTATACAAATACCATTGCTGAAGTACAGTTCTCTAGATCAGCGGTCCCCAACCTTTTTGGCACCAGGGACCGGTTTCGTAGAAAAAAAAAATTCCGCGGACCTGTGGGATGGTTTTGGGACGATTCAAGCGCATTACATTTATTTTTGTACTTTTATTTCTATTATTATTGTAATATATAATGAAATAATTATACAACTGACCATAATGCAGAATTAGTGGGAGCCCTGAGCTTGTTTTCCTGCAACTAGACGGTCCCATCTGGGGGTGATGGGAGACAGTGACACCCGAAGTGTGTTGCTTGTGTCCAGTCTACTCCGTAATCTCGTTTTGGTTGCTGTCACTGCAGAAAACCCTGCTTCACAAAGATAGGATGTTGAAAATGGAAGTAAGCTTTTCAGTGCTTTTGTGGAAATCTCAGGATATTCCGCCTTGACTTTAATCCAGAACGTATGGAGATTTGAAGTCGTCTCAAACATACTTTTAAGGCCACCGTCATTTGTGATCTCAAGCAGTTGATCCTCTTCTAGCACGGATAAAGTCGATTCACCTGGCTTATTCACAAATGGGTAGTGGATCCATTCCTTCCCAGTTCGGGGGTCTTTTGTGGTTGGGAAGTAATGCTCAAACTCTTTTGAAAGCTGAGATAGGTGATCATGCACCAGCTGGGAAAAAGAAGGCCCTGGCTCAGTCTCTTTCAAAATCTCTGCTAATGTTTGAAACATGTCAAAAATCCCAATGTTCACTCGTCGCCCCCATAATTCTAGTTTGGCTTTGAATGCAGCCACTTTATCTGCCGACTTGAACACAGTTGTCGTTCTCCCCTGAAGTGACAGATTGAGTTCGTTGAGCAGGTTGAATATGTCACACAAGTAAGCAAGTTTTATGACCCATTCTGTGTCACTGAAATGTGCTGCCCGTGGTGACTGTTTTTCTAAAAGAAATCTCTGGAGCGGCTCTCGTAACTCAAAAACTCTGGCCAGTGATCTACCTTTAGAAAGCCATCTCACTTCTGTGTATAAGAGAAGACGTGTGTGCTCTGCGTCCATCTCCTCACAGAGCTGCGCGAACAGACGTGAGTTAAGGGCGTGTACTTTAATGTGGTTGATAATTTTAATCACATCCTGCAAAACTTTGTTAAGTTCAGATGACATTTTTCGGCTAGCTAGCATTTCTCTATGGATGATACAGTGCATAGACTCACATTCAGAAGCGACCTCCTTGACCCGAGCAGTGAAACCAGAAAGCCGTCCAGTCATGGCAGCTGCTCCGTCCATGCATATAGAGACACAAAATGACCAATTCAGTTTTCCTGACATGTAATCATTCAAAGACTTGAATAGTTCTGCAGCTGTGGTGTTGGTTGGCAACAAAAGTGCACATAACATATCCTCATGCACATCCTCCTGAAAAATATATCGCACAAAAACAAGCATTGTTGCCTTGTTGTCAACATCGGTAGACTCGTCAACCTGGATTGCATACCACGGTGACTCATTCACCCTCTCTAACAATTGTGCCTCAATATCCTCTGCTATTTCATCAATTCGTCTAGTTATGGTGCTAGCTGAAAGAGGAACACATGCCAGCTTTTGAACTACAGCCTCTCCTAAAAGTTCACGACAAATGTCCTTAGCAGCAGGCAGGATCAACTCTTCACCAATAGTAAAGGGCTTCTTAGCTTTAGCAATGCGGTTAGCCACTAAGAATGATGCTTTCAGTGCAGACACATTTGATGAAGTGGTGGCCTTCAGTAATTGCTTCTGTTCTTCGTGTTCACGTTTTTTTCTTTTGAAAAACTCCAAAGGCTTGTCTTTTAATGCAGGGTGCTTGGTCTCCATGTGGCGAAGCAGTTTTGAAGGTTTCATGGCTTCATTGGATAGCCGGTCGCCACATATTATACAAAGCGGGCGTGGAGAATGTGAGTCACCTGTTGCAATGAACCTGTAATTTAAGTAGGACTCTTGGTATTTTCTTTTAAATGCAGCTTTCTTTTTGTTGGCCGTCTTAGAGTCTTCTGCTGTCTCATCATTGGGTCTTTCCCCCTTTTCAAAGAAGCTTTGCAGCGACATTTGGTTTTTTTTACTCATTTTGGCCAGGGTTAGCTTGTGGGCTTACCAAAACTGTGCGGGAAAGAGGCATGGACGGAAGTGGTAAATAAAATAATGGGCGGGCCACGTGCGGACTAATATAGGTGTCGGGTTCTGACTTAAAGCCTGCCACCAGATGCAGCTGTATATTTGAAGTACATCAACTCACTTGCCACTATAAAGCCTGCCACCAGATGCAGCTTAATTGTCACTTGCCACTCACTGATAGGGTTCTGATATTAGTCTGCAAGCGATTGATTTATTATGGTCTCTGTGCAGTGAAACCTCTGCTAATGTAATCTGTTTTTGCAGCCGCTCCCCAGCACTAGCATCATGGCCTCAGCTCCACCTCAGATCATCAGGCATTAGATTCTCATAAGGAGTGCAAAACTCCCTCCATCGCATGCGCAGTTTACACTAGGGTTCGCGCTCCTATGAGAATCTAACATCTGACAGAAGGCGGAGCTGAGGCAGTAATGCGAGCGACGGGGAACGGCTCTAAACACAGATGAAGCTTTGCTAGCTCACTCACCGCTCATGTCCTAGCCGCTCACGTCCTGCTGTGCACTCACCGCTCATGTCCTGCTGTGCGCTCGGTTCGCGGCCTGGGTTCCTAACAGGCCATGGACCGGTACCGGTCCGCGGCCCGGGGGTTGGGGACCCCTGCTCTACAGTATTTGTAGCCAGTCTCTAAAATATTTGTAACAGTGTTCCAAGATATCATTATGTACATACAAATAAAAATCAAGAGACCATTTCCCACCCTGCTCAGATGATCAGTAAAAATAAACTGATAAACTAAGAATTTGGGAAGTGTTAACAAGGCAAAGAGTGTTCCTTTCATACCAACTTTTTTTTTGGGGGGGGGAGGGGGAATTTTTCACACACACACCCCCAACTCCCTGCTCTGTGAGGCTACTTAAATCTCTACTAATTAAAAAAAAAATCTGACTTTATTGTCATCACATCCAGTTCCAGAACTTTGGTTGTCAGGAAAATATCAACGCTACGATTTGCACTCCCCTATGTGCCGTATTAACTAACATTCCCCTCTGTTCCTCTCGCTCATTTCTACCTTTCAATTCTTGCTTCTGTCACTTGGCACTAGTGTGTGGGGTACTCTTCCCAGAGACACTTTGTGTTTATTCAAGTATTACTTGGCTCAGTGACCAGAGTCACATGGGGTCTCAAGCTCGGGGGTGGGGGGTTAGAAGGGGAAGAAGGTGAAGTCTAAAAAATTTACTGAATATTTCCTGAAATTTTACCAAATTGTATCAGCGGCTGGTATGGAGGCTGCAGGAGGTGCAGTTTAGGGGTGTGGGATAAAAGTGGTTGGGGAGCAGAGACTCTAGCAGAGGGAGGAGATTGGGGAAGAGGATTTAGGTGCTGCAGTCGGGTGGGTCAAAGGCGGTGGAGGATGGGCCTTACCAGGTCTGATACTGAGACCTGAAGTTGAATTGCTGGTCAGGATTAGTACTTTTCTGCATGATCCCCCCCACTCTGCACTAACACCCCCTTGTGGCCGGGCTGGGCCCTTCACTCTGGACACATGCCTGGGACTGAGCCAGCCTGGCCCCACCCTGCATCACCTCAGGTGTTACTAGGAGAGGGCAGCAAATTTTGGGCTCCTGGGTGGAGCCTGAACAGGGTGTGCAGTAAAACATGCCTGGCAGTGGCAATGCTGTTCCGCAGGCCACCATCACCCCTTCCCTGGAACCAGCATCCCCAGAGCCAGCTCTTTGGCAGCCCCTCTCCCTGGTATCCCCAGAGCCAGTTCCTTGGCATCTTCTATCCCCCACAGCAGCCCCAGAGCCAGTGTCATCCCAGCTGACTGACAGCAGAAGCAGCCTGAGATCCTCCACCCCTGCCACTCTCTTTGAGCAGGGGGAGGAGCCTTGCCAGCTCAGCACCACACTGCCTCTGAAGCTGCAGCAGCAGCAGCGCTACCATTCAGGGAGCAACATTTTATTGGATGTGTTTGGAGTGTTTTTCCCTCTACGGCACCCAGTCTGTGATGAAAAAGGCAAAGCAGTTGTGGTCAGCTAGAGCTGTTTATTTCATAACACTGCAACGCAGATCGTTCTTGTGTATGCTGATGTCCAGATGAGGAAGAGTTGCCTAGCTGTAAAGCCAATCAAATTCAATCCCATGGAATTGTTTACCTTTCCCTCACCCTTTCTCCTTATCTACCTGAAATTGTAACTGTTTGTGTTATATGCGTTCGGTACAAACAAGGCTCACAGACCCCAGTGAAAAAGGCCCATCTCTTTTCCCTAATGTCATTGTTTCATTATTCATATTGGGTCAGACTTGAGGTATTGGACAGGAACCAAATAAAAAAATTACCCAATTTCCTCTAAAAGAGTCACCTAATATTGAGAGACACAGCATGGGCTGGAGGAAGGGGCACTGGAAAGGTTGAATTCTATTTCCAGCTCTGCCACTTACGTGCTTTGTGACCTTGGGCAAGTCCCTTCACCTCTCTGTGCCTCTGTTTCCTTTTCTCAGAATGTAAAGTCTTCAGGGGAGGGACTGTCTCTCACTATGTCTGTACAGCGCCACATGCAAATGGGCTTCGATCCAGCAAAGCACTTAAGCACATGCCTTACTATAAGTGTCTGAAGTCTGGGGGCAACTCAGGTACTTAAAGTGAAGCACGTTGTCAAGCACGTTTTTTGGTTGGGGACTCTAGGAGCTCCTAGGATACAAACAGTATTTTTGTCAGTGGCCCTGAAATATTTTGAAAGATGAGGCATTCACTGTACATGGCCATTAAGGCCAATATTGAGTACCAAGCAACGTTAATTCACAAACTGTCCATGAATGAAGTACAAATGAACAATCTTTCCAGTATACTAAAAAAATCATCCCCTACCATTATTTTACTGGTTAGGTCCCATGATAGATCTCTTCTTGCTCTAGCTTCTCTAGCTTCCCTTCTCCCGCAGGGTCTCTCCTGCTAGCAGGTGCTTGTTTCCACCACTTTGGTGGGCACCTAAAGGGCTGCTGCTCTTCATCTTTGGCATTTCCATTGGATGGGAAGCCGCACTTCAAACAAATGCCTATTAATAGCTGCATTCTTACTTTCAATAAGCAACACAAATAATTAAAACTGAAAATACGTAACCTTCATACATTTACATACGGAAAGGTCCCTCAGGAACAGCTGCAGAAAGGCCCTATGCCTGCCAGCGGAAAGCTACCCAAAGTCAGAGAATGCTTGGTATCAGGGGCCAATCCTGATCACTCTCAACTCCCATGGACTTTAATAGGAGTCAGCAGTGCTCAGAAATTCCAAAGAGTGCTCAGGGCCTGCTGTTCCCATTGAATTCAGTGGCTCTCGGGATGCAATCTTTCAGGAAGGAAGTGTGAGCCCTGAGTAGCATTTGACTCCACGTGCAGCCCCACTGGCTTCCCTGGGACTGTGATTTGATTTGCATTTTTGCTGAGTGTAACACTCAGCGAGTTTTCTGACATGTAGTTCCCCATATTTCTCACTGCATGTACAATCGGCTACCAAGACATCTTCATTTGTCTGTTATTTATTTATTTATATTATATTATTATAGCACCTAGATGCCCCAGTCATGGGCCAGGATCCTTCTTGTGTTAAGCACTGTACAAACATCAAACAAAAAGATGGCCTCTGCCCCAAAGAGCTTACAGTGTACGTTTAAGACAAGAGATGGTGGATGCACACAAACAGATGGGAGAGTACAAGGAGTCAGCATGATAGGCCAGAGTCTCAGGAAACCAAGAGCCCAGCCGTTGTCAAGTTTTTCTGTAAGCATCACAGCAATGGAGAGAGCAAAGGAAGATAATAAGGCAGCTTTGTGGATGTTTATGCGGAGCTCCTCCCAAGCCTGAGGGTAGCTTGGGAGAAAGCACGGAGGTGCTTAATTGAAAATTTGACAAGTAGGCGATGGAGGCTGGCATCACAAGGTGATCCGAGGGAAGCACTGATAGCTCAGTAGTGAATAAGACGTGATAGGTAGGTTGGGGATAGGTCATGAAGGGCCTTGAAAATAAAGACAAGCAGCTTATATTTGATGCAGTAGAGAAGCAGGAGCCAGTGAAGGGATGTGAATAGAGGGAGGACATGGTAAAATGATGGGCTACAACAGCATTCCAAATGGATCTGAGCAGGGCAAGGCGCAGTAATCAAGCCGTGAAATGATGAGCGCTCGGATGAGAGTTTAAGCTGTGCAGATGGATAGGAAAGGCCCTATCTTAGAGCTGTTATGCAGAAAGAATTTACAAGATGTAGACATAGCCTGGATGTGAAGACCTAGAGGGAGGTGTGAATTGAAGACAATGCCCAAGTAATGGGCCTGAGTGACAGGCGGGATAATGGCATTGTCCACAGTGATCAAGAAAGGAAGTAGTGGGGAGGCTGGGGGAGGTGGAGATTAGGAGCTCAGTTTTAGCTTTGTTGAGCTCGAGCTGATGGCTAAACATTCACAAGGCGATGTCGGATACAGGCTGAGATTTTAGTTTGGACACAAGGAGACAGGTCTGGGAGAGAAAGGTTTACCTGTGCAAAGAGGTTTACCATCAGCAAAGAGGCTGAATTTGTAGTTAAATTCGTGTTTGCAGATGACATTACCCAGAGGTAAGGTGTAGAAAGAAGAGAAGGGAACCAATGGCAGAGCCCTTTGAACTCCCACAGAAAGTTGGAGGGTAGATGAGGAGAATCCACTACAGCAGGGGCGGGCAAACTTTTTGGCCTGAGGGCCACATCGAGTTTCTTAAATTGTATAGAGGGCCTGTTAGGGGAGGGGGTCGTGGCCCGGCCCCCCACCTCCTATCTGCCCCCCCGGGACTCCTGCCCCATCCAACCCCCCTCCGTTCCCTGACGGCCCCTCTGGGACCCCTGTCACATCCCCACTCCCTGTCCCCTGACTGCTCCTGAACCCCCGCCACCCCACCAACCCCTCCTCTCATTCCTGATGGCCCCCCAGGACCCCTGCCCCATCCAACCACCCCTTCTCCCTGTCCCCTGACTTCCCCCGGAACCCCTGCCCTTGACTGCCCCCCGCCGGCCCATCCAACCCCCCATCCTTCCTGACTTGCCCCCTGGGACCTCTGCCCCCATTCAACCCCATTTCCCCCCGACCACCATCCACACCCCCGCCCCCTGACCGCCACCTCGAACTCCCCTGCCCGCTATCCAACCCCTCCGCTCCCTGCCCCCTTACCCTGCTGCCTGGAGCACCGGTGGCTGGCAGTGCTACAGTCGTGTCGCCCAGCTGGAGCCAGGCCATGCTGCCGCCGCCGCCACCACACAGCACAGAGACCGGGTCAGGCCGGGCTCTGCAGCTGCGCTGCCCCAGGAGCTTGCAGCCCCGCCGCCCAGAGCATTGCGCCGGCGGTGGAGAGAGCGAGCTGAGGCTGCGGGGGAGGGGGGACAGCAGGGGAGGAGCTGGGGGCGAGCCTCCCAGGCCAGGAGCTCGGGGGCTGGGCAGGGCAGTCCCGCGGGCTGGATGTTGCCCACGGGCCGTAGTTTGCCCATCCCTGCTCTACAGGACACACTGAAGCAGTGATTAAAGAGGTAGGAGGAGAACCAGGAGAGGACAGCATCATGAAAGCCAGGGTTAGACTAGATTTCAAGACAAAAAGTATGGTCAACAGTGTCAAAAACACCTGACAGATCAGAGGATGAGGATAGATCACAGGTAGTGAACTTTAGCTAGGAAGCAGACATTAGAGACTTTGGCAAAAACTGTTGGAGAGCAAAGAGGCAGAAACTGGATTGGAGAGGGTGGACTTTGAGTAATAGAATTTAAGGCCAAAAGGGACCACCTAGTCTGACCTGTACATCACAGGACACCAACACCACCCAGCACCCACAACTTAAACCCAACAACCAAACTAGACCAAAGTATTACAGCTAACAGAAGACTAGACTATTGTGTGCCACAGGCAGAGAGACTAGGAGGGACCAAGGTGCACCAATGCCCAAAGCCCCTGCAATGGCAGGGAAACAATTAAATGAGATAATCCTGGCAAGTTACCGACATGCTGCAGAGGAAGGCAAAAAAAACAAAACAAGTCCGACAATCTGACCTAGAGAAAATTCCTTCCAACCCCCACATATGGTGATCAGTGAGACTCTGAGCATGTGAGCAAGAACCAGCCAGCCAAACACCTGAAAAAGAATGCTCAGTGCCACCTCAGAGCACTGGCCGCCACCTTCCAGTGTCCCATTTCCAGCTGTGGCTATCCCTGTTGCTTCAGAAGAAAGATAGTACTTTTTTTAAAAAACAGAATACGTTGGCGGGAGGAGCCCTTCCTGATCCCTACAGATGGCTGGCTGAAGCCCTGAAACCCTGAGTTTTTAGGAACATAAGACATAAACCAGAAGAGAGCCCCAAGGCTGCTGAGCCCTGCCCCTTACAATCACAAGCAACACCTTCACATGACATTCACAAATTTGTCCAGCTCTGTCTTAAAACTAATTAAGCTTTTTTGCCCTTACAACTCCCATTGGGAGGCTGTATCAGAACTTCCCCTCCCCTCACCCCTATGGTTAGAAAGCTTCTAATTTCCAGCCTCAATTTGTTCATGGCCAGTTTATATTCTTGTGCCAACTTTGTCCTTTATCCTAAATACCTCTTCACCCTCCCTGGTATATATCCCCTAATGTCTTTATAGACAGCAATTGTATTCCCTCTCCGCCTTCTTTTTGCTAAACTCAACAGCCAAGCTCTTCCAGTCTCCTCTCACAAGATAGGCCCTCCATTCCACTGATCATCCTAGTAGCTCTTCTCTGCACCTGTTCCAATTTAAATATGTCTTCCTTGAACATAGGTGACCAGAACTGTACACAGAATTCCAAATGCAGTCTTACCAGTGCCTGGTACAGTAATATTAATACTGCTCTATATCTAGTGGAAATGCCTCACCTGATACATCCTAGGATTGCATTTGCCTTTTTCACAGATGCCTCACACTGGTGGCTCAGTCATCCTGTGATCGACCCACATACACTGGAGAGGAACTTCAGACAGTGATTGTAGACAGTGCATTCAGTATATTTAGAGATGAAAATGTGATATGTCTATGAATGGTACATGTGGTCTGATGGAAAGTGATGAGCAAAGTGAAAAGAAAAAAGTTACTCTTATTGGAAAAATACTTCTGTTATCTGAAAATAATATTACACAAGTTTCTCTTTTTGGAAAATATCTATTCATTCGCTTCATAAACATTTCCTAAGGAGAAAACTATTTTATGAACATATGGCACTTGTCTCTGTTTTGGATGTAAAAACGTCTGGTATTTTGCTGACTTCATTTCATTGTGAGTCACTTTGTAGCTTTGTATAAACACCAGGGTATTTTCATCAATTAGAAATAACTGAGATATTTTTAACATAACATTCCCATTATGTATTTGTAATCTTGTAAGAGCTCCCAATGTCCTAGACGCTGTCCACAGAGAGAGAGAAAGAGAGAGAGAGAGAGATGCAGACATGCAATCCCTGCCCCAAAGAGATTACAGTCATGGAAACCTCACCTTAGAACCCATGATTCTGTCTTTTCTATATGTCTAAATTAATAATAGTTCTTGAAACGTCTATGGCATGTTTCTCTTCAAAGCAAAAATTGTCTTGCTTGCTGCATGCCTGATCATTATAACAGCGGTCACATAAAGGGTG
Source organism: Mauremys reevesii (assembly GCF_016161935.1). Classification (NCBI taxonomy): domain Eukaryota; kingdom Metazoa; phylum Chordata; order Testudines; family Geoemydidae; genus Mauremys; species Mauremys reevesii. Next base: position 46,156,983 of record NC_052623.1, on the reverse strand, counting down.
AAATCCTGGCTCCACTGAAGTCAACAGCAAAACTCCCTTTGACTTCAGTGAGGCCGAGATTACCCCCAAAATGTGCAATCTTTAACTTTTAGGAACACCATTTCCAGATACAAGAAGTCTTGCAATCTGCTCCATCAGTGAAAAAATCTGCAACCCAGTTCATTATTTTCATATTCCAGTGATTGTGCTATTTTCAGGTACTGATGGTGAGCATTGCATCTCACTGATTCAGCTACCCCTCCTCTGTCATGCATTCCTGCATATCATTAGCTAACTGGATACCAAAGGTGAACAAATTCATGGTTCCAGCACTACATTTACAGCCAGATTAAGCCTAGTTCTATACTGGACTACTAGAGTGAAAAAAGGAGATAGGGAACCTGTTTTTCCCCCAGTCCAATACATCTGTGAAAACATGACCCATAATATTAATACAAAGAAGTGGGCTGCACCATGGGAAACCAAACCAGCAATCCATGCTCCTGAGATGGTCTCTCTGGGAGGGGCAGAAGTGTTGACCATCTTGTGCACTGATAAGCATCAGCAGAACTATGCAGCTCCAAATCACTCCCTACTGAGGACCATGGTATAAATGTCCTGATCCACAATTCAGCCCTCTAACTGCAAATCACTTTTCCTCTCAGTAGCTCAGCTTTCAGTATCTTCTCTCTTGTGAGGTCATAATTTCAGTGGTACTCTGTTCTCCATACAGTCTTCCAGAGCAGAGAAGACCTGAATTTCCATAGTTAAAAAAAAAGCATAAACAAACCTTTGTGCTAGGTGCTGTACAAAGAGTGCCCCAAAGAGCTTTTAAATCTAAGTAAAAAGACAAGAGACAACAGACAGATACAGGCAGACAGGGGAGTACAAGGAAACAGTGAGACAATAGGCAAAATTAGACATGCAGGGAGTAAAGGGTAGAAAACTTAAGCAGAGTGAACAAGTCCCCAAAGAAAAGTGTATTTCAGAAATGCAACCTTCTTCCCCTCCAAAAGCCATGAATTTGAAATCAACAGCCTGTCCTGGTGAATTTCCTTGTCCTTCCAAGATCTGACACTAGATGGTGGTACTGAGGTCATTATAAATGCTGTAGATCCTTTGCAAGACACCAGAAGGCTCTCAAGAGAACACTGATCATCTTCTTTTGCCATGAGAGTGTGTGGTTTCATTGTTACATTACTGCAGACTGTAAAGGCCACTACATTACTGTGAAAAGAACAGGAGTACTTGTGGCACCTTGTGGCACTAATAAATTTATTTGAGCATAAGCTTTCGTGGGCTACAGCTCACTTCATCGCATGCATGCAGTGGAAAATACAGTTAGAGCGTGTATGGTAACACCCATTGTTTCATGTTCTCTGTGTGTATAGATATCTTCCTACTGTATTTTCTACTGCATGCATCCGATGAAGTGGGCTGTAGCCCATGAAAGCTTATGCTCAAATAAATTTGTTAGTCTCTAAGGTGCCACAAGTACTCCTGTTCTTTTTGCGGATACAGACTAACACGGCTGCTACTCTGAAACCTACATTACTGTGAGGAGTCTTATGCATTACGAGTGTAGTACTAGTAAATATTTGATTTATATTATGGAGGAGACCAAAGGACCCAATGTGTGTAAAACCTTATTTTTTCCTGAATTTGTTTGTCTATTCTTAGTTTTTATTCTGTTCTGAGCCTGGTCTCTAAGGCCAGTTTGCCTGCATTATAAGTTACAGATTATCTTAAATTAAACTCATAGAAACCTTGAAGCATTTTATTATCCTAATTGTTATATTGGAATTAACCAGGCTACCTTTTGGCTGTATTGTGCAAAATCCCAAGAATAATGATAATGATAGTACATCATCAATAATAATCACCGAATAAACAAATTGCAAATAATAATGTCACAGCATGGATTCTGGAAACTTGTTTCACAGTAGCCTCTCATCTTTGCAAGAAGCTGCTGAAGGAAAAATCATAAACTCTCTAAAAAAATGCTCATCACCACTGTAGGATATTTTCTTCTTATGCTAATGAGGCATGACTTCATTGCCAGCAAAATCAAGACTATTCAAAGTTTAACAAAGACCCATCAAAAGAGATGATGAGCAGTAAGCAGTGTTAGTCTCATAACATGTGTCTCATTTCCTTCACCCAACAATTTTGTTTGATCACCCTGCCATAGCTAAAGTTGTCTCGTGGCATATCTATACTACAGGCCAACAGCAGCACAGCTCCAATGCCGCAACTATGCCACAGTAGCGCTGTAGTGTAGACTCTTCCTACATCAACAGAAGGGGGTTGTCTGTTGATGTAGGTAATCCACCTTCCCGAGAGGTGGTAGCTAGGTCAATAGAAGACGTCTTCCGTGGACTTAGAGATGTCTACACTGAGGGTTAGGGGTATGAATTTTTCATGCCCTTGAGAGACGCAGCTAGGTCAATCTAAATATTAAGTGTAAACCGGGCTCAGTGCTTCCATTGTAAATGTATTTTTAGGGGGGTTATTGCTAAACTGTAACAATGCCTTTGGCACTGAAATCTGAAATTCAAACTCTCAGCTTGGGAGAAAAAAATAGTGTCCACATTACAACTAATCCCATCAAACCTTATTTTGAGTTTACAGAAGGCAAAATAAAGTGGTTTGGCTCATGGAATCATAGATATTAGACACTGTTAAGAAATAGGAGTTCACCTACTTAGGCAAAGCTCCTCTAGACCTCAAGAGACATACAGATCCAATTTAACAGCTGCAATCTGCAGTGCTTCAAAAGTGAGTAGTCAGTTAAAAATAAGTGACTTTTTGTGACAACCCAAAAGGAGACATCTTTGGTTTAACAGTTTTGCAAGGGACAACCTTGATAAATGTTACTTTGGCTTTGGTTATTCCAGAAAAACAGAAGTGTAGTGTATAGGATATGGGTAGTATCTTTTACAATATTTTGTGAGTCCTCTAGAGGCCATTACTGTATTCTGTGTTCCAGAAGCCATGAAGAATAGCAGTGCTGATACATATTACTGGGTCCTGCATGTGGTATCTAGTTAGTAAACCCGGTTATTTGGACCTCACTGTTCCACCGGAGGAAGGGAAGGATAGGATCAGAAGAGACCTGTTGACCTACTCTTCTATGTCCCCTGTTCTCCAAACGCTTGCTGCCTCCATGGGGTGCCTATTTGAAGCCTTTCCTAGAATATTCCCAAACTATCCTCCCAACTAAACCAGAGCCTACTGACATATTTGTCTTTACAAATAAATTATTTGTTTCCCAACACATGTGCTCTAAAGTTTAGTAATAGGTCATGTGGCTTCATATATTTTCTATATGATAGTACTTGAGATTGCTTGGCTCTGCTGCCTAGTCTTGAATCTTATTTTTATGATGTCACTTTAACCATTTTAATTTTTTAAACAAATATCATCTAGTGTTTCACGACTAGTTTCATTAACCAATTGGCACCTTTTTCATTGAGCTCCTTAAACAAACTTCTGTGTGTCCACTCTGGCATTTTTTGTCTTCAAAACAAGGGTTCTGTTAAAATATTTTTCCAAAATATTTTTTGCTGCTGATGTACTATGAACAACAGGATCCCTTTGTGACCCCACTAAAGATTAATGTGTCGGTATCTGTGTCTTTCTGTGGAATGGAAGACGTCAAAGCTAAAAGCTTCCTTACCCCACAGCTCATCAGTTCCAGTCCTGTTGTTTTTCCAGTTTTCAGAAAAATCTTTGGCAAGAATCACCATGTTTCCGCTCACCAAATTTCCAAGAGTCTTCTCTACAGAGCTCTTTTTCTTTTCATTGACTCTCTGATCATAGTAAATGCAGACCTCTAGCAGGACTGTGGACCAGACATATGTAGGAGCCAGATGAGCTATGGCCTGGGACAGCAGTAAATGAGCAGTGAAATCCAGCAATCAAATGAGAGAGTTAAAAGGAATCACAGGTGATTTCTCATGTTTTTATTGATTGAACTCTAATGTGCATTTCTCTCTGGCCCATTGGATGGTTGGCTGCTCATATGAGGACACTGTGTCCAAAACATTCTTCCAGACACTTGAAATCTGTTTGTCAAAATTGGCAGATTTTGGACCATTTTTCACTTTATGTCTGACTTAAGATGGAGCAGGCTGAAAAAAGCAACATTTTTTATCTCAGCGCTTGTCAGCTAAAAGGGTGAATCTATGAATGTTCTGACTTTGTGCATATGAGTGAGAGTGGTGATGTCCTCTAGGTGGCTGGCCCACAGAGAGAATAAGGGACCTACTACTATTAGCTGTTTGTCTCTGCTCAAATGGCAGAGGTCTATGGTTTGGGCTCACCTTTGAGGGGTCTGATTTATAGAATTAGGCCCACATTTTCAGGAATAACCTTTAAGGCCTCAAATCAGCAAAGCAAATGCACTTTAGCATGAGTTTAACTTTAAGCACATAACTAGTCTCATGTAAGGCAAATGGACTACTGACATGCTTCATTAAGCATGAATTTAAGTGCTGTACAGGACCAAGGCCTGAATTTGAGAATCCAGCTTTAGACATCTGTGGCCTTATTTTCAGAGGTACTGAGAAAGTCTGTCCTGATGATCGGCCTACATTTCCTTCCTTTCATTTTATGCATTACTTCAACGCTGGTCCTGCCTCAAGTAACCCAGAAAATGGAAGATCTTCTCTCATTTATTTTATATCATAGCTTGCTTACTCCTGAACAGTCAGAAATGTTATTTTTTAGAGAATGGGGTGGCTCCAGGAAAAGCTTTTAGAACCCTGCACCTCTAGGTCAGTGGTTTGCTAGTGATTAAAAGTGGTCTCCATGTGCTGGCTCGTGTGAAATAAGTAGGCGGTTTCAGTCCAGCTTTCAGAATTGCATTCCAGGTTGTCAGCAGTCTCAGCAAAAAGGCCAAAGACTGACTAACCATGGAGACTAAAGCTAGCTACCCTTTCACCTACAGAAACACTCCCACCACGTCAGAGTTAAAAAATATTTGCCCCAATTCTCAGTCACGTTTCTCCTTTGGAAATATAAAGCAGGAGGACATCTGGCCTGACTGGCTTCTTGGAGACTCCCTCAGAGTATGGGGAAGCCTGGGTGGGAATTTCCCTGGTATAAGGAATCCTGTGTGGCACTGAGCCAGCAGAACAAACCTCCTATGCCCCTTCTAGTCCCCAGTACAGCAGTGTGTCAGGAGCATGGCTGTGGGAAAGGGGGCATGGCTACAGTGCATCTGCATTCCAGCAATTCTCAGCTGCCAGAATGGCCCCAAGAGTTCTGGCCTGCCTCAAAACGCAGGTGCCCCAATGGATGGTAAGGCCACCCTTTTCCCCTGTCCCCCTCCTGAGCTCAGCTGTATCTCACACTCAGAGTCACTAGCAGGGTGAGGTTGGGAAGCTTCTAATGCCTGTGCTATACCTGTTTTCATGATGGTCAGAGGATTTCAGTCAACCCAGCCCCTTTCACCATCACTAAAATTGTTTCCAATAAAATAAATAGAAATGCTATTTTGTCAAGGCCACTTGTTTTCATTCCGGAACTTCTAGGAGGACGCCTGAATGAGTAAACAGGAAAACACCAGCTGTTTTTACTTCACCCATCTATAGAACCATCCTCCAAACTGACATCACGAAATGGCCCAGCTGAACTGAATGCACCCAGTAATTTGGTCTTGATGTGGCTGTGCTGGCACTCAGCGTCACGCACAATAGAAGTGAAATCCAAACAAACTGACTGTGCCTCAGGATTAGACAACAGCAGTAAATCCCTGCATTGGTAGCAAGCAAGCGTCTCACACATAAATCATTCCAAAACATACTGGGCCCAATCCTGCTCCCTCTACAAATGGATCCAGCGGCTCTTGTTTCGAGCTTGGTTGGGTAGCAGTAATGCTGAGTGGGGGGAGGGTCTCATAAACATTCTTTTTAGAGAAATTCATGAATGAGTCACTTTCTCAGCAGGGATAGTGTGTATCTGCCTCCACTCTGCCCTCTTATGCATTAAGTCCTTATCTGTGCATTGCTGAGTGCCCTCAATTCCCCTTGACTGAAATGGGGAGGTGAGAGGGCCACTCACAGGAAGCACTCAGCACATCACAAGATCAGGTGCTAGAAACACAGTACAGAAGTAACCAACGGTGGGCCCGATCATGCAAGGTGCTGAGCCCTCTCCCAAAAGTTGCTCGACACTGTGCGGCAGGGACTCAGAACCTCTCAGCGCTAGGCCCAGTATTAGCATAATGTGAATCACTGTAACTGGCAAGAAGCACGTTTATTTTTAGCACCGATAAACTAGAATTATAGGCTGTGCAGCAGCTCTTCACTCGGAAGCCCTGGTGGGAAGAAAAACCTGCTGTATAACATTGTAATTTTGTCTCCGTTAGTGGGGTTTTCTTCCTGCAACCTGGAGATCAGCACTTTTCATTCACTACTCCAGTTGAGGAAGAACAGGTTGTGCCTTAAGCTGCAACTTCTTCCCTCCTGCTTTTGTATCACTTTATAATGAAATACACAACAGCTGTTACATAATAGATGTGTACAGAGCACTCTGTCTTTTGTGATCCCCAAAGGATCAGTTAAAAACTAGTTGCTTGCTAGGAGTGATCTTTAACTAAGGCCTGGTCTGCACTAGTGGGGGGATCGATCTAAGTTATGCAACTTCAGCTACGTGAATAACGTAGCTAAAGTGGATGTACTTAGATTTACTTACCATGGTATCTTCACTGCGGTAGGTCGACGGCTGATGCTCTCCCATCGACTCCGCCTGTGCCTCTCGCCCTGGTGGAGTACCAGAGTTGATGGGAGAGCACTCGGCGGTCGATTTATCGCATCTAGACTAGATACGATAAATCGACCCTTGCTGGATCGATCGCTGCCTGTTGATCCAACGGGTAATGTAGACAAGCCCTAAATGTTGAACAAAATTGTTTTGGAAAACCTCAGGATACTTTACAGTGGTTGCTTAAGACTGCAAGACAGGAGGTTTGCTGGAGGTGGAGCTTCATGTAGGTTTCACTGCTTTCATTTTTTATCCTACAATCTTAACCTCTTTAAACAGAACCGCCTCACAAATTTGTTAATTTGTTTATTTGCTATCATAGAAAACAACAGAGCTAAGGGAATAAGTTTGAACAGGAGAGAAGTGCCTTGGTTATAAGTAATTTCTGTCTCTGTTTTAAATGCAGAGAGTAAATTCTACTCTCAGTTACACCTAGGGTGACCAGATAGCATGTGAGTAAAATTGGGATGGGGGTGGGGTGCAATAGGAGCCCACATAAAAAAAAGCCTCAAATATCGGGACTGTCCCTATAAAATCGGGACATCTGGTCACCCTAGTTAAACCAATGCAAAACTGGAGTAAATACAGAGTAATTCTATTGTAACTGAGAGCAGAATTTAGCCCATACAATCAAGTTACTGCTTTAGAAAATAAGCAAATCAAGACATTAGTGATATTAATCACTGTCAGTTTATTTTGGTCTTTCTCTTTATTTAGTTAGGTGCTGACATGCATAAGCTGAAAGTAAATGGAATGTCCTCTTGGTGTTTTATTACTTGCTAAAAACTTGAAAACCACAATAGTAGTAGTCTCCGTTTATGTTAGAGAGTACAACCACTATGAACTCTGCAACAGTGAATGATAGAGGGGCTGATTCTCCATCATCCTTTACACCTATGCACAGTGGGTGTAAAACATTATCCAATCAGCATGGTAGCATTTTACCCCTGATTTGCACTGATGTAAATGACCACCCAAGGTGCAGGACAGAGACGAATCAGATCCAGAATGTTTTAAACAAACAGGTCCAATTGTTTGCTGGATCTTAGACCTACAATAAAGTGGAAAGCATAAGATTTTGTAGGAAACTGAATCTAGTCCCCAGTTATTTTGTCACTAAGGTGGTTCATCCAGTCCACCTGCACTACACATCCAATCTGTAATTTAGTAAGAAGTTAAAATATGGAAACAGTAGATTTCTGGGTGATAAATTGGGATCTATTCCCACATTTGGTTAGATTCTTCTTTGCAGTCACTCGACCAGCTGGGTTTATATAATACTCTTTTCCCCATGAATGCTCAGCTGCCTATTTTAACTCCCCTTCTGCCTTAACCCCGTGGATTCCATCTGCTAGGTATGGGTTAAATATGATTCCCAAAGAATCACTGGGACAGACTCCAGCGTTTACTAACTTTATTTAAAGTCACTGGGAACCCCTAAATAGAGCTGTGCAGAACTAACACAAGCCTTTGGGAATTTGATCCAGGGCTTACTGTTACTATTTCCAGCAAGCACACCATTTTATTCACAATGAAAAGGCAGAAACTTCTCCTTAGGGCAAGGCAAGGCAGGGCAGAGGGAGCCCAAAAGCCATTGTAGGTTAGCCCCTCGTTTGAAGGGGATGGAATAGGCCCTGGCAGGAATGGCTGGATTTTATTCTGACAGACTGGTACAGTATGGAAATCACTAATCTAAAGGAGCACTTCTTGGGAATTCCACTGGCGTAAATCAGGCCTCACTCTGATGGAGACAATGGAGCTATACTGGTGTGAGCAAAAGGAGAGTCAGGCTAAAGGCTTCTTGTGACTATATAGTGGATATTCTGCTATGTCCCAGCATAGTGTTAAAAACAACTATTCCATCCACCCATGCTCACTGGACAGAATGGAGCCTCATCCATTCGGTCTGCAGAGCAGTTGCTATTCCACAATTACTGTGAGCCAGGCAGAAGTGATACAGCGGCAGATTTCCATTTAGATAGTTATGTGTGTCAAATTGCAGATAGAGGGCAGGTGTGTACTTAGGGCTTCATCGTGCCATGCCACCCTAGGGAAGCACCAGGTGGTATTCTGCCTCTTGGAGTTCCCACTGTTGCTCCCCTTTAGGAGATGCAGCTTACCCCAACCCTTCCCCCAACCCAGTGTGTAAAGAGACACAGCTCTGGCCCAACTTCTTCCTCCCCCTCTTTCGGGGTGGTGTGTGGCCCTGCAGCAGCGGGAGAGAGCAGTCTCTGCACCCCCTGAGCATAGGGGTAGGAATTATGCTTCTTTCCCCCTCCGCCACCACAAAAGGGCCAGACAGAATCCAGCCACTAGACACAAAGAAGCTGTATTGGCCTCCCCTTTTTCTGTTACCATAGAAATGAAAGGCAGTTTCACCAGTGGAAAATATCATTTTGCTGGAAAATGTCAACATTTCTGTCAAAAACATGCATTCCCACCTAGGCACATTCATGACAATGTCTGAGTTTGCCCAGAAGAGGCAGTTTCCCCAGTCTTGCTAATAGAAAGGCCACGTGTTGGCTGGTGAGACTGTAGGACTGAATTTTGTCTTCCTTAAGCCTCACGGTGTCACTGAAATGTGTGCCCACTGAGAGCACAGTGGGTGGAAAACACAGCCATTCTGATCCAGTTGTGTTTTTACACCCACTTTGCACGGGTGGAAATGAAAGGCGCAAGGCAAGAGCGAATCAGATCCTACATGCACACAGAACAACTGACATTCAGAGCAGACCAACCTCCCCCTTGTGGGTGGGAACACGTGCAACTGAATGAAAGGCAGGCAGCATCTATGCTCTGGGACCCATGAGAGACACATAAGAATTGACATAAGGTATAAGGAGTAAAGTAAATCCCTAAGTGCTATCCACAGAGCCATGAACTACCAATACTGGTACAAACCCAGTGCATGGGAAGCATCACTGCTCTACAGAGCAAGGAAAGAGTTAAGTAACCCCCTGCTAACCACAGCATTCCTCCTGGCATCCGATACAAATAAAACATGAACTAAATAGGTCCATGTAAAGCATTCCTGAGTAGCTGGATTTTTTCCTTTCCTTTTAGACCTTTCTTTCAAGTGTTTCTTCTTTGATTTCTGAATGAAATTTCTGCCTTGCCTTTGTGGTCAACCATCCCAGCCATCTAAAGGTCTCCCAAGAGCAAGCCTCCTTTTCAAGAGTTAGTAATCATGTGTAAAGAATTTTGGACATAAATACTCCAGGGATGTGTTCAAGAATAAGCTCCAGCAGAAATACACAAGTAAAAAAAGGGATAAAAGCCTAACTGAGCCAACTTCACTTCCTCTGCTACCCAGCTCTTCGAGTTAATGGGCCCTTCATCATCATCTCGCAGTCCACAGAGGCTTTTCTTCCACAAAATACCTAAGGCTGAGGATATAAGCTACTCTACTTTGTACACCACATAAATCTACAAGAAACACTTATTTTACTGTTTTAGCATAATTGATGCTGAAGTATAAAGGTTATTTTTTTAATTTACTGTATCCCATCTGCCAGGTGGTGTTGGAATCAATAAAAGCCAGAATCAAAAACCCTCAGCTCAATCCACCATCCAGAATTTCTGGAATCACTACATTTCTTCTCTGGTCACCCTCAATATGCAATTCTCACTCGCAAGCACTGAGTCTGTGTATGAAACAATCTCTTTAGAAGGGAAAGAGGGACACAGAATCAACTTGGGAAAACACAGCAATAATGTATCTATGTGAATGATAAATAAAACCCTGCCCCACTTTGGCAGTTGTCCATCAGTTCCCTACCCACCAGTGTGAGTGTCCAATAACCAAATGTTCCTTTGCCAAGCCACTTCCCTCTTCACCATCTGTTATATTCCACTCACAGTCAGGGATCAGTGAGTAACATAGTCCCAAGGTCCTGATGTATACTTGGACAGGCATGTCTCCAGTCCATTGGGGAAGTGCTGCCTGGTCCTATCCTGAGGCTCCACCACTTAACCCAGGCACAGTGATTTCAGCTTTATTTAATGGGTAGATAGGAGAGGCCTCCCCAAAGTTCACTCAGCTTTCCTGCTGTCCTCTGCAGCTTCAGCAAAGAGTGCTCTCTAGATCGCACTGTGTGAAAGAAGCACTTCTCAGCAGCACAAGAAGTTCAGTGAAAGGAAACCACTAGCATATAGGACCTTTGAGCAGCATCCTTGCCACAAAGGATATCCCATCTTTCAGTTCAGTTCCATATCCAGCCAATTCTGAGTTGGTGTACAGTTTTGGTGATCCCAAAGTGTCACTGGAGGTATACTGTGTAGAAAGCTTATGCAAATGAAGCTCTATCTGTAAATGTACTTTCCACCTATTGACCAATAGATCAGGGCAGAGAGCTCCTTGCTCTCTGGAGCATCTGTCCATCTGGAGTTCTGGGTAAACAGTTTATGCAGATGAAACAGCTGTGTGAGTGTTCTCTCCTCTGTTCACCAATAGATGGAAGCAGAGAGCTCCTTACCCTCTAAACCTTCTTGCCATAGCCTTAGATTATGAACATCTAAGTATGAGAGTGAGGTTAATATTGGGGGAAACCCAAGTAAGGAGGTGGGTTTTGAACTTAGCTCTGACTGTAGTAAAGCTATTTGTCACTAACACTACAACCAGGGTCCAGATCAAAAAGGGTGTCTCCTTTTGTCAATAAAGAGTACAAACTGCATCAGGATTCCATCATGCCCCAAAATAAATTACCCAATGTGGCAAAACATATCAAGAACATCCATGCAGCAGTCTGGGATACTGAAGGCCAAATGAGAGTTGAACCCCAGTATTAGAGCATCCCCATTAACATCAGTTGAGTATTCTTCATCCATTATAATCTGAACACACAGCAAATCATCCAGCAACTGCTGCTCTGTTCAAAGTAACAAATGATTTTTCTCAAGCTTTGGACAAGCAATTGGGTGCTATTATTGCATCTTTGTATGAATCATTTGAAATGATTGATTGGTTTGTTTTATCATTGACATTGCAGACTGAATTTTGCCCAACATTTGGTCTTTGTGTTAAATTTTATCAGTCACATGCACTTTAATTTGGTTCTGTAAATGGCCCCAAGTTCTTAGGTTTGGAAAGTGTAGGGGAATACCACAAGGGTCTGTTTTAGGCCCCCAGTTATTTCTATTTTTGCAAAATGAATAACTGACAGTAAATGAATATCATGCCAATGTTCAGATATACACAGATTATTGTAGCTGAGATTATTGAACCCAACATTCCAGGAAGTAACACACACACACCCTACAGCACATTTTGCATATATGCAACAAATGGTTTAATAATATTTAGGTGATGCTCAATGGAGGCTGTAGCCATGCTAATCTGATCTAACTAATTGATTATTTCTTTTGCTGTTGCCTTTTGAAACGGATCTAAATTGGGATAAGTCATTGAGTCATTCTTGGACCCACAGGAGGCCTAAGGCCTGATTGTTCAAATAACATTCCTACCACTCATGATAGGAGAAAGGTGTGGCAGCCTGGGTTTCCTCAGTACTTAGCCCAGCAGGGGAAATGTGTCTACATGAACAGATAAGTGGGCCAGGCCCACTGCACTCCTTTTCTTTTGCACACATGGAGTCCTGTGCTGGGTTGATGATGGCAGGCCTATCCCCTCCAGAGCAATGGCTCTTGTAGTTAACACCCCATTGAGATGTATGGAGCAGTTCAAACCACTCAGAAATATTGGGTGACATTCTGCATACGTTAAATTCAATGACAAAACTCCCATCAACTTGAAAAAGGGCCAGGATTTCACCCCTTGTTTCAGGCTGTCTGCAGGTTCAGGCAGACATCTCTGCATCAGTAATACCACTCGGGTTCCATAACCAGGAGGGCAAGAAATGGTCTTTATTTTTAAATAACAGCTGAGATTCTGGTGTGATCACATGACTCTAGCCGCCAAGATCCTATGAGAAAGTAGGGCAAATCCTGAAGTCCATTCAGTTTTTACTGAGTTAGAGATAGAATCATAGAATGTCAGGGTTGGAAGGGACCTCAGGAGGTCATCTAGTCTAACCCCCTGCTCAAACCAGGTTCCTACAAAGGCAAAATTCTCACTGAATTAATAACTTATAAATCAAATATAATATTTAACCCATGGAAGTAAATGAAACTTTTGCCTCAGTAAGGACCTCAGTTTGCTTTACATCTCATGGTGGCTCATATCAAGCAAAAGTTATTATATCAAGTAGAAATAATGACAAAGTAATAGTATTATCTCTTCTGAGGCCATTTTAATCTAGTGAACTGTTAGGAACTAATGATGCCTTAGAAGGCAACACTGCAATATTGTTTTTGTCTCTGAAGTAACCTGGACTCTTGAGAAATCTTATGTATAACAGCATTATTTTATTTACCATCTGCTTCTAGAACTTATGTTTGTTATAATTTATATCAAAATGTTCAGGCCATCACACCCCATAGTACATTAGATCATCGACTGTTTTGAGATGTTAAATGCAAGAGTGGTTAACTTACACAACTATTTTCTTGTTTGTGTCTCCCCGACATCTACTTCTCTATGTCTGTTTCTCTACTTATAAGTATTTCTAGTGCACCTATTATCATATATCCTATTTGGGAAATACCATAGTATGTAGTCACTAATCCTAGGAATTCTGTGCGTACATAAAAACATACATAAGAAAGGCCAAACTGGGTCAGCCAATGGACCATTTAACCATGTCTTCCAACAGTATCCAGTGCCAGATGATTCAGAGGGAATGAACGGAACAGGGCAATTTTTGAGTGGTCCATCCGTGTCATTCAGTCACAGCTTCTGTCAGTCAGAGGTTTAGGGACACCCAGAACATGACCCTTCTGGCTAATAGCCATTGATGGCCCTATTCTGCATGAACTTATCTAATTCCTTTTTTGAACTGAGTTATACTTTTGGTCTTTGCAACATTCACACTGCTGGCCAGACCGTCAACTGGTGTAAATTAGCATATCTCCATTGACTTCAATGGATCTATGCCATTATGCTGGTTTACCCCACCTAAACATCTAGCCCTAAGATCTTCGGACGTATGAAATCTTCTTTCTGTTTTTATTTTAGTACTAAGATTTATTAAAATATTTTCTCATTCATAGCCCCTTCTGCATGGAATATTCTTCATTCTGATATCAAATATACAGCCCATTATCTTATTACTTTTAAAGCAAAAACATTTAGTTCACTTATACATTGTTTTGTTTATAAATCCTATTGTTTATATCTTCCAAGACCCTTTAAGCCAAAAAAAAAACACCATTATTGTGTGTCATTCTTAAGGGGCTCTCCTTTTAAAATGATGCATATGTACTATCCCTCTGGGTAAATAAAATGTTGCTGAAGTGGAAATGAGAACTGTAATTGATACACTTTAAGACTTTCTTCACTTACACCAACCAGTTATTATTTTACATGAATTGCATGGTTGATGTTTTCACCTGTCCAAATAGCAAAAGCAAGTCTCTACAAAAGAGTCAAAGTTAAATCTGAGCATGCATTCATGAGATTAACTGTACCGAAATTGAGCTGTTTGGTGGATGAAGAGCATTTACACTTGCATTCACTGTTGGGTCGTCAAACTGACAGCTTTTCTTTTGTTTGTAACTGCATTGCCTTCCATTAAATACCTCAGTAGAACAGAGGACAAAGGAATGTGTGGGTGAGGAACTGGACTAGAGTGCCTATAGATGAACGGCTAAATTCTGTTCACTTTATTCACATTAGCAATCCCATTGACATCAGTGGAACTGCTCATGTTTATAAGGCAAACAGAATTGGCCCATTAATGATTTAGAGAGAGATTTTAAATTAAAAGTTTTAAAAAGCCAAGGTGCACTAGAACCTAAAGTGTCATAATGAAGACAAGATCCTAGTTGTGTGTGGTGACATTCACCCTGTTCACAAGCAAAGGGTTTGAGTGGTGCACAGGGCATTGTTTTCAACTCTGCAGATGGACCCTCTAGGGATGAATTTTTCCCTAAATTCTCATTGCGTTATTTTAAACAATGCAGTGCAGAAGATGTGTCTCTTCCTAGAGCTGGTCAAAATATTTCTGTCAACAAATTTTTTGGCAAAAAATGGCTTTTCATCCAAAACAAAAAAAAATTGTCAAAAAACTAGAAACAGAATATTATCTGTCCAATAAAAATGTTTTGAATTTCAATTAAAAATGGTAAAATATTCCAAGATTTTGGTTTTCAAATACTGAACATTTTTACTGAAAACCAAAAATAATTACCAAAACAAACAAACACAATGATTTCTGGTTTGAGGAGTTTTTTGGAGGCGAAGGAGGAGGTCAAAAAAGAAAAAAGAAAAAGGATTTTTTATTTTTATTTTCCTGCAAAAAAAAAGGCATTTTTCAACCAGCTCTCCTTCCTATAGCTCCATGCCCCATTGACTTGCCATCCTCTTTCAAATTCAAAGGAACGCTATACTTTCTTCCTTAGCCTGTTCCACTGAATTCTCTCTTTCTGTTCTATTGTTTATTATTTAACTATAATTCTAAAGTATTTTAAGATATTGTTTCTCAAAACAATGCTATACAAAATAAGGGCCCAATCACTACTTGAATGAATTTGCAGGGTCAGGCCATCTACTTGTATTATACTTGTTCCAGAATTTAAATTCACTCAAATCCCTTCCCTATTTTCCCATTCTGACTCCTCTCCTTTCACCACACTCTCCTCCCTTCCTTTTCCTTCATGTTTATTTGAGAGTCCAGAACTCTCTTTGACTGGAAGGTGAGGGTAGCCCTCAATAGACTGGTCTTCCCCCTACCATGGAAGATCATGAAGGACCCATTTACCCTTCATGTCTCAGTCATTTAAATATTGAGAGGGTTGAGGTATTTCTGATGTTGCAGCAGGGTACTCCAGGCCAAGGAACACCCTTGTGGCACAGTAATACACATTTAATCAAAAGAGAATCAGGAACCATAAAATTACTAAATCTGATAGCAGGATAAAGGTATGGAATTCTCAAGCACAGTTAAAGCAGCTGCTACAGTGAACAGACCCCAGGGATGTACTTTGTTGCATTCCTGGCCTGACTTAAAGCCTTATGTTAACTCAGTTTTCAACCACAATAATTCTTTTACTTAGTCATTATTATAGCATTATACAATAAAAATGTACAGATGGTAGCTATCCTTCTTCTTTGCTGCCATTGTCATTGGCATGGCAGGCTATTATATTGTATGATTATATTCATTTCCATACGGTCACATTTGCAGTTTTCCTAACATACTATGTTTTAGTCATGCACATAACATATGGCACCAGTACAAAGCAACAGGGCCAGATAATAAAGTGCTTAGTCCATCCTTGCACAAACAAAATTCCTTCTCAACTCAGTGGGAGTTTTGCCTTAGTAAAAACTGCACAATTGGCAGAATTTGGCTCAATCGCTCTAAATCTGGATATTCATCAGATTACAATAAGTTACACGTGTGTCTAGGTTTCTAGAAACATACACAGTATTGTGCTATTTGAGAAACAGTATGTGATCATGCAATATCAAAATATTGTATAGCAATATGTATGTCTAAGGAGGCAGAGTTCAAGCTGTAGCTGAGCTTTGGAATTAACTGACTTTTGAGTTCTTAAATGTGCAACTGTAATATTCTGTTAACCTAGATTTTTGTATGGAATGTCATATATGTTTGTTTTGTTTCAATTTATGAAAAAAGGGATGGGGGAGGGAGAATAAATAGAAAAAGCTAAAGTCTCCAGGGCTTTGAAGCTCTCCTGGCTTGAGAAAAATTTCAGAGTGTCAATTCCATATTCTTTCACGAGGACACCACCAGAATGCATCCGTCCTTGACTAAAGACACCATACCTAATCACCCAGATTGAGGCCTCTTGAGTAATATAAAAAGGGAAATGAATTCCTTAATCATTATTTGGACATTAATCTATATATTAGTTTCAGAACTTGGAATCTGACTCCTATTTAGCACAATTAAACTAGTTGGCACTAGCAAAGTTTTTCCTCGAGTTTCGCCCCCAAAATTCCCCCTTAAGCAAAGACTCAGCAGTGAACATTTCTGAAAACAGCTATTGAAAATGGGGAGTTAGAAAGAAGACCTCTCGACAACCTTACCTATATGGGAGCTGCTACATCCTTCTGCAATATAGAGCCTTTCGTGCGGCTGTGAAGGCTAGGACTATAACAATGTTTAAAAGGGGACTGGATAAATTCATGGTGGCTAAGTCCATAAATGGCTATTAGCCAGGATGGGTAAGAATGGTGTCCCTAGCCTCTGTTCGTCAGAGGATGGAGATGGATGGCAGGAGAGAGATCACTTGATCATTGCCTGTTAGGTTCACTCCCTCAGGGGCACCTGGCATTGGCCACTGTCGGTAGACAGATACTGGGCTAGATGGACCTTTGGTCTGACCCGGTACGGCCTTTCTTATGTTCTTATGTTCTTATGTTAAGATCCTTTCCAAACTGTATATAAGACACATGGTTAACACCCATCAGCACTTCCAGCATCACAATGCCCCCTAGCACCACACAGGCCTGTGCTGGATCAATATAGGTTCAGAGCACAGAGAGCAACATACAACTTTACCTATTTTTTTCACAGATTACTATTTATTTTAACTAATCCCATGTGCCTCTTGGCCTGCAAATCTATATCATGTGTAGTTTAACCTCATTATAATTTGTATTATAGTAGCAAATGGAGACCTCAAACAAGGTTACAGCATCACTGTCATAGGCACCGGAAGAGATATGCTCACTGCTCCCAAAGAGTTTACAATCTATATAGACAAACAAAGGGAGAAAGGGTATTATCTCCACTTCCCAGAAGAGATTATGTACTTTGTGAAAGATCACATAAAACTATGTGGTACAGCCAGGAATTGAACCCTCACCACAGAGGCTGTGTGGGGGGTGGGGCATATGGGGTCACATGCCCCACAGATGTGCTGCTTGGCTTGTACTTAGCATGCTCAGTAATGCTGCTGATGCCAGCTGCCCTCACTTTGTTCCCCCAACCTCACCCCACTATCAGCAGGCACGGGTTGTCTCTGTCTCATCCAGTGCCTTACCGCCAAGGCTGTCCTTCAGGTGTGCAGAACATTTAAGGTGTTCAGATCCCACATTGATGGGAGAGATTTGATTAGATAACTTTGGTGAATAATAAAATCAGAGAACTTCTACTTTACCCCCAAATGAGTCCAAGACAAAACTCATTTAAAATATTCTGTGTTCGGATTTCATTTAAATGGGTAGGAGCTCATATAGCATTATTCAGAAAACTAGCTGCAAAACATCTCAGGTTTTCTCAGCACCTGCAAATGAACGGTAATGAAATAAACTATATAACTAATCTTGGAAAGATTAGATTTTTATCAACTGTGGATAAACATTGATTTCACTGTATTCACACAAACCAGCAAAACCTATTTCCATCAATAATCATTGAAATTTACAGATAGAGAAAGTAAGAAAAGTGCCGCTTGAGAACCTATTAGTCAAAATCCTGTGATTTAGACTTTTGAATTAGGCTTCTTACAAATGAACTAGCAAATGGTTAGTAAAAACAGGTATGATTTTTTAATTTAAGAATATTTACTTAGCCTCACCCCCCTATAATTTCACACAACTGTGAAAATTTAAATTATTAAAAATCTGAAAACCTAAAAATAAACATTATCCACTGTAATTATACAAAAAATAAAAATCTAATTCTGCCGAGCCTAAGTATAACATAAACAATTAAAAAAAGAAATATTTATGACTGAGAATAAGACTTGGGTTTGGGGTTGGGGTGGGTGGGTGTGTGCACGCGTGTGTTTGCTAATCAGGACTGCCTTTCTGTTCAAAGAATTAAATTTGCTTCCTCAGAGCAGGTGAGGAAGAGGAATGTGAAACAGAACGATCAGATTTCATTAGAAAACGTACAGAAGTAATGGAAGCAGTCATTACATTAATCCAGAAAAATTTCTTCAGAAAAAATTTACTTAAAGTCAGCAGGTGATAAAAGAGTGGACAAAAGGTGACAACAGAGTAATCTTCTCTTTCCTTTCCTTAAGCCTGTTGCAAAACCCACTATCCTTGTCTAGCAAAGCATTAGACTTTTTTTGTCTATATGACCAGCAGATCCAGTAAGTTCCCTTTTAACCCTTCAGCAGGTTGAGAGCAATTATGCTTCTTTTCCTTTAAAGCAGGGGCTACCAAACTTTGCCCATTTTAGGGCCACATTGGCAGCTTGCCAGGATCCTGACAGCCACACCTAATTTGTATAGATGGAAAAGACTGCATTTACCCTAATTTTTGGCATTGAGGTCCAGGCCTAAGAATCTATGGACCTGAACCAAATCTCACTGATGTCAGTGGAGAGACTTCCACTGACTTCAAAGATCTTTGAATCGGCTTTATAGTTCCCAGTGTCTGATATGCCATCTTGATCTGAGTGGCTACATCATCATATGCTGGGATTGGGTCATGCACATGTTTTAAAGATGAGGCTCGCAAGGGGTTGTATTGTAGGACTCCATGAGAAGCAGTTGGCCATGAGGCATGGGCTTCTTGAGTTAATAAATGATAAATTCATGGTGGCTAAGTCCATAAATGGCTATTAGCCAGGATGGGTAAGAATGGTGTCCCTAGCCTCTGTTCGTCAGAGGATGGAGATGGATGGCAGGAGAGAGATCACTTGATCATTGCCTGTTAGGTTCACTCCCTCAGGGGCACCTGGCATTGGCCACTGTCGGTAGACAGATACTGGGCTAGATGGACCTTTGGTCTGACCCGGTACGGCCTTTCTTATGTTCTTATGTTCTTAATCATTCACAGGTCCTGATTCTCCTCTCATATCCATTTTATACCAGGATAACTCTTTTGACTTTGCTGACATTACTCTTGATTTACAATTCTGTAAATGAAAGAAGAATAAGTCCCAACATCTTCAAAAGAGAAAGTTGGCAGAACCCACTGGCTTCAGGAGTTATATTTATAAAACCTCTGCTAAAAGTAGACTATCCTCTGACTTGAAACCACCTTATTCTTAAACAAACAATATCCTTAATCCAAACAAACTAACCTTTAACTTGGACCTTGTAACTAATTTGACAAAAGCAACTGTACCATCTAGGAATGTCTGTGACACATGAAGTTGGGGGGGGGGGGTTCTCCTCTAGTGTTCAATGGGTATTTGAGGAGATTTGCAGAGTAAATCTGTAAAACACTGATGCAATTTAAAGCTGTACATTTAAAGCTTCCACAAAGTAACATTCTCCCCAGCTATTCCCAAACTCCAACTCCTCGCTGAACTCTCATAGGATTATCGTCAGAGATTTAGGCATCTCAGAATAAAGGGGTTACTAGAACATTTCTAGCCTTGGGAGTTTCGTACTTCCCACTAAGAATATCCCAAGTGACACTTACTCCTTAGGATCTTTATTCTGGGATATTACAATCACTGTCCTGTCTGATTCATCCAGGATTAAGGGAAGCAATTCAAGTTTAGTAGTGCTAGGATGTGAAGGAAAATATATATATATATATATATATACAGACTATGTGAGCACTAAACTCAACTACTAACACAGTCAAAGCACTAACTATGCCCTAGAGCAGGGGTTCTCAACCTTTTTCTTTCTGAGCCCTCACCTCCCCCTTCCCCCAGCATGTTATTAAAAATTCCAAGTCCCACTTGTGCCACAACAACTGGTTTTCTGCATATAAAAGCCAGGGCTGGCGTTAAGGGGTAGCAAGCAGGGCAATTGCCCCAGGCTCCATGCCATAGGGCTCCCCATGAAGCTAAGTTGCTCAGGCTTCTGTTTCAGCCCTGGGTGGCAGGGCTCAGGGCCCCAGGCTTCAGCCCTGCATGGCAGGGCTTAGGCTTGCTGCTCTGGGCACTGGCTTGTTTAACGGTGGTCCTACTTGCTGGACCCCTTGAAACCTGCTCACAGCCCCCCAGGGGGCCCCAGATGCCACACACACACACCCCAGTTGAGAACCACTGCCCTCGAGCTACTCCCCAGTACTATATCCTGAACCATAATTCTCTAGGATCTTCACCCTTCCTATTCAGTTAATAGGCTACATAACAATCATATTCCCAAAGAAAACTTGTCTCCTCTTCGGCAGTGACAGAGGACTGCGCACATAGTAGGAATGGTTGGGTTGCATTGTGAGGGGGCTGACATATGCAGGACTTGATAAAGTTATTCAAGGGGTCCACAGGTCACTCATGGAGCCTCACTCTGTGGAAGCTTCCCACACAATGGGCTTGGAGATCGGGGAAGGAGCTACCTCGGGGGAAGAGTGGGCCCAGGACAACTGCTGCTATACAGATCCACCAATCATTGACCCTCTCATTTGTGGGAGGGGATAGGACTCCTTTCTGCCTGCAGCTTCTACATAAAATATACCTCAGCTTCCAGGCTGGGCTCCTCAGATTTACTGAGGGGTACAATACTTGGCAGTCAGTGAGAATTTCATTCCCTTCATGGCAAAATGCTACTTTCCTTAACTCAATTTTGAACCAATAAAGGCAAAAATGTTTATAAAATTGAGAGTCTCTGATTCAGTTTTTACTCCCATAGAGTTTCCCTGAGTTCAGACAAAGAGAAAACTGATTAAGGACTTCAGGATTTGTCTCCTTATGTCTTTGCAAAATGTTCTTTTTAATTAGCAGAGTGGACCCTGAAATGCTAAACATGCCTTTCACCAGTGGAAGAATAAATGTTTCCTTTTTTAAAAAATTAAATTGGAAATGGGATTAAAAATCGTTTGTGCTTTGTCTTTACCCTGAGAGGTCTAGGCTGAGGACAAATTTCAGATGAGCAAACTAAACACAAAAATGATTTGCAAAAAGGGCTTATCCCAGAGAGCTGAATTTTCTGTAGAACAAACAAGTGTGACATTTCTTAACAGGTGAGCTCAGACAGAGAGGCTGCAGAGGTCAAAGACACAAATGTTTTTTCATTGGCCTGTCTGCGTCCAAATGTTTAATTTCACACCAAAAATCCCAGCACATAGCCAGTCAGTTGCACTGAGTCATTTAAATGAAATAAGCAATTTTAAATCATTTGATCAGGCTAGCCAAAGTGAGTGGATTAAAAGGCATTTTAAAAAAGCTATTCAATGCCATTGAAGTGTCTTTTTCATGCCTCCAGTCTCCAGGACATGTCTTGGCATGTCAAAAGACTAGATGAAAACTCAAAGGATGAAATTCACTATTTAGGGGCTTAAGTGGAACTTAAGTGGTGCATAGACTTTGCATGCCCCTCTACACAGGGGTGAATTGCACTTGGAGAATAAGCTTTACATTGTAGTAAATATATTTCATTTATACTTTGTCATGAAGTTTCCTACATGCACTACCAAAGGCTCTTAGTTAATTTTCAAAAATGAATTTTCTATATAATCCACTTTTTTCCTAGTTCCTATATTGAATATTTGGCACTATACATATTAGAGAATAAATGCTGCATTTAGACTGTTATTTGACTCTGCCCTGTTTGGGGGGAATTCATTCTTAGCATGCCTCTCAAAGGCACGTCTTAGGATCATCCGTGATAGGCAGGTCTGCTTGATCCTGATTAAATTGAAGAAACAGGAGATTTTTAATAGGTACGCCAGCACCTAAGGACAACCCTCGTTTCAAGACAAGGCATGGTGTTTACACTCCTGTGGGCAGCCACTAAAGATTTCAGGCTGTCTCTGAAATATGGCCTTCTGTAAGGTGACTCTTACTGACCATTGCATAGCTGTTGTAGGAACTAATTAGTGTTTCCTTTGCAAGTTATACATTACATTATACAAATACTATACCTTTTGTGATGGAATTCTATAGTGTGGCATGCAATTTACTACCAGTTCAAATGGGAAATACCCATGTCTTTTAAAAAGGAAGTCCGGTGGCCATTAGGTGCAAGCAGAAGTGGCACACATGATGATGTGCATTGCAATGTTATTAATTGTAGATTATGGATTTAGCATGTCAGAATTGGACCCTAAATAGGCACCCCTTTGCCAAAGGACAGCTCTGAGGAGGTGATACGATACCATCCACAGGTGCTCACCGTCTGTAAACACCAAGGGCAAGGTCATGCCATTTCAGCATAGAGCTGATTAGGGACATGTACTCCCCAGCATAGCTGATAACAGGAAGGGACAGAGCCATGGTTCTACCTAATTTCCCCTCTCCCCTGCTCCATCTGGGGTGCCAAGTGCCTCTGGGGAAGTAATTTTGGAGGAGTCTGTGAACTCTGGAACTGAAATTCTGCCCAGAATTTATGTCATGCAAGTGACAGGACAGGGGGAGCCTTAGTTCCTCCTCTCCTACTGCACACCTGTGTCAGAGCTACTCAGAATCCAGCCCCAAGGAGGGAGAACAAGAACAGGTTGTAGGGATTAAAAATTTAAGTGAGATACTTAAAGATAATGTGGTGACATTAAGAGACATCTTAGCCTAAATAGCACGCAAAACTTCTAAGAGAAGGAGTGGAATTCATCCCTAACTTTCTGTGCAGTTCGTGGGTGGAATTTTAACAAGAGCCTTGGAAGTTCCCACCAAGGTTACCCAGCAAATCACTCTTTTATGTGACTGCTTGTATTTACTGTATTTGTTTTACTGGTATATTCTGTATTAGATTCAGAAAGGCAGCCCTAGCTACCAGACTGAGCAGTATCCATTAGTTAAATAGTCATAGGTCAGTGATTGTGCCATTTCCAAACAGTTCTGGCTTTGTCCTATCCCTCTATAATCCTAGCATTTGATGTCATGAAACGTAAGAAACAGAAAAATACCAAATGGCTCAATAGGTTGGTCGGTTTTGGATTTTCTTCTTCATTTCTCAGTCCTGCATTTTCACCATCTCCATTATTCTCCACCTTTTCCAGAAACAACTCTGAGCATCTCTTCCATGTGACAGAAAGGAACAGAAATGTAGAGTTGTTACAGCTGGGAGTTTTCAGTGAGATATCAAATGGCACAGTGAGGGGAAAAAGCAGCATAAAGCTATCCCAGCAAGTCTGTTCTGATTCAGACATAAATGTCTGAATTTCACACTATACAATATATAGAAAAACATCTCTGGGAATAAAATGTGGATGCCAAGTGAATTTTAATGCTTTTTTGTTGTTGTTTTTTCACATTTGGGGATACTTAAATGGAGCTGTATAAACAGTACAACTACAGCGTAGCATAATTAATCAGAAAATGTTTCTGGAAAGTTACACGGTATGCACAATATAACCTTATATGCTTTTCCAATGTACACATGTAGCACATGTACTGTACATACATGCTGCAGTTTTCTGATTCTGGTGTATGTATTCCAACTAACACACTAAATGCATTTGACATGACAGTAGTTGATAAGAAACATTTACATATCATTACTACATCACAATGTCTTAGAGACACAGTGATTTCTTAATCTAAGTACAAGGAATTATTGTTCTACATCATCTCAAATATCCTAATGTGGCAACGGATAAATGTCGACATTTTAAAAGCAACCACTGTACCAAGATGTTTCTATAATATTTTATCATCCCCATCTCAAACAACTCCATTAGCATCCTGTTCATTTCAAGATCCAGTTCTGAATTGCATTCTTTAAACTCTCTGAATGGGGCTGAATTTCACCCAGTGAGAATACATATTCCACATCTCAAAGTTTGTGGGTGGATCTTACCCTACAACAGCCCAGCCATGGTGCTGCAGCTGTGCTGCTGTATTTCAGTAGTGTAGATGCTTCCTACATTGAGAGAAGGGTTTGTTTTTTTCTATCGATGTAGACTCATAGACTTAAAGGCTAGAAGATCATAATGGTCCCTTCTGGTCTGACCTCCTGCACAATGCAGGCCACAGAATCTCACCCACCCACTCCTGTAACAAACCCCTGACCTATGTCTAAGCTACTGAAATCCTCATCTTGTGGTTTAAAGACTTGGAGGTAAAGAGAATCTTCCAGCAAGTGACCCATGCCCCACGCTGCAGAGGAAGGTGAAAAAACCCCAGGGCCTCTGCCAATCTGCCTTAGAGGAAAATTCCTTCCCGACCCCAGATATGGCAATCAGCTTAGCCCTGAGCATATGGGCAAGACTCACCAGCCAGACACCCCCAGGAAAGAATTCTCTGTAGTAACTCAGATCCCACCCTATCTAGTGTAGTCAATCCAGCTCTCTGGTAGCTAAGTTGAAGTAAGAATTCTAGCTGTGTTTACACAGAGTGTTAGGTAAACCATCACTCATCAGAAGGTACAATATTTTTAACAGCTCTTAGCAACGTAGCTAGGTCAATCTAATTTAAGTGTAGACCTGGCCTGGGTACTGCAGTAGAGAGTGGAAAGTGAGCAATGTATATTCACAGCGCTATCAACAAGAGAAAGCAGTAAAAGACGTTAGAATTATAAAATGGTTTAAGAAAAACATGTTGTTTCCCAAGGGAATAGAACTTTTATTTTTAGCCGGGTGTGGGTAAAGGTGATACTGGAGTCACCTACCTCATTAGTACAACTGTAGGCTGCTGTCATCGCTCTTACACAACAGCAATGTGAGGAATGAATAAAGGCTGCATTAAAAATGAACTGCAAAATTGTTGGGATATTTTCAGTTGTTTGGGATCCCTGGTCAGTAACAGACTGTAGTGGGTTAGCGGTGGCCCCTCCTCATCTGGGTCAGTAGGTGACCACTCCGCCTCACTACATCACAGGGCAATGCTCACGGTTGGGGAATTAGCTGAGTCGCTGTCAGCCTGTAGCTCTGGTCGGCAGTCTGGGTACAGTGACAGGCAGTTAGGGTCTCTAGCCCGCAGTCAGGGCAGTGGAGGTCAGTGGCTCAGACCTGTACTCAGGGGTGAGCGCCAAATAAACAGTTAGTAAGCCAAGCCCTTAGTCAGGGCGGGGTGGTACAGAGTCTGGGTCTCAGGCCTGCACTCAGGGCCGAGCAGCAAACAAATAGTTCAGAGCCCAGGCCCTTAGTCAGGGCAGGGCAGCAAGTCCTCTGGGCTCAGGCAGGGGTAGAGCACCCAAATGCAGACTAGGGGAGCTCAGGCAGGGGTCAGCAGGGATCCTCCCACAACACGTTGACCTAGTCGCAGGTCAGCTCTCAACCAGACAGTTGTCTAGTCTACTTCCCCTGGGCTACTTCCTATCTCCCCCTCGGGGAGTACCTGGGTCTGTAAGGGGTCCTCTGCATCAACCAGGTAGAAGGCCAGCGGCAGTCCCAGCAACTCCTCCTTGGCTTGGTCAGTGTGTGGCTCTGGCTGCATTGGCCAGTCCACAGCGCTGCCGGGGTCCGCTGCAGACTCCCAGTTCAGGAACAGGCAGGAGGCATCTGGCTGCTGCGGCCCAACTGAGCTCGTAGACCCGCCTTTTGTACTTCCTGTCCTGCTCACTGACTTCTGGTGGGAGGAGTAAGCACAGCCTGCCTCCACCCACCAGGGCTCTGTGAGTGGTCCCTCCCTCTCCAGGTCAGTGGGAGTGCACTGAATCCTGAAAGTTTTATACTGGGTAACTCTATTTAACCTGCGACAAAGAGTCCCGTGGCACCTTATAGACTAACAGAAGTATTGGAGCATAAGCTTTCGTGGGTGAATACCCACTTCGTCAGACACATTTAACCTAATTGTGCTATCAGTTACATTGGTGTAAATCCAGCCATTTAAATCAATTGACACTACTGTAGGTGGGGTCAGAATCACATCATTTGTTTTTACAATTGAAGTTTTAACTGAGTAAGGGCTGAGTAAGGAGTCCAGGGATTGGCCTTTCATGATGTACTAAAATAATTACTTACAAAACACAAAGAAATAAACACTTGTCATTCAAAACTTCTTGGGATAATTAGCCATTAAAATAGTCTTAAAACTTTATTGTGATTCTTATAAATTTGGCCACCAAAATAGAAAACCTGCACTGGAAAAAATATTCAGATTACAATATCAGAATAAATTAAAATATATCTCTGTAAACAAAGTGCTGTATAATCAATAACCAAAAATATAAAATCCACAGCAAATATTTCTTTTTTCCTACCATCAGTGAAGTAATGTAACATGATGTAGCTTAGCCTGATGATTTTTCACCTCAGATATTCAATTACACATTTTTGTATAATGTATTTATTTCGATTTTTAAAATTTCCTTTTACAAGAGATGTTTGAGAGTAAGAGGGCCAGATCCTTCTCTCTGGATTTATACTGGAACAATTGGAACTTGAAGCTGGGTTAGTATGGCAACATGAAATTGTTGTGAGTAATCTACACCAGAATAACTAATTTTTCAGTACACGTTCTATGAGTAAGGCAGACACAGCAGCCCAAATGATCCCTCCATAGACTTCAGTGTAGTGACCCATCATGTTTACTGTTACTCATTGCATTTCTTTGAAAGGAACATAGAAGGGTCATGACTCACCTAGGGGAGCCATCCTGGTATGGAAAAGGTTGAAAACCTGGAGTGTATTAAATACATTGAGGTTATACAAATACCAGAGAAACAGGATTAAAAGGTTTAACAGAAACAGTGACAGACTTTTAATTGTAGTGGCACTAGCATGTGTGACCTTGTCCCTTCTAAGCTGCAGTCATGCAGATCTCCCAGCTAAGATGAGTAGCATCTCATACTCTACTGCAAGCAACAAATTTCAGTTATGCAAGTTTTATGTTCTTGGTTCTATGGGAAACAAAATCACATATGGAGTAGGGGAGCTGTCAGTATCTGGGACCACTAGCCCCATGTATGGCCTGCCCCATTGGATGGAAGGGCATAGAGAGTTACAACCTGCCCCGAAAGAATCTTAGGAGCCACCATTTTCATGATGCAAAACATTATGACAGACCTCCTCCATGCCCCAACCTTGATTGAAATCAGCCCACAGATGTGTAAATTCTCCATATTAAAAGGAGAGCAACATATAACATCCTAATGGGTTGAGATACAAATAGGGCATGTAATCTTCTCTCTAGTCAGCATCAAATCAGTGCCAGTTGAAAAGTTGCTGTTATCATATGCCCATACCTGAACTCATCATGTGCACCCTGACCTAAACCCCTACTAGATTAGGATTCAGGACTAGCATAAGAAATAACAAATGGTAAGTATGGGAGCATACACTTTTGTTATGAGTTACCTAAAGAGCTGCTACAGTATTTCAACACGTGCAACTGTGTGCTGCTCACAAAAGTACCTTTAGTTTTATATGAGAGTAAAGCCTTTCTTGCTCAGTCATGATCATAATGCTGGTTCACCCGCAATACAGCAAAATCAGCTATTTTTAAAAGCCAAAGATTCATTTATTATGTATATTTTGCAGAACAAATTTGCAAAACAATAAGGTCATTTCTAATGTCAATATCATTTAGTATTGTCACAGAAGAGCTATTATTTTGTTTATCATTTTTCAGACTCAGAACAAGAAGCAACATGTGTTCATTTTGTACATATTCCTTTAAATGTAAGAACTCTAGAGTGGAAGGCTTTAAAAGATTTACATGTGAGCTGCCTAGTATAAGGTCGTCCAACTTCTGTCATTTGATATAAATAGCTTTTGCTTTCCCCTGGGGTTGTTCTTTTCTCTACTTGGCTTCACCTCTTCTGAGGTCAGTGATGTATTGTGCTGATGTCTGTGTGATAAAGAAGGTCACCTATGGCCGTTTTGAGAAACAGCTGAGTTCTGTGTCTGAATCATACTATGGAGATACAGCTATCTGGCACTTACATTTTACTCAGAATTCCCATTGACCTCAGCGAGAGGTTTGTCCAAGTTTGAATGTAGTAAATATTTCAGAATTTGGCCCATTGATCCCATTGAGAGCATTACCTGCATAAGAAAAGAGGAAGTTCTTCAGCAGCTGACCCTTGCATAGCTAGTGACCTGCTTTACCAGATAGTACTGTGCCTTGAAAATTGTCTGTGTGCTATTTTTTTCAGTTCCTCATGATGTCCTGTGGGAACAACTGGTGAACAGGAAAAAAAACACTGTGCTGACCTTAACCCCTTACATACCAAGCACGCACCAACTCAATAAATGGCTCAGCAACTCAATAAATCAGAGTTGCACGGGTGTAACTGAATAGAGGTTGTCTCATTATCTCCAGTGGTTTAGGGCAATGTGTCAGGGCTGTGTCATGGGTGGCCTGTGGGCACAGGCTGAGCTGCTCTGTATCTGGGCCAAAGAGTTGAAGACCAGTCTGGAACCAGGCCAGCTCAAAAACCTCAGAGTTAGAGTATGGTATTAAATTCAGAGCATGCGGCAAGCAGGGGCGGCTCTAGAGCCCAGCGGGGCAAGCACCTGCCTGGGGCGGCCCTTTCCCAGGGGGGCGGCAGGCTGGGCCGGTGGACCTGCCGCAGTCATGCCTGCGGGAGGTCCACCGGAGCCCGGGGACGACCGGACCTGCCGCAGGCATGACTGCGGACGGTTCGCTGGTCCCGCGGCTCGGCTGGACCTCCCGCAGGCATGACTGCGGCAGCTCAACCGGAGCCGCCGGACCAGCGAACCGCCCGCAGCTGCGGGAGGTCCAGCTGAGCCGCCCGACCAGCGGACCCTCCGCAGTAATGCCCGCGGCAGGTCTGCTGCTCCCGCGGCTCGGGGGCGCCTCCCGGGCATGATTGCTTGGGGCGGCCAAATTTGTAGAGCCGCCCCTGGCGGCAAGATGTGGGGCCAGGTCAGGCGGGGTCTTTCACCAGGATCTGCAATGGTCCTAAGCCGAAGACAGTAAACATTGATCAGGGTTGGGAGCTGGGCCAACGTTGAGAGCCCAGAGTCTGGGATCCAGGTAAGGGAAGACCTAGGGCAAAAGTATACCAGAGCTCTGCATCACTCAGATAACTCCCAGAAATGGCTTCCTGGTTTATATGGAGAGTGACAGCCAATCAGCGAATCACAGGGCAGGACTTCCTGCAGGACTTAGCCTCACAGTACTTCTCAGTGGCAACCCCCCTCCCCTGGAACCCTAGTGGCAATGACGAAGTGGTGCCTGCTGCAGTTTCTGGTTCTAGGCCCAACACTCTTTCCCTGGCAACCCCTCTTTTTCAGGCTAGAACCAGGCCAGGCTTGTCTGGATGAGCCTTATGAAACTCTTTCACCAGGTCAGAGGCGTGGACATGGGAGGCAGGTTCCCAAGTGCACTCTTCGGATCCATATCCTTCCCAATGTACAAAATAGTATAGTTATCCTCAGGTGCATTTGGAATCAATGGAGAGTGTTAGCCATTCAGGGAATCGCGTAGGACAGTTGTTCATACCCTTTAGGGCAGGACTTGTTGCAGGGCTTAGCCTCACTGTATTTCTTGGGGACAAATTTACCGGGGCCCCTGCTGGCAAGAAGGAAGCTGTGTCTGCCTCACTCTCTGGTACAATGTAACAGATGAGGAAATGGAGACAGACAGGCTGTTGAGTTTAATGGAAAGTTCTATGCAGAAATGGATACAGTGATACTGCACAGAGTTACGTTAGACAGACATTTTCAACAGAACCTAAGGAAGTTAGCTTCTGACCCAGACTTATTTTCAATGGGGTTCAGGCACCTATATCCCATATGCATTTTGGAAAAATCTCATCTTTAAATGCTTAGAAGTCAGGAACTTCAGTTTCCAGCTCAGTGTTATTTGCTGCATATTTGAGAGACAAGGTGGGTAAGGTAATATCTTTTATTGGACCAACTTCTGTTGGTGAGAGAGACAAGCTTTCGAGCTTACACAGAGCTCTTCTTCAGGTCTGGGAAAGGTACAGCTAAATGCAAGGATGGAACAGATAAGGAGTTAAATAAACTGGAACGCTTGTCTCTTTTACCAAGGTTGGTGCAATAAAAATTAACACCTTGTCCACCTCTCTCTCTAATAGCCAAGAATCAACATGGCTACAACACTTATTTGCTGCATTGCACATATAGCAGGGAGCTAAATTCTACTTTCAAGCACAGCAGAACCTCAGAGTTACAAACACCTCAGGAATGTTCATCACTCTGAACAAAACATTATGGTTGTTCTTTCAAAAGTTTACAACTGAACATTGACTTAATACAGCTTTGAAACTTTATTATGCAGAAGAAAAATGCTGCTTTTAACCATTTTAATTTAAATGAAACAGGCACAGAAACAGTTCCTTTACCTTGTCAATTTTTTAAATTTCCATTTTTTTTAAAGTAGATCACATTTAACACAGTACTATACTGTATTTGCTTTTGTTTTGGTCTCTGCTGCTGCCTGATTGCGGACTTCTGGTTCCAAATGAGGTGTGTGGTTGACTGGTCAGTTCATAACTCTGGTGTTTGTAACTCTGAGGTTCTACTGTACATGTATACAGCTCCCATTGCAGTCTATGGAGTTGTGTGCACATATCTGTGTATAAAATTCAATTAACACCATCATCATTGCACTTATTCCACTGGAAATTGACCTGAAGGCTAATCCTCCTTAGGGACTAGTTACTAGGAAAGTTCCAACTTGTAATGTTGTCATTTTGGTTCTGTGTGCGCAAAACAAAGTACTGTCCTGATTTTAAAAGTGCAGCTCCCATAGACTTCAATGGGATTTGTGACTGCTAAGTACTTCTGAAAATAAGACATAATTTTACAACAGAAAAGGTCTTTTAACTTTATTATAACCAAGAACATATGAACATATTCTATGCAAACTGTAAAAAAAATTATTTGGAACTGAGAGCATTCCTGGAAATGTCAAACAAAAAATGTTCAGAAACTTATGAGCATATAGAGACACGAGGTTATAATGGAAGTCTTGCAACAGTATAGTGCAATATGAAAATAGAAATGAAATTATTTATTATTAAAATAAGTTATTATAGTTGTAATAAGTGATTACAAGGGTTAGCACTATGTTAAAGGATCAGTTGACTTAATGTTGACACAGTTGACTCTATTGACTTGGGTTGTTTTTTTTTCATATAAGCAAAGATAGATTATTTTTTTACAGGCTGTAATATTCAAATCCATTTTTGTAAAGCTCAAAAACAGCAGCTTCTGGTTTAAATGGCTCTGAGAAGGCATTCAGAATTGACTTCAAGTACAATCTTTGAATAAAACCACAGATAGGTTGTTTGTTTTTTCAAGCTAAAATTAGTCAGAGCCATCAATACAAATGGTCTGTATACCTGCAAGTATTTGTGGTGTGCTGCCCAGAGTGCCCACATGGTGCCAGATACTGACTTAAACTAGCAATTTGGAAGGATTTCAACATGTGCCTTCCTGATTTCCTTGTCTAGGGGCTTTCTGAGTAATTAAAGATTGCCATGTTCTTTATGAAGGCCAGCATCATATTAACTAGGTAGTATCAAAAATGGAGCTTTAGAACCAGTGCAGTTACATGTATTGTATAACAGCATTTTTAATAATTTTCCTCCAGGGCAGATTGGCAGAGGCCCTGGAGGTTTTTCGCCTTCCTCTGCAGCATGGGGCACGGGTCACTTGCTGGAGGATTCTCTGTAGCTTGAGGTCTTCAAACCACAATTTGAGGACTTCAATAACTCAGACATAGGTTAGGGGTTTGTTACAGGAGTGGGTGGGTGAGATTCTGTGGCCTGCATTGTGCAGGAGATCAGACTAGATGATCATAATGGTCCCTTCTGATCTTAAACTCTATGAGTCTATGGGAACAAAGTAGAAAAACCTAGCGTCACCTTCCCCTTCAGATATTATTGACACCAATCAGTACTGCAATATATTACTAGTGGGCCCAATTCATTATGATCCATGCCCTGTTTCATCATTCATTCATTCATGCCCGTCACCCCAACTGGGGTATGGGCCGCCAACAACAGATCTCCATAGTCTTCTATCCTGGGCCATTCGCTCTAGCTGGTTCCAGGTATAGCCCATTTTTTTGCTATCAACCTGAAGGTCGCGTCGCCAGGTATTTCTTTTCCGCTTGCCTTGGGGGTTCCACCGCAGTGCCTGTCTGGTGATGTTGGTTGGCTGCTTGCGTAGTGTATGTCCTATCCAGCCCCACCTTCTCCTTCTAATTTCTTCCTCTGCTGGGAGTTGATGGGTCCTCTCCAAGAGGTGGATGTTACTGATGGTGTCTGGCCAGCGGATCTGGAGAATCCTTCTGAGGCAGCTATTAATGAAGGTCTGGATCTTCCTGGTGGTTGTTTTGGTTGTCCTCCAGGTTTCAGCTCCATACAGTAAGACTGATTTCACGTTGGAGTTGAACAGTCGAATCTTTATTGCCAAAGACAGCTCTCTGGAGCTCCAGATGTTCTTGAGCTGTAAGAAGGCTGCTCTTGCCTTACCAATCCTTACTTTGATGTCTGCGTCTGTGCCACCCTGCTGGTCGATGATGCTACCTAGGTAGGTGAAGGACTGCACTTCTTCCATTCAGTGTGACTGGGTCGTTGCTGATGGAATTGATCCTAAGGATCTTGGTCTTGTCCTTGTGGATGTTGAGGCCAACCTGTGATGACGTGGCTGCCACTACGTTGGTCTTCTCTTGCATCTGCTGTTTACTGTGCGAAAGGAGTGCAAGGTCGTCGGCAAAGTCCAGGTCATCAAGCTGGGTCCACAATGACCATTGGATTCCATTCCTACGCTTGTAAGTGGATGTCTTCATAATCCAATCGATGACGAGAAGAAAGAGAAGTGGTGACAACAAGCATCCTTGTCTGACTCGGTTCGCACCTGGAAGCTGTTTGTGAGCTGCCCTCCATGGATCACTCTACAGTGTATGCCGTCGTATGAATTCTTGATCAGGTTGACCACCTTTGCTGGGATGCCATAGTGCCGAAGGAGCTTCCAGAGGGTCTCTCGATCCACGCTATCGAATGCTTTCTCATAGTCAACAAAGTTGATGTACAACGAGGAGTTCCACTCCATAGACTGCTCGACTATGATGCGGAGCGTTGCTATCTGGTCCGTGCATGATCTGTTCTGCCGGAAACCTGCCTGTTCATCTCGTAGCTGTGGATCGACGGCATCCTTCATTCTCTCTAAGAGGACTCGGTTGAAGACCTTCCTGGCACCGACAGGAGTGTGATTCCTCTATAGTTGGCACAGTTGCTGAGGTCTCCTTTCTTGGGGATTTTGATGAGATATCCCTCTTTCCAGTCAGCCGGAATCACTTCTTCTTCCCATATTTTCTCAAAGAGGTACAGCATTTCCACTGAGGCATCCAGGTCTGCTTTCAGGGCCTCTGCTGGGATATCGTCAGGTCCAGCACCTTCCTGTTCTTCATCATGGTGATGGCTTTTCTGATCTCGTCTCTGGTTGGTTTATCGCAATTGATTGGGAGGTCCTCGTTGGCTGGGTCGATGTCTGGTGGATTTGGTGGTGCTGGTCTGTTCAGGAGTTCCTCAAAGTGCTCCCCATCTGTTCATCTGTAGTTCTATTCCTGTTATAGACTTTCCTGCTTGTCTTTAACGGACGTTCTGGCTTGCTGAACTTTCCAGACAGTCGCGTATCGTACAGCTGTTTCATGTTACCGCTGTATGCTGCCTGCTCTGCTTCTGCTGCCAGTCCATCCACATAATCTCTCTTGTCCTTCCTAATATTCCTCTTCACTGCTCTGTGGGCTTCAGCATACTCTTTTTGAGCTTTGGCCTTTGCTGCTCTAGTCCTGCTGTTGTTGACTGCTGCCTTCTTCTTCTTTCTGTCTTCTATCTTTGTCAAGGACTCTGCTGTGATCCACTCTTTCTGCTGGTGTTTCTTAATTCCAAGCACTTCCTGGCATGCTGACCTAAGTGTGTCTCTCACTTTCTGCCATCTGTTGAGTACACTGTCTTCCTCTTCCTCAGACCGATCCTGTAGTACTGAAAACTTATTCTTCAGCGTCAATCCAAAATCTTCCTTGGTCTTATGGTCCTTCAGAAGGTTGACGTTGTACCTTCTGTCTGACGCGTCTATCCAGTTGTTCTTCTTCAGCTTCAGCTTCAATCTGGCCACCACTAAGTGATGGTCGGACGCCACGTCTGCTCCTCTTCTAACTCTAACGTCCTGCAAGGATCTTCTGAACTTCTTGCTAATGCAGACATGGTCGATCTGGTTTTCTGTCATGCCTGCTGGCGATACCCAGGTACTCTTGTGGATCCGCTTGTGAGGAAAGACGCTGCCTCCTATGACCAGATTGTTAAGTGCACACAGATCCACAAATCTCTCTCCATTCTCACTCATCTCTCCCAGAGCATGGGTCCCCATGACTTGTTCGTATCCTGTGTTATCAGGTCCAATTTTGGCATTAAAGTCTCCCATAAGGATGGTAATGTCTTTGTCTGGGAGAGTCTCTAATATTTTCTGGAGTCTGTTGTAAAAGTAGTCTTTGTCCTCCTCTTCACTGTCATTGGTTGGAGCGTAGCACTGAACAACATTCATCTTAATCCTCTTCATTTTAGTTCTGAAGGATGCTGTGATGATCCTGGGACCATGTGCCTCCCAACCAATCAGTGCTCTCTGTGCCTGCTTGGACAACATGAAGCCTACTCCCTGTGTGTGGTGTGCGTCGCTCTCTTCATGTCCTGAATACAGCAACAGCTCTCCTGTCAACAGTCGTCTCTGTCCAGCTTGCGTCCATCTTGTCTCGCTAATGCCTAGTAGGGTCAGGTTGTTGCTCCTCATCTCTGCTGCAACCTGCGCCGTCTTTCCTGACTCGTACATGGTCCTCACGTTCCATGTGCCGATGGTAATCCTCCTGGCTGCAAGAAGGGTGATCGGCTTAGTGGCTTCCTCGCGGCTTTCACCACCCAGCGTCATGCATCTTCGAGTTGAAGACCCTTCTTTTTCCAGGCTAAAAGTCTCTGTTAACTCTATTGTTGTCGTTTCTGTAGCAAGCTGATTTTTACAGGGTGGAGTTGCTAGCCCCACGCCCAACCCTCCTCCTTTACCCTGACTTGGGACAGGCAGATGGCCCCAAAGGACCTCTCTGGTGGAGTTATGCCCTGTTTGGGCTCATTTTTTTGCACACACAAAACTGAAAGTAATGCAAAGCTGAGTTAC
The DNA here is from genome assembly GCF_016161935.1 of Mauremys reevesii. Classification (NCBI taxonomy): domain Eukaryota; kingdom Metazoa; phylum Chordata; order Testudines; family Geoemydidae; genus Mauremys; species Mauremys reevesii. The sequence goes on along the minus strand of NC_052623.1, from coordinate 46,121,312 downwards.
TTGTTACACAATGGTGTGGAAGCCAGTAAATAATTAACAAGGATTTGAAGAGATCTTAATGAATGTTAGTTAGCAAGAGTCAGGCCATACTGTAACCTTAATGACGTAAGACTTGTAGGAGCAAAGATAGTGCGAGGCGACAGGACAGGAACTGTGTACAAAGTTATTATGACCTTGCAATCACTAACCAAAATGCAGGCTTACTTTTCTTAGGATTGAGACAAATAAGATAAGCCTTTTTGCTATGTATAAACAAAATGTAGTTGTTGTTTTTTACTGTCTGTATTATTGCTAGAAATTGTCTGTAAAAGGTATAAAGGCTTGCTGTGATTGTTTTACCAGTTGAGAGACCTGTCCAGGACCCTGTGTCCTATGGCACTCTCTCCCTCCATGGTAATTACTGGAGAAATAATAAAGTATTTGATTTTGCTGCATCCAAACAAAAAGTGAGAACTGAGTTTTTCTTCGACAATGGTTAGGGCCCTACCAGATTCTGTCTATTTTTGTCAATTTCACAGTCATAGGATTTTAAAAATTGTAAATTTCATGATATCAGATATTTAAATCTGAAATTTCACGGTGTTGTAATTGTAGGAATCATGACTCAAAAAGGAGTTGTGGGGAGTTATTGTGGGGGAGGGGTTGCAGCACTGCTACCCTTACTTCTGTGCTGCTGCTGGTGGGGTGCTGCCTTCAGTGCTGGGCATCTGGCCAACAGCAGCTGCTCTCCGGCCACCCAGCTATGAAGGCAGCGCAGAAGTAGGGGTAGCAATACTGTGACCCCCCCTAAAATAACCTTGTGATGCCCCCTTGCAACTCCCTTTTGGGTCAGGACCCACAATTTGAGAAACACTGGTCTCCCCTGTTAAATCTCTATAATATAGGGTAAAAGCACACTAAAGACCAGATTTGGTGGGGGGAGACCAGATTTATGGTCAATGATGTGTTTTTCATGGCCATGAATTTGGTAGGGCCCTAACAATGAATGATTGTAACAAGTGATTGTAACGTCCAACCGCTGTAGAGTGCACAAAGCTGAAAGGCAGAGGCTACACAGATACAAAACAAAGTGTTGTTATGATCACTGAAATAACACCAGTGTGTGAAAAGAGGAGAGGTCTAGCTATGTATGTAAGGACATGTACTATAGCTAAAGCTAAGTGACACTAATTCATGTGATTGTCACTTTAAAAACTGATACCCAAGAATGTCACTGGCATTGGCAGCCTTACACCTGTGGCACAAGACTTTTCTCTTTCTTGCACGTCTGATTTATCATGCACTGTGGAAACATATATGTAGTGCTTGTTCTCTTGACAGGTCAGAGACTGGATTGTGCCCTCAGCATATCATCATCACCCAAGCATGTCAAGTAGCACTCTAGTTGAAGGATATCAAAATATAGCTTCCCTTGCATGCAAGCACAGCAGCAGCAGCTGTTGAAGTAGCTGTCCTAGATAATGCCACAAAAGCAAATTCTTCCCAGCTGTTTATTATGTGTTTGAATGAAAAGTGATAAAAATGTAAATGATAGATAAGAGTTTACACTGTTAAAATGAGCAGCCCAAATAAGATGTTTCCCTGTGAATCCTTAGTTAAGCTCCACATTCACCACACTATGCACCCAGGTATTTACAGCATAATGTGTGCAAAATACAGCTCTCTCACCACACTGGCAATGCATAATAGTTAGGCACCCAACTCCCAGTGACTTTCAAAGGGAGTTGAGCACCAACCTCCCTTAACCACTTTTGAAAATCTCAGCCTGACTCTACACTTACATATTATTTGGTATTTTCCTATAGCATAGTGTGCATTGTTTCATTTGCTATGACTTTGCACCACATTAATCATAATTATTAAGTTTAGATTGAGGGATCTGCTAAGCCTACATATTTGGAAAGATAGGAAGGAAGACAGCGGTTAGATAGAAGGAAATGGATTTGGGCAAATGTTCTGTTTTATCATCAAAGAACTTTGTAGTCTTGTCTAGTCATTTCTAGTTTGTTCCTACTCTGTATTTATAAATGATCCTTTAAGGAGTAACCAGTCTCAGGGTGGATGAATGTAACACTGATTTGACCAACTGTATATGCATCTTGTTAAAAGTTTGTGAAGAAATGCTACTTTCAACATTCAAATGCCATTAAATGTAAATCAAAAGACCATGGCATCAGTCTGACCTTTTACGCAAGTCCACAGCTTGCAGTGAAACCAGAGCAGAGGTGGAATCAGCCAGCCACTGAGGGAGGAACATAGGCCCACATGCTGCTGCTGGTAAAATACATTCTAAAGTTTGGCATGTTGGTCCCACAGGTGTGACATACATATCACATGTGTTGCCAAAAGTACTGTCTTCAATTCTGCAGCAGAGAGAGAAGAAAATAGGGTAAGTACAATCAACAGTGCCAGTAAGAAGAGGAGACCATGCCAAATTACAATTGAAATAGATAGATGTGCCATGCTTTATAATAATGCTGCTTTACAGAAACACCAGCCTTGCATTTTGAAAACAAGTGGCCTACAATACAAAATGTTGCTATATATATCATGAATTGGCTAGAACAGAAACCCAGATAAAATGAATTTCTAAAAATCAGCTTCTGTTTGCGAGTCATTCATGAACAGAAAAGGGGAGCAATTCAGTCCATAAAGTGTAGCAACAAAGATAATGTTTTCATAAAAACATCCTATTCCAGGCTGGCAATGTTTTTTGTGAAACACCTGGTCCTGTCAGCAGGCACTGGTTCTGTTGGGACTGGATAAAATGGATTTTTCTAACTCACTGAATCAGGTGGCCTGTTAGCCCAGCTGGATATAAGAGAGTGGTTCTCTGAAGAGAGAGAGAGAGATTCGACCTAGAGTGTGGGCTGTGCAGTCCACAAGAAGAAATAATGGTAGCAGCCAAGGCTGAGAAGTCTGGGGCTGGATTGTGTTATTTCATTTAAGTTCCTTTCGTGAATAAAGCCAAACACCCAGAAAAGGGTAAGATTTGACACGTTTGGATTTCTGTAATAATAAAAGATGTGTTTTTATTCCATGCTGGGTAATTCCAGAAGAGAATAGCAATTTGCACTTCAGTGTATTGCCAGTTACTAGTACAGTGAATAATTTCCCATAGCCTCAGCCCTTTTATAATGGAAATATTTTCCTACAAATCATACAGAATGAGTTTGCCTGTACAATATACTCTCTTCCACTCAGGGCCAATGCAAAAAGAGCCAGCATAGCTACATCATATGCTCAAAACCATGGCACAGGTCTCTAGAACTACATGCATAAGGACATCCTTTATTTCAAATTATGTGAGCATCAAGCTAAATTATAATGACAGTTCCACCCTTGCGACAGGAGTCACTATTTTGTTAATCCCCTCAACTAGATCTGGTCAAATAATACCAATAAAAAAGTGATATGCTAATATTTTTGTTGCAAGTTCACAAAGTGAAAAGTTATAAAGTAACAAGTTTATTCACCCATCTTTGCAAGGATGCAAATTATCACCGATTTACTCACAAAATGTTCACAGATACTAAATTATTCATATATATTTAGCATGCATGATTTAGTCATCTGCAAATTTACTTTGAAACACTTCATTTGTTGTCCACCAGTTTGAAATGTTTCAGTCATCCGATCACCTAGCAAAAAGAGTACCATGTGACTAAGCGTATGTCTGCACTGCAAAACAAAACCCAGAGCAGTGAGTCTCAGAGTCTCGGTCAACTGATTTGGGTTCACGGGGCTCACTCTATGAGGCTAAAAAGAACAGTGCAGATATTCAAGCTCATGCTGGAGTCTAGGCTTTGAAACCTGGCCAAAGGAGTGGCCCTCAGAGCACAATTTCTGAGGCTCTGACAACTTGGGCAGTTCTTATTTTATGAAAAGTTCTATGTTTAATATAAGTTAATAGGGTACTATAGAAATGTAATGGGGTTCTATTAGAGAGATGGAAGGCAGTGGTGAAAACCCTATGGTCCACGTGGAATAGAGAAGCATGAGAGAGAGAGAGAGATTAGAAACATAAGAATTGCCATATCAGATCCCGCCAATGGATACCATGCAGTGGTCCATCTAGTCCAGTAGCTTCTTTTGGACAGTGCCAGTACCAGATGCTACAGAGGAAGGTGCAAGAAATTCTGCAATAGGCAGTTATGGAATAACCTACATACAGGGAAAGATTTTTCGTAACCCCATTCAGTTAGAGGTTGGCTTATGCCTTGAAACATGAAGTTTTATATCACTTCCAAAAACAAAACAAAGAAACCTTAACGCCCATAGAATATAATGCAGAACTATATTCTTTGTATAGGGTTTTGCTAACCATCTTAGAAAGTTCTATATCAGCAATAATATTCTAGGATGATGCTGGGTTATCATTGGCTGTTAAATTCTATAGGACTTTTCCCTATGGGGAGCTTTGCCAGAGCAAAGACTCTAGAACAGATCCCAATGTTTGCAATAAAACTATCCCAAAACACCTTGAGTTTTGGTGTTTGAGTTGTCTGGTGGGCATGGCCCTAATGATAAACCTTTTGAAACTGCTTGAAGTTATCACTTACTAATATCTTGAAGCTACAACCCAGCTCCAGACTACTTAAAGGATCTCCTCCAAAGGGGAACAAATTAGCATGATTTTTTAGTATTTGCTTAAAGTGAATAGTTGATTCCAACCTTCATTCTCATTTGTTTAATCTTTACTATTAATATATTGCAAATATTTATCCAGACAGCAAATTGTCTTCTTCATTCTCTCCTGAACCTAGAGTGCTTATATAACCATCATTTGTCAAATAAAACTAAGCAGTAGGCTGAATATTGCTGTTTGACAAAGGTTCATATTGCTAATGTCTGGGGGCCAAATTCTGCTCTCAGTTGTACCAGTGCAACCCTAGTATTTTAAACAGAGTAACCGAGAGAACAATGTGGCACTAGCTACTTAACTGTATTTATGTGATGTTACCTGACTGGTTTGCATACACTACATTTTCATTGAAATTTAGCTGCAAACAGCAATCACTGGGATACAGGTACACGTTTGAGGCTATGCAATGATTAAAGGAATAATGCTAACTCTGCTCTTGTCTTTTGTTGAAATATTTCCTACTTCTGAATTTATGGAAATTTTTATATGTAGTTTTCAATTATTTAAGAGGGAAAAGAACAAAAATGGCTCTTTTTTGGGCAATCGCATATAATCTAAGCACTTCAAACCACATATAGGAACTTGGACATGTTGACACTGAGTGCGCTAAAATAGGGAGAAAGGAATAAAATAACCCCTTGAACCTCATTTAAATTCAAAAGAGAAAAAAAATTGCAGGCTTGTTAACCTAGGTAGTATATGGAAATATGCACATGACAACACCCCCTAACAAACATTTTCCAACAAGGGGCATTCCTGCACTACTATATAATGCACACAAATACTGTATTTTCTAAACAAAAATTACATTACATCAATAGAGAGAGAGATTTTCAACTTCTGTTAGAGTGTAATTGAACTATGTACCTGAACTATGTTAGTTATCTTTGTTTTCAATATAAGGAACAAGGTTTCTTTTGAAAAGCACAAGGCACTCATAATTTAACACCCTTTCATCTCACTAAGTATCACACTGTAGGTGGGCTGCAACACTTTATACAAAAATTTTCACAGGATTTTCTTGATTTAATGCTACTTTTTAGCTTTTGGATCAAGTGACGAAAATAGCAGGCAGGGTACAAGAGGACAAATTCTCCTTTCAGTTACACCCATGTAAACCCCATTAAATAGGAGGAGTTGGCCAAAGACTGAATACTGTGTCCTTGACATTAGAAGAAATACAAATTTATCACATACAGAGCAATAAATGACTTTGAAATTTGCAATAAAGTAATGTTTTTGGCAAGACCACAGACCCTATTATTTCACATTCATTGAAAAAACAGGTCAGTGCTGTTGCAGATCAGAAACAATCAGAAGTCATTTTATTTCTCACTTCAAAGACCAAAACAGTAGCTCACTTTTTAATACATAACCAATTGTTATAAAACATCTGGCGAACTGTACCTTTTTTAATTTATAGACAAATTCTTTCTTTAAAGGCATATAGGAAAATGTTATCCATTTTTTCCTACAAATGTATTTTCCTCAGCCCCTGTAGAACTCCTTTGTCTTGGTTACTCACTATTTCCATACTGTTGATGAACATCAGTATCAGGTATTTGCCTTTAAAAGCAAAAAATAGATTTTTGGGGGCAGAATCTTCCTTTCCTCTCAATTTTTCCTTATTTTATGTATTTATCAGTCACACTCAGCTTCCAAACCATGCCACAGCTCCCATGTCATGTGGGCAGTGTCATGGGTACAAGCTGTATGCACATCAGCCCAGAGTGCCCTAGGCATAGAGAAAAACTAAGGCCATGACAAATGCTTTCATTGTAATGTGAAAATGCTTTCCTCTAAAACCATGCATCTGTGGAAAACTAAGTTTTATATACTCCAAAGCCAGACATTCCAAAGCATGTTATTCAGGTCTCTCTGATTCTCCTAAATCTTGGAAAGCTATCTGCAATACTGCATTTGTCTCATCTTAAAGCAAAGGAGTCTTACACCAGATGACTCAAAATCCTAGTGCAACTTCATTAACTTATAGGCAGGGCCATCCTTGGGCATACGCGGTTGCATAGGGTACCTAAAAATTTGGGGCACCCCTGGGTCTTAGTGTCCATCCTCCCACCTCTTCCTATCCCTTTTCTGACCCTTCCTGCAGGCTCCCACAGCTAGCTGCTGCAGCTTGGTGAGTTTTCCTCCAGAGGGGATCTAGTAACTTAGGCCTTGTCTACACTACAGGACTATTTCGAATCTACTTAAGTCGAATTTGTGGATTCGACCTTATGAAGTCGAATTTGTGTATCCATACTAAATACACAAATTCGAACTTCTGAGTCCACATTCATGGGGCCAGCGTCGACTTTGGAAGTGGTGCACTGTAGGAAGCTATCCCACAGTTCCCGCAGTCCCTGCTGCCCATTGGAATGCTGGGTAGAGCTCGCAATGCCTGCTGGGTGAAAAAATGTGTCGAGGGTGGTTTTGGGTTACTGTCGTCATTGAACCGTCAATCACGCCCTCCCTCCCTGAAAGCGCCGGCGGGAAATCTGTTCGCGCCCTTGTCTGGTCGGTTACAGCGCGGACGCCACATCACTGCGAGCATGGAGCCCGCTGCGATCATCGCTGCACTTATGGCCGTTGTCAACTCCTCGCACCTTATCGTCCACCTCTGCAACAGTCAGCTGCTGAGAAACCGGGCGAGGAGGCTCCGGCAGCGCGGTGAGGAGAGTGGCACAGACCTCTCAGAAAGCAGGGTACGCCGGGCAGTGGAGATCATGGTGGCAATGGGTCACGTTCATGGTGTGGAACGGCGATTCTGGGCCCGGGAAACAAGCACAGACTGGTGGGACCGCATAGTGCTGCAGGTCTGGGATGACACAGAGTGGCTGCGAAACTTCAGGATGCGTAAGGGCACTTTCCTTGAACTGTGTGACTTGCTGTCCCCTGCCCTGAAGCGCCAGGACACACGCATGCGAGCAGCCCTGAGTGTACATAAGCGAGTGGCCATTGCTCTCTGGAAACTAGCAACGCCAGACAGCTACCGGTCAGTAGCGAACCACTTTGGCGTGGGCAAATCTACCGTGGGGATTGCTGTCATTCAAGTAGCCCACGCAATCGTTGAGCAACTGCTCTCAAAGGTAGTGACTCTCGGAAATGTCCAGGTCACCATAGATGGCTTCGCCGCGATGGGATTCCCAAACTGCGGTGGGGCTATAGATGGGACTCACATCCCTATCCTGGCACCAGCCCACCAGGCCAGCGAGTACATTAACCGAAAGGGCTACTTTTCAATGGTGCTGCAAGCACTGGTGGACCATAGGGGACGTTTTACCAACATCTACTTCGGGTGGCCGGGCAAGGTTCATGACGCGCGTGTGTTCAGGAACTCTGGTCTGTTTAGACGCCTCCAGGCAGGTACTTTCTTCCCGGACCACAAAATAATGGTTGGGGATGTGCAGATGCCTACAGTGATCCTCGGGGACCCGGCCTACCCGCTAATGCCCTGGCTCATGAAGCCCTATACAGGCGCCTTGGACAGTGAGAAGGAACTCTTCAACTACCGGCTGAGCAAGTGCAGAATGGTGGTGGAGTGTGCTTTCGGACGTCTCAAGGGGAGATGGCGGAGCTTACTGACTCACTCGGACATCAGCGAAAAGAATATCCCCGTAGTTATTGCTGCTTGCTGTGTGCTCCATAATCTATGTGAGAGCAAGGGCGAGACCTTTTTGGCCGCTTGGGAGGTTGAGGCAAATCGCCTGGCTGCTGTTTTCGATCAGCCAGACACCCGTGCCAAGAGAATATCCCAGCGGGAAGCGATGTGCATCAGGGAGGCTTTGAAAGCGAGTTTCCTTGCAGAGCAGGGTAACCTGTGACTGTCCACTTGATTTTAAGAGAGCCTGATCATGGGCCTGTGTCTGTATGTGTCGAGTTAGATCTGAGCTCACAAACCCGGTTCTCCAAGTTTCCCCCACTTCCAAAGCACGTTTTAAAACTAATGAAATGTTACAGTAATTAATAATAAATCTTTCGTTGACTTTGCATTTCTGTTTCTTGGTTGAAACATGGAAGCACTCTGTGCTGGGTAAGGTATGCACTGATGTACAGACCGCTTGTCCAAAACAGGATGGACAGCCTCCTGCTCCTACATAGGTCTGTGGGGTGGGGGACGGTTTACGGTGGTTGTGCATGTAGGGGGAGGGTTGCAGGAATGGGTGGGTTTGCAGGAAGGGGCGAGGGGTGCCGTCTTTGGATAGGGGTTTACATGACGGCTGTGGGCTGTGGGTTTGGGCATTGGAAGGGGTGAGGGGTGTGGGGGAAGGGTGAGTATCTGCCCCTGGATGAGGGCTCTTTTTGGGGCTCAGGGCACTGGGGAGGATCGTGGCTACGGTCAAAGTGCATGTGAAGGGAAGCCTGCCTTTACATTCGGGGATGGCAGGCACCAGGACCCTGGACAAGCATACACATCAACGAAAGACCCGGGGCAGCATACACCACACAGACTGACCCTGGTGCCTAGTGACTGCAGTCTGTGTGTGCCCTGCAGTTGACCCTGCACCCAAGTCTGTACCATGGTACTGTGGGCTATGCACTGCAATTACAATTCCCCCACACACACCCACCCACAGAAAGTCTTCTGACACAAGAAACGTGACGGAAACAGTGAGTAACACCAAACCGCTTTTAATAATGTAGTACACAGTGGGGGGTTTAAACTTGGAGTTGGGACTGGTTGATGCTGTAAGGAAAGAACTTGTACAAATTTACAGCGTGAGAGGTGTCTCGAACATTAGCGGTCTGCTGCGGTGCAGTGACAGTTCTCACGGCCCCTACCGCCCCTCCTTCTTGTAACTTTGGGTGAGGGGGGGACAGGACTTCTTGGCGTTGGAGGGCGGTTGCAGATGCACTGCAGGGGGGCTCTCTCCTCCTGCCTGCGGTCTTGCAGAACATCTACAAGGCGCCGGAGCGTGTCTGTTTGCTCCCTCATTAGACCAAGCAGCGTTTGAGTCGCCTGCTGGTCTTCCTGCCGCCACCTATCCTCCCGTTCCATGTGTGTGCGATGCTGCTGACACAGGGTCTCCCTCCACTGGCTCTGCCGCCTCCGCTCTGGAGCAGGCCATCAGTTCCTGGAACATGTCGTCCCTAGTCTTTTTCTTTCTGCGTCTAATCTGAGCCAGCCTCTGCGAGGGGATGCCGGGGCAGTCCGGGAAAGAGCCGAAGCTGTGTGATGCGAAAAAGTAGGTGATTTCCTTGAACACATACATGTTTGCCAACAGTGAACACAGTCTAGTCAGTTTCAGTTAACAAGACCAAAGAGGGCACCAAGTCTCAGGAGATCTCAGAACTAGTCCGAGATTTCGGAATACGCTCTCATTGGCGGCGCCATTGCACTGGAGAGCGCACAAGTGAGGAAAGACAGCTGCATCCCTCTTGCACAAAGTCCTGGTAAGCCTTACAGTACATACTGCTTATCAGTTAGTGGTTAGCTGTGCTCTCCTGCTAAAGACAATGTGCAAAGCAGAAGGGATGAGCCTTTTGCAGCCCCTCCCGCCAGTGCACGGGAACGATCAATGGATGCTTGTTCTCTGTGGCCTCTCGCACGTGGCTGTTAGGCGAGGGTCATTGTTATGCAACCTAATTTTAAACCATTAACAATAGTAACACTACACTAATTGCCCTACTTAGATGCAGTATTTGCAGAATGAGATCACCCTGAGGCGGGTCACTCGTGCCCAGAAAGACAGGATGTTACGGGACGCACTGCACAGACCAGGACCATATGCAGCAATGCTAGTAGAGGCAATGGTTCCACTCTATATTCGGATGTCCTGGCGTGGAAGAGTCTGCTTCCACGGAGCGCCCAACAAGGCACCTCTTCCGACGAACCTCATGCAGAGGCTTTGCGAGGAACTGAATGACACCTTCGTGGAAATGTCACTAGAGGATTATTTTTCTATCCCCATTTGTGTGGACCTTCTCTTCATATAGTTTAATATTTAGAATTTTGTAAATACTGTTTCTATTTTTTCTATAACAATGTTATAAAAAATAAATGTTTATATGTGTGTAGCACTTACCGCCTGATCCTCCCCCTGAGTCTGGGTTAACGGCAGGGGAGGGTTGGTAGGGGATCTCTGTGAGGGTGATGAAGAGATCCTGGCTGTCAGGGAAAGTGGGACTGTGTTCGCTGTCGCCTGCGCCGTCCTCAAAAGACCCTTCCTCATCTTCCCCATCGGCGAACATCGAGGAGGTACTGTCCCGGTACACTATTCCGTCCTCGGAGTCCACCGTCACTGGTGGGGCAGTTGTGGCAGACCCACCTAGAATGGCATGCAGTGCCTCGTAGAAGTGGCATGTCTGGGGCTGTGCTCCGGAGCGTCCGTTTGCCGCTCTGACTTTTTGATACCCTTGTCTTAGGTCCTTGACTTTCACGCGGCACTGCATCGCATCCCGGCTGTATCCTTTCTCTTTCATGGCTTTCGAGACCTTCTCGAAGGTCTTCGCGTTCCGCTTGCTGGAGCGCAGCTCCGAGAGCACAGACTCCTCGCCCCACACAGCGATCAGATCCATGACTTCCCTGTCAGTCCATGCTGGGGACCTCTTTCTATTCTGGGATTGCCCGGACTCCTCTGCTGGAGAGCTCTGCATCGTTGCAGGTGCTGCGGAGCTCGCCCCGATGTGCAACCAGAACGTCAGATTCAAACCGCCCAGACAGGAAAATGAATTCAAATTTTCGCGGGTCATTTCCTGTGTGGCTGTCTAGAGAATCCAAGCTCGGACTGCTGTCCAGAGCGTCAACAGAGTGGTGCAGTGTGGGATAGCTCCCAGAGCTACTAAGTTCGATTAGCATCCACACCAAGCCTAATTCGAGCTAGCCGTGTCGAATTTAGCGTTACTCCACCTGCCGGGGTGGAGTACCAAATTCGAACTAAAGAGCCCTCTAGTTCGAATTAAATGGCTTCCTGGTGTGGACGGTTGAGCGGTTAGTTCGAATTAACGCTGATAAATTCGAATTAAAGTCCTAGTGTAGACCAGGCCTTAAAAGTGAAAAAGGCTTCCAGTCTGCTGGACCTATTAGCACAACACTGAAACTGTTAAAGAGCCATTCAAGTGGCAATGAAGACATTTAACAGGCATTTGCCAACCCCCAGGTATATACTGTCAGTTTCTGAATTTACTGACAAAAACAGTTGTGCATTACTGTAATATTTACTCAGAACATGGTAGTCTACAGGTCCTTAGTTTAAAATTTGCTTTAAAAATATTTCATTAGTGAGGTGGTGAAGATTATAAAATCACATCTCTAAAAAAATCTTTGCATAGATTTTTAGTTGCATAATCTGAGTATTCATCTTTAGCCTTAAATGCTTGGATCTTCAGACATATAGTTTTTTTTAATAAATCCTTCAAAAGACCACCCTTATCTAAAATACGCATTTTAATTTAATTACTATAGTACAAAAAACTTGCTTCCAAAGTCTTTCTATCCTTTCTGTCCATCCCTTTCTCCCTTCACCCCCCTGTTGAAGAGAGCTCTTAAAGGCACCCCTTTCCTTCCAGATAGCTGGACAAACGAGTTTCCCTTTCTTTACTTCTTACTATTTGATGAACTAGTTTTAAGAGAACACTCCAGCAAAATCAGTACCTTAGTAAGATATAAAATCCTTTGTCATGCCTAAAATCTCTGGAAACATATTTTTTTTAAAGTTGGTGACATTTCATAAACATGTCTATTGTTATGGAGATCACACAAAGTAAATTAGTGTTCTCTTTTTCTAAAAGCAATGAACATTGTTATGAACACACTAAACCTTTGTGACTGATTAATTTAAAACAATGTCTTTGTTTCGATTATTTAAATATGTAGTAATCTGGAATGATTACTTTATGAAGGCTTAAGAGTACATTTAAAATATAAAATAATCTTAGAAATACTGATTAAGAAAATGTAAAACAGAGAAGAGCTGCATCATGTATTCCATAATATTTAATGTTGTATTCAGAAAGACAGCTGACTCACCCTTACTACAAAGTTTTTGCAAATAAATCTCTGACAAACTTCAGGGCATATCAAAAAACCTGTGACTGACATTTTTTTATTCCCAAGTTTAGTGCTTTTAATTAGGTACCTTCTGCATGTCCAGTCTTCACCATCTGGCATAAAGTGGAAAACATACTTCATTTTCTTTAGAAAGAAATTGCAGAAGCGTGGTTTTTTCAAATGTCATTTGCTTCATTTGGGTTCAGGGATTTTGCTGGAAGGGGGTGAGCAGGGTGAGGGAGGGAAAAGAGGAGGGAGACTGTGGGGAGCGGGTGGGGCCTGGGTGGAGTGGGGGAGGGGCCTGGGGAGAGCAGGAGTGGAGTATAGGTGGGGCCACAGGCAGAAGAGGTGGGCTGGGGAGCTAGCCTCCCCAACTGGAAGCTTCACCCACTGCCCATGACAGCAGGTAAGAGCAGGTCGGTTCTCACACACCCAGCATGCACTGCAGTCTCCTTAGGCAGGGGCCTTATTCACAGAGCCGAATGCACCTGCGTGGCGCATTCTGCGTGAGGGAGTGGGTACAGGGCCCTCTGCGGAGAACTGTGACTCTCCACTGCCATGAGGCGGGCCGAGCGGCTCGGTATCCTTTGTTACCTCGTCCCTCCCACCCTGGGCTGCGAGCCTGGGCTATCATCAAGCATACGGGCACCAGTTTAATAATACTGGGTAGGGCCCCATAAATCCTAAGGACGGCCCTGCTTATAGGGTTTGCATTTCCTGATGGTTTAAATAACATGTCGAGGTGCTACTGACTTAAATGAAATAGCAAACTTTCTTTAATATACAGTGGTATCTTTATTATTACTAATAACAACATCAAGCTAAATTAACAAGTAATAGTCTAAAGTCTACCACCAAGCCTTCAGACTTTCAGAGGCCACAAGCATTATAAGACCCTCATTAGACAGGCAAGGTGGGTGAGGTAATATGTTCTATTGGGCCAATTTCTGTTGGTGAGAGAGACAAGCTTTTGAGCTACACAGAGCTCTTCTTCAGGAGAGTTCTGTGTAGTTTGGAAGTTTCTTTCTCTAACCAACAGAATTCAGCCCAGTGAAAGATATTACCTCACCCACCTTGTCTCTCTAATATCCTGGGACCAACATGGGTACAATAACACTGCATACGTAAGACCCCCATATCATTTAAAATGGCAAATGACCTCATATCAGCAATACTGGCTTGCGGCATAACAGTTTTGTAGAATTTACTGCACACATTTAAAATTTAGTTTGGGGGGAGCCCATGGTTCCACTTACGGCAACATGTATGATTCAAAGTACTAATTTTAATACAACTGGGTGTAAGTGAACACAACTCTGCTGATGTCAGTGTAGTTACAAAAGGGTAAATCTGGAATAATTCAATTGACTTGCTGTCTGGAATAAGTCTAGACAGTTTGCTATAGGCCCTGTCATCTATTTCCAATGCTATTGACTTACTCCATGTTTTTATCAGTGAGAATCAGAGTCTGGACTCAGGTCTGAATCTAGCCCACTATTTTCAGCCATTTTTATTTTTAAAATGCAAAAACAATATTAAATATGAATGGAGAGGAAAAATGCATTCCAAAAACTGTAAACCCTCAGACATTATGGGTTCACCTTTTTACAATTGAACAGATCCTTTTAAAGATTAAGTTTCATTACAGGTGCTGTGTTTGTGATGCTGGCTATGGGGAAGGAGTTTGCGGACTGAGTCCTTTCTTTCTCCCTTCCAGTCATATACTCTAATGATAGTGGGTGGACTAAATAGTGATGATGGAAGTAAACAGAGGACAAGGCAAAGAAGTAATGAGTGAGCATCATTCTAAGACTGAGTGGTAGTAGCCTAAGTTCACCCACTGCCCACAGAAAGTTCAGAGAAGAGCAAATGAGATGAGGAGATGTCAGGTGACACTGAGGATGGCACATTTGGAATTTAAGTAGAGTAGTATACATTAAAATAAACCTCAGCATTTGCAGGTTGGCAACAAATGCCTTCTTTATTGTAATTCCCACAGAGACAGATTTAAGATAGCTGTTGCTATCCCATAATTTTTAAAGTATACCTGATAAAGTAGATTTTTCTATGTGAAGCCACACAAGCTAGTAATCCATAATAATGGAAACACTTACAACAATGTCACAAAAAGAAACACAGGGTTCAAATAGAAGAAAGATGCCAAGTAGCCAGGGGCGGCTCTACAAATTTGGCCGCCCCAAGCAATGATGCCCGGGCGCCCGAGCAGGGCGGGAGCGGACCTGGGCATGACTGCGGAGGAGCTGGAGGCGGCTGCCGGGGACCTCAGCGGACCTCCGGCGGGTGCGGGCGGCGGCAGCTCCGGTTGCTCTGGTTGAGCTGCCGCCGAGTCATGCCTGCAGGAGGTCCAGCCGAGGCACAGGACCCGCGACCGTCCGGCAGGCATGCGCGTCGTCGGTCTCGCCGTCCCGGGCCTCCCTCCCTCCCTCCCGGCATGACTGCAGGTCCACCCGCCCCCCCCCCCCCCTGCCTGCCCAAGGAAAGGAGGCTTAGCCTTGCCGGCTGGGCCCTGCAAGTAGCATGAGAGAAGTGAACATAGGAAACAAGAGCACCTGAGAGATGAGACGGAAAAGGCCTAAAATAAGTCAGAGAAACAAAAGAAAACAGAATTTGGAAAGGGACAGTGGATGTGGAAAAAAAATAGACCTGACAGCTTAAATGGAAGTTTCCTGGAATGAAAGAGTAAGTGATGTAGAGGATTGATAAGCCAGGAAAACTGAGAAACAAAGAGACAGGGTAATAAGAATGAGAGAAAGAAACATAAAGTATGAGAAAGAAAGAGAGAGAGAGAGCATTTTATTTTTAAGGAAACCGAACAACAGATAAACCAGAAAAGATTATAGAAGAGTAGGTCACCTGTAAAAAGAAAAGCAAGGCCTCAATCATCCCTTTTGTAGTAAAAAAAAAAGTGTGGAAGAGAAAAAGTTGCCCTGAAAATTACTCCTAAACAGAAAAGTGTAAAGGGCACCAGATTCATGTCTAATTGTGACATGAGCAACAACCAGAGGATGTGGGTTTAGTAAAGATAGGTATTACGTATAAGCATGAGTCAACATTAGCCTAACAACAGTAAAAGAGCCCTCATTTACATATCCTGAAGGCCCAGCACATCACAGGTTGTCCATAAAACATAACCATAGCAATCAGCTCAGATATGGAAGATCTCTATGATGCATAGCTCAGAAATGGTTGAGGCTGATGGTACCAGCAAAAGGAAGTAGTCAGAAAGTAAAAATATGAAAGATAAATTGATAAATCTTCATTGTAGGGGTCTACTACAGACCACCTCACCAGGAAGAAAAGGCTTTTAAACAACTAACTGTCCAAAGCACAGGTTTTGGTGATGATGGAAGACTTCAACTACCCAGACATCTGTTGGAAAAATACCACAGCATGGCACATATCATCCAACAGGTTCTTGGAATGCACTGGAGAAAATTTTTTGTTTCTTAAGGTGGAGAACACAAGTAGAGGAGAGGCTGTTCTAGATTTGATTTTGACAAATAGGGAGGAACTGGTTGAGAATTTCAAAGTGGAAGGTAGCTTAGGTGAAAGTGATCATGAAAGGATAGGAGGAAAAACATCACCTCCATATCAGTGCACATAACAAAATTCATTCCACATGTGGATGTAAAAAATTAGAGGGAACACTGCTCTGGAGCCTTTTTTAAAAATAGGCATTACATTAGCTACTCTTCAGTCATCTAGTACAAAAGCTGATTTAAGGAATAGGTTACCTCCCACAGTTAGTAGTTCTGCAATTTCATGTTCGAGTTCTTTCAGTACGCACATGTGAATACCATCTGGTCATGGTGACTTATTACTGTTTAATTTATCAATTTGTTGCAGAACCTCCTCTATTGACACCTCAGTCTGAGACAGTTCCTCAGATTTCTCATGTAAAAAGAATGGCTCAGATGTGGGGCTCTCCCCCATATTCTCTTCAGTGAAGACCAATGCAAAGAATTAGTTTAGCTTCTCCTCAACAGCCATGTCTCCCTTGAGCACCTCTAATCTCCCCAAGCATTTCATAATTACTGTCACCATCATGATCAGATAGTTGGTAGTATATTCCTACTGCTATACTCTTAAGTACTTAGTATATAAGTAAGCTAAGATCAGAGCTTTCTGTTTTTCTGCAAGAGTCTGCTTTTGCCCAATAGGCTGGGGAAGATCCAAGGATGACATAGAGGATCCTCTTGTCACTCTATTGGGCAGCCCACAACAGTTCAGAATATGTCAAAACACACTTCTGCCCTAAAGGGATTAAGACACATGCCATCAGGAGTGCTGCCTGCACAAAAACTGGCCAGCATGCCAGTAAGCACCCCTGCTGCACACAGAGGCACTGGGCCTACAAAAATATGGAGCATGAAAAATGCAAATTGAGATGTAGCTAAAGGAATCAAAGAAGTGTCATATGCAGCCTCCAGAGTGGTAGCTAGCTGACACGCACAGCTACTTTTGTGACTTTTTTTTCCATTCCCTTATGGCAGCACTTATCTGCGTGCTCTGCTGCCAGTGCACCCAGCCTAGGCTTCCATTTTCAGAAGGAGCATAGCATGCACAGTGCTCTAAGCTTTTGTGTGCATCTTTAGTGAAGATTTTTTTATACGTACACAGTATGGAAGAATATGAGTTGTGGCATCTTGTTCAAAGTCTGTGGTTTAGCTAATAAAACCCAACATCATCCTGGCTTCCAGACTTTTGCTCCAACCAAAGAACCCCAGGTTTATAGTTAACTTCAGTGAAGATTCCTTATATAGGATCTGTCATTTGAGACCAGATTATTCTTTCAGTTAAACTAGTGAAAGTGAGAAGTATCTCCACAGAAGTCAGTGGAGTTATGGTGATAAATTGAAGGTACAGAAGAGAAGACAATCAGGTTCCTGGCCTCTGTGGGAATGGAAATCTCACAGGAGGATCCAGGGCACCAAGAATAGAATCATTTCCCTGTGAATATGTTTCTGTCTCACATGCAAATGGACAAGGAGGCGCAGCTCAAGAGTCACAACAAGAAGGCAGGAATAGTTTTAGAAGTAGGCCTATTTTCAAATATTAATCAAGCTAATGAAGCATAGCTAGTAATCACAGCAGAAATGATACATCTGAGAAACTAGAAGTGTCTGTAAAAATACACACAAGGCTGGATTTAGGAGCAGGTAACCCAGGTCAGAGAAGTTGTTCATTGAACATAATGGTAATTTCTTCAGTTTGGCATTGCTCCTTGGGAAATACAACGATGTCATGAGAGAGTACCTACATCGAGTACTTCGTAAAGAAGCTATGGACCATTACTGCAGCAAAACAAATTGATTGACTTTATGGCAGGGAAGGTGCTTGATAACATATTGATGCAGCTCGGCAAAGCAAAGTATTACGCCGTAATAATGGACTGCACTCCTGACAAATAGTCACAGTGAAAAGATGTCATTTACAGTAAAATTTGTTAACGACGAGGATGGCTGTATCCAAGTAAAGGAACACTTTAGCTGTTTCCCGTCTGTGGATGACTCTACTGGAAAAGGCCTAACAGAACTGTTTATGAACATTTTGAGAAAGAATAAAATAAAGCTTCAGGACTGCTGCGGCCAAGGCTATGACAATGGTGTGAACATGAAGGGAAGAAACAGTGGCATCCAGACAAGGATCCTTGCACTGAATCTAAGAACTTTCTTTGTGCCTTGTAGCTGCCATTCCCTCAACCTAGTTGTGTCAGATGCAGTGTCATCATCTTTAGATTCAGAATCTCTCTTCAGAGTACTGCAAAGGATATACATCCTGTTTTCAGCATCAACTATCAGATGGAAGATTCTCACAGACAATGTTATACATCTGACCATGAAGCTGCTAAGTGACACTCGCTGGGAGAGTTGCATTGACAACATAAAGCCAGTGAGGTACCAAGTGACTGAGGTTTATGATGCCCTGATAAACTGGCACAGTCAAATAAAGCTGAGGCCCGAATCTGACACAGGGCTAAAAGCCTGCCAAACCAGATCACTGACTTCAAATTTCTTCAAGAGGGAGTTGTTTTGCTCACCCACTGACATTGCTCAAGTGTCCATTGAAGAAAGGTTTGGACAAATGAAGCACCACAACAAAATCGCGGGTCAGGGAGGGGAAGTGTTTGTATGACCTTAAAGTAAGCTTCGATCTTCGATAGATGATGGCCGATGAGTGATTGACATCACTTGCTATTTTATCGCTAGAAAATGTCATTGGCCAGTCTTTGGACCTCTCTGACGCTGTGCTTCAGTTCGCAAGGACAAAGGCAAGAAAAGCAACCTTTTGAACTAATGAATTAGGGTTAACATTCTAAGGCTGTCACCTACTGTAACACTATTTAATACTGGTCCACCCAGTGTTGGTGCACAGTTCAATTTCTTGATGTTAGTACATTTCAGTTATTCTTAAAATTAAAAAGTTTCTATAAACTTAGAGGAAATGAATTTTTGTATTTGGTTATATATGGCATGAATAAATAGAGATTTACAGATCCTAGTGAGCAAATTTATCATCTTATATGAAAGAAATAAATCATGCATGCAAATCGTGCATTGAAGTTATGAAATGGGCTACAAACAAATGCAATAAAAAATAAGGTATTCAAAAGTTTAACTAATGGAGGGGGGGCGCTGAAGATGCGCCTTTCCTGGGGTGCCATTTAGTCTAGGGCCGAGTTGAAAAGACATGGCCAACTTAGCTACTACAGAAAATACTCTGCAATTTTTCTGAAAGTGACATGAAAAAATCCACTGTAATTTATGGTGACCTTTTTTCTTCCATTATTTCATAGGCCTGGCTCAGATACTTTCATGTCCCAGACCTCAACTAAACCTGTTCAATTGTGATTTTCCTTTAAAAATATTTTTTTCAATGCAACAAGTCTGTTCTTTTTACATTTGCTTTACAAGGCAAATTTGGCATGCTGTTCACTTGACATGAGCTTATTAAAGGCAGGTGCACACATTAATATTTATGTGCATAGGGACTCCCTTTTAGCCTATAAAAGAATACTGGGAGTGTTCACATGTGGAATACTGTGGGATTTTATTCATAAACCTACAAATATGAGCCATTCTTTTGCCTATACAGATTACAAGTGAGCATGGATAGGAAAGAACAGTATATCTGCACTACACAGGTATCATATTAAAAATGTCTACATTAGCAGTTTGCTATTATATTGTCTGTATGTCATAGTAAAATGAAGAGGAAACATTAATGTAATGTTGCTCTTTCATTGCTAGTAAGAGAGGGTCATAGATAAAATGCAAGACAGTGAAGTAGCTTTAACACGTCTCTGTTGGCATTGCATTAGTTTAGTCTAGCGTGAAGTGATGCAGAATACTGCAAACTGAAAACAGTTTGCTTGCTACTTTGAGAATTATTTTTTCATTTTATTAATGGTACACCATAACTAGTAAGGAAATAATATACTATTATGATTAGTGTCATGCAAAAATCTGGTGATACTACTGTTCAAAAGCCAAATGTTCCAGTTAATGCTGAGCCTTAACTTTGCTTTCTTTTGCTTATGCCTTTGATATGTGGTCTCTCTTTATATAATCTTCTGCCAAATATTGCTATATAGACATATATTAAAGACAAAATACTAAAAGAACATTATTTAAATTGTAAAATCAAGCACTCAGAAGTTAGGTAATGCCAGAATTTAGGTGGCCTGTGCGACATTAATTCTGAACCCTGGGGTGCAGGCATTGTGAACTAGGGTAACATTTTCAAAAGCACGTAGGTCCCATTTTCAGAAGTGACTTAGGCACTTGAAAGCCTAAGTTCCATTGACTTTCATTGAGATTCAGGGTATAGCTACACTGCAGTTAGGTGGCCTCATTGCAGCTTGTGTAGCCATACCTGAGTTCGTGTTAAACTAGCTAGCTCAGTAGGGATAGCAGTGAAGCTTCCCATCCACCCAAGAAATTACCCAGGGTTCCAGGGGGGCTTGTATAGCCCAGGCTGAAGTTCATGCTGGCATGGCTTGACTGCTGTTGGTACCCGAGCTAGCTAGATTAAAACTCAGGTAATTCTATATGGACTGCAGTCACACACACAACTGCAGCATAGACATGCCCTTAAGCTCCTAAACATCTGTCACTTTTGAAAATGGAACTTAGGTACTTTTGAAAATTTTAAACACAATGTTTCATTACATAATCACATACTATTATTTCCACAATATCAAATTTCAGCCTTTCCCAGGAAGAGGCATTCACAGCATCCACATCACAATAGCTTGTAATAGTTACTGCAGCCTAAAGCTATTATAACTTACTATTTCATTCTATTTTCTCAGCATCACATTAATAAATTGTCAGCTTTTACATCACGATATTTACTATTTACTTATTTATCTTTTTCTCCTTCCCTTTTTGAATATCAACCTGCAGAACAAGAATTCTTGCCTTTAAAAAGAAGTCATGGCCTGTTCTTCCCTATGCTCAGCTACATCAACTCCTCTACAAACGGAGCCAGTTGTAGAGAGAGATAGGGAGCAAGGGTGCCTCTTCCTGGGAAAGGTGGAAATCTGCAGAAAAAACAGAGCTATGCCCCTGAGAATAGGCAGCTTGAGACCTTTTTATCTTTTGAGTTGAACAGTACAGTAACTGGAAAGGAAGATGACGTCTGTCTGTATCCGCACGAGTTTTTTCATGAAGTTGATGGATTTCCACTTCATACAGCTAAATTAAATGCCTTGCATGGTGACAGGTTTCAGAGTCGGCGTGCAAGGCACTGAATTTAGCCATCTGATGTGGAAATCCATCAACTTCATGAAAAAACTCATGCAGATACAGACAGACGTCATCTTCCTTTCCAAATGCAAACAAATGGATATCAGACTAAAAGTACAGTAACTGTTATCATTACTTGGTTTGGAGGAATTTTTGGGGTAGTGTCTATTATACTGCATGTGGCTGCAGGGAAATTATTTTCTTCCAGCTTCAGGCTTCTCTTGCTCTGAAAGCTCCATCACAGCTTCCTCCTGGGTGCATTTCACTGCAAGCTGGCTTTGTAAAAGAGTCCCACACGTCCTTCAGTATCCTGGAACTACTAGATGGGCTCTTATGAATGAGGAAGATGCTTTGTCTTACTTTTACAGGCTTCAGAAGCTTCTCACGTGTTTTTAAGTCCATTTTGTCTTCAATAGTCTCTGCAAGTGCTTTGCCTATAAACTAGCCTCAAACTCTGCTTCCGTGTTAGTCTTTGGCTCTTTTGGATCCTTCTATTTCTTTCTCAACTTCCTCTTCCTCTTACGCAGACTGTATTCTAGGAGAGCAAAATTCCCCTACCAGAGAACCAGATTATGCAACCCTTACTCACACTGCAGAGCACTTACATGAGTGGTTCACTGACATCACTGGGATTACTCACATGAGCAAATGCTCATCAGTAGCCTTAATGAACACATATCTGTGTCTGCTTTTCACTCCAGTCAGGTGCCACCTACTGCTCAAACCACTTATTGCACCATTTCTTCCCACTAAATTATATCAAAAACAATAAAAAGAACAGGAGTACTTGTGGCATCTTAGAGACTAACGAATTTATTTGAGCATAAGCTTTCGTGGGCTACAGCCCACTTCATTGGATGCAATGAAAACAATGAAATTTCAGCATCTTTTTTCTCACTTCTAAAGGATTTAAGGACACCACTTCATCACTTGTGTGCTTAAACCTCTCTGCCTCATATACACCTCATGTAAATATTTTTAAAATACCCTTTCTGGTAACCATATAATAAAATGAAATTATGGATGTGTGCATGTTTAAACAATAAAAATGAAGTGTTTATTTAAAGGCTGATCTAGTATCACTTTAATTCTTCCACTGGTTAAAGCGACATTTTAGAAAATAATTAAGACGCAGCATCCATCTTTTGCAGGTTACTAGACACAGTAAACCATTCTAGACTTCAATCATTACCTCATCAGTCCACAATTTCTCAGCCATTTCCTACTTCCCAAACCTTCATGGATGCTATTTTCTTTAATTTCTTTGTGGTCCCAATTCTTTGCTGATAGTTGAACTGTGCCTTCAAGAGATTGTACTGACACCAGGTTAATTGTACACAATTAGCTCCAATTCTAGAAGGTGCTAGGAAGTGGAATCTTGTCACTCGGATATAAAACTATAAAACCTGGAATAACCAGAGGCACAGGAATTAAAAATGCTTGATTTTGACTATCTAGTCAAGTCTGACAGAATCAGGATTGAAAATTACATTATTGTGCACATACGTAATTCATGAACTAGAAAAAGTTGCATCTTTGATCTCTCATCCTTGACACAATATGCAGAAAACATGTAATAGTCAAGGCTTCCTTGTTGACACACATACTTCTTAGTCTTGTTAGAAATCCAGCTTCCTTGTCCTACTACCTCCCAAATATACCATGTATGAATTCTCAACTTTTATGGTAGAAAAAATAAGAACATTATATTAAAGTGTGATTTTGCTCTAAGGAGTGACTATAAAATTATTACCGTCTCACTCAATTTATCTGATCCCTGTGTATATTCAGAAGCATATCTTCTTTAATGACAATGATACATTTATACTACTGTTTACTCCTGGTATCACTGCAGAGGTCACACAGCTAAGAGGAAGTGAGTTGGATTCTATCCTTTCTTGTGCATCATCAACAGAATTACAGGGTCAGACAGGAATCAGTAGGAGATTAAATCATTAGGCATTAGGCATCTAATCTGCTTAATTGCTTTTGTATATTCCTCTAGACACCTGTGTTTTTAGACACCTAAATACCTTTGAAAATCTGGCCCTATGACTATTTCCTTCAAAAATCATGGATTTGTGTCTGCAGTGCAGTTTCTAGATAATCACCAACGGCAAATAAGGGTATTCACTAAGAAATGTACATGTTGTTATGGGTCTGCAATTACGCATTTGTGGTAAGCCCTCAAATACCATAGAGGTGGAGTTGGTATAAGAATATAAAGAAAACAGAGGAGAACTTAAATCTTCAGCTCATGCCGGTCTTTGCAGCATAATTGACTCTACCTTGTACGCCATCTCAACAACCAGGAATCACAATAATAGGAGCCTCAATAACACTAATATTCAAATACAACAGATGATAATACCTAAATTGACCTGAAGTGGCACAAAGTGGAAAGGCAAGGGAAAAGCATACAGTAAATGTGTGAAGTTAGAGTTAAACCAGGGTAAACAAGAGAAGAAGTAGGTCCAAGACATACATCTTCATGAAGAATGGCAAGTGAAGTCAGTGGAGAGAGGGCATGCAGCACCTCACAGGACTAGAGCTGTGGCTTGTATTGATAAGAAAAGACCTTGGGCCCAATTCTGCAATGTGCTGAGCACTTCCTGAGTGTCTTCATCCCCCATTGGATCAGGCCCCTTGTGAAGAATTTCCCTTTGACGATGAGAGGGGTTTCTTGAAGAGACTGATCTTTTCTTGAAGACTCATAGTGTTTGGACCCTGCATGGGCTGGAGGGAGCATGTGGGACATTTTGGTTACATGTCCATTTCCAGATGGTGACACAGTGTTAACAAGAATGTTACCAATGAGCCTTGATTGGTATTGTTGAGGGATGCTGTAGTCAGGCACGAGACTGAGCGTTGAGTAATTCTCTGGCTTGTTGTACCAGGTGCAGCAGAAAGTGCTTGCAGAACAACCCGCAAGATAGGGGCTGAAGAGCACACGTAAGCTGGGGGAGATATTTTCCAAGACCCCACAATTCACAGGTTACACACAGAATGGGAAATGATTGTTATTATGTGAATGGCTGCAGTCCGTTCTCCATTAATGAGAAATAGCTTAAAATCTACTAAATTCAGTGTTAAAGAATCAGTAATAGTTTTGTTTGTTTAAGCTATACAAAGGACTCTTCCTTTTAACCCTAGTCTCTAAGGGAAACAGCACACAGCATATATTACAAATAAATATTTTTGCTTGATATTTTTCTTCCAGCCATTCTTGTTAACATGCTTCATGTACTGCTAAATTCTTCTATCCATTACCATAGGAATAGGC
Organism: Mauremys reevesii; assembly: GCF_016161935.1. NCBI lineage: Eukaryota > Metazoa > Chordata > Testudines > Geoemydidae > Mauremys > Mauremys reevesii. The sequence goes on along the minus strand of NC_052623.1, from coordinate 46,096,626 downwards.
AACAAGCTTTAATCTACTAGGTGGTTTCCTGTCCCTTGATGCTCTGATTCTTTAGCAAATCTTTCTATAGAAGTTAAGCTATGTTTTTATTACTGACTCCAGCAGAACTTCAGAAATTTTGCTACATCTAAAGTAGGTGTGGTAGTATTTATAAATCAAGGGCAAGTTATGCAGTTTTCAGAAGGTGGTTTATATTGCATATTTGAAAATTGGAGGTGTTTCAGGAATGCATCATAAAACCACCTTCCATAAACTGTCTCTCAGGAAACAGTAATGATAACAGAGGCAGTCAGATTTCATTTTAAACAAGTTACCTTGTACCCTTGATTTACTCAATTTCTGGATTTTTTTTTCAACCCAGGTTGAAAATCTTCCCAATGTTTTGAAGTCTTATCAGCAGAGTTTTCAGAAGCATTCAATTTACTTAAATTTTGCTATCACCCCAATAATTGGAGTGCTACATATTTCTAAATTGCAATTACTCGGTTTTGCTGTAACTTGAGATACAGTACCAGATAAATAGCAATAAAAATATTTGATTTTGAGCTCTTCAGTTAGCAAGATAGGGTTTTGGTTGAATAGGTTAATGAACAAGTTAAGTTATAATATACTTACTCAGATAATTTGGTAAAACCCTACCCTCTTTACTTGATAGCAAACTGCACTGTTAAAAAACTATGAAAATCCCTGTACTATATATATAGTATTATATAAAAAGCAGAATGTCATACAGTACATAAACTACACAGATTAACTAAAGTGCCTGACCTAAAACTGGTGAATTTCTAACTGCCACATGAAGTGTAGTGTCCTATGTAATTTAGTAAAATTAAACTGAAATTCTAGTGGATTTAATCTCTCTCTTGGAAAGACGTTATTTTCTCAGAAGAATGTGTACAAATCTTCATGGCTGGCTGCGTGGGTGTCAGAGGCCAGAAAAGGGTGAACAAATTGGACATGCAGAATGAAAATATATAAAAACCTGTAAAATTACTATGTTTCTTGACTGTAGGCAAGTGCTAAATTTGATTCTGGGACATAATGGGATGTTAGAAGATGAAGTACAAATTTTCATACACCTTCATTCCTTTAAAGGTTACCTCCTATAGATTACACCTTAAAGTGGGGCTTTTGCCCTGGAAAGGTTCTGTTGTTAAAAAACAAACATTTATACAACATGAAAGGCATCTGGCCTATATTTTTCAGTTCACTTTACTGTTATTGAAGATATTTTTGTTGATAAGGATTTTCTCTTTCACAGCTCAAATTCTCCATCTGCTTCATCTTCCCGGGAAATCAGAATCTGTTTGTAGCATCACAGCCTGTTGTTGTGTAAAGAAGGCCTGGAAAATCTGTATTTTGTTTTGAAAAAGTTGCAGATTGTTTTTTACCCAAACACTATCAAGGAACTAGCAAGGATATCAAATTCTGTCTCGCTTGTTTTTTTCTGGAGAATACATGGGAGGTCCAGAGAACTGGAATAGGGCCTGCTGTAGCCCATAGACAAAGGGGCAGAATGTTTAATATTTCACAAAAAGTCTATTTCTCCCAACTTTTTCTCAGGTGTTTAAGTTAAACTGTTGTTAATGCAATAAACCAAGCAAAATAGTCTTTAAAAGACTGAATAGCGAAATAAGTAAATATCCCTACCCCTCTCAAAGGTTCAGGTTTCACTCTTTTGTACTTGTGATGTCATAATCTCAATAACTATCCAGTCATCCATGAAAACAGGTTAGACTAGGTTTGTAGTATTAAAAAAATCAGAAAAAAAGAAAAAAATATTCCTTTATATGAAGTGAAGGAGAAAAAAAAGGCAGAAACACTTCATTTTAAACTTTTGTAGTAATTTTATAGGGATACAGTTCATGATTTGCTACTTGTATACAGATGCAGCTTCAAATTAATACATTATGAATGCATTATTAAATATGCCATAGTGGTTATTTGCTTTAGAAAGACTAACAAAGAGAGAGAAATAGAGAGAGCTGCAGATGAGTTTGGAAGAGAAGACTAGGGATGAAATCCTGGCCCCATTGAAGTCAACAGCCAAACTTTTATAGACTTTAATGGAGTTCATCCTAGAAGTTCACTTTTCCACCATATTGTGTGTGACATGGCAGCAGGACATCCAGGGGGAAGTATCTGAGAAAGAGTTGTGGATGCATAGCTGAAGAGAGGGGTAAGCTTTGAGGACAGAGAGGAGATTTGGGAATCATCAATGTAACATTCTGCAGGAAAAGAGGTCTTGGGTGAATCACTTTGTTATATTTAAAGTGAAGCTTAGTTTTCCAGCAATCTCTTGAGGGTCTATACTAAGCTTGCCGGACCTGATGCCTCATATAGGGTGACCAGACAGCAAGTGTGAAAAATCAGAACGGGGGGAGAGAGTTAATAGGAGCCTATATAAGAAAAAGACCCCAAATTGGGACGGTCCCTATAAAATCGGGACATCTGGTCACGCTAGCCTCATACCTCAATTCCAAAATGAAAACCACAATGACTTCTGATATTTCATTTAATACAATTAAATTTTGCTCCTGTGAACTATATCTCAACTAGGGGAGTCCAGTGGACTATGTTTTATTTATCTCTTTTTGTGCTACAGTGAGGCAAAAGAAGTTATACAAACACTGGAACTGTGAAAAACATCTATTTTTAAGGTGTGGAAACCCTTGTCCAGTTTTTGGTAGAAAATTTCTAACCCAGACCCTAAACCAGCAGTTCTCAAACTTCATTGCACTGGGACCCCCTTCTGACAACAAAAATTACTACATGACCCCGGGCGGGGGTGGGGGCAGAGCCCGGCCTCCCAAGGCAGGTAGGGGGGCTGGACCCTGAGCCCTGCTTCCCCAGGTTGAAGCCCACAGGCTTTGACTTCAGCCCGGAGCCCCAGCGAGTATAATGCTGGCCCTTGCAACCCCATTAAAATGGGGTTGTGACCCTCAGTTTGAGAACCTCTGCCCTAAACTAACATAACAATTTTGAGGCTTTTTTCTGTGGATTTTAAGGAGGAGGGGCAGAGAACAGTGGCTAAATGTTATACCAATATACTAGTGCCACCATACCTTGTAAATAAAGGACTGTGACTCCATTTCTGGATGCATACTGTGTCCTGCGCTGTGTTTAAAATTGTTAGTCAAGTACTTTTGCATGATATAATCAAAATGCTGAGAATGTATTAGAGACAGCACCATAACAAGCATATTAAAGGCTGGCCATCACATCCCCCTTCTCATCTTTCTCTTACCCATTCATTCCCTGTCGAAATTCTCTTCTGACTCCCCCAGACTTCGGTGCACTTCTAGACACCTATTAAATCTCTTTCCCTTTCAGGGAAAGTTGCTCAGTTGTGATTCATGCTGAAGGTCTCTGGTGACCTTTTACAGCCTTCACTGGCTACTTTCTGAAGAGGTGGGTTTTCATTGCTGTGCAACTAGTACTCCAATCAGAAGGTTTTAGGGACAGTTTTTATCCTGGAGTTATTTTTGCAAGTGGGATTGTATTTATATGAGTTTCCCTTCTCTCCCCTAATCTCCACAGGGAAAGACTAGAAGGGCTCACACACAAATGCAAACCACATAGATGTTACATAATTTATTTAAAAAAAAAAAGAAAACCTCTTCAAACCACCACCACAAAATTAAAAAACATCTCTTCTCTGGACCCTGTGAGCTGGCTTCATTCTTCATTAGCTATCTGGTAGTAGTGACATCACAGCTTAGCGCATTAAGGAGTTTCAGACTGGATCAAGAGGGGCTGGATACAAGGATCAAAAAGAAAAGTGGTGTGTTATGGGTAAAAATGCAGCAATGCCATGAGGAGTATTCAGCACATTTTGGAATATGTTACCATTTTAGGTGACTTTTAAGAGCAATGTCAGTCATCATTAGAATATTAAAATCAACTTGTATTCTACCAGGAGTCCAGAGAGACAATTTTACAGCCAGTCAATAATACAGAGAACCTTATTACCTCACAATACTTGCAGTGTATTTATATCACAGTTCTTCCTACGGTAGCACATTATGTAAACAGAGTTGTCCTAAACTAGGCCATGCATATTTGTCAGTGGTTGGCAAACCACAGTGTTTGTTAGTTTGCGAATGTCACAGTTATTTTACCATTCCCTTTATTTGTGTCTCTTATTTAAAATTTGCCTAAGATTCTGATTAGCCAGGGGTATCAGAACTGAAATGTTGTGAAAAATACTGGTTAATATACCCAAAATGGATATAGTGGCCATGTCAATAAATAGAAAATCATGCAAATGGCACCATACAAATTACTCAAAATAACTCATCAGAAGTAAATAAAAAATGAGACCTTCCAATAAGCTAATTGTTAGTTCTTTAGGTACAGACTATTCCATTCTGACTGAATTGTCTACCAGCATATACATTTCACAAAAATACTGTACATTTCTACATTAATTTGCAATGCTATGGTTTAGTTTAATGTAAACCTTTCGGGGCAGGGGTTTTATCTTTATATTTGCCTGTAAACTACACATACCACTATGGCACTTTGTAAATAAAAACAACAGCTTTCCATCCTGGATTCTGTGTATCTATTTAGCTTTGTATAGACACACACATCCATCAGCATACTGTTGGAGCGCTTAAAAAACATCAGTTAATTAATGTATCACACAACACCCCTGCAGGGTAGAAAGTATTGTTAGCCCCATTGTACAGATGGAGAAATAAGGAACCAGGAGTTTGTGATTTGCCCAAGTCTCACAGAACTTAAAGCTCTGAGTTCTAACCACAAAACCATCCTTCCTCTCTGGATGAGTAGATAAACTATGGGAATTCTTTCTTGCCAATCCAAGTCCGGGTGTAACTCCAAACACTTTTCTGCTGGAATGAAGCAGGCCTTTCCACTGAATGAACTTAGGTGAAAAAGAGTCTATATATATGAAAACTGTGGGTGAAATCCTGGACCCATTGATTTCACCCTGTGTATTAACCTGTCTGACAAAATGTGTGTAACACGCTGCCCGGATGCCTACCATGTCGCTCTCTAGTAGCTGGCCCCCATCAAGGTTGAACAGCCTGCTACTACCAATGGATAATGGAGTTATTACTTTTGATAAAGTGGCTGTGGGTTTTTTGTTTTTGTTTTTTTTTTCCCTTTCTAATGAGAGTCCTGAGTTCCATGCTCACTGGCAACCCACAGTGGAAGGTATTAGACTTGCAGGGAAATATAGTGATCTTCCTCCTAAGCATATCGTGATATGCCCACCTATTCCTCTAAGGAAGCCTCTAGAAAAAGCAGAAGGTCTGGAGATGGTGTGTGACGGGTCTGGTACCCCAGCACCCCCTAGTGGCAGGGGCGAGCTGGGGGCCTAGCGCCACGCCACTCCCTTGTCCGTCGGTCGGCCCCTGGTAGCCGGCGTATTACGGCCTAGCGGCCGGAGTCCATAAACACCCCCTTCGGAGCGGGGTAGCACGGCCTAGCGGCCAGAGTCCACAAACACCCCCTTCGGGGCGGGGTAGCGCGGCCTAGCGGCCAGAGTCCATAAACACCCCCTTCGGAGCGGGGTAGCGCGGCCTAGCGGCCAGAGTCCACAAACACCCCCTTCGGAGCGGGGTAGCGCGGCCTAGCGGCCAGAGTCCACAAACACCCCCTTCGGAGCGGGGTAGCGCGGCCTAGCGGCCAGAGTCCACAAACACCCCCTTCGGAGCGGGGTAGCGCGGCCTAGCGGCCAGAGTCCACAAACACCCCCTTCGGAGCGGAGTTTAAGGGGTGGGGTAGGGGGACTCGGGCCCGCCCTCTCCACCGAGCCCCGACCCAGGGCCCTGATTGTGGCAAGCTCTCCTTGCCACCCGCTCGGCGGGGATCCGCCCGCAACACGCCGAGAGGTACTGCAGCTTTAAGGCTGTCAGTCCCGACAATCACCCTGGGTCACTTCCTACCCTGTCTAGCCGGACGTCTGCGTTGTGGGAGCGGTTCCCCCGTAGGTTCCTCGCGGCAGGCGTCCCTCCCCGGGGTCTCCGGTACGGCCTCAGCTCGGCTGACGCCCCGGTCCAAGCTCACTGACTCTCCTTCTGCAGGAGCTGACGGTCTGCGTCCTTCTCCCCCGGTGGCCAGCCCAGATTGAGCAGACCTGCAGGCTTTTATATCGGTCTGCCAGTTGGAGCATGCCCAGCACAGCTTCCTGGGCGTGGCTTCCTCTGCTAGCAAAGAAGGGTTAACCCCTGCTGTACCAGTGCGGGGCTGTCCCGCCCCGTCACACACCCTCCCCCTTAAGACAGCCGTCGGGCCCGGCTGACCCTGGACTCCCGCCTCCCCCTCCTCTTCCCCGATGCGGGAGAAGAAGTCCGCGTTCCCATGAGCCTTGCCTGGCCGATGTGACACGCGGAAGGCGTAGGGTTGGAGGGACAGGTACCACCGCATGATCCGGTTATTCGTCTCCTTCATACTATTGATCCATCGGAGGGGCGCGTGGTCAGTCACTAAGGAGAAAGGGTTCCCTAATAGATAGTGCCTTAGTGCTTTGACCGCCCACTTCACTGCCAAGGCCTCGCGTTCTATGGTGGAGTACCGGGTTTCGCGGGGGAACAGCTTGCGGCTAAGGTACAAGACCGGGTGTTCTTCTTCCCCTACCTCCTGTGACAGCACGGCCCCCAGTCCCACCTCCGAGGTATCCGTCTGTAGGATAAAGGGTTTTGAAAAATCCGGTTGGACTAGTACCGGTTCCCGTGTTAATTGTTCGCTCAGGGCGCGAAAGGCCTTTTCGCAGCCTTCCGTCCAGCGTACTTTCTGGGGTTGTGAACTGCGCGTCAACTCCGTCAGTGGGGCAGCGAGTGTGGCGAAGTTAGGCACAAACTGCCGATAGTACCCGGCCAGCCCCAAGAACTGCCGGACTTGCCGCTTGGTTGTGGGCGTAGGGTACGTCCTTAATGCTTCCACCTTGTCTATGAGGGGATGGATCTTCCCCCGGCCAACCGTGTAGCCCAGGTAAGTCACCTCCTTCTGGCCCAGGTGACATTTCGCCGGGTTCGTGGTGAGGCCGGCTTCGCCTAATGCCCGTAGAACTTCGGTCAGGTGTTGTAGATGTTCCTCCCAAGTGCTACTGTAGATGACAATGTCATCAATGTACGCTGCGGCGTATTCGTTGTGTGCGTTCAGCACCTGGTTCATGAGTCGCTGGAAGGTGGCGCGGCCGTGCAATCGAGCGGCATCATAGTAAATTGGTAGAGTCGAGCGGCGTTGGAAATGCTGTCTTTTCTCGTGAGGCGGTGTCAATGGGATCTGCCAATATCCCGCCGTCAAGTCCAGGATGGAGATGAACTCGGCTTTTCCTAGCCGCTCCAGCAGCTCGTCCACCCGGGGCATGGGATAGGCGTCAAAACGTGATTGTGCGTTTACCTTGCGGAAGTCGATGCAAAACCTGACTGTCCCGTCTGGCTTGGGGTCCAACACTATGGGGCTCCGCCATTCACTCCGCGACTCTTCCACCACCCCTAAGGCTAGCATCAGCCCAAGCTCCTCCTTCACTGTCTCCACATCTTCCTGGGAGCGGGCGGTGTGTGTCCCGCACTTTGTGCCCTGGAATGGTAGCGATGTGGTGGCTTGCTGCGTGGTTTGTCGGGTCGTGTCGACAAAACCACGGGGAACGCCGCCACCAGTCGTTCTAACTGGTCCCGCTGGGCTGGGGTAAGCTCGTGGCCTATGTCCGCCGTCCCGGCTGCCTCGGGCTCTCCCACCAGCGGCCCCAACTCCGGTTCTGGCGGGTATGGGGCTATCAGCAGGCCCTCTCGGTCCCTCCAGGCCTTAAGGAGGTTCACATGGTAGACCTGGGTATCCCTCCTTCGCCCGGACAACCGTACCTCATAGTCGACCGGCCCAATCCGCCTGACCACTTCAAAGGGGCCCTGCCACTTGGCCAGCAGCTTGGACTCTGAGGAAGGAAGCAGCAAGAGGACCCGATCCCCCGGCCCGAAAGTTCGCACCTTGGCCCCCTTGTTATACTGAGCCTCCTGAGTCTGCTGGGCTCTAACCAGATTTTCACGGGCCAAGGTCCCCAGCTCCTGGAGGCGTTCCCGCAGGTGGAGGATATACTGCACCGACCCTCGAACACGGGTCTCCTGCTCTTCCCAGGTTTCCCTTAGGAGATCGAGGATACCCCTAGGCTTCCTCCCGTAGAGGAGCTCAAAGGGGGAGAACCCCGTGAACGCCTGGGGTACCTCTCGCACCGCGAAGAGGAGTGCGGGGAGTAGTTTATCCCAGTGCCGTGGGTCGTCCTCTACAAACTTTCTCAGCATGGCCTTCAAAGTGCCGTTGAATCGCTCGACCAAGCCATCCATCTGGGGGTGGTAGACGGAGGTCTTTAGTGCCCGGATGTTCAGCAGCCTGCACAGCTCTGCCATCAATCTAGAGGTCACATTCGTCCCTTGGTCCGTTAGTATCTCCCTCGGGTTACCTACCCGAGCGAAGATCTGCAATAGTTCGTTAGCAATGACCGGTGCTGTGGTGGACCTCAGTGGCACCGCTTCGGGATAGCGTGTGGCATAATCGACCACCACCATGATGTACTTATGACCTGTGCCGCTCTTCTCCAGGGGTCCCACGAGATCCAGGCCTATCCGGTCAAAAGGCGTCCCCACCACCGGCAAGGGTACGAGGGGGGCCCTTGGTACACCTTTTGGACCGGCTCTCTGGCATTCTGGGCAGGAGGCGCAATAATCTCGTACCTCCGCATGGATGCCCAGCCAAAAGAACCCCTCTGGGCCACCCTTTGCAACGTCTTCTCCCTGCCTAGGTGTCCGGCCCACGGCACCGAATGTGCCAGACGGAGCAAGTCCCGTCGGAACCGCCGCGGGACCAACAGCTGGCGTAGTTCTTCCTTTGTCTGTGGTTCTGGTACCACCCGATAGAGTAAGTCCCGATGGATCTCAAATCAGGGCCCTTGTGGCTGGCGGTGGGGCAGGTCTTCCTCCCCTGGTGAGCTAGTCGCCTGTTCCCAAGCCCGGCTGAGAGTGGTATCCCCTCGTTGCTCCTCGAGGAAGTCGGTGTCCACCTCTAGCCAGCCCGGGCCCTCTCTTGCCGGCGCTTCGGTGGGGACTTGGCTCCTTACCCCTCTCCCGGAGCTCCCCGAGGGCCCCTCTAGGGGGTCCTCGGCCGTGGGCTGGCCTAATAATCCCGGTCGTCTAGCCCCTTCCCTCCCGGGCGGCGTAGCCCCTTCCCTCAAGAGGTTTGTGAAGCCCGGCCAGTCACGCCCTAAGACCACGGGGTAAGCCAACTTGGGAGCCACCCCCACTAGACACTGAGCCCGGTGTTGGGCCGCCTCTAGCTGTACCCAGACAGTGGGGTAAGGCTTCACATCCCTATGGATGCACTGTAGCCGGATGGGGGCCCCGGCGGGGCCGGTGGGCTTAATCAGCCCCTCCCGAATAACCGTCTGGCTACACCCGGAGTCAACTAAGGCCCAGGCAGACGTCCCATCCACCTTCACCGGCAGAACAATTTTCCCCGGCTCCCAAGCCCGGGCCCGGTGACCCGCCGTCCACACCTGCCCATAATTGCAATCCATGTACGGGCACTCCCTCCTGAAGTGCCCTACCTGACCGCACTCGTAGCAGCGGTCCTGTCTCCCTTCTTCGATAGGGTTGTGGCGGGGGCTGCCCGGCCTTGCTGGTGCCTCCTCCGGTCATCGCGGGATATCTCCTCGGGGTGTCGCCCTAGGGCCCCGGGTTACTGGTATTCCGGGGGGCTGGACATGCCGCCGAGGGTCTCCCCCGTCCCCCTTACGTGGCCCTCGGGCCTACCCTGGGCTCCGTCCCCCGGGCTCTCCCCCCTGGGGGTTGGTCTTCAATTCCCCATCTGCTGCCTGGTAGTCCTCCATCAGGGAAATCGCGTCCGCGAGGGTCTTGGGGCGGTGCCGCTGCACCCAATCCTTCCCTCCCGGAGGCAGGGCTTGCAGGAACTGCTCTAAGGCTACCATCTCGGCCACTTGAACGCCCGTCCGCCCTCCCGGCTCCAGCCACCTCCAACAGAGGTCCCGGATTCGCTGGGCCACAGCCCGCGGCCTGGCCCCTGGCGTGTATCGTTCCCGGCGGAGTCGCTGGCGGTAGGTCTCAAGGCTGACGCCAACTTCGTCCAAGATGGCGGCCTTGACCTTCATGTAGTCCAGTGCGTCTTGGGGGTCCAAGTTCCGGTACACCGCTTGAGCTGGGCCCGTCAGGTAGGGTGCCAGTATCGTGGCCCAATGAGTGAGGGGCCATTGTACGGCGGTCGCGACTCGTTCAAAGGTCACGAGGAAGGCCTCAGGGTCATCCCCCGGCCCCATCTTAGCTAGGCGCACGGGTAATCCCCCGAGACCCTCGCCGGGGTTGCCCCTGACAGCCCCTAGAGGCGTACTCGGTGCCGGTCCGACTAGTGCCGCCATCTGTTGAACCAGCCGCTCCTGGTTCGCCTGTTGCTGGGTTGTCAGCTCCCGGATCAGATGCTGCTGCTGTTCCTGTCGCTGTGCGGCTTGTGCCTGCTGCTGGGCCGCCAGCTGCTGGAGCAGCTGAGTTTGCTGCTGCTGCTGCTGTTGCGCCATCTGCTGCTGCTGATTCTCCAGCAGCCACTTCACGAGTTTCTCAGGGTCCATTTTGGGTTCTGTGGCCTTATCTCAGGCCCGTTCACGCCCCACGTTGGGCGCCAGTTGTGACGGGTCTGGTACCCCAGCACCCCCTAGTGGCAGGGGCGAGCTGGGGGCCTAGCGCCACGCCACTCCCTTGTCCGTCGGTCGGCCCCTGGTAGCCGGCGTATTACGGCCTAGCGGCCGGAGTCCATAAACACCCCCTTCGGAGCGGGGTAGCGCGGCCTAGCGGCCGGAGTCCATAAACACCCCCTTTGGGGCGGGGTAGCACGGCCTAGCGGCCAGAGTCCATAAACACCCCCTTCGGAGCGGGGTAGCGCGGCCTAGCGGCCAGAGTCCACAAACACCCCCTTCGGAGCGGGGTTTAAGGGGTGGGGTAGGGGGACTCGGACCCGCCCTCTCCACCGAGCCCCGACCCAGGGCCCTGATTGTGGCAAGCTCTCCTTGCCACCCGCTCGGGATCCGCGACAATCACCCTGGTCACTTCCTGCCTGTCTGCTCACTGACTCTCCTTCTGCAGGAGCTGCCAGACTGAGCAGACCTGCAGGCCTGCCAGTTGGAGCATGCCCAGCACAGCTTCCTGGGCGTGGCTTCCTCTGCTAGCCATGGTGGAAGAATTGCACCCAGAGGGGTGTGACATCCCACAACAATAGTGTTTATTAAGACACTCAACCCAGACATAGGCAGCCTAGCTTAGCATCCCTTTACCTGGTATCAATTTTCAACTAGTGGTTAGGAAGAGCTGTCTCAGTCTCCACATTTTTGCCAGTTACACTAAGGAATATCAAAAACTGGGGGGGGGGGGAATCAATCCCCTCCTCTGAGCCATTATGAAACCAGAGATGGATCTTGATCTGTCTTATCAAAGAGGAGAACCTAGATTTGTCAGCTGTTGCCACCTAGGAGGACCTGACACAAACTACAGGACAAACTTTTACTCTTGGAAGCCAAATTCAGACGTGATCTAAAGACGTGTAGCATCTCTGAATAAAACCACAGTAACTGGCCAGCCAGGACAGAGTGAATGACAGGCTACTGCATCATCACTTTGGCCCACTGGTCTTACTTGGCAGCCAGAAGAATCGGCAATGACATCACCACCTCAACACTGCCCCAGCCTGTGCCCAAGCAATTGAGTCACAGCAGAGTAATGTCAGGAGCTGCTTTCCCCTTTATCTGCCTTTCTATTGCCCAGGTAAGACCAGCTGAAAGCTCCCCTTATAAAAATATCTCAGAGTGACCAGCACTCCTAGAACACTGATCCTAAATACTACAGCTTACACTCATGATACTGCTAATGTTAGGAGCAATTATTATATTATTATAGAGAATCAGGCAGAATTGTCTTAAACTAATTAAATAACAATACAAACTCAGAACAAAAATTCAAACAGCCAAACCAGTCGTTTTTTTAAATACTGTATGTTAAAAGCTGTTATCCTTTTGCTGAGGATTGTGTGCAAAGTTTCAGCTCAGACAGAATGTAGACAGTTGAATGCCATTCCCCAAAAACTTGAATGTTCCAGTTGTGCTGACGCAATCACTTACTGCTTCATCACCGGCTAACAGACAGATGAGAAGATATATTTGAAAGCCAAGGTTCTTAACCCAATAACAAGTCAAATATTGATCAGCTCTTGAATTCTTTGAAATGTGTTTAAATTACACAATAAAGTTCCCAAGATGCACAATAAAGAATTCTATGGCATCAGTTTTGATTCCATATACGTCAAACTGTCCCTAAAAAAAAAAAAAAAAAAATTTAATTTATATATTATTTTTTTTTCAAAAAAAAAAAGAAACTTTTAGGGTTTAGAAAACTGAAACTACTGTGAACTCTTAAAAATTCCATTCCCCATGAAGGGATTGGAATGAACTTTTTAAATTTATTACAAATACCAAAGACAGAAGGGGATGAGCTACACATCTGAGATGGAAGGAAAGAATCTCCTGAGAACAAGCTACAATCAACATGTCATCTAGATAAATTAATATCCTTACTCCCAAACACAGACAGAGATTTTTTTGGAGGGGGGGCTATTTTGATTTATAGAGATACTTAAGAATTCAAGGCTCAATTCTACTTTAGTCATGCAGGCTTCTTTGGCTATCCTTACCTTCAAATATTTCAGACTGTCCATCCTTGAAAGTTCACATCTTCAAAAAGACATTTAGTAATGTTTCACTAATGTAAGAATAAACTGAGAAACACATTTGAACTGTAAACACTGAGATTAAGATCATTAACATGAAGGAAAATATAAGCATGTTTCATACCTAGATAAATCCATTTATCTTTCTGGTATCACTTATTGTTTCTACTGCCTGATTTACCTATCAAAGATAACGGTTATTTTTTATAAGACCTTCCCCTCCTCCCCCCCACCCTCCTTATAGCCCATCTTTCGCTCCAGGATCTTGCATCAAAATCAAAATGAAGAATCTGTGACAATGAACCATATCTGAGGGTGATGATTTCACTGGGAGATCAAGAAGAAAGACTGGGGTCAAAACTTTAGCTGGTGTAAATCACTGTAGCTCCATTAACTTTACTGGAGCTATGCTGTTGCTACCAGCTGAAGATCTGGCCCTGCGTTCTGATATAGAAATATTTTAAACTAAGGCCCTAAATAAAGGGAAGAGGAATAGAGATAATTATGGACCAAGAAAATAGTCGTAGTTTAAATGGTCTGGTCTTTCAATTTTACCCTCACTGTGGAAAATCCCACTTTAAAGAATCACTGCCAAGCAGTTTAAGTCTAAGGTTAAGTTTTTGTTCCAAAAAAAAAAGGAGGGGGGTTCCCAAAGCATAACACTAATAGAATTATTGTCATGATGTTTTAAAGAATACATGAACCCTTGATGGCAGGGTTTAAACATTCCCCTGCAATGCTGGGAGCTCAAACACAACATTCTTGTTCAAATACATGAGAACCAGAAATTGAAAATGACCATGTTAGTTTCGCTGTCCTGCCTGAGTAAAGTGCAAAGAGTAAACAAGGAGCATACATCTTAAAAAATTAACTTACTTTTAGTTTCAATCATCTAAGGTCTTATTCGTAACAGAAGTAAGGATTGTTGTTAAAATAAGTTTTCAGTATTGATAGGGCGCTTTTAATGAACCTCCTAAGTAGAGATGGGAACTCTGTGCACAAGTCTCCTAAAGTCTGGGAAAGCTGAGACTTGGATTTAATTCTGCATCTCACCTTCAATGCTATGTCCAACTTGTTGCCTAATTTGTCTGGAGGACACTTCATTTGTCTGAAGAACCTCATGAGTTCCTAATTCTTTCATCTCTGTTTACTTCTCTACTACCATACCAAATACTGTTATTTTCCTAATTAGTGCTTTTTATAGGGGGCAGGAGGAAGGAAGTTTTGATCTCCTTTAAAGTGTACATTCAAGTTTCTGAACAGAATGCTATAAATTTACTTAGGAAGATATGGCAGGGAATGTAGCGCCACATCATGAATTAGAAAAGAAATTATGGAAAGATAAGTTTAAATGTAAATGTATGTAAATCACTGTGTTCTGTTCACCTTTTAAGTGATTATGGACACCTGCTACTGGAAATACCATTTATTTTCTACACATTGTAGATTTGTCTCAGATTTGAGATTTGTCATATCCAAGCAAAAAATAAGTAATAGTTATGCCATTATGCTGGGGAGTCAGCATTGTGCCTTGTCCTTAACTGGGCATTCTTTCTGGCACCCACATGTTAGTTCATTTGAATATCTACATACCCGATATGCTGAGGGAAGCTAGTAATTAGATGTCTAAAGGACTTAAATCGCACCAGTAGTTCACAGGTATGCAAACAGAGGTCATCTTCTTTGTTAATCTAGCTCCAGACCTGCACACATCCTTGGGTTCTTAGTGTTTTGTTTTTGACTCACCAAAAGCGAGATTTTGCAAATGCTAATAAGAGTTCACATAACTTGCAGCATTTGAGCCTTATCACTTATAACTTATAACCTTATAACTTATAACTCTCTCTTCCTCTATTAGCAGGGTATCTTTCCGACATCAAGGGAGTCCAAACGAGTTCCAGAAAATTTAGCTGGGAAGGAGTCACATTGACTCCCCACTCAAAATTACTCATCCCCCTCTTTGTCTGGTTTGTCTATTTAGACTATAAGCTCTTTGAGATGGAGACTGTTTCTTACAATTTGTTTCTAGAGTGCTTAGTAGAAGGGTCTCACTAGGATCTCTAGGTGAAATTTTTAATACAATGAATAAATAAATAATCATAAAGTGGATTGTTGGTTATTATTATTAAACCATTAACTGTATTCTGACTAGAAAAGAGGGTGGGGCAAGGCTCCACTCTCACCCAGCCAATAAGGAATGAGCTGGAAGAGACTGGCATAAATGCTGCCTCCTTCTTCATAGTGGGATATCAGATGCCTGCAGACACTGAAAGGAGTAAGAAAGCTCTTGAGTTAGCAGGGAGCAGAAAGCGGCCAAATCCTCTCAGCGTATGGACTATGTGAGGCCAGCTGAAGAAGATAAAGTTCCCCCCAGCTCCAGGAAGCAAGCTAGGGATCCTGCCAGGAGGCAAGATTAAGAACCCTGAGGGGACTAGGAACAGAGCTTAGGGGGCAGATTTTGGAGGAACCCTAAAAGCCAGATGTACCTTTTGTTTGTTGGGGCCTTTTTGTTATGGCCCCTTTTTGTAAGAGGTTTTGTAACAAAGAAGAAGACTATTATTGATTCACATGTCAAGAGTGTCTGAAGTGGAATTGTTAGCTTCAGGGAAACTGAGGCAGGGATTACTTGCAGCTCCATGCTGACAAAGGAGAGGGTATTACAGGGCAGGTATGCACTACAAGAGTCTCATTTGTTTATATTATAAGCTCTTTGAGGCAGGGGAAGTCGCTTCTATGTGTTTGTACAGCACTTAGCCCAGCAGGGTTCTGATCGCAGCTTTAGAAGCTTTTGAAATAAAAATATTAATAATAAAAACATAGTAATAACTACAAATATTTACTCCAGACATTTACCTCTGATCTTTGCAGCTTTGATACGTTCCCAGTGAATACCGTGGAGTTCCTAGGATGCCAGAGCTCAGTGTCTTCATAATTTAGTGCTTAATACTAAGCGTGGCTCATCACCTCTCCGTATTAGGCCATTAGTCTCTTTCCCTGGCTCAAGAATCCTCTCATCCTGCTGCCCTAGAGCCATAGGTCATTGCATACACACAGTTACAAACCATAGGCAATTTTTTAGGGAAGATGTCAAAGTGTCTGTCTAAACACCTTCTTTTTCGGACTGAAATTGATACTGGTTGATAGTGTCCAGCTCTTCACTAAATCCTGACAGTTATTTAACAACAAATAAAAAACAGCCAAATGATTTACTGTTCTAAGCCTACATTGTTGTGCTCTGTGTTTCTTTAAGAAAGGTGTGAGTATATGTGTAAGAGTCTTGAAATACAGTGGTTACCATGGTAATTATCTGTGTTTAGAGAGTGGAGGAGAGTAAAGTTCCATGTAAGAGGCCAGAGTAGAATGCAAGTTAAACATGCCTCTTTGCAGGTCTAACTTATGCACTATTCCCCCGCCCCCCACTAAAAATATCTTTAAAAATATGCATAGATTGTTCTGCTGAGCTCCAAAACTATTTCATGGCAATGCCAACTTCTTTATTTTCAGTGTGTCCCTTCCACCCGTTGACCGTGGGTTCCAAAGGCATGAAACAATTGTGCCTGGGAAGAGAGTATTTTTCTAAACAGAGATCTTCCAGAACAGAGTAACTGCTATGCAATCCATATTTTCATGAGTTCTGCATACCTTAATGGAACTGAGTGCATTAATCTTACAAAGCTAACAGATTTAAAATGTGGATATAGCTAAATGGCTGTAAACTTAATCGGAGGAAAATGTTTTGTCTACATAAATTTATCTATGTGAACAAATAATACTTAGCACTTATATTGTGCTTTACATTTTCAAAGTGCTTAACAAATATTAAGGGTTTAATTTTGCTACCCAGGGGGACTACTTCCATGACCAGGTCTTATTCATGTGAGTAAAGATGGCAGAATCTTCTTACTCATGCAAGTAGTCAATACTATTCTCTGTGAGAGTGCCAGTCTACCTGTATATAATTGTTGTCACAACAATCCTGTAAAGAAGGCCAGTAAGTACTGTTATCTCCATTGGATAGAGGGGGAAACTGAGGCAAGAAGGTTGAGGCCAATATTTTCAAAAGTAGCCACTGAATTAGGGTGCCTCAATTTTTAGGTGGCCACCCTAGCCTGATTTTCAGAAGTGCTGAGCACTTTCAGGTCCTGTGGAAGTTGAGGTTACTGAATACCTCCAAGAATCAAACCTGAAGTTGGGCACTCAAAAATCAAAACATATCATCCATGGTCACTTAAAATTTGGGCCCAAGTGACTTGCCTGAGGTTGCTTCATGAGCTAAAGGCAAAGCCAGTATTATAATTCAAAAGTGTATGCCTTCCACATCTGTGCTCCACCGGAGATTTTGTAAAAAATGTGTATTATAACTAGAACAGGAAAAGCTGTCTTTTGTAAGTGATTGTCATTTCACTCCTTTCCTGTTTTGATTTAGCAGTCTAGATTTTCTTTTTGACACACACACACCCTTTTCTTACTGACCCACAGCGAGAGAGAGAGAGAGAGAGAGAGTGGCTGATTTCCGTCTTCCACTTGGGTACACATATGCTATTTGTGTCATCTGTGCAGCAGGCAGCAGACTCCATCACTTGCTGTAAAAAAGTGATAACATTGTCACATAGTGAAGCTGTTTAGGCGCTGTGTGTGAAAATTCTAGCACCTGAGCATGGAGGTGATTAGCAGCAAAACATGCACAAGCAGATGTATGTGTGAACTAACTTGCACAAAAAAGTGTCCATATTAGATTACACAGGAAGCAGATACATCTTTGCAATATTGTTTTGTAAGGTATAGTGGTAACACTTCATAACAAGAAGACATTTGTTAATGTTTACAGTGGAATTCTTATACAACTACCCATTACCTCTACTTGAATGCCAAAGGAATTCATCATACTTACTGTTATTATAATAAATGCCAAAGGCAATAGGGTAATAATGGTTTGCCATTGTCACTTATTAGAATGTGTTGCTAGAATTTTCAAAAATGTTCATGAATAAAGTAGAGACAAGGTGGGTGAGGTAATATCTTTTATTGGACCAACCTCTGGTGAAAGAGACAAGCTTTCGAGCTTACACAGCATTGACCTGAAGAAGAGCTCTGTGTAAGCTCAAAAGCTTGTCTCTCTCACCAACAGAGATTGGTCCAATAAAAGATATTACCTCACCCACTTTGAATCTCTAATATCATGTGACCAACACAGCTGCATCAACACTGCAAACATGAATAAATTGCAAGCCAGATAAATACATAGTCAGTCCATTTCAAAAGAAACATTAATTAGGTCCGGTTATTAATGAAGGGGCAGTGGGACCCAGTAGATAGGGCATTTAACTAAGAATTGGGAGGTTTGGGTTTTATCCCCAGTTTGAGCACTAGCATGCAGTTTGACCTTGGACAAGTTCCTTTGGCCCAAATCCTCAAAAGTATTTAGGCACCTAAATTCCTTTGAAGATCTGGGTCTTCACCTCTCTAAGCTTTAGTTTCCGAATGTGTAAAATGGTGACAATTACACTTACTTTCCTAGGTAAAGCTCTTAGAGCTCTACATGTGACAGAAAGCGTATGTATTGTTTATTTGTACATTTAATGAGTATGCTAAGTGCTTTACAGACGAAAGAAAAAGACATGATCATTTCCTCAAAGCGTTTCGTCAATTTTATACATGACGCAATGAGAGGCAATAACAAACAATCAGGAGGAAGGGTGAGGAAGGGCAAGGGTTACTGTAATAGGATCACACAGTTAGTTATGGTATGTGACCAGCATGATGGTTCCATGGAAGTTTTGTTTGTTTGGTAAATACACTCACTTCTTATGGGTAACATGGAAAGAACTGGGTTTTAGGAGGGATTTGAATGAAGGCGGCAGCTTGAGAACAGGTGTTGGGAAGATAGTTCATGCTTAGAGACGTACTGTAGTTGGTATAGAGAAATTACATCATACAGCTAAATTATCTCTTTATTCTAGCACCTTCCAATCAACAGCAAGGGCTGTATTCCAATGACATCAGACTAGCAGATCATGAGTCTAGCACCATCTAGCTAGCTCCCAAAGAAACTCCCACCATCATATTACCACACCCTATAAAATATGTATTCTCTCAGCAGAAATAATATATAACACCGTCTCTAAAGTCACATTTGAATCTGAAAGCATTATATGTGCTAGTGTTACACATAACACTCAAGACTATTAAAACAAAATCACCAAACATAAAATGGGGTCTGTAAGATGCATGCTCTAAAACCATATCAAGTAAACAGAATCAGGCTGAACTAGTATGACTGAATCAATATTTCACAGCAGTGGAACCTGGCTATGGTAAAACTCCCACTGACTTCAATGCAACCCAGATTTCACCCCAGGGGTGCAAATGTCAAGATAACAAGTGGTTAATTAACAGGTGAACTACAATTACATACATTCGGGACAGTGACATCACAGATATGAACATCATGTTACACCTTTTTGGAGAGAATATCTTGCTTTTCCACACAGATGATGCCTGGAATCTTTTGCAAGGGCATCATGTGTAATTGTCTATACAAATCATAAATCCACCTTCAATGAAAGCTTGTAATTGATGGAGGATGCTGAGATGCAGAGAGTTTATAGGCATAAGAAATGTGGACCATCTTCTTTACTATTTCTGTACTGATCTGGAAATTGCACTATTAACTAATTTAGCTGCTTTGACATGATGTATAGATTCATAAATTCTAAGGCCAGATGGGAACATTGTGATTATCTAGTCTGAAGTCCTGTATAACATAGGCCATAGGACTTCCCTGAATTAATTCCTGTTTGAACAAGAGCATATCTTTGAGGAAAAAAGTTACCAGTGGTGAAGAATCCACCATAGCTTTTTGTATGTTGTTCCAATGGTCAATTACCCTCACTGTTAAAAATTTGGGCCTTATTTCTAGTTTGAGTTTGTCTAGCTTCAGCTTCCAGAAACTGGATCTTGTTATACTTTTGTCTGCTAGATTATCTTTAAAGTGGAAAGTGCAGCAGCGGAGAGTAACAGGAAAAGGAAATGTATTGGCCTTTCAGTAGGTGGAAAACATAACCACAAAGGCTGTATCCTGGCAACTGAGAGGTCCTCCTTATTAACAGCAAGAATATAGATCTCAAACTTACCAAACCAGTTTGTAAAAGACAAGTTAGAAATGCAGAAAGAGGGTTAAAGGGGAGCCCTGCTATTCTTGTCCCTAAAATATTGTATACTATAACTAGAATAAAACAAAAGTGCCAAACAGCTAGATATTATCTTGATTCCAGGAACTTCTACCCAATACG
Source organism: Mauremys reevesii (assembly GCF_016161935.1). Taxonomy (NCBI): domain Eukaryota; kingdom Metazoa; phylum Chordata; order Testudines; family Geoemydidae; genus Mauremys; species Mauremys reevesii. The sequence goes on along the minus strand of NC_052623.1, from coordinate 46,076,590 downwards.
GATTTAAAAAAACCATCCAATCACATTAATATATTTATAAAATATGTAAAAGTACATAAGTATGGTCTAGCACCACCTAGCTAATTCTCAAGGTGGCACGTTTTCACAATTGCCACAGCTGTTGACAATTTTTCGGATTAGTTTTTCTCCAGTGAGTTGGATTTCACAGGTAGTGTCCTACCTACCACCTACAGAGAAGAGTGTTTCTTCAAAAACAGCCATCCACAATTATTACATTATTTTAACATCTATTGATAGTGTTATGCTTTTAGGTGGATCCCCACCATTTTCTGTCTCGCACCACACTATAGAGGGAGACTTTGATACATGGGGATCATAACCCTGGGTGTGGGGAAAATTCTTCCATCCCTACTACACAAACCATGCTCCTGGTACCAAACAATGCTGAGCCTGTTACGACTGTGTGCTGCTTCCCAGGGCTTGGCACTTAGGGCCAGATCCTCAAAGGTATTTAGGTGCATAACTGCCATTAATTTTGATGGTAGTTAGGCTCCTAAATACCTTTGAGGACCCATGCCTTAGTTTCTATGAAGGTTCAACATTAGAGAAAGTATTAGCACAAAGCAATTGTAGCATTATTTGTAAATGAGACCATGACTTAATATTTTATTAATGCTGTATCCTGCAAGGTGCTATGCATTGTGGCCCAATCTAGCAAAGCATTAAACACATGCTTAACTTCAATGACACTGTGCACATACAGCTAAGTATAAGCTGAAGTGCTTTGCTGCATTGGGTCCTGAATGCTCCAGTACCATGCAGGATCAAGCCCTTGAAGAAGTAACTTGTAGTATATTTGCTATTTAATTATATAGTTCTGTCAAATTTAATATTCTTCCAGAAATAAATGATTACAGTGTTACAAGGGAATTGCAATATTATTATCATGAAACACTGTGACTACTTGACCTCCATTTATTTAAAAGAAGAAATGTCTCTGTTTTTTGTAAATTAAAAAAAAATTAAGCAAGGTTCAATAGATATTAAATTGAAATGCCTTAAAAAAACAAATCAGGAAAACTCATTCTTTTTCATTCTGGTAAGAGAGTGTGACAACATATGGTACATAGTGGGTGGTTGTTCTAAACATAACATGTATGTGTTCAACCTAAAATGTTTTATTGGTTCCTGCATATGAGAGCAGCAGCTAAAAATGACTGATGACTGTTCTTTCTATATCAGCAGAGTGTAAAAGCCCAAGAAAAAAATGTAGGGCCTTTAAATTTACAAGTGTTTTAAAACAGACACAGCCTTCATTTAACCTTTTGTTTTCTCTAAGTATGCTCCAAGCTTAATGTTTCCTGTTCTTGAGAACCATAACACTGCAGTATTATTATTATTATTACCAGATTATCCAAAGATATATCACAAGGTAGGAGGCAAATGCCTTCCCCTCCCCCATACCCACTCTATGGCACCATGAAAGAAAACCTGCTTTAACTTGTAGGTTTCTAGTACCACAGTGCACAAAATATATAGGCAACATCACTGGGTGCAGAAGAAAATGAGTCACATACATAAGTCTCATAGCTCTATCTAATGTGTGTAGGTATTTATACCTCACTCATCCCCGTGATATCTGTTGCATAAATAAGGAAATCTTGTTACTGTCTCTCTCCTTCCCTCTTTTGGGATATTAGTAGTAGTAGTATTACTTTATTATTATTATTTATTATTATTATTTTATTATTATTATTAGTGAGGGAAGTGATGTTTTACTCTGTGTTCTGAAGGTGGTGAGTTTTGTCACCATTCTGTTCTGTCGCAATAATTCCACAGTAATAGGCCAGCTCCCAAAAAAGCTCCATGTCCCTCTCACATGAGTCTCATTCCTGTGTTTTCTTGGGACCATAATTGATATAAAAAACAACCAGCAACTTATGCAAATAGTTAACTAATGTAAGCACATGAACTAATTACATTTGCCCTCCCTGCTGATTTCTCTCCGAAGCTGTGTGTATGCCGGCAAAAACAGGACCATAATTCTCCATCCATGCTTCTCCAATAGTGGTAGCAATGGTGACAATTGGTGTGTGGGCAGGGTTTATGTGTTTTTATAGCTGTGTCTCCTAACCCTGCTCTGAGCAGGTATCATACTGCACCCATATAACTTTATGTCAAGGAATTTGGTTAAACCACGTAAGTGACCCACTGATTCTTCATTCTCCCACCTCATTATTAGTATTCAAGTTACATGTGTGGGGGTGGTGAATCTACGGGAGTCTAAACAAGTAAGAGAGCCTAAAAGAGCATATGTTAGCCTAGTCTAAGTATAAGTTGGTGTAACATACTCACTGAGGAAACAAGAAGAAAGTATAAGTTACACCAATTAACATGCCCTTTTGACTTGCTTAGATTCTGAATTTGGTTCTCCACGTGGCCCAGCATCCACAAAGTTGGGTCTAGGATTGCGCACATATTCTTGAGTTAGCAAGCCACGTCCCCTGCCTCTCATGTGTGAAACTACTGCCATTCATAAGAGGGATGCTGCCCCGTTCTTCCCATGCTCTGAGGAACATGGATTTTGGAGAGTGTGTTTTCCCCTTCCATGCATTTTCCATAGCAGGGGATGATTTGGCCCAAGGTCAGCAATATTTCCAGTTGTTCAGAATCGTTATTTCCTACATAAAATTCTGAGCCTAATTCTGCTGTCACATTATTTTCACCTGGGTATAACTCCACTGACCTCATTGGAGATGCCCCTGATTTACATTGGTGTCAGTGACAACAGAATCAAACCCTCTGGTTCTGAAATTTCTTTGGACCTCAGTGAAACAGAAGATTTCTATTCAGAGTGTCACCTTCCTTTCCCACTGACATATGAATCCTTCAGAACTTTTTAGAGGATAGCCATTGATGGATCTATCCTCCATGAACTTATCTAATTCTTTGTCCAACCCAATTATACTTTTGGCCTTCACAACATCCCCTGGCAATAGATTCCACAGGTTGACTGTGATTTATGTGAAGAATTACTTTCTTATGTTTGTTTTAAACCTTCTGCCTATTAATTTCATTGGGTGACTCCCGCTTCTTGTGTTACATAAAGGGATAAATAACACTTCCTTATTTACTTTCTCCACACCATTCATGATTTTCTAAACCTTTATCATATCCCCCATTAGTCATCCCTTTTCTAAGCTGAACACTGCCAGGCTTTTTTAATCTCTTCTCGTACGGAAGCTATTCCATACCCCTAATCATTTTTGTTGCCCTTCTTCATACTTTTTCCAATTCTAATATATCTTTTTTTAGGTGACCAGAACTGTGCACAGTATTTAAGGTGTGGGTGTACCATGGATTTAAATAGTGGCATTATGATATTTTTGTCTTATTATCTATCCCTTTCCTAATGGTTCCTAGCATTCAGATGGCTTTTTTGACTGCCACTGAACATTGAGTGAATGTTTTCAGGGAACTGACCACTAGGACTCCAAGATCTCTTCCTTGATTGGCAACAGCTAATTTAGACCACATCATTTTGCACATATAGTTGAGATTATGCTTTCCAATGTGCATTACTTTGCATTTATCCACACTGAATTTCATCTGCCATTTTGGTGCCCAGTCACTCAGTTTTGTGAGATCCCTTTATAACTCTTCATAGTCAGCTTTGGACTTAACTGTCTTGAGTAATTTTGTAGTATCTGCAAGCTTGGTCACCTCAGTGTTTAACCCCTTTTCCAGATGATTTATGAATATGTTAAACAGCGCTGGTCCCAGTACAGATCCTTGGGTGATCCCTCTCCACTGTGAAAACTGACCATTTATTCCTACCCTTTGTTTCCTATATTTTAACCAGAAACTGATCCATGAGAGACCTTCCCACTTATCCCATGACTGCTTACTTTGCTTATCATAGAATCATAGAAAATTAGGGTTGGAAGAGACCTCAGGAGGTCATCTAGTACAACCCTCTGCTCAAAGCAGGACCAACCCCAACTAAATCTTCCCAGCCAGGGCTTTTATGACCATCATATATTGCAACTCATTTAAGTGTAGTGAGGAGGTCCAGTGCAGGTACTCCATAGGAGGTATACAGTGACCAGATAAATGGCTTGGAAAAGGACTTTAAGAAAGATGTTCATTAAAGGAACAAACAGGGGGTGGTTGGGGACTCCTATGATTGGTAAGGCATGGAGCCCAACCCCCCATTCTTATAGCCCACCTTAGCCCTCCTACGAGATGGGGGTGGATGATAAGGTCCTGGCAATGGATTTACTGGAGGGACCTGGATGGAAAAAGAGGGGGAGCTGGTAAAAGTGCCCCAGGTAATTACAGAATAAACATGGGGTTACCAGCACTGTACACTGTTATCTGCTGGGTAGTCGCAGACACCGAATAATAAAGTTGTGGCCTGATTCATCCCATGTCAAATGTCTCCTGTCCTTCTTTTGGCATAGCCAGACAAAAAGACTTTGGTGTGAGACCTTGTCAAAGACTTTCTCAATGTCCAAGTACATTTTATCAACTGGATCACATTACAGTCCATATAGGACATAAATCAGTGAGTGAAGACATAGTGATTATGGTGTTTTTAGGGCAGAAAGGAAAGAATGGTTAAAACAAAGAAACATCAGGAGATTTGATTTGTAAATTGCAATAAAGCTTATGTGGTCCCAAGTACTACACTCAACATCATATCTGCTTTCTAGGAACAAATTATTTTTTTTTAATCTAATATAGCACTTTTCATCTCAGGTACCCAACATGCTTTTCCATAGTTTACAGGTCTAATCTTGTTCCTATATAATATAGTGTCATGAAATGAAGTCTCTTGTGAGGTGAAAGGTGGCAGCCAGGTTCACTGGACATTGCACAACAGTGAGAAGAGGAGAAATTTTGTCTAAGGAAAGACACATAAGTCCTACTCTTAAGAAAAGTATCCTGGGTTATTTAATATCCATGTGTAGCAGAGATGACCTCACATTTATAGAACATTAGAATAAATACAACTGCACTTAGGCCCGCCCTATATACTACAATAATACATACTGGTACTGTTTGGACTCACTTTTTATTCTGAGTCAAAGTGATTAATAACTGTGAAACACAAACTTTTCCAAGAAAGCCTATCAAATGCTTTGTGAGAGTATTCGTAACTCTGGCACATAGCTTGCTGCAGTTTTATTCTTCAGTGGAACTAAAGGAGAACTTGGTTTTATATTTTATGGATATTTAAATAAGTGACAGTGCTTATTAAATCACTGTAATATAGTAAATTTAGTTAAACATGTTGTCAATTAAATGGCTTGGAAAGAAAAAAAATGGACTACCATTCTCAAACCAATGTTTCCTTACAAAAACCTTGAAAAATTAAATTTCATTGAACTCTTAATCTCTTTCTGACTCTCATTCAAATTGTGCAATCTTTCTATCCTAGAAGGTTTAAGAGTGAAAATATAGAAAATGTTCTCTTCTGTCTTTGCCAAGGATTTTTGTCCAGCATGTCAAGATATTCATTAAAACTATATGAATCTCAGGCAATCATTTAAATATTATCACAACCAGCCCCCGCAGAAAACACTCAACTTCTGCAAACAAGGGACAATATGACATTCATTTGCTTAAGAGGTTAAAGGTGAAATGCATTTGTCACTAATGTCCTCAGCAAAACATGAACAATTCTTAACTGAAAAACATACAAGCTACTGTGACATGAAGGGAGGTTCACAAACGAATGAGCAGATGTCAACTGCTGTTGAAGTCAGCACTAGAATAATGGTGGATGGGGATTTTTTTAATATTTGTTTCATTTTGAATAGGTCCCTTGTTGTGTATACAACCACTGGGCTTGATCATAATCCTTTAGAAGTGGGAGTTTCACCAGTCGCTTCTATGAGAGATGAATCAATCCCAAACATCCATTAAATGAATTTCATAAATAGCATTACAAATAATAATTAAATCATCTTAATATAGCTGGTCATTTAAAAAATTAATAAAAAGAAATAATTGCAGCTCAGTTTAATGTAAGTATTAAATGCAGACAATTTAATGTAAGTAGTTAATATAATGCTCCTTTTCTTTTCTTCCTTTTTCTTATTTAAAAAATAAATTAGGGAAATTTTGTGCTGGTGAAAGTTGCTGGAGTGATGAACCTGAAGAATGAATCCTTATATTTGTTGACAGAACAAATGTAGCATGGGATGCACCATCAGTGCAAACTTTGCCACACTACTATGCCGGGGTGTCTCAAACTTGGCCTAAAAGAATTCTGTCTCATGAGTAAGAGGTTCATCCACTGCTGAGACTGACAACCAGGCTGCCAATTAGTGTCAATTGTGCTGTTGGCTTCTATGGTATAAAAACTCAGTCCAGCCAGAAGGAACCATTCGATCGTCTATTCTAACCTCCTGTATGTCACAGGCCACCAACACCTCCCAGCAACAGAACACTAACCCAACAACCGAAATGAGACCAAAGTATTACAGCCCACAGGAGGGTACGTCTACACTACGGGATTATTCCGAATTTACATAAACCGGTTTAGCAAAACAGATTGTATAAAATCGAGTGCACGCGGCCACACTAAACACATTAAATCGGTGGTGTGCGTCCACGGTTCGAGGCTAGCATCAATTTCTGGAGCGTTGCACTGGGGTAGCTATTCCGTAGCTATCCCATAGTTCCCGCAGCCTCCCCCGCCCCTTGGAATTTCCGGGTTGAGATCCCAGTGCCTGATGGGGCAAAAATCATTGTCGCGGGTGGTTCTGGGTAAATGTCGTCAGTCACTCCTTCCTCTGGGAAAGCAATGGCAGACAAGCATTTCGCGCCTTTTTTCCCTGGATTGCCCTGGCAGATGCCATAGCATGGCAATCATGGAGCCTGTTTTGCCTTTTGTGACTGTCACCGTATGTGTACTAGATGCCGCTCACAGAGGCGATTCAGCAGCGCTACACAGCAGCATGCTTTTGCTTTTGCATGACAGCAGAGATGGTTACCAGCCATACTGTACCATCTACCATACCATAAATTAGTAATAAGATGATCATGGTTACCAGTCCTTTTGCACTGCACCATTTGCTGCTGTCATAAGTGCCCCTGGCTGAGATCAGCCAGGGGCGCAAAAGCCAAAATTGGGAATGACTCCCTGAGTCAATCCCTCCTTTTTGGTATCTAAAAATAGAATCAGTCCTGCCTAGAATATGGGCAAGTGTACTAGAGAACCACTGTATCATAGAACCAGAGAGCACAGCTGCTCTGTGTCAGATCCCGCAGAAATTATGAGCTGTATGCTATTCACAGGGGGTGCTCCTGCAACAACCCCACCTGTTCATTCCGTTCTTCCCCCAGTCTTCCTGGGCTACCGTAGCGTTGTCCCCCCCACTTGTGTGATGAAGTAATAAAGAATGCAGGAATAAGACATAGTGACTTATAAGTGAGAAATGAGTGGAAGGCAGCCTCCAGCTGCTATGATAGTCCAGACAGGACATTAAGCAGTGTGGAGGAGAGGAGCCCAGCATCGCGCTGCTAGTCCAGGGGCAATTGAATCTTTTCTTTACACATGAAGGGTGGGGGCTGATGGAGCTCAGCCCCCTGTTGCTATGATGAGGACGGTTACCAGCCATACTGCACCATCTACCAGGAAAAATTAGGGCCAGGCGCCCTTGATAGACCTCACGGATGCTAGTCGGCATGGTTACCAGTCCTTTTGCACTGCCCCATGTGCCAATAGGCTGATGATGACAATGGATATCAGTCTTATTGCACCATCAGCCACCCATGGCGGGGTGGGGGAGCAAGGATGTTGGTGTTGAGTGCTGCAGCATCGTGTCTATCTGCAGCATTCAGTAAAGATAGGGTGACATGTAAAAGAGTCAAGAGAGGATTGTTTTCCCTTTCACTTCTGGGGGTGGGGGGAGGGTGCGTAAATTGCCGAGCTATGCCCTGACCCACCGCGGACATTGTGTTTGACCCTAGAAGCATTTGGAGCTCAGCCAAGAATGCAAATGCTTTTCGGAGACTGCAAGAACTGTGGGATAGCTTGAGTCCTCCAGTCCATGAGCATCCATTTGATTCTTTGGCTTTCCGTTACGCTTGTCACGCAGCAGTGCGCTGAGTCCCTGCTATGGCGTCTGTCTGGAGATTTTTTAAAAATGATTTTGAATTTCGTCTTCTGTAACGGAGCGCTGATAGAACAGATTTGCCTGCCCTTACAGCGATCACATCCGCATGGTCCATGCGGGAGCTCTTTCTTTATTTTGATTTTTAACTGCCTCGCCACACGTGCTGATCGGAGCTCCACGCTGGGCAAACAGGAAATATTCAAAAGTTCGCGGGGCTTTTCCTGTCTACCTGGCCACTGCATCCGAGTTCAGATTGCTGTCCAGAGCGGTCAGTGGTGCACTGTGGGATACCACCCGGAGGCCACTACCGTCGATCTGTGGCCACACTAACCATAATCCGATATGGTAATACCGATACTAGCGCTACTCCTCTCGTTAGGGAGGAGAACAGAAACCGGTTTAAAGAGCCCTTTATATCGATATAAAGGGCCTCTTAGTATGGACGGGTGTGGCGTTAAATCGGTTTTACGCTCCTTAAACCGGTTTAAACACATAGTGTAGACCAGGCTGGAGACTAGACTATTACATACCACAGACAGAGAATAGGAGGGACTGAGATGCTCCAGTGCCTGAGGTCCCCGAATGGCAGGGAAGTGATCAAGAGGAATACATCCAGATAATCCTGGCAAGTGACCCTCACCTACCTGCTGCAGAAGAAGGTAAAACGCCCCCCAAAAGTCACTGCCAGTCTGACCTGGGAGGAAATTCCTTCCTGACTCCACATATGGCAATCAGTTAGACTCTAAGGCCATGTCTACACTACAGCCCTACGTCAGTATAACTAAGTCATAGGGAAAAATCCATACCCCTGCAGTTCACACTGATAGTTATACCAACCTAACCTCCTGTGTATACAGCACGGTGCTGATGGGATAGTTTCTCCCATTGACATAGCTACCACCTCTCGTGGAGGTGGATTAACTACACTGACAGGAGCAGCTTTCCCGTTGGCATAGAAGCATCTTCACTAAAGTGCTACAGTGGCACAGCTGTGTCACTTTAGCACTATACGTGAAGACAAGCCCTAACATCTGAGCAAGAACCAGCCGGCCAAGCACCCATAGGCACCAACTCCAAGGGTGCTCCAGTCCTGCCATAATCCAGCTGTCCTAGTGACTAGGATTCTGAAGTGCACTCCGTTCCATGCAAAATTAAAATATGAATCTGAGGAAAGCAGTTGCATGGAGGAGTGATGGCAACATGGAATTTATGCCAGAGTAGTTCGTATTATATTACACTAACAAAATAGAATCCGAATATCAACAGCTGTGTCATGTATCCGTTATTTCCCTCCTCCCCAAAATATAAACCTTTCCCACCTTTTTAATTAGCAAAACTGTTATTGAATATGACATAGGAATATTTTACATTTTGTAAGTGATTATTAAATAAGCAGGAAAAAATGTTCTGTGGAAAAAAGAAAACCAAGATGACCTTTAAAACAATGTCAAGCCCACACTGTCCTGTGATTTGTGTGTAGGTATGGGTTGTTTAAAGAAGAAAAATTGCCTTATATTAAGAGTAACATCACATTATTTAAGGCTGCTATGGAAAGTATCTTTGTGTTAAAGTACTGTAGGTTAAATAAATAATTATAAATTAAAATGCATAGACTGTAATTTATCAAAGCTCAAATTGAGATTGTGCAGGAAGGCCTGTCTTTTTGGACATCATTACCAGAAAAAGAAATAATTTGGTTTTTATCTTGAAATATATACTGTAGTAGTTATTGAAGGTTATGACATCTCTTATTTTAGCTGACTCATTTTTCACTTGAACAGCAGCTCTCTCATGCATAGCAAAGCAGAACCCAGAGTCACGCAAGGAAAAGAAGTTTACTGCACCATTAGACAGAAACTGAATGCACCTTTGAAAAAGTATGCCATAATATCGATGTTAAAAAACAAAGTAGGCTATATTGTGTCCTCAGTTACACCTACATAACTCCAATGAAATCCATGGAAGTCCGATTGAAGACAGAATATGGCCATAATGATTCTAGAAAATCAGCCCAGATTTTTAAGGATTTTTTTAAATGTAAGTCAATATGCACAACACTTACCTTAAATGAAAGATGAGACAAGTATTTTGGACATATACTTAAAGAAACCTTAATGGGCTGCTTTGATGTAAATGTGAAAACATCTCAGATACAGTGGTGATTGAGTAAGCATGAATAATAGGTGTCCCTGATCAAGCAGTCAGACTCATTAGTGGAGATATTGTGTGTCTAAGGAGCCTTACAGGGGTCCACAAACACACTAGCCGATCTGATTGCTGGGCCCACATTACTCTGCGGTTCCAATTCTCACAGTTTTATCACAAGCCTCATGATATTGGCTGTCTTGATAAAAGTGCCAACTCCTGGAATCATGTTATTTTGTGAGTTTCTCAGCTTTAATTTAAAAAGAAAAAGTAAGTTTCTAGCCTTCATGGTTGCAGTTGGGACCCAAGTGTAACCGAAAGGCTCAGAAACCCGAAGGCAAACAAGAACTCAAAATGGATAGTTTATTTAAAATCTCATGACTTTTAAGCCAATCTCATGACTTCTGGGCACCTGGCTCACAATTTTTGAACACTTGGGGTTGGCAATACTGGTTGCTAGACATCGCTTGCTGTGTATATTTTTGTAACTTCTATGAAAATAGCAACATAACTATATCACCTTTTCTGGAGCCATCATTTATATTCTGTTTAGTTTGTTAGTTAATCAAAAACATGATTCCCAGACAGCATGTACACTGCCTGTGTACTGGAATACAAGTGACTACACAGAAATAGCAGTACATGGATTAATCCAGGGGTTGGCAACCTCTGGCACGTGGCTCGCCAGGGTAAGCACCCTGGCGAGCCAGGCCAGTTTGTTTACCTGCCACATCAGCAGGTTCAGCGGATCACAGTTCCCACTAGCCACAGTTCGCCGTCCCAGGCCAATGGGGGCAGCGGGAAGCGGCACGGGTGAGGGATGTGCTGGCCGCGGCTTCCTGTTGGGGTGAGGGGAAGCATAATGTAAATAAATGCCCTTCCCTCACAAGGATGGGAGCTCTGTGGACAGTAGCAGCAGTGGGTTTCTCTGATGAGGAGGGGACCAGAAATTGGACAGAGTAATCTGCAAAGGCAAAATCCTAAGCAGCAAGCAGATGTAGGCAGTAGCTCTGTTTATCTAAGGTATTTATATGGCCCACACTACTGTAGTAGGTGAGCACATCACAGTCTTTATGGATTTATCCTCACAACACCCTTGTGAGACAGGGAGGTAGTATTATTCCCATTTCACAGATGGGAAACTGCATCACAGAGCTACTAAGTGACAGACCCAAGATCACTCAGGAAGCCTGTGGCAGAGCAAAGAACTGAATCCAGGAGTCCCAGGTTAGCCCCTAACCACTGGGCCATCCTTCTTTTCTGAGGTAAAAGTAAAGTAGGGAGAGTCTGAGTTTGGAGAAGGTAGTTGCTTTGTTATCTAGGATGAAGAGCTGGAGCCCATGGTAGAGCGAGGACATGTCACCTGTTACTCAAGGGTATCACCTATAGGTGGTAAGACAGCAAGAAGGATTTTGTGGTCCCCTGCAACTAAGATTGTATAAATTCTAGAGGAGAGGCTTTGGCCCAGAGAAAGTGATGGACCTTGTGACCCAATGCAAAGAAGGGGAGATGGGCACATGGACTCTGGAGGAGCTGGGTCCAGGAACGGTGAAGCACTGGTGGCGGTAGTGGTGGTTGGATTTGGATTTTCATTTAGACTTTTCCCTTTGGCTGTTGGGCAAAATGCTGCTTAGCAAAAGGATAACTCTGCAGAGAATGAGGTAAATACCCCAAACAGCATGGCCAGCCAGAAAGGGAAGCTGAGGCACCAGGAACACTCACTGATGGACAGGAGAGACACTGCTAGGAGGGCAAAGTAAAATAACTCAGGCTCACAACATTACTTACTTAAAATGTATTAGTAAATGGGGGAAAAAATTCACTTCTTTAATGTAAAGATCCCACTGGTAAAAGTCAATAGATTTATGTCGAGTAACAAAACACAGAAAGAGTCACTTCCTTCTAACACAGGGAACAAGGAACTTTATTAAAATTGGGAGCATAGTGTTATCTCTAAAGCTACCTGGTTTCTTTGTTTCCCTGTAGAGCATCTGTCTATAACTTTCCCCAACCCTCCTCCTGCCTGACTTCCTGATACAGATTTAAAGGAGCAGTGCATGTCACCACAGTCAGGCTTCCCAATGTGGCTTTCATACAAGGTGTTTTTGCTTTTTTACACAAAAAAAGCTGAAGGTCTGGAAAAATTATCCAAATCTGTTAAACTTTACTGTGCTTTAAAACAGGCAGTCCCCGCCCCACTCAAATGAAACATGTGTTAACTCCCAGCTCTCTTGACCAATGCCTTAAGCTGCGCTCAAAACTGACAAAGCAGCTGTTAATGTAACCATCGATGTAACATGCTCATAGTTGTCCACTCCACTTAGGAAGGTTTCAAGTCGTCTTGGGCATGCTCAAGTAGAGTACACTGAAGTAGTCTAGGCTAGAACTGATGAAGGCCTGTGTGATAAATGAAGAGGGGGTAGCTCCCTTTTATGGACACCCAGCCAGCCATTAGCTATAAAATTCCTCTTAGTAGATATTCTCTAATTGCTCTACCTGTACAGAGTTAAAAATGGGAAGACTAGAACTTTTTAAAATTGAAAGAAGACTCCCCTTTTGTCTGTCTGTTGTTATTCTCCCAGGGAGAGGCGAACAGGCCAACAGCTATGCTGTAAGAAGCTCGGGCCAGGTATGAAAAATCATCAGTATCATACCTAGAAACTACTCATTTAAAACTCCCAGATATGAAAGTAGATCAGGAAATGTCTAGAAAGATGCAATTAGGTTTATCTCTTTTATTTCGTTATGGCTTGTGGATTCCTCTGTGCTAACCCCAGGTGCATTGCAGTTTTTCTAATAGCTCATCTGTGTGTGGAATTGGATAGTTCTCTGGGCTAGTTACAGCATTTAGCTTATGTCGTCCATGCAAAAGCGGATTTCCCCATCTGGTTTGGGACCAGAACCACTGGAGAGGCCCATGCACTCTCATAGGGGTGGATTACACCCATCTGTAACATGCCCTTGATCTCCCCTTCTATCACAGTTTTGGCTTGAGGAGCCATCCAGTAGTGTTGGGCTCTAATTGGGCGAGCATCACCTGTGTCAATGGAGTGGTACACCCGTTCTGTCCGTCCTGGGGTGGCTGAAAACATTGGTGTGAAGCTGGTGCACAGCTCCTGGATTTGCCGTTGCTGCTTACGTCCAAGGGTCATGGAAAGGCTCACCTCTTCTAGGCCACCATTGCTTTTCCCTTCATAGTAAACGCCTTCAGGACACACAGTGTCGTCTCTCTCCTGGGCTGTGAACTGGAGAACCTTGATTTCTTGCGAATAAAAGGACTTTAGAGAATAACATGGTATACTTTAGGTCAGGGCCGCCCAGAGGATTCAGGAGGCCTGGGGCAAAGCGGGGGAGCTGCGACGCTTGTACTCACTCGGCGGTGGTCTGGGTCTTCAACGGCATTTCGACAGTGGGGGGCCCTTCAGTCTCTCTGCATCTTCAGCAACACTGAAGGGCCCCCCACCACCAAAATGCTGCCAAAGACCGGACCACCGCTGGGCCAGGGCTCGTGGGGCCCCTGCAGGGCCCAGGGCCTGGGTCAAATTGCCCCTCTTGCCCATCCCCCCACCCTGGCCAGCCCTGCTTTAGGTTTTAGGGTAGGGTCTGGGAACGCTATGAGGTAATTAACAACTCCCAGGTGCTCTCGGACCATAAATGGCCCTTCCCACAACACTTCCATCTTATTGGCTGGAGCACTTTCAGGACCATGACTTGATCACCTACTCTGAAGGAACGCTCTCTGGCATGTTTATCATACCAGGCCTTTTGCTCTTCTTGAGCATCCTGTGGCCACTACACTAGGGTGATCATGGGCTAAGCTCAAGAGCTTTTCCCTATTCTTAGCTGTCTCTGAGGATGCCAGTCCTCCTTCTACCCACTAGAAAGGGTTTCCTTGTATAAGGGTAGGTCCATACTTACCGCGCGGGTCGACGCGGTGAGTTCGACTTCTCGGAGTTCGAACTATCACGTCTAATCAAGACACGATAGTTCGAACTCCCCACGCGCTCCGGTCGACTCCGGAACTCCACCACCGCGAACGGCGGTGGCGGAGTCGACCTTGGAGCCGCGGAGTTCGACCCCGCCGCGTCTGGACGGGTAAGTCAGTCGAACTAAGGTAGTTTGACTTCAGCTACGCTATTCGCGTAGCTGAAGTCGCGTACCTTAGTTCGACCCCCCGCCCCCGTAGTGTAGACCAGACCTAAGAGTCCTCCTTCTACAACAAACTTGGACTTATTAGAAGAGCTGAGAAGCAGTGGGTCACTCTGTGCTGTCATCCAAACTTCCTTGAGGCTTTCATCCACTTCCTGCTCTGCCTGGAATGGCTCCCTTGATGCTGGAGACATTAGTTCCTTGCTGGGTTGTTGACTTGGGCTTGGTCCCACTGGAAGCAATGCAGGTGATGGGGGTGTCTCTGTCGACTGTGAACCGCTCTCTGCTGGTGCACTGGGTTGTATTTCAGGCTCCGGTTGAGCTTCTTGCACCATTTTACCTGCTGCTGCAGGTGCAGGCTCTGTGGTGCCCTTTGGTGCTGGCTCCCCTGACTCCGGTGGGGTTGCAAGCACAGGCTCTGGTGCTGACTGCTCCACCAGTTCCGATCCTTGGGCTGGTTCTGGCTGGGTCCTAGGAACTGGACTACAACTGCTGCCATAGACTCTGGTCTGAGGTCTTGTTCCACCACCTCTGGCTGGGTCCCCGGGGCTGTGGTATTAGGGGACACAGACTAGGCCCCTGTAGGAGGCTCAGCAATGGAGTTAGGCGTGGATGCCTGTTTAGCCTGGCTGCAGGTGACCATCCCCACCTTTTTTGTTAGCTTCACATGGTTGGCTAAGTCTTCTCCCAGAAGCATGGGAGTGGGATAATCGTCATAGACCGCAAAAGTCCATATGCCTGACCAGCCCTTGTACTGGACAAGCAACTTGGCTGTAGGCAAGTTGAAAGAGTTGGCCTTAAAGGGTTGCACCATCACTTGGGCCTCTGGGTTGATGAATTTGGGGTCCACTAGGGATTGGTGGATAGCTGACACCTGTGCTCTAGTGTCTCTCCGGGCAGCAATCTTTCTCCCACCCACACTCACAGTTTCCCTTCACTCTGTGGGTATTTGTGAGGCATCTGGCTCTGAAGGCTCTCGGTGGGGTCCCAGGGTGATGAGTTGCAGTCGGCTGGTGCTCTTGGGGCAGTTGGCCTTCACATGCCTCAGCTCATTACATTTAAAGCATCGCCCAGCTGACTATGGGCTGCAGCGAGGTGGGTGGGTGGAGAGTGGGGGGGGGGGTGGGACAAGAGGGCATCTGGGGTCTCCCTGGCTGTGTGGAGGGCTCCTCCTTGTGAGGTGGGGCCTTGGGCTGACTCCTATGGTGGGGTGTCATCTCGGATTGCCCCTTCTGGTATCCCCATCAACTGCTACTAGCTTTCTTCTTCTCTGCCACCTCCACCCATTTGGCTACAATCTCCACTGCCTCAATTACAGTTTTGGGCTTCCTATCTAGGATGTACCTTTCTATTTCCTCAGGAACACCCTCTAAGAACTGCTCCATTTCTGTTAGGAGAGACAGATCTTCCAGACACTTAACATTTGCTCCTGATGTCAGGGCATCCCAATTCTTTACAATGTGGGAGGCGGTCAAAAAATGATGTCTGGTCTGGTTTCCCTTAGGCTCTGAACGCTGGCATGCTCAGGAGTTAGTTAGTAGCTTCATCCTAATTTCTGGCCTTTCGTTAAAAAAAAAAAATGTTCTTTTCAGATCTCTCTTAGGGTCCTCTGCTAAGTGGTCCACTTGTCACCATGGTCTCAGCTCCAGGGATGTGTAGTAGGTAGGGGATGTTAGGCCCCAGGGCTCAGAAATTTCTATTTCTACCTGTCTGTATCTTGTATGTCTATGTATGTGTGTGGAAATTGGAAATGGAGAGGGCTGGTACCTGGCTGTTACCTGGACCTGAGCTGACCCAGCTCCTGCCTTTTCAGCTCCCTCTCTGCTTCCTTCTCTCTCCTTCCCACTTCTCTCCATTCCATCCTCCCTCCTCCAAGTCCACTCTTCCTCTCTGCTTCCACTGTCTTCTAGAAAGAAATTCTTCTGCCTGTCTGCCTGTCCATCTATCGAGGGGCATCCTGGCATCTGGCATCTTTGGGTTGGGGAGGGGGGATTCCCACCTCCATTTCTGTCCCCTCCCCCCCCCCCCTCCCCCTGCATTTCTGGGCTTGATCTGGTTGTGTCCTGGGTGGGCTGGTCTGGGTTCCTGCTGTCTTGGCTCTGCTGCTGCTTGCTCATGGGGTTGCTCAGCAGTAACCTGTCCCCTCTGCACAGGGCTGCCCTACTGTGTGCCTGCTGCTAGCCTAGCTGCTGTTGCTGCCTGCTCCTGGCCTGAGCTCTTTACAGCTTAGCTGTTGACAAGACAGACAGACAAAAAGGAGACAAAGGAGAGCAGGAAGTGGCTCTTTTGTTTTTTTTTCTTTTTTTGGCCTTTTTGGCTCCTTTGGCCTACCTTCCTTTTACTTCCTTTTTTTTTTATTTTTTAGAACATTTTACAGGTTACAGGTAGAGCACTAGAGATTTATAGCTACTGGCTGTCTGGGTGTCCATAAAAGGGAGCTACCTCCCCTCCCTTCATTTATCACAGCCTGCATCAGTGTGGCAAAGGCCCATATCCAAGAGGAAGAAGGCAAAAATATCCTGGACAAAGACAGTACAAGACATCACAACTATCCAAGAATCTAGAAGCAGAGAGAGGGAGATATAGACCCTTAAACTACAGTCCTCATCAGCTAAGATTGGAAGACTCGAAACAATAGTACCATCCCTTGCGTCCAATGCTTTCCCTTCTGACCATCACTACTTCTCTTATCTGAAGCCAGCTTCGGCCAGTGTGCTCTCCTCATGTCTCCATCTCCATTCAGGAAATGGAAAAGGATAAAATTGCCAAGGGACGGAATTTCACTTTCATGCTTCACTGCAGATATTACAAATGATTGAGAGTAAAAGAAAAAAATCTATAAAACTAATCAGCTCTAGTTGTTTTGTCTGACTCTTGTTTGTTTGTCATTATTGTCTGGCTCACCTTCAAGGCTCTGAGTAATCACATCGAACCCTCTTTAGTTCTGTTGTTGCCTCCTGCCTCCCTCTCACTCTCTATACCCTCACTGCCCCCTTTGTCTCCGTTTCTCAGGGGTGGCTTTTTTGTTCCTTTCATCAACCCCGTTCAGTTGGAACAGCTTCCTAACTATTGTCTACCAAGTACCTTCCCTCTCCTTCAAATCCCTCCTAGAACACCTACTTCTTCAGAAAGCTCTTCCTATCTTCATTTCTTCACCAGTCTTGCACCTGAATTGTTATTCTGAGTTTAGTTTTTGTCTGTGTTACATTATAAGTTTTTCAGGAAAAGAGCCCTCATTTTATTTGTTTTGTAATACACCGTGCACATTTATGGAGCTATATAAACAATTAATACAGATCTTAATTTAACGATTATGAAGAATGAGGTGGCAATTGCTACAGAAAGATTCATGTGAGCAAAATAACTCAGACTGTGATTTTTTCTGGTGACCCAAGAAAGAATTTACCCAAAGAAGGCCCTTGTAAGTATTTTTGCAGACATGGCTTTGCTTTGTGTTCTTTATTTGCCTCTTCCTTCCAAGATACGTTTGTCTATCTGCTTGTTCACATACGTAAACATATCCTTTCCAATTCCTCTGGGACAGGCTGCTCCAAGAAATTTTACACTGTGGCATCTACTGAATAGTACTTTCTATAGTACATATGCAACAGTAGAAGAGCATAAATGTTGATTTTCCTCAGAACATTCAGCAAAAACTCCTTCAGGTAGTGCTGAAAATAATTTTAAGAACTAAATCCTTCCCTGACCACTGCAGCAATGAGAGGCATGAATGCTACCCAATCTGTCCCCATTTCCAGGAATCCTGAGAGCTAAAACCGAACTCTTCCGAGTAGACCAGAGTGCTACATTACAGGATTGCCTTTAGCTGCTCTTGGTAAGGTGCTTAGGACCTGATTTATCATTGTCCTGCACTTTGTGTAGTCACTTACACCCAGGGGTGTGCTCAGGGGGGCAAACAGGAATGCAGGGGATCTCTATAGTCGGTGGAGGACGCAGAACTCCTCCTGCTCCTGGGCTGCACTGGGGAGAGCAAGAGAGTTCCCCTCTCCCCACTGCAGCCCCCGGGGGAGAGAACTCCTCCTGCTCCTGGACTGTGGCGGGGAGAGCAAGAGAGCTCCTCTCCCCCAGGGCTGAAGGAGTTCCACTCTCCCCACCGCAGCTCAGGAGCAGAAGTTCCCTCTGGGGAAAGGAGCTCTCTCATTCTCCCTGGCACGGCCCTGGGGCTGGAGCAGTTCTGTGAAGGAGTTTGCTCCCCGCCCCCACCAGAGGAGTTCTGCATCCCCCACTGGGGACCCCCCAAAAGTGGTAAAATTTAAATTCCTGCACATGCCCCTGCTTACACCCACTGGGGTAAAATGCTTTCAAATCGTAATGATAGCATTTTTCCACTCCTCTTCCACTAGTGTAAATGACTATACCTTGTGGGAAACGTGCAAAATGCTGCTGTTGTGATTTGGCAGTGTCATGATTGGATTGCTCTTAATCTTGTTCAAATGATCCCTTATCAGGCCTAAGGTCCCAAATTAGTGTTGCCTTGCTCCTTATACAGTCATTTGGGCCCAGATCCACAAAGGGACTTAGCCATCATTATGATGCCTAACTTTTGTGCACCATGAAAATCACTGGACTCCACAAAGCCTGAGTTGGACGCCTAGGCTCGCTATAGAGAGATAGGTGCCTAAGCTAGCCAGTGGGAGATGCTGACAAGAGGACTCTATCCTAAGCCCTCTCATGGAGTTCAGTGCCTAAGTCCAGGATGAAGGGAGGCATCTATCTCTGCAGGCCATCCACAGCCAAGAACACCTGTCTAGGAGTCAAGTGGTCTGGATGTCTATGCTGTTGCTTGTGAAAATGGTTTAAGTGCCTGCACTAACACCACACAAAATGGCGGGTGAGAGGGGAGGAGCAGTGGCTAATGCCTCCCTTAGCCCAGTGGTTAGTGCATTTCCCCTGGGATGTGGAAGACTCTGATTCAAATCCCTGCTCTGACTGATGAGAAGAAAGGAACTGAAAAAGGGGTCTCCTACCTCTGAGGTGAGTGTGCTATACATTGAGTCACTCTGTGTGGCCCAATCACTATTTAATTAAAGTGCCATGGCTTCAACAAGAGAGACTGAGACACCCCTCATCAGAACATCCCTTAGTCTAGTGGTGAGGGCACTAGGCTAGAGGGCTCCTTCTACTCTTCTCCCTCACCATTTTCTGCAGGGTTAGGTGTGCCCGCAGTACACATATCCAATTGGGCTCTGCAGGCAAGATAGGCAGGGAAATGTCCATCTTCCCCTGGTTTGAGGACTGCATTGAGGCTTAGGCTTGAGATAGGCATCCGAGCACCTGAGCATGCCCAGAGGCAAAAACATAGGCACCTAAGGGACTTTTACAGAAAAAATGTAGGCACCAAGTGAGTTTAGGTGTCAACATGGTTAGGTGGCAGCCAAGTAGTGATTTTGTGGATCACAGTGCCTAAAACTGGGACATAAGTGCCTAAACCCCTTTGTGGATCTGGCCCTTGGAGTAGGGCAAAGGTGATTTTGGCTCCTGAGTCTGATAAGGAATCATCTGAATAAGAACAGTGCCTTTAAGAAATTAGTTGGTTTTATGTCGCTTTTGTTAATACTGGGTAGAACTGAGTAGTGTTTTGCCACCTGATGAGAGACTCACTGAAAACTCCCAGTAGTGTTTGACAAACATAAATGGGAACAAGAGAGAAGTATGAACCTTTTTCCTTTCTTGTGATCATTCCCATCTTTCTTTTACAACTCTTTAGTTCTTTCTCATTTCCTCCGAGTAGCTAAAATAGTTCAGGCAGGTCAGATGGGCTACAGAGATTGAAAAGGGGAAAAGAAGGAAACACCTGTGGTGAGGTCAATTAAGACTGAATCAAGTGAATACAATGCAACTGCAGAGAGTAAAGGTTTGGGCTGGGTCTTTCCCCCCTTCTTTCTCTCTAGCAAAGTTTTATGGGGAAAATAACTTTCTAATGGCTGAAGATTTCATAATGCCAAGGGGGAATGAAGGAAAGTTATTTCAAAAGCAAGAGCAGACTTCACTTCCTGGAAGCAGCAAAGCAGCAGAAAGGCTGATACTTTCCACTAGTTTTAAAGGACTGCACAAGGCAGAGGGTAACAGTTACTTGGGTCCTTAGGGATAATATGAACAAAAATAACTCTGAATTTCCTTGTCATGTTTATTAATTAAGTGGGAGATTTGTCCTATTTGGGAGAGAAGTGTCTGTGGGATAGGGTCCTCTGTGTGATCATACGCAAAGGGAATCTTATGTGTCAGCATGATGCAGCAATACATCAGCTTGTGGTGACAGGATGCAACAGGGGGAAGATAACATGGACAAGAGAAGAAATGTATCTGAAAAGGTTTCATGTCCTCCAGCAGGTTCATAGCCACAACACATATGTGTGCGCACAAACGCATGTAGCTGCAAATCACAGATGTTCTCCAGCCTCATTTCTATCAATATTAACTTCCATTTGATGAAGAATTTGTACCGAGGTGAAAAAAAACCTTAGTGTTACGTTCATAGCAAACACAGAGAGAAATCAGATAGAAACAAATAGTCTTGTTGGGAGGTTGCAACATAACACAACTTTATTTCTTAGAATTCATAACACAAACACACAAGAACTCAAAAACAGGCTGCTGTTTAAGGCAGCAAAGTGCAGCTCACACACATCCATCCCCCGTCTTCTTCAAGTTGGCTCTTTTCAGACTGAACTTCTGATTGCACACCTTCCTACAGACACTCCAGTCTGCAAGTAGGACCAGGAACCTTCTCCCGCCTACTACGCACACCCACTCTTAAAGTGATGGCTTGAAATTCCAGCACAGTTCTCTATATACCACACTTAGGGGATACTTCAATAGGAAACTTTGAAATCCACAATACCATTTCCTGCCTTATAAAAGATGTAAAGACATTTCCAAAGCGACTTCATGCAAAGTCTATATATTATGTAGTCATGTGTCTTCCTGCCCAGAGGGGAGGAGGTGGAGGAAGCAGAATGTCTTTTAGAGAAGAGGAAGTTGACTCCCTGCTGGGACACATCATCTTCTCCCATCAGAGGCTTTGCAGTTCCATCCACTGGTGGGAAATGCAGGGAGCCTTAGAAACTCCTCAGCCAGGCACCTGCTCTTTGCAATTTAGATTCCTCTGCTTGGTGAGTGCTCTTTTCACCAGCCAATGACGGGGGAACCAGGGTCCCCAAGCCAAGCAGAGTCAGAGGGAGTTCTCATTATCCTTTTGCAGTTTAGGGACAGCAGCACTCCTTCATGCTTCCCCTTTATTTTACCACCATATGTAATTGCAAACTTCTGTTTAATTTGATGTCCATTAATTCCAGCATTGCAGCTTTCCAAATCTCTTTCTCCCATTAAATATCTGTTGGCACAGCTGTAGAAGCTTGAATTCTTCCTCACTGAATCTCATTTTTTTCCTGCTCTTTTTGGATCCTTTCTATTATTTCTCTGGCCTTATTGGTGTTCACAACACCTTCCGTATAGTATCATAATACAAAGTAGTGTCTAATCCTGCTGTGGGTATTCAACTCCTCGCTGGAGGCTTTCAGCTCCACCGATTTTAGTGGGAGTTGGGGTTATTCAGCACTTCACAAGATCAGACCCTAAAAGCAGGGTTAGTACCAATCTCAAGGGGGTGCTTCCCTCTACTTGATTTACAGCAATTTATTATTAACTTTTGTTTATTGTCCAGCCAGTTTCCAACCCTTAATCAAATATTATTAAATCTACCACATTCCATTTAAAAGATGGGTGTAGTATCTGCTTACACAACATCCCTGATAAAACCCATGTACTAAATTCAGTTGCTTTTTATGAAACTGACTTCTATTCTCAACTGTGAATTCTGCCGTCTCATACACTCTGCTAGGCTGCAGCATATGAAGGGGGCAACTGATTCCCCTACACATACATTCCTTTACATGACACTTTTTACATTAAGTGTCTATCTGCTCATCCAGTAGTTACAACATACACAGTTTGGCAACGAAGGACTCTTTGAATCCAGGTTTGTCAGAACTAGATGCACCTAGTGTGCATCTTTTTTTAGCTACTTGTGTGAGTATGCAATAGGACCAAGAAATCTGACAAGCTTTGAAGTACAAACTTAACGCACTTCAAAACAAATGTGTACAATATACTCTTTGGTTCATCATTCATTTAGTAATCATATGGACTCATACAATTTTAAGCAGTGATGGTTGCATGAAGGATATTTGGTTACTATTTACATAATTTCATAATCTGATGAGATCCAGAAGGTAGATTAAGCTATGAAGATTGCTCTTATGACTCACTTTTTTCCCTTTGCTTTACAATTTTACAGCAAACATTTGTTACAAAACAGTCACCAACATCAACTAGTCCTTAATACAAAATTAAGCCTAGCATATTTGTATTACCAGTTTGCTACACTGCAATTTCAGTTGAATATATTCTCCACCGCTTGTCCAAAACTGTTGTGTAAATAATGGTGTATGCTTTTAAACAACTGCTACATTTCACCACCAAAGATAAGAGCATTTTGGTAGTGGAGAAATGATTCTTGGATGGATATAGATATAGATAGATACACACACACACACTTCATACAGTGCTTGGGGAATTTATGGTATGAAATTAGAGAAGCTGATCT
The DNA here is from genome assembly GCF_016161935.1 of Mauremys reevesii. NCBI lineage: Eukaryota > Metazoa > Chordata > Testudines > Geoemydidae > Mauremys > Mauremys reevesii. Next base: position 46,053,580 of record NC_052623.1, on the reverse strand, counting down.
TAATGGAGCTATTCACATGCATACCGTTAAGCACACGTGTATGCAGGATTCTGGTGGTAACTATCCCACAAAGCTCAGCAATTGAGACAGCAGGTAATGTTTGTTGCAGTAAGACTTTAGAACAATTTTGCGCAGTAGAGGTGCAATCCTGCTGGTTGCTGAGCATTCTGGCCCAGGCCCTCACAGCACTTAAGCACATGCTTAACTTTAAGAATAGTTAAATAGTCCCATTGAAATAACAATTACGCACGTGCTTTGTTGGATCAGGGCCAAAGTGCTCAGCACCTTATGAGGTCAAGCCTTAGGCAAAGAGAAATGTCAGGGACTGTAATAGTAAGCACTACTGTGAAGAGCTAGCTAACACCTTGCTGGTGTTTGGTAGCACAGATGATCATGCCACCAATCTTTTTTCAGTGTGTCTGCTGAAGCCAATGAGAGCTCCTTGCTTTGTTCAGGATCAGAACGAGTGGGGCTTGAGCGAAAATTTTATAACAGATGGGGAATTAGTGTGGTGGAAAGAGAAAGGCGAACTAATCCAGACAGCTGGTACAGCCACAGCATAGGACGGAGATCCTGTGGAGGAGAGTAGGGAGAGGGAAACTAAGAGAAGGCCAGAACTGACAGTCTGTAGGGAACCCAGTTGAGCTCACAAAAGTAGATGGGGTGCAGACATGATAGGCTTAAGAGTATATTTTTTTAGTTGAAAATGACGTAGATAAAGCTTGTACTAATTCTGATGTATGGCATCCAGCTAATATGATGGCGGAAACATCAGAAATCAGTTGTTAGACTGATTGGGTTAGAGACAATGGAAATCCACCCTGCAGAGGGCATGATGTGAGTCTGTTTCCAGACTGGAACAGACTGGAGTTTGAGTGACTTTTGAAGGAAGGAATTGGAGTTATCAAGCGTAGTGTCCAGTGCTTGAATGAGTGAGTCAGTAGAGTGTTTCAAAGCAGGATGTGTGGAAGCCTCTGTTGCAGAGTTTATAGAAGGCAGATTTGCAGCATAGTATAGCAAATCAGAGATCAGTTAACGTTGGTTCAAATATACTTTATGTATATCTATTTGAGTGTGTGCTTGTTAAAATAATGGAGTGTCACCATTGCACAGATAAATTTTACACAAATGCAAAAAAAAAAAACCAAATTGTAAGCTTCCTGCAGTAATATTAATGCAGCTATATCACACTTCCTGTGTACTTCCTGTGTAACCTGGAGACTCACTGCCCCAAGGCGATGCAATCCCTCCCTGAGTTCCCTGGCGCACAGGGTAGTGTGCAGGTTTTTGTGATATTTGTTGAGTTTGTAAGTCTCAGCTCCTGGAGTCATGTGACAACATGAGAGTCTCAGTGTCACAGAAAGGACATTTTTTGCCCTCAGGGTGGTGAAGAAATATTTAAAAACATAAAACCTAAAGGCTCAAAATCCAGAAGGCAAACAAAAAAGGACCCCAAATGTATTCTTCTTTTTATTTTATTTATTTATTTATTTGAAACCTCATGATTTTAAGCCAATTTTGTGGCTTTATGGTGCTTGACGTAATTTTTGAATGATTGGGACCAGCAATATCACGGTATGGATAAGGTCCAACTTCTGTGGTTTAGAGCATATGCTCAAGTAATACTGCTCTGCTTCTCCCCATGTCCCCAAGAAAGATGCTCAATAGGAAGGTCAAGACTTCAGTCTATAGGGTAATTTTTGCTCTTGACTTTCCTTGGGTGCCAATAATGCTGTTGACCAATGGGTAATATATATTCCCGCCAATTCCTTTTTAGCTAGTGTGATTATAGTTTTCTATTACTTGGTGAACATTAACTTCTGTCAATGCACACAACATTATTTTTGCTCTTCACTACTGAGCATTTAACTAGGTATTTATATTACATACAGTTTATACTTAAGTATAAGAGGGGTAGCTGTGTTAGTCTGGATCTGTAAAAGCAGCAAAGAGTTCTGTGGCACCATATAGACTAACAGACGTATTGGAGCATAAGCTTTCGTGGGTACATGCATCCGACGAAGTGGGTAATCACCCATGAAAGCTCATGCTCCAATACGTCTGTTAGTCTATAAGGTGCCACAGGACTCTTTGCTGCTTTTACAGTTTATACTTATTTACACTGTATTCAATATCAAATGTACTGCAGAGTACAGACTAATTTTTCCAGTACTTCTTTACTCATCAATAATATTTTTCAGTGTAAATATTTTGAATATTTTAACAAACAATTTAAATCCACTTACAATATACATTACAGTAATTCAGGATCAAATCCATGGATGTGGTTTCAAAAAATATACTTCCACATTAGTTGATCTAGAGTCAACTAGCAAAATGATTAACCCTCAATTATAGCAGCAGAGCATTATAAAGTGGATAGCTTTAGAAAGATAGAAGTGGAAGCTTGAACAAATGACCAAGGAGGAGTATAAAAATATTGCTCAGGCATGCAGGAGTGAAATCAGGAAGGCCAAATCACAACTGGAGTTGCAGCTAGCAAGGGATGTTAAGAGTAACAACAAGAAGAAGGTCAGGGAAAATGTGGGCCCCTTACTCAATGGGGGAGGCAACCTAGTGACAGAGGATGTGGAAAAAGCTAATGTACTCAATGCTTTTTTTGCCTCTGTCTTCATGAACAAGGTCAGCTCCCAGCCTACTGCACTAGGCAGCACAGTATGGGGAGGTTTCAGAGTAGCAGCCGTGTTAGTCAGTATGCATCCAAAGAAGTGGGCTGTAGCCCACGAAAGGTTATGCTCAAATAAATTTGTTAGTCTCTAAGGTGCCACAAGTACTCCTGTTCTTTTCACAGTATGGGGAGGCGGTGACCAGCCCTCTGTGGAGAAAGAAGTGGTTCAGGACTATTTAGAAAAGCTGAACGAGCACAAGTCCATGAGGCTGGATGCACTGCATCCGAGGGTGCTAAAGGAGTTGGCGGATGTGATTGCAAAACCACTGGCCATTATCTTTGAAAACTCATGGTGATCGGGGGAGGTCCCAGATGACTGGAAAAAGACTAATGTAGTGCCCATCTTTTAAAAAGGGAAGAAGGAGGATCCAGGGAACTCCAGGCCAGAGAGTCTCATCTCAGTCCCTGAAAAAATCATGGAGCAGGTCCTCAAGGAATCAATTTTGAAGCACTTAGAGGAGAAGAAAGAGATCAGGAACAGTCAGCATGGATTCACCAAGGGCAAGTCATGCCTAACTAACCTAATTGCCTTCTATGATGAGATAACTGGCTCTGTAGATGAGGAGAAAGCAATGGACATGTTATTCCTTGACTTTAGCAAAGCTTTTGATACGGTCTCCCACAGTATTCTTGCCAGCAAGTTAAAGAAGTATGGGCTGGATGAATGAACTATAAGGTGGATAGAAAGCTGGCTAGATTGTCAGGCTCAACGGGTAGTGCTCAATGGCTCCATGTCTAGTTGGCAGCCGGTATCAAGCAGAGTGCCCCAAGGGTCGGTCCCATGGCTGGTTTTGTTCAATATCTGCATTAATGATCTGGAGGATGGCATGGACTGCACCCTCAGCAACTTTGCAGATAACACTAAACTAGGAGGAGTGGTAGATACGCTGAAGGGTAGGGATAGGATACAGATGGACCTAGACAAATTAGAGGATTGGTTCAACAAGGACAAATGCAGAGTCCTGCACTTAGGACGGAAGAATCCCATGCACTGCTACGGACTAGGGACCAAGTGGCTAGGCAGCAGTTCTGAAGAAAAGGACCTAGGGGTTACAGTGGATGAGAAGCTGGATATGAGTCAACAGTGTGCCCTTGCTGCCAAGAAGGCTAATAGCATTTTGGGCTGTATAAGTAGGAGCACTGCCAGCAGATCGAGGGACATGATCATTCCATTGGTGAGGCCTCATCTGGAGTACTGTGTCCAGTTTTGGGCCCCACACTACAAGAAGGATGTGGAAAAATTGGAACGAGTCCAGAAAAGGGCAACAAAAATGATTAGGGGGCTGGAGCACATGACTTATGAGGAGAGGCTAAGGGAACTGGGATTATTCAGTCTGCAGAAGAGAAGAATGAGGGAGGATTTGATAGCTGCTTTTAACTACCTGAAAGGGGGTTCCAAAGAGGCTGGATCTTGACTGTTCTCAGTGGTAGCAGATGACAGAAGAAGGAGTAATGGTCTCAAGTTGCAGTGGGGGAGGTTTAGGTTGGATATTAGGAAAAACTTTTTCACTAGGAGAGTGGTGAAGCACTGGAATGGGTTACCTAGGGAGGTGGTAGAATCTCCTTCCTTAGAGATTTTTAAGGTCAGGCTTGACAAAGTCCTGGCTGGGATAATTTAGTTGGGGATTGGTCCTGCTTTGAGCAGAGAGTTGGACTAGATGACCTCCTGAGGTCCCTTGCAACACTGATATTCTATGATTCTATAAAGATCTGTAAAATGCAGACAGGCTTTTAAAAGGTATCTTTCCCTAAAAAATAATGGGGGGAAAAAACACAAAAAGAATCAATATGAAGACATCAGTGACATATGAATGAAGTTAAGCATGATTTTACTTATAAAGTACTGACTGATACCATCACTATAATGAATGTTTTCTGAGTCAAAAACCTAAGAAAAAACAAACTAAACTGCCTGTGTAAGTTTCTGGTTTCATTTGGCTGCCTTTGATAAAACTCTATACCATTTGAGGCTCCTAAGACAACTAATTCCATCCTAACTAACGTTTTTATTGGCTGAAGCTCACCATATAAATCTAAATGTCTGGTTACATATTATTTTAGCACACTGTAGTAAAAATATTTTTTTGGAAATAAATTAAATAAAACAACCCCCATGAGCTTAAATTATTAATGGTTTATGCCAGTACAATTGCTGAAATAAGTACAATTAATCCCATTTTCAGCAGTTGTATGATAGGAAATAAAATAAAGTTTGTATTCTAAGTGATAGAATCCTTTTCAGTAGCATAAAAAATTGTTTTAGCAAATTGCCCTTTGTGCCACATTGATGTAAAAATGTGTATCTTAAATTAAATCAGTTAAGTTCAATACTGGAGATCTTTCAACATGCAGCTTTTATTAAAATATAATGACCATTATTTTTCATATATGGCATGTGATACTAATTAAAAGCTACCTTCCTGCATTAGAGCTTAATCATAGAATCTCAGGGTTGGAAGGGACCTCAGGAGGTCATCTAGTCCAACCCCCCTGCTCAAAGCAGGACCAATCCCAACTAAATCATCCCAGCCAGGGCTTTGTCAAGCCTGACCTTAAAAACCTCTAAGGAAGGAGATTCCACTACCTCCCCAGGTAACCCATTCCAGTTCTTCACCACCCTACTAGTGAAAAAGTTTTTCCTAATGCCCAACCTAAACCTCCCCCTCTGCAACTTGAGACCATTACTCCTTGTTCTGTCATCTTCTACCACTGAGAACAGCCTAGATCCATCCTCTTTGGAACCCCCTTTCAGGTAGTTGAAAGCAGCTATCAAATCCCCCCTCATTCTTCTCTTCTGCAGACTAAACAATCCCAGTTCCCTCAGCCTCTCCTCATAAGTCATGTGCTCCAGCCCCCTAATCATTTTTGTTGCCCTCCGCTGGACTCTCTCCAATTTGTCCACATCCTTCTTGTAGTGTGGGGCCCAAAACTGGACACAGTACTCCAAATGAGGCCTCACCAGTGCTGAGTAGAGGGGAATGATCACATCCCTCGATCTGCTGGAAATGCCCCTACTTATACAACCCAAAATGCCATTAGCTTTCTTGGCAACAAGGGTACACTGTTGACTCATATTCAGCTTTTCGTCCACCGTAACCCCTAGGTCCTTTTCTGCAGAACTGCTGCCCAGCCATTCGGTCCCTAGTCTGTAGCAGTGCATGGGATTCTTCCGTCCTAAGTGCAGGACTCTGCACTTGTCCTTGTTGAACCTCATCATATTTCTTTTGGCCCAATCCTCTAATTTGTCTAGGTCCTTCTGTATCCTATCCCTACCCTCCAGCGTATCAACCACTCCTCCCAGTTTAGTGTCATCTGCAAACTTGCTAAGGGTGCAGTCCACACCATCCTCCAGATCATTAATGAAGATATTGAATAAAACCAGCCCCAGCACCGACCCTTGGGGCACTCCACTTGATACCGGCTGCCAACTAGACATGGAACCATTGATTACTACCCGTTGAGCCCGACCATCTAGCCAGTTTTCTATCCACCTTACCGTCCATTCATCCAGCCCAGACTTCTTTAACTTGCTGGCAAGAATACTGTGGGAGACTGTATCAAAAGCTTTGCTAAAGTCCAGAAATAGCACATCTACTGCTTTCCCCTCATCCACAGAGCTGGTTATCTCATCATAGAAGGCAATTAGGTTAGTCAGGCATGACTTGCCCTTGGTGAATCCATGCTGACTATTCCTGATCACTTTCCTCTCCTCTAAGTGGTTCAGGATTGATTCCTTGAGGACCTGTTCCATGATTTTTCCAGGGACTGAGGTGAGACTGACTGGCCTGTAGTTCCCTGGATCTTCCTTCTTCCCTTTTTTAAAGATGGGCACTACATTAGCCTTTTTCCAGTCATCCGGGACCTCCCCCGATCGCCATGATTTTTCAAAGATAATGGCCAATGGCTCTGCAATCTCATCGGCCAACTCCTTTAGCACCCTCAGATGCAGCGCATCTGGTCCCATGGACTTGTGCTCGTCCAGCTTTCCTAAATAGCCCCGAACTACTTCTTTCTCCACAGAGAGCTGGTCACCTCCTCCCCATACCGTGCTGCAGAGTGCAGCTGTCTGGGAGCTGACCTTGTCTGTGAAGACAGAGGCAAAAAAAGCATTGAGTACACTAGCTTTCTCCACATCCTCTGTCACTAGGTTCCCTCCCTCATTCAGCAAGGGGCCCACACTTTCCTTGACTTTCTTCCTGTTGCTAACATACCTAAAGAAACCCTTCTTGTTACTCCTAACATCTCCGGCTAGCTGCAACTCCAAGTGTGATTTGGCCTTCCTAATTTCACTCCTGCATGCCTGAGCAATACTTTTATACTCCTCCCTGGTTATTTGTCCAATCTTCCACTTCTTGTAAGCTGTTTTTTTGTGTTTAAGACGAGCAAGGATTTCACTGTTAAGCCAAGCTGGTCGCCTGTCATATTTACTTTTCTTCCTACACATCGGGATGGTTTGTTCCTGCAACCTCAATAAGGTTTCTTTAAAATACAGCCAGCTTTCCTCGACTCCTTTCCCCGTCATGTTATTCTCCCAGGGGACCTTGCCCATCAGTTCCCCGAGGGAGTCGAAGTCTGCTTTTCTGAAGTCCAGGGTCTCTGTTCTACTGCTTTCCTTTTTTCCTTGTGTCAGGATCCTGAACTCGACCATCTCATGGTCACTGCCTCCCAGGTTCCCATCCACTATTGCTTCCTCTACTATTTCTTCCCTGTTTGTGAGCAGCAGGTCAAGAAGAGCTTTTCCCCTAGTTGGTTCCTCCAGCACTTGCACCAGGAAATTGTCCCCTACACTATCCAGAAACTTCCTAGATTGTCTGTGCACTGCTGTATTGCTCTCCCAGCAGATATCAGGGTGATTAAAGTCACCCATGAGAACCAGGGCCTGTGATCTAGCAACTTCTGTTAGTTGCTGGAAGAAAGCCTCGTCCACCTCATCCCCCTGGTCCGGTGGTCTGTAGCAGACTCCCACCATGACATTACCCTTGTTGTTCATACTACTAAATTTAATCCAGAGACACTCAGGTTTTTCTGCAGTTTCATACTGGAGCTCTGAGCAGTCATACTGCTCACTTACATACAACGCAACTCCCGCACCTTTTCTGCCCTGCCTGTCCTTCCTGAACAGTTTATATCCATCCATGACAGTACTCCAATCATGTGAGTTATCCCACCAAGTCTCTGTTATTCCAATTACATCATAATTCCCTGACTGTGCCAGGACTTCTAGTTCTCCCTGCTTGTTCCCCAGGCTTCTTGCATTTGTGTATAGGCACTTAAGATAACTCGCTGATTGTCCCGCTTTCTCGGTCTGAGACAGGAGTCCTCCCCTCTTGCAGTCTCCTGCTTGTGCTTCCTCCCGGAATCCCACTTCCCCACTTACCTCGGGGCTTTGGTCTCCTTCCCCCGGTGAACCTAGTTTAAAGCCCTCCTCACTAGGTTAGCCAGCCTGCTTGCAAAGATGCTCTTCCCTCTCTTCATGAGGTGGAGCCCGTCTCTGCCTAGCAATCCTTCTTCTTGGCAAACCATCCCATGGTCAAAGAATCCAAACCCTTCTCTCTGACACCATCTGCATAGCCATTCGTTGATTTCCACAATTCGACGGTCTCTACCCTGGCCTTTTCCTGCCACAGGGAGGATAGACGAGAACACCACTTGCACCTCAAACTCCTTTATCCTTCTTCCCAGAGCCACGTAGTCTGCAGTGATACGCTCAAGGTCATTCTTGGCAGTATCATTGGTGCCCACGTGGAGAAGCAGGAAGGGGTAGCGATCCGAGGGCTTGATGAGTCTCGGCAGTCTCTCCGTCACATCGTGAATCCTAGCCCCTGGCAAGCAGCACACCTCTCGGTTTTCCCGGTCAGGGCGGCAGATAGATGACTCAGTCCCCCTGAGGAGAGAGTCCCCGACCACTACCACCCTCCTCCTCCTCCTCCTCTTGGGAGTGGTGGTCGTGGAACCCCCATCCCTAGGACAGTGCATCTCATGCCTTCCAATCAGTGGAGTCTCCTTCTGCTCTGTTCCCTCAGATGTATCATCCACTCCACTCTCTGCACTAGTACCTGCGGAGAGAACATGAAAACGGTTGCTCACCTGCATCTGTGTTACTGGTACATGGACATTTCTGGTACTCTTTCCTCTTCTGGAAGTCACATGCCGCCAATTATCCTCGCTGGCCTTCTGTCCCTGCTGCGTAGCCTGCTCTGAATCTTCAGAACATTGTGGCCTCTGAAGCTGATCCTGACATCTATCCAGGAAATCCTCATTTTCTTTTATGGAACGCAGGGTTGATATCTGTTTCTCCAGACCTTGAATCTTCTCTTCCAAGATGGAAATCAGCTTGCACTTTGTACAGACAAAGTCACTTCTATCCTGTGGAAGGAAGAAAAACATGGCGCATCCTGTGCAGGTCACAACAGCAGATCGCTCAGCATCCATGGTCTCTTCCTTCTGAGAGCTCTCTCCAGGTGAACTCCCAGGCAAACTCCTTCTGTTTGCCTCTCTGCCATTCGCTGCTCAGCTGGTTCGCAGCTGACTGCCTTTTTATAACAGTCAGGCCCAGCTGGAACAAAGCACTCCCAAATCAAACTGGTCAAACAAGCAATCAAACAATCAAGCACACAGTCAAACTGCCCCCCCAACAGACACTCAGATACTCACCAGTGCAGTCCCCCTACTGCAGCACTTAGCGTACCTCTGCTCAGAGGGATCCCAGGCAAACTCCTTCTGTTTGCCTCTCTGCTGTTCGCTGCTCAACTGGTTCGCAGCTGACTGCCTTTTTATAACAGTCAGGCCCAGCTGGAACAAAGCACTCCCAAATCAAACTGGTCAATCCTATTCCAGGATCCAGCACTTAATGTACTACTAAAATTATTATTTGATAGTCCAGTCCTAGGAGATGCTGAATGCTCTCAATCCTCGGTTCCCAATGGACTTAATGGGCATTGAGGTTGCTTTGCTTGTTTTCCATAGATTTTTAAGGTCAGGATGGACGATTATGATTGTCGTGGTTACAGGGTTGCTGAATCTCTGTCTCCTTTCCGGTCTTTCTGAGTGCAACCCATCAAGTCTCCGGCCTTGTGCTTTTTCTTCTCCTGGGGTAGAATCCGGCAGTTCTCTCACTCTTACAACAGGTCCTGAGAGACAGTACCCTGTGCCTCAACTATGCTTATCCAGCAGATCCAACTGAGCTTAGCACCTGTGGTTCTTCCCTTTGGGAATCTGGTTTTAAAAGGCTGCCTGGTCACCATATATTCACTAGTATTGTTTATTTTAACAGTAGGAACAAAGCTTTTGGAAAGAGGATTTTAAAACAACAGTCTATACATGTCTATCTTGCCTAAAGGCTTGCAATTGCCTCAGAGCAGCCTAAGCAGGCCCGGCTTCATCAGGCACCCCAGAGGGTGCCTGTATCACTCTGTTTTCCCCATCCCAGCAGCCCAACAACGGCCTCCTCTCCAGAGAGAGTCCTTCTAACCAACCAGAATTCCTCTGTTCTTGTCAGTTCCCAGGGCTTGGCCTGCTTGGCCAAACCAGTTGGTAAGCTCCACAGGAGGCAGACTCCTCAGTACTAATGGCTCTGCCATTGTACCACAACAACCCTCAGGTGTTTACTGTGGATGCTTATCTTGAGCCATTTTTTCCTTCCCACCTGCTTTTCCTGCATCTACGCAGCAGCTCAGATCATCCAATACGTGATGGCTGTTTTGTACAGACTCTAGCACCACAAAGTAACCCTCAAGTTAACGTAGCCAGCCACTGGAGTCCTCTGAGTAGGTGAATCCTGGGATAATTTAGAGCAACCATAGCAGCTCCTGTGCCATCTCCACTCCCAGATGGTAGCACATGGGCTGTGCCAGAGAAAAGTAACAAGGAACCCCTCACCCAGATAATCTCCAGTTGCTAGAACAATCCCTTGGGACCACAGGCAGAAAGGACAGATTAGAGAAGGGTGAGCAAACTTTTTGGCCCGAGGGCCACATCTGGGTATGGAAATTGTATGGCGGACCATGAAGGCTCACAAAATTGGGGGTTGAGATGTGTGGGGGGGAGGGCTCCAGCTGGGGATGCAGGCTCTGGGGTGGGGCTAGGGATGAGCAGTTTAGGGTGCAGGAGGGGGTTCTGGGCTGGGACCAAGGGGTTTGGAGGGTGGGAGGGGGATCCAGGCTGGAGCAGTGGGTTGTAGCACGGGAGAAGGTCAGTGGGGCAGGCTCCAGGCAGCGCTTACCTCAAGCAGCTCCAGAAGCAGCAGCATGTCCTCCCTCCAGCTCCTACGCGGAGGCGTGGCCAGACAGTTCTGCGCGCTGCCCCATCCGCAGGTGCCACCCCTGCAGTTCTGACTGGCCACAGCAATGAGAGCTGCGGGGGCCATGCTTGGGGCGGGGGCCATGCTTGGGGCAGGGACAGCATGCAGATCCCCCTGGCTGCCCCTCTGTGTAGGAGCCAGAGTGGGGACATGCTGCTGCTTCCAGGAGCCATGCGGAGTGGGGAAAACTCCCAACCTCACTCCCCGGCTGGAGCTGTCACAGTCACAATAAAAATTGCCCCTCCCATGGGGTCCCCTGGGTAAGCACCAGTGTTGTATATTGCTAACACTTATATATGCATTAAAAAATCTTTAAAAGGGTTACAAATATACATGTAAAGTAAAAAATTCCTTTGCAAATTGCAAAAAGCCAAAAAAATAAAATAAAACCTGAATTAACTCAACAATCCAGCTAGGCGCAAAAATAAAAAACAAAACTGCAGCCCAAGGCCAACGCACACAAACAAGCTTTCTGCTACCTGCCAAACAGCTAAAAGCTTCTTTAAAAAAAACCTAAGCCAAACAAACCTAACAAGATTGCAAAACTAAAATAATTGCAAAGGCCAGTACATGAAAAAACAACAGCCTCACAACCCTAAAGCTGGTGTGTTTTAAAAAACCTAAAAAAGCTGCAAAAGGCCAGTTCAAACTGGTACAAAGTGCACAAAAAACAAGAGTCCCTAAACAAAAACGCCCCCCAAAAAACACAGGGCTTAAAGCCCTCCCAAAAAGCTAAAGCAAGTCAAAAATTTACAGCAAACCCTAAACAACCTGTGCACAGGGCAAAACTCTTGTCTACCCTTCCCCCATCTTCTTCTTTCGTTACACCCAGGCTTGGCCATCCTTGGGTTGTGCGTGTATAAATATAAAAGTGGGTTATGGCTCGGGCACTAACGCTTTCTTCCTTCTTCCAAATAAGGTGGGGTGCACCCAGCACTCACCACTGTTATTTAATTAATAAAGCTTTAAAGTTAGTTACATGGTATGCTCCTTCATCTCCTCACCTAAAAATCCTGTGGCCTCAGCCTAATCACCTAAAGCCCCAGGCAAATTGGTAACATAAATCTGTCACAGAGGGTCAGATTAAAACATCTGGAGGGCCAGATGTGCCCCTGGGCCATAGTTTGCCCACCCCTGGATTAGAGCATATCTGAATCTGCTCTAATTTATTCTGGGGACTGAGCCAAGGACTGGACATACCCTTGATTGGAGGTGGAAGGGTATCCTCCCTGCACCCTTTCCGGTCCCCTCCCCTGTGCAGCTCAGCCATAGTTCAGGATCTGTACTCGTGCTTCTGACTAGCAGATTTAGCACTGTCTGACACTGATGTAATTCTTGTAAGCACAGCTTTTGGGGTGATGATTATAGAAATGCCAGTCTCCAAAATGAGTGTGCCAGAGATTAAAAAGGGTTAGTATGTGCTGGCCTCTGATCTTCTTGGAGGGACTTTGTTGAAATTAACATTGGGGAAAAAGGTGGGTCAGTGGGTGAGTTAAATATACTTAGTGTTCAGAAAGTGCCAGAACAGGTAGCAAAGCAAACTCAAGTCCTCTGATTAGTCCCACAAGAAACAGCAATAGTATAAGCATTTCCCACATGGCACCATCTACATGCCTCAACAGTAAACTGAAAGGACCATCTATTGAGAGGCAGAAGATGTTGCAGCCTCCATGACTGATCAATGCTACTGAGACTGAAAAATCATGATAAGAACCTCTCAGTGCCAATTGAAACACTGGCCTGTGATATCAGCAAGTGTCTGATACTAACATGCAGAGACCATCAACTCATTTCACTCAATCCATTTAAACCTCATCAGGATAATGACATTTGTTCGTTACTGAACTGGGTGAGATTCAGACCTTATCCCATTCCCAATCCCCTGGGACATTCCAGCCCTCTGAAATGTGTTTAATAATATGGTTACAAAGATGTTACACATGGCAGGGTAAGGTTAACTTTATCTTTTTTACCAAACTAATAGCCATGCATTGCTAAAGGTCAATAAACTGGCAAGGAAAATATACGACAACGCATAAAGAAGCTTTTCTTCAAAAGTGCTCTTGGATAAATAAACATTTGAGTTCTTGTAAACACTCTGTACTCTTCAGATGTAAATATTCAGAAGGTGTATTCAAAAAATTGAAATGGTTCCAGTACAGCATTTTGTTAATAGGAGATGGTGAATTTTTGTCCAGTTATTAAGTATAGCTTGTATTGGCCAATATTAGAGAGTGTTTATTTGCCTAACAAGATTTACTCCTTAAACCGAACTGCCTCCAGTATTTCTGATAAGACTATAGCAAGAAGAAAAAAGATGTTTTACTTTGGATGTTAGCAAACATCTTTTGCAATATATAAAGATTAGATACGGGCACAGGCCATAAACTCACTGGGAATCACAGTTTTTTCAGAGTTCAGAGGGGGGTAGGAGTGGTTTGGATCTGAGATTTGGTAAGAGGGTAGCCCTGTTGACCCACCTGCCAGGTAGTTCACATTACTTCATGAGCAAAGATTTCCACAAAAATGCCACGGAAATGAATGTAATTCTTTGTTGCAATGGGAGTTTGTGCATACGAGGAAGATGCTTGCTCAAATGCTAGTCTCTGAAAGGGTTAATTTGAAACCGGCAGGTTTCAGAAGTGACTAGAGACAGCATCAAGCCCTCTGTGTATGATTAGCCAATGTGAGTTTGGTCTGACTGCTGATGGGTTCATTGCCTGAATACTGTCGTTTGGTATCCTTCTACGAAGGTCCAGGAGTAGACACTCCCTCATGCAGCAGGTCAGTCAAGTCTTATTAAATTTGATGCTTGTTTTCCTAACTTGCCTTCAGACTCTTAATTACTACTGTTCTAAACACCCCAGTGTCATAGTACGCTGGAAGTTAGAGACAGAAAACACCTGTTAAGGTCATGCAGTTCACCTCATGCCTGATTCAGGATTATTCCTACCGTACATTTTCGACCTTGTTTTTTCCCCGATGTAATTCTAAAACTCCTAAACTACAAGAGTTTCTCCTTTCCCAGTGAAGACTGTAGAAAGGGCATCTTAGAAAGGAGAGGATCATAAAATATTTGAAAGAAAAGAAAGAACGAAAATGTGCTATTTCAGCACCAAGGCTGGATTTTGGTTTGATGAAAGCCATAGAAAGATTCAGCAAAAACAGCTGTGTTCCTCTCAGGGGTTGGACTTCAGACCTAACATATACAGTATACACAACACATATATTGTTTGGAACTCCAATAGAAATCAATGTATATATCACAGAAGCGCACCTTGGAACTACATAACAGAGAGACCATTATCCTTGTATCACTCTGCATCACATTTTCATTCACTCAGACAGGATGAAATCGCACTCAGTACAGTGGGCATGTGGAAAACCCTAGGCTTTGCTTATGCTCCACTTAAACAACAAGTAGAGCTTTGCAAGGGTCTCCTCCACCAGGTTGAATCTCACCTACAGTGCACACTGGGGCTGGTCGGTGAATCCTAGGGTCAAATTATCCACACTGTCTTGGTTTGAAGGCCAGATACACATCTCAACATACTTAAAATGTCCTTCACCAAACAAAGACACTCCAACAGAGAAGTAGATCACATCAAGGAATGGGACACCCAAATAAGCCCTGCTTCAATACAGAAACCCCCCTGCCTCCAATTGCATACCCCTAGCTGACACTTAGCACTGCACACTAGAGCCCCTGGAGAGTATCATTAAACAATTACTCAATGGGGACCACTTCCTGAAATAAATCTTTCCCAAAACCCCTCTTCTGCCCGTCAAACACCCCCCCACAATCCTCACCAAGCTCATCATCAGAAGCAAACTCCCTGGAGATCAGGACACACCAACTCCAAGCAGCACCAGACCCCACCAGGACAACAGATGTAAAACCTGCTCCACTGCTACAATGATCAATATCCCCACAACACACCTTTCATGATCCCTGACCTACATATGCCTATTGCAACCTGTGGTGTACCTCATGCAGTGCACTAAATACCCACCAATAATAATTATGTGGGTGAAACCAGACAATCACTATGCTTTCAAATGAACTCAAACAGAAAAATGATAAAAGATTAAAAACACCATCTCACCCATGGGCAAACACTTTTCACAAAATGATAACTCCATATCTGATCTCTCAGTCCTGGTCCTCAAAGGAAACCTACACAACACCTTCAAAAGACAAGTCTAGTAACTTAAATTCATAACTTTGCTACACACTAAAAATAATGGTCTTAATAAAGATAATGGATTTATGGCTTGTTTCAACAACCTGTAACTCACTTACCCTCTTGGCTTGTGACTGCAGGGGTGTTAGTGGCCATTTCACCTTGAATGGTTCCTTGAAATATGTGTTAACTACTTATGTTGTTCTACTTTGTATTTAACTGTGATGCTCTGGGTATGTCTACACTGAAGTTAAAGACCCCTGGTTGGCCCATGCCAGCTGACTCAGGCTAAGGAGCTATTTAACTGCAGTTAATGTTCAGGCTTAAGCCATGGCCTGGGCTGTAGGACCCTGCTAGGTGGGAGGATCCCAGAACTTGGGCTGCAGCCTGAGCCCAAATGTCTATACTGCAATTAAACAGCCCCTTAGCCTGAACCCCAAGAGCTCAAGTCCCCTGCCACAGGCAATTCACAGGTTTTTAATTGTAGTGTAGACATACCCCCTGAGTGCCATTCTCAGACCTGAAGAAGAGCTCTGTGTAGCCTGAAAGCTTGTCTCTTTCACCAACAGGAGTTGGTCCAATAAACAGTATTACTTATCCCACCTTGTCTCTCTAATATCCTGGGACCAATGTGGCTACAAGAACACTGCAAACAACAAAAGCTCAAAACAGTTCCTAATCCAGCTTCTAAGGGCAGTCCAATACAGAGCTATGAAGATAAGTGTCCCACTGGCACCTTCAAGACATCTTCCTTACCGTAGGCTACTCATAGACTCATAGACTTTAAGGTCAGAAGGGACCATTATGATCATCTAGTCTGACTCCTGCACAATGCAGGCCACAGAATCTCACCCACCCACTCGTATAACAAACCCCTAACCTATGTCTGAGTTATTGAAGTCCTCAAATTGTGGTTTGAAGACCTCAAGCTGTAGGGATATTAAAAAAGGTTTATATTAAACATGGTTTATATGAGAAATGATTTATTGATTTATTGTTAATTAATACTTTATAACTTAAGGTTTATGTTAGAAGTAAATTTGTGATTCCCAACATTTAGCTTCTAACCTGCAAGCCACCAGCTGTGTCTGTGTAAAGCCTGCTCAAAGAGATACTTGGTATAAAACTTGTTAAGCTCAAAGAAATACTTTGTATAAAACTTGTTAAACAGTAATTATCTCTAAGTAAGCCAAAACAGTAGCTGTTATAGTGTATAGATAGAGACCCCCACCCTCTGTAAGTTTTCATCTCACTTTATCTTTGCTTGTTAAAAGACAGGGAGTCTCACATAAATTGGTAACACCCCAAAAAGTAAAGAGACAGTGAAATAGATGTGATTAAGATAGAGAATGTATGTGACTGAATGGTTAGGGAGTCACCAGCCTAAAGAATTCAGTGTCGGCTGAAGAAGGTGTCAAGTGGGATCAACCAGATGACCCCCCGGAGGGCAAACTGGAATCCACCAACCACACCTCAAAGGAAGGAAAAACAAAACATCTAATAACATGGAGCCAGCCATCTGCTGATTGATTTAGCAACAGCAGAATGAAGCAACTCCTATGAACTAACATAGGGAAAAATCCCTATAAAACTGGACTCTAAAGAATAAGGACTTTGAGTCTATGGTTCTGCTGCCAGCCTCCAGGAGCATCAGATGCATCTGACACAGACTCGGCTCCATCCTCATGACCAAGATACCTGGCCAGTAACTTGGCATGAGCAACATCTAGGCTGGTAACTATAACATCTATACAGAACCTGAATATGTGTGTGTGTGTGTGTGTGTGTGTGTGTGTGTGTGTGTGTGTGTGTGTGTGTGTGTGTGTGTGTGTGTGTGTGTGTGTGTGTGTGTGTGTGGAATAAGTAGTAAAACAACATTGTTTACTGTTGTCTTTTGTTTTGTTATGGTATTTACAATAAATGTGGCATCTTTGCCTTATCCCTCCTAATAAGATCCTGCTGGTTTGTATTATATTGGTACAACAAAGCTGCAGAGAATCCTCCAGCAAGTGACCTGTGCCCCATGCTGCAGAGGAAGGCGAAAAACCTCTAGGGCCTCTGCCAATCTGCCCTGGAGGAAAATTCCTTCCCAACCCCAAATATGGTGATCAGTTAAACCCTGAGCGTGTGGGCAAGACTCACAAGCCAGCACCCAGGAAAGAATTCTCTGTAGTAACTCAGATCCCACCCCATCTGCAGCAATTACTAGCCCCCTGCCAGCTGCAGAATGTGTTTGCTGTCCAGCCTTCTCTCCATAGCCAGCTCCCAGTCTGCTGCCTGTGGCCCACTGCTCTGGATCCCATGCAACCTCCATCTTTCTTGTGAGTCCGCTTCCCTCCAACCTCAGGTTGTACTTCCCTTTCCCATCCTCTGGCAAGAATGGAACCATCTTCTGACTAGATATCAAAGTGGAGGATAACACAGCACCAATAATGAGCCAGCAGGTTCATTACAATTTCATTATTCTGCTCAAAGATCCCAAGTACCACCTTCAAGCTTATTTTTCTTTCTAAACATTGGGTTTAATGCAAAACATATATTGTAATAATACTGGCCTAAGTCAAGACCTGGATTTTTTTCTGCCTGGCAGTGTTTGCACTGCTTTGTTTATCTAGGTGTGTTTCTTTGTTTCTCTTTTTATACAAAAAGAAGGTCATTTTAACAGGGACAGAAAGAGTTTTGCAATGCTATTTTGGAACCTGGGAATTTCCCACACTGTAACCAAGTGCATTGCCAGCATTCCACGGGTAAAAAAATCCAGGAACAGGTGGGGAGAAATGTGACTGTCGGCAAGGAGTGGGAGATGATTGTGTTTCATAACAGTCTCACCAATGTGCACCACACTTCTTACTTTATTTTGCACATATACATCTGTGCATATATTCCACTATTATTGCAAGGAGTGTGAATGAATGGCTCACGTTACTGGTAGCTGGATACTGAGCCCTTCACCCTCCAGTAGACTGATTCAGATGTGTCCAAAGTCAGTAGTGACCAAAACATGATTCCTAAATTGTCTTTCAAGGATGCTGAATGGGATTGTGGCTCCCGCAACAACCTCTTACGCTGCTGCATGGGTGCACAGGATCCATAAAAGCCTTGCAGCCAATCAGGGGAAAGCACAGGACGCCTCACATGCCCTTATGTAAGCTGCAGGTGAGTATGTGTAATAGTCCCCCTCTGTACTCAATGTGCAAAGGTCATGAGTCCGTTACTGCCCCTACTAGAGAGCCTTGACTGGCCACCATCTTGGCAGACATACCAGGGATTGAAATCAGGACCTCTGGAGTTAAGCATGAGCTGCCATAGCTCAAGATGAAGAGCAAAAGCTGTCTAGGTGGGGCTGCAACAAACTCATATTCTCTGTAGATTGGCCTCAGAGTGGGGGGCCTGTAACACACACTCATCATGTGGGCACAAGGGGAAGGAAGTCCCTGTAGTATACAGCACCGTGGGGGATTCCTGGGGCTGCAGAGCAGCCCATAAGCAGCCTTGGTCAGGGCTGCAGTAAAGGATAGCTGCCCAGCCCTAGGCCCGGGGCTTCACTTGCTCCCAGAATAGTCTTAAAGACACTTTTTTCTCCCCACAACTCAGGCAGTGTCTTCTTATGTACGGCTGCTTGACACTTTTTGTGGGGAAAATGTGCAGGTGGGCGCAGGAGGGCTCTATTTTTTGTTTTGGTTGAGAACACATGTGTGTGTGTGTGTGTGTGTGTGTGTGTGTGTAAAGTGTTTTTATCAACATATTTTGAAGAAAACACTATTATACTCTTCCTTCATTCTCAGTACAAAAAAACTCATTGTAATTGTTTTTGTCAAATAACAAAAAAATATGCATGTAAATGTTAAATTCAGATATGGGGGTGGGGGTTGTTTGTGGGGTTTTTATTTTATTGTTGTGACATACACCATATTTTGGCCAGCTCTGCTTCTGTGCTGTGCCTCTGTGCCATTGAGCTCTGGCCTAGAGTGGCCCTAACCATTAAGACACTGATGAGAGTGTCTTCTCTGATCTCTGCATCAGGAGATTTAAGCATCAAGGCTGAAGCAATGCAGAAAACAGCTGAAAAATTGAATCGTCTGGCACAATCAGGAGACTTAACAGCTCTGCTCAATCCCTATTAGTATCATTATTATATTAATTAATTATTATTATTTTATTATTGCGGTGGTGGCTAGGAGCCTCAATAGTGGACCAAAACCCAGTGTGCTAGGCGCTGTACAACCACAGAACAAAAGACAGTCCCTGCCCCCAAAGAGCTTTTCCAAGCTAAGATAAGCATTGCAATGCCTAACTTTTAGGTGCGCTGCCACCTACCAGAATTCACAACCCCAAGATAATCCCCCCAAGCTCCCCATACAACACATGAGGAGAGTTAAGCCCCTAAAAAAGGGATTCACAGAAATCATCAGGCTGAGTGAGGAGCTGCCTAAGATAGGAAATGTCAAGGAAAGAGGTGTGACCTTGCAGGGAGTTAGGCTAGGGGGAGGCACCTACCTGCACTCCTGTGAACCCTCTCCTGGAGTTAGGCACCTAAGCAAGGTCAACCTTTTCTCCTGAAAATTAGAGGAAGAGGAGACTGTGTCCCCCTTATAAACAATAGCCTAATAGTTAGAACACTCACCTGGAATGTAGCACCATGTTCAATCCCTACGCTGCTGGATTTGGATCAGAAATTCCCACCTCCCCAAGGAGTGTCCTAAGCACTGGGATATAGGCTCAGTCGCACTCTGTCTCTGGCACAGTGACTATTTCAGCAATTACACAAAGTGGAAGAGCCTCAACAGGAGAGAGTATTGTAAAGCTGAGAGCTTAGGACACTCATTTGCAAATTGGGAGCCCCATCCATTCCCAGTGTATCTAGGTTAGTCTCAATGGCTTTGTTCTATGTACTGAGGTTTTCCCCAGGTAGTGCAGCATTCTCTGATTTGCAGTGCATTGCTCTAGTCTGCATTCCTACAGCATATGGAAATCCATTTGGTGTTCAAGGAAATTCTGAATACTGAGGGAAGAATATGCAATGTAGACCTCCCCCTCCTCCCTCTTGCCTCACCTGGATCATGGGGGTTGGATGGGACAGGAGTCCCAGGGAGGCAGATAGGAGGTGAGGGCCGGGCCATGACCCCTCCCCTAACCAACCCTCCATACAATTTACGAAACCTGATGCAGCCCTCAGGCCAAAAAGTTTGCCCACCCCATTCTAGGGGTTCCTTTTCAACAATACAACACAGAACCGGCTCAAGCCCCCACCCAGTAACTTGGGAAAATTACACACTTCCCCACTTGAAAGCACAGAGTCTTTAATGAAAGGAGGGAAGTCACTGAACACTAATTAGGGAAAATGCCTCAAGCAGGATTCATAATCATAAAACTGTGAGCGGGATGCCCACTCCAGAGTGTGTGGGGCAGTGCCTTCCACCTCATGTTCTTGAGTTCTACCGCCAAAAGTTCCTTTACTGTGCCCCTCTCTGCTCCCTCACTGTACCCCACTCATAGTGGTTGTCCTTGGTCAGTGAGGACCCAGAGTTCAGAGGTGCATCTGTGTGAGTTCATCTCCCACTAGGGGAAGAAGCCATCTTGTTTGCGCCACCATCTGAGCACTTGCTCTGGCTGGCCACCCCCCAGCTGCGGTTCCTCTCTGCTGGTCACCCCACCAGCTGCTCCTTCCACTCCGCTGGCCACCCTACCAGCTGTTCATTCCACTCCACTCACTACCCACCATTCCACTCACTGGTCACCTTCTGCCACCTGCCTCTCTGCTGTAACCTCTGAAGGTCAGTCTCTTGAGGTTCTACCCAGCTCTTAGTGATTTTCAGCTCTGAGGTTGGGCAGAGATTCTGACCCAACAGAAGTGATTGTCAGCTCTTTTAAGCACTTAAAATAACCAAAGGCTTCTATGGAGCCTATTCAGCTCAATCTTTGAACAGTAGGGAGGAGAAGGTTAAACCAGCCCAGAGAAACTTAGGGAGAGTCCACACCTCCTAACTGGGACACCTATCCCTACCCCTCTCTGCTTTCACAGGGGCTGGCATTTGAGCTCCTGGCTTAGTGAGGTCCTTTCAGCTGAGGGTGACCTCCTCATTTGGGACAGGTTAAGCACAGTTCTGCTCCTCTTTACTCAGACAATAAAGACAACAACATTGATAACAACATTTCATTACTCCTGCATTCAATACTAAAGTGATTTGTAGCCCAGCACCAGCCAAAGTTGATCACTTGGAGCTACACAGTTCCTGTCTGATATATACCTATGCAGAGTAGATGTGTTCATGTAAACACAGTTTGCTCCTGAAGTCTCTCCCCCTCCCCAACTAGCTGTCAGGGGAAAGTTCATTCAGACCCTGCTTACATAAATAAAGGCATATCTTATTTCTAAAGATGTGACCAGCTATGAACATTGGTTTTCTCTGTATTTTTGTATGTTTGTATTGGTTTTGTCTCTCTTTCTCAGGCACTTTTGAATAGATTTTTCAGAATTTTGCTAGTATCCTGAGTTAAGTCTCCAATAACTATAATAGAATCAATTCACTTGTGTGTGAAGTTACCTTTAATTGCAATTTTAGAAAATAAAAATCAACTGTATCTATATAATACTTACTTGAACTCCAAGAAATCAGAGTTTGTTTAAAATTGTGGTCACGGTATTCTGCACATCAGTTCAAGTACTCTCTCTTTCCTAGCTTAAAAACTTTTCAATTTAGAGCCCTTTTAATTTTAAAATTAAAGTACCATAATAATTCAGGACTTTGGAATTTTTACGAAGCATTTCAATCTGGCTTATGTGTATTAACACAAATAATTCTGTTTATGAAAAGCCTCTTCTCTAAATTCAGAGGCCAAGATCCTGGCCCCCAATACAGGCCCTTTGCAATGTGTCAGTGGTGCAAAAAGACCAAAAAGTCGCCCGAAGCAGGATTTCTACTATCCACTTTTGCATTAATTTCTAGCCTAGAGAGTCATGAAGTATCAAACTTTAAAATCACACTGTTCTGATTACTATCATGCTTTCTATTCCAGACTTCAATTCTGCATGGATTTTAGAAACCACATTCTCAAACTCTTAGAAGTAGAACCAAAGCTGTACATCATCTAAAACTTTGGAATCGCAGCTTTCAAATGACATAAAGCATTAATCATTAACTCTAGTGGTTAATGAGAATGCACTATCAAAATCAGGCCAGAATTGAAATAGGGGGTTAGGAGTGCAAAGTAAGGCACTAATTGGAGTAATCTGATTTTAAAGTGTAGGTGTTGCTTAACTTATTAAAATATATTTTTACAATATTATTGAGCTCTAACTGTATAAAATTTCATAAAACATAAAAGAAAGATAATATTTGTGCTTCTGCTATAGTTATAAGACACAGTTTGCTCCTGGCATTACAAGCAGTTCTTTTTTGGTACCTTCAAGAGAAACTAAAATGTTCCAATGAAATATCAGATTTTCTTCTTTTTTTCTGAGCCTATTTTCTCTATTTAACTTCAATTGGCTATTACAGCTCCTTCGCCCTGTGAAAACAGTCCCAGCCTATGGAAACAGCATGCAACTAATAGGGGCCTCTTAGATTTTGCTGAGAGAAGGAGCCACAGCAGAGGTCTGAATATTAATTTTCCTCAGTTCCATGAAACTATCAATATTTGACGCAGTTTAACATAACAAAAATATTGAAAATATATGTTAATAAATTAGATAACACCCACACTTTAAGGATCAACAAATCAGAACAAAAAATGGTTAGAACCAGTATACTTTTCAGAGACCCGTGACCAAAAAGAAAAACAGCTTTCTGTCATAACACTTTTAGTGGGCAAACCTGGAAGAAAAAAATAGTTGTTTCATTTTGTTAATTTCAGCAACTGCATTGCTTGCCAGACTGGCGTGCTTTGTGTTAGTTTCAAACGCCTGAGTTATGATTCTAAAACTGAAAATGTGCTCCAAGCCAAGTGGTTTCCACTAAGATAAAAAAAAAAGTGTTTGGCCTAATGCTGGAAATCTCTGCACATTCCATAGAACTTGAGGCAGATGTAAACCAAGTTGTCATTCACATACAAAACAAAGTTCCCAACTTACCTACAAAGAGCAAAAGTGTTCTGGGAATTTTAAAAGTGTGGTGTTCTTGGAAACTATATTCCATGCCAACTCTTTTTAAGCAGAAACTTTCCTGGAGATGTAAATAATGAAGCAGTAATGACATTTGCTGACTTACAGAGAAAATTCAAACAGTCAGATAGGCATTTCTTCAAGAACATCCATGTTAAGTACTTTGGGTCTGATTCTCTTCTCACAGCAGTCTTACACTGGTGTAACTACTAACTTTAATGGAGTTAATCCTGATGTATGCTGCTGTGAAAAGAAAATCTGGCCCTGTATGTCTCTCCCTATATCTAACTAGTATATTTCACTGCATGAAATTATACCACATAATCATCTGTGCACAGAAATTAAACCTGATGGGAACTTGACCTGGAACAGTATAGCCAGTCCTAGGTCTCATTCTCAAGAAAGATATTTGATTTAGAGGAGGTGAAAGATCTGTTAGAAAAGGATTTGGGAAAGGTTGAAAATAGACATAGTATCTAGAGCAATGTGAGTGTGCAGTTTATTACATTCATCTATTTTTCAGAAAAGGAGGAAGTGGAGTTGACAGCATGGTCACTTACATAACAGCAGGGAACCTGCTTGGCTGAATACTGACTCATGCTGCAGGTCTTGCCTGTACTCAGCTGCTATGCTTTTGCTGACTCACTGCAGCATCAATAAAAGAAAATCAAACCCAACACTGTAGACAAGACCCGAGGTCTGCCAGGATGAGCTGCATATCAGCTGTTTTTATATCAGCCTGTCTGAGCCAAATTATCAGCTGTGCTGAGCATTCTTTGGCTGAGGTTCAGGAAGGTGACAAAAAGGTACACTTTCAATTTCTCCCAAGCCTAGAGCTACTATGCACAGGCTATATCCATAAACACATTTTAGAGCAGCCCCAAGGCTCCTATAATCTATGCCATCCACCCATCCTCAAGCTGTTACATGAGCCAGGGATGACTTAGTCACTACAACCACCACTACCCTGCGTTGGTCTCAGGGACATGGAGTGCAATAGGAGTCACTATAGTGGTTCTATGCTGCTTGAGGATCCCTCTGTGCAGGGGCACTCTTATAGAGGATAGATCTGCATGGTTTAAAACCACTTTATGCTGCTGGATTGGTTCAAAGTGGTTGGACTGTGGCCTAGGATTGGGCCCTGTGACACAATACAGTGCCCGTTCTGTACTCAAACCACTGATACATTCAAATAATTTTGCAAGTAGAAGCATAGCCCATCTTGTTGCATGGTAAAGCCAGAAGTAAAACTCAGGAGGTCAGTGCTTGGACTCCTGTGCTTTAGCCGTGCTGCCTCGTCAGTAGTTTTAAAGTATGTGATTAACATTATGCAATGTTCAAGCAATGGGAACTGAAAATATATTTTGATATATTGCTTTTCTTAGTTTTTCAGCTATCTCTTTTAATGCAATTCAGTCATGATTTGGTTCTGCGTTTAACAATGTCTGCTTAACAAACCCCATAAAAGCTCTTCATATTAAGAGTAATGGGAAGAATTCTAGTAAACCTCTGACAGTCAGATTTCCATGGTAAATTATGGATGTTTCCCCCTCAAATATGCATTGTCATTAACACAAATTAAAACCACGCTGGATAGCCAGCTAACTGTAGATTAATTAACATTCCAAGTGCATGTTTTTGTTTTCAAAGAAAGGATTGAACTAATCAAGGTCACTTTGCTCTTGAGCAGCTGGGAAGAATGCACTTTGCTACACCAGACTTTGCAGGTCTTGCTGACGTTTAATAACGTGAACAAACATTTTTTGACAGGTTTCAGAATGTTTAATGCACATTCACAATGATGTTGCATGATGCTTTGATCTAAAAGTTAAACCTAATCAAATCTAAACCTGGAATAGGGTTAGAGTTCAGTCTTCTTACCCTTGTTCAGGTAAGTAGAACTTATGCAAGACAGTTGTCCCACTGTACTCACTGGGCCTACTTGCTTGAGCAAGGGCTGCAAATCAGGCTCCTAAGCTAAAAACTGCCTGCTTCCATTCAAACCAACGCGAGTTTTGCCTTTGACTTCACTGGGAGCAAGATTGGGACTTTTAATGCTCTGAATATTAATATGCTGCTGCTATGTTTTAATGTAGAAGATAGTAATAAATATTGTCTATATGGGCATATATTGCATTGCTAGCCATTATAACTCAGTGTTTTCCAATAACATTCAAATATGTTCAAATGCTGACTCAATAATTACTGTTCCATCACCTTCATGAGAACTCGTCTGCTGGAATAACAAACAAACAAATGACTAAAATGTTCAGGCAAAAGGCCACCTGAACATGAAAGCCCATATGATGGCCTGACAGTGACTCTAGGTGGGCTCTTTTAGACTATACTGAGTGCCATGAGTGGGAGCACTCTGTCACTGGCCCTGGATAACTTGAACTCCAGGCACAGACAGCTTGCATACATGTGCACACACTTACATGCTATTAGACTGCAACTGCTTTGACAAGATCGAAAAAAAAAGAGAGAAGCAATAAGGAAATATAGAAATGACCACTGCAGACTCTTCCATTGTAAGTGCCATGTGGCTGGAAGCGGGGGCCTGATTATCTACTTCCTTGTGGCTCGGGCCAGATGCTCAGCACTGTTCTGCCTGCAGTGCAGAAGCCTGGTGAATCTGCCCTCCTAAGGATTCCTCCAGCATGGGGTAAACCTCTTAGTGGCATAGAGCAGGTATCACCAGCTCAACCCTGCTACCCTCTTGATCTCCAGTGCAGGGTCATAGAATATCAGGGTTAGAAGGGACCTCAGAACATCATCTAATCCAACCCCCTGCTCAAAGCAGGACCAATCTCCAAACAGATTTTTACCTCAGATCCCTAAATGGCCCCCTCAAGGATTGAGCTCATAACCCTGGGTTTAGCAAGCTAATGCTTAAACCACTGAGCTACCCACCCAAGACATGAAAGGTCAAAAGAAAGGAAGCATGGCCAGAGCACCGTGTACTCCAGTGCTGGTGTAATGGTCTCTTGAGGGGCCATTACCACCTGGTGCAACTTAAAGCAGCCCAGTGAGACCGCATAATCTGTAGTTCCATGTCGTCTCTAGATTTTGTGCATTGAGGGATAGCTCAATGGTTTGAGCATTGGCCTGCTAAACCCAGGGTTGTGAGTTCAGTCCTTGAGGGGGCCATTTGGGGAACTGGGATAAAAATCTGTGGATTGGTCCTGCTTTGAGCAGCAGGTTGGACTGGATGACCTCCTGAGGTCCCTTCCAACCCTATGATTCTATACCCATCTGTACTCTCTACAACTGATCTTGATTATCTGCAGATATGTGGATTAAAAAAGAGGGAGCTATTGCCTCTTCACCCAGTTGTTCATGTCATATGGACATATCAGGAACAAATGTCCTTAGTGTAAATTATTTCCCAAGTCATCTTGTTTAGCTAATCACTAGTAGGCAACTGTCTGGCTATGAGTGATTTTACATAGCTTTCATGTGACTCTGAGGCTCTTCAGCATTAGTCTAGCCAGGGCAGAGCTCCCAATACCCAATACTCTGTGTAAAACAAATATGACCAGGCAGCTATATTGTACCATTAGATTTTAAGCAGAAGTCCCCATTGAAAGTCAAAGGTGAGTTCCGCTTAGAATCTGATGGCATGATACAGCTCAGGATTTGTGTCAAAACTAAGAGTTGTGTCAAAACTAAGAGAAAAGGAGACTTTTAGATCAGTTGTAGACAATACCAGCCACAACCCATTGAGCTAAAATTATTATCCATTTGCTAGTCTGTTCCCCTTTGGAAGCCCTTGTTTGTATTTGTTTGAGATGTTTTTTGTTTTAAAAGGACAAATCCAAGTGAGCTGGTAACATTCTTATTCTCCTCTTATTTATGTTGCCTTTACTTCAGTGGAGTTAGTCTGGATTTACAGTGGTATAAGTAATCTTGTGCCTGATCTTTCACTCTATAGGATGGTGGAGGCAATACACTCAGCAGCTGGGAAACAGAAACCACAAACTCCTTTGTGTCTTTCAACAGCAGCCTCTCTAGCCAAATAAGGAACACCCTTGATCTGCCTCAGAGGAGCCCTGTCCTCCTCAACCAAAAATGTGTTGACAGCAGTATGGGGCTTCAAGGTTAGCGCATGAAGAAAAGTTTTCTCCATGTGTAAGAGTCAGTCAATGAGGGCTCTGGGAAGGTGAAGGGAGGAGGCAGACGAGCATGGGCGCACTGTAAGATGCAGCTCCTAATCAGAGGCATCGTTTCAGAAAAATGTGGGGTGTGGGAAGCTGGGTCAGCATAATGAACAATATATATGATGCTATTATGTCCTGCAAAGTGAGGGGGATGGGAGGGACACAAAAAAAAGTAAGACATAATGAAACATATAGACCTCCGAAAAGTTGGGGAGAGGGGTGTCAACTGCCTCCTTTTCCCCACAGCAAGTGACACCCTGCTCCTAATCAGAAAATGACATGAGAGAATGTGACCCTTCAAGATATTTTTTTTTGATCAAATCATGTGGTACAACAGGACTGAGAAAATGAAACTAATTGTCTGGCACTTCCATAAATGTCACTTATAAGAACAGCAGATGACAAGCTGCACTTTTCAGACATTTTCCAAAATCATAACAAATATCTGTTACAGGGAACAAGTGAAAGGATACTCCCTCCCTCCCCGATGGAAGAGCCAAGTAACAAATGGGGACTAGAAGACTCAACCGTGATTTATTGTCAATGTTTGAAGACTTTGTAAACATGATCATTTTCTCCCTTGAGAAAGATGAGAGGACTCTAAAGTATCTGCTCTTCTTCTTTCCTTAATCTGCTGTCCCTACTTCCTTGACCTTATTGTCCTGCTGCAGTGATTCTCCATTAGGTTTCGGCACTATGGCGACATGATTAGGGCCTCACACCTGGAGTCATGTGAGACCATCAGAGTCTCACAGGATGGCTCCTTCCTGCTATCCCCGCAGGGCTCTGTGGAGGTTGTTGGCCTGCACACACAGATTATGCTGCTCAAGTGTATGGGGGCTGAGTCCTTCTTCCTCTGGAATGGACCCATCTCACATGAAGACAGGGAGCAGTGGTCCAGTGTGTGGGGAGCCTCAGTCTGCCCAGAGGGGAGTGGTGACAAGCCCACCACCAGATCTCTTTTGTGTGCATGGCCCCACCCCTCCCCTAGTAGGACTACAGTGAAGGGAGAGGGCTAGGGTGGCCCTTTTGAGGCCAGAATAGTTCATATACATATCTGAATTTCCACAGTACGCAGGAGTGTTTGGTTTGTGGTTTTGGTTCAGGCCTATCTGTAATTAAAATGGCACTTTCCAGAGGGAACTCTCTTGCTACATATTTCTGCAGCAGCACTTAGGCTTGGTCAACACTAGTCAGTTATTTTGGAATTAGCCGAGTTAATTCGAAAAGAAAATGATTCCGTCCACATGACCAAACCATTTTTTTCGATTTAAAGGGCTCTTTACTCCGATTTCTGTACTCCACCTCGGCAAGTGTAGTAGCACTTAAATTGAGATCGCAATCCTGGTTTAAAGGTATTGTGGTCGCAATTCAACGTTATTGGCCTCGGGGAGCTATCCCAGAATGCTCCCTTGTGACCGCTCTGGACAACACTCTCAACTCCGATGCACTAGCCAGGTGGGCAGGAAAAGTCCTGGGAACTTTTGAATTTCATTTCCTATTTGGTCACCATCAGCACAGGTGACCATCAGCACAGTCCACCATCACAAAAGACCATGCAGTCCCAGATTCGCAGACGAGCTCCAGCATGGTCCAAATGGGAGGTACTGGATCTCATCGCATGTTGGGGAGATGAATCAGTTATGGCAGAACTAGGTTCCAAAAAAGGAATGCAAATACTTACGCTAAAGTCTCCAGGGCCATGACGGAAAGAGGCTACTCCAGGGACACAGAGTCGTACAAAAATCTAGGAGCTCAGGCAAGTGTACCAAAAAGCCAGGGAGGCAAATGGGTGCTCTGGGTCACAGTCCCATACATGCTGTTCTACAGTGAACTGCATGCAGTTATGTGGGGTGACGCCACCACTACCCCACCACTGTCTGTGGACACCTGCAAGGGGGGAGTTGCATGCAGCAGCGGCTCCAGGCACCAGTGCTCCAAGCGCGTGCCTGGGGCGGCAAGCTGTGGGGGGCACCCTGCTGGTCCTTGCAAGGGCGGCAGCCAGGCAGCCTTCGGCGGCTTGCCTGCAGGAGGTTTGCTGGTCCCGCAGCTTTGGCGGCAATTCGGCGGCGGATACGCTGAAGCCGTGGGACCGGCGGACCTCCCGCAGGCAAGCCACTGAAGGCAGCCTGCCTGCCATGCTTGGGGCGGAAAAAAGCTAGAGCCACCCCTGGTTGCACAGAGAGAGGAGGATGAGTTATTAGAGGACAAAGAGGAGGAGGAGGACAGGCTGCAAGTGGGGAAACCATTTTCTCCCCTAGCCAGGAACTATTCTTAACGCTGGGCCAATAGCCTCCCCCCACTCCCAAGGTTGGCTCCCAGGCCATGACCCTGGCGAAGTTACTTCTGGTGAGTGAGAGCCTGATCGGAGCCATTTGGTGGGGGGCAGGGATAACCCAGCCACGCTGGGCTGTTCGTGTTTAGTTTAAAGGGCTCATCCTTGTTCAAACCCTCATCGGAGCCACACGGTGGGTGTGGGAAGGGAAGGGGGGGTTGTGTGGAGCAATCATCCCAGAGACCCCGCAGGCCCTCCTTCTATATGGCAAACCCACCAGGCATCGTTTGCTATGGGAAAGGTGGCCCGGCCATTTGAAAGCATTGAAATGAATGCGGAAGAAGCAGAACCCCACCTGCCCCTAGGGCTTACCATAGCTGCCTGCAAGCTGAATTCTGTTGCCCGGCTGTGTGTGATGGCTTACTCACACCAAAGTGGCAGGCACTTCAGTATAAGAGGCAAAATGCTAACTTGTACAGAAAGAACATGTGCTGTGTACTATGAATTGCCTGTTTCACTGAGAAAGAGTGTCCCCTTTATTCTCTGAAATGTATCTTTTAAAATACTACCCTCCCTTTTTCTCCTCCCGCAAGTGCAAATGTTTCAACAGGGCCCCTATCTGCTCCGTCCCAGAAGCTGGTCCGGATTAAAAGGCGGAAAAAATGAACTCAGGACGACATGTTCACTGAGCTCATGCAGTTCGCCCACACTGATAGGGCCCAGCTGAATGCGTGGAGGCAAACAATTGCAGAGTCCCGTAAAGCATTACAGGAACACGGACAGAGGATGGACATGTGTGATGAGAGCAGGCAGGACGCTATGGTCAAGCTTATGGGGGGGGCAAACTGACATGCTGCGCTGTATGGTGGATCTAAGGCGGGAAAGGCAGCAAGACCATGGGCTGCCACTGCAGCCCCTGTATAACTGCCCTCCCTCCTCCCCCAGTTCCATAGCCTCCTCACCCAGATGCCCAAGAACACGAGCGGGGAGGCTACGGGGACTCACATACTCAACCCCAGAGGATCGCCCAAGCAGCAGAAAGCTGACATATGCGAACTTTTGATTTGGTTTCTGGACTTGTCCTTCCCTCCTCCTCCTCCACACCCCAACCCAATCCCCCTCCCTACCTTCTGATTTCTCTCAATGTGTCGTACAACAAATAATAAAGAACGATTTTTAAACAATTGTGATTTTATTTCCTTTCAGATATATAGGGGGCGGGTAACTTCAAGAGAAACAAACAACTGTCACACCATACCCTGGCCAGTCATGAAACTGGTTTTCAAAGCTCCTCTGATGTGCAGCACACCCTGCTGCACTCTTCTAATCGCCCTGTTTTCTGGCTGTGCAAAACTGGCCACCAGGCAAGTTGCCTCAACCTCCAACCCTGCCATAAACCTCTCCCCCTTACTCTCACAGAGATTGTGGAGCACACAGCAAGCAGCAAGTACAATTGGAATATTGGTTGTGCTGAGATCTAACCGAGTCAGTAAACTGCGCCAGCGCGCTTTCAAACATCCAAAAGCACATTCTACCACCATTCTGCACTTGCTCAGCCTATAGTTGAACTGCTCCTTACTACTGTCCAGGCTGCCTGTGTATGGTTTCATGAGCCATGGCATTAATGTGTAGGCTGGGTCCCCAAGGATAACTACTGGCATTTCAACATCCCCAACAGTAATTTTCTGGTCTGGGAAGTAAGTCCCTTCCTGCAGCTGTTCAAACAGACCAGAGTGCCTGAAGATGCGAGCGTCATGCACCTTTCCCGGCCATCCCACATTGATGTCGGTGAAACATTCCTTGTGATCCACCAGTGCTTGCAGAACCATGGAAAAGTACCCCTTGCGGTTTATGTACTGGCTGCCCCGGTGTTCTGGGGACAAGATAGGGATATGTGTTCTGTCTATTGCCCCGCCGCAGTTAGGGAACCCCAGCGCATTAAAGCCATCCACAATGGTCTGCACATTTCCCAAAGTCACTATCCTTGATAGCAGCTTGTCAATGATTGCATTGGCTACTTGCAGCACAGCAGCCCCCACAGTAGATTTGCCCACCCCAAATTGATTTCCGACTGACCGGTAGCTGTCGGGCGCTGCAAGCTTCCACGGTGCTATGGCCACTCGCTTCTCAACTGCGAGGGCTGCTCTCATTTTGGTGTCTTTGCACTTCAAGGCAGGGGACAGCAAGTCACAAAGTTTCATGAAAGTGGCCCTACACATACGAAAGTTTCACAGCCACTGGGAATCATCCCAGACCTGCAACACTATGCGGTCCCACCAGTCTGTGCTTGTTTCCCGGGCCCAGAATTGGCGTTCCATGGCATGAACCTGGCCCAATGCCACCATGATCTCCCAATCACCACATGCCATGCTTCTAGGAATGTCTGTGTCCTCATCAGTATAGTAATCACACTGTTGTCGCTTCCTCGCCCAGTTTTGCAGGTACTGCACATATTGCTGGATAATGCGCGAGGTATTTACAATGGTCAAAACTGCAGTGGAGATCTGAGCAGACTCCATGCTTGCCGCGCTATGGCGCCTGCACAGGTAATCCTGGAAAAAGGGCACAAAACGTAGGAGAGCTGTTTGGTTCAAGATGGCCAATAAAAGGCGGGAAGTGGTTGCCTTCTGTACCATCTGCTGTAGCTTTCACAGAGGGACGAGCAAGTGACGACACACACCCAGAAACACCCACAAGAATGGTTTTGCCCCATCGTGCACTGGGAGCTTAACCCAGAATTCCAATGGGCAGCGGGGACTGAGGGAACTGTGGGATAGCTACCCACAGTGCACCGCTCCGACATTCGATGCTAGCCTCGGTACTGTGGACGCATCCCGCCGAATTCACGTGCTTTAGTGGGGACACACAACACCGAATGTATAAAATCGATTCCAAAAATTCGAATAGAATAATCTTCGTTCTGTAGATGTACCCTTAGGTTCACATGCCATCATTTGCTTCAAGAGTTCTCTATTGACTATTGAAATACAGCTCTGTACAATTAATCAATACTGTCAAAAATGTTGGGAAGCATTTCTCAGAAAATGACCTCACTTCTGTGGGGATCCACTGCAATACCATGAATAGGCATGAAAGAAAGGGAATTCCTGGTTCAGGATTATCCTGTCTTTTCTAAGAAATAAAATCAATTAATCATTTCATTGATTATACTGAACTTCTCTATTTTAATTTTCCCCACAGATAGGGCTTTGTTATAAATGTCTTTATAAGAACAAGTTGTCCACAGCATTCTTCTCTGCCTCCATCCTGCTAAGCATTGCTAAAAATCAGCACAGACATGCAATGGTCCAGTTGTTCCGCAGGAATTCCTCTTACTCACCTACTACCCTCATTATAAAAACAGGCCTGTGTACATGTAGTTCTGGCCAGGTTTTGCATTCCAGACCTGATCCAGACAGGTTAACTGAAAGAATCCCATTGACCTAAGTGTTGGTAGAAGCCCCAAAGTCGGGGCCACGGTTTGGCCCTTGGTCTGCAAAGCAAAAACTCATAGTGTGAGCTTGATCTTTTTGGTGTTTTTTGAAATGTAAAACTGACCAGTTATTCATTATTAGAAAGATCAGCTATTAAACACACAATGAGGAATCATTATAACCTTGCTAACACACAGGACTTAAATTCAGCCGGAGCCATCTGGAGTGGACCTCCGGTAAATATTTTCAAACCCATGGGAGCCCCAGCATGCTCCACTGGGCTGAAGCCCCAAACCCTGGCACCTCCCTGCAGCTGAAGGCTGGGGCCCTGAATGGGGTTGGGGAATGGGGGCCTCCAGGAAATAGTCTCTGAGACCTTAAGCCCAGCTCACACACACTAGTTACCTTCACAATAATGTCCATCTTCACAATAACGTCCCACTACAGAATGATAAGGTGACACAATGAAAAGAGAGTTTAAGTTGCTTCCAGATTGTATTTTTTTAATCTAAATTCTCCAGGTAACCCAGGACCAGCTCTTCCCTGCACATGCTGAAGTATGCCCCCGTTCACCCAGCTCCTTTCCTTGCTAACTCTTCTTCCTTTGTTCTCGGAAGCAACCTATCTGGCCCTTTTTCAGAAGGAAGTTTCTTGTATAGCTGAGTAGCATCCTCTGAGGGACTTTACCTAGCTCCAATGGAAGTTCCATCCATGCTCTCAGCTGAGTGCAGGAATTGAGAAAACTGAGAAAGCCTCTAGGCTCCTCATGGAGAAATATTTTTGTAGCAAATGAACCATGCCCAATTTTATCAAGCACTGAGGTCTCAGTACACCTGTGTAATGACTGAATCTGATCTGAAGACTACATTTCTGCCAACAATCCCATTTTCCATCAGGAAACAATCTGGTGCTCTAGCTGCATGTTGGCCCACAAACTACTGTTTATTGCCCTGCATCTAGTCATGTTTTAGTCGGTGCATTGCAAATAACAAGGCTTGAATTTATAAAGTTTCCATCCAAGAGTAACTTGATTAATTTTTTTAAAGCTGCATGTTCAAGTAATACAAACACAGAGGGGAAGAGGGACAGTTTGATGTATATTTGTTCTAGTCCTCTGAACTTCATTTTTTCCCTTTCTTTTTATTCTGGCATGGCCACCCAAAGTTTGCCCAGCAGAGGGTCTTACAGGCAGCCTGCTGGGTCAGAAGGACTCTGCCTACTTGGCCTAAAAATACTGTAGTTGCTCTAATGTTCAGGCCAGAGGCATGGCTCACAGAGAATACAAGTCCCAGCATCCAGTGCTACATCTTGAGCTGAATAGCTTATCTATAGTTTGTTTTAAAGAGCTGGGAGGCTGCAGGCTGCATTTAGCCTCTTCTGAACTAGACTTAAACACAAGAAAGTAAAAGGTTATGCAATTTTTGTATAAAAGTAAGCAATGTTGCAACATGGTAATTTGTTTATGAAAGGTCATGAAATGTTGCAACAATTCCCAAACTATACAAGAGTTATTATGGTAGGAAGTTTTACTGAAAGTAAAAATAAAGGCCAGGGTGGAGTGTCTTCACAGCAAAACCATACGAAAATTAGTACAGCCAAGGAGGACAATAACGTAGAACTGGCTACAACTGAGTCACAGTGTGCAGAGTACCAACCTACAGTACAATTTGAAAAAAAGAAGTAGGAGTTGGGTAAGAGGAAAAAAGCACAAAATAAAGAAGCAAGCAAGGAAGAACACAGCAAGCTTCAAGGAGAGATGGTAGAGAAAGGCTCAGGGCACTCTTTCAATATTTAGAACCATCCTCGAAATAATGTTTATCAGCAATTGCCTGTGTAGCTATAGAAAGCCTAGGCATTAGTGAATGCCCTTTTTAAGAAGACGCATGAATGATAACGCTTGAGAAATGCTCTCTTTTCATAGACGTATTGCCTCCATTAATAGGACATATATATAAGACTGTGTTTTGAAGGATGGAAATGATTTATGGGTCACGTTTTGCACATCACCTCAATTTGATGGTCTGTGATTTCTCAAGCAAACATAGAAATATGAAACACTGACAAGTGAATTCACTTCTAAGCTTCTTTCAATAGCTCTTTCATAGTCACACCTCATGAGACTGCACACAAAAAAATAACTTCCCTCTACCCCAGCAAAGAGTTTTGAAAGAGGTGAAATTCTTCTTTTTACTAAGCAATATACAACTAATTATTACTTTATTGCAATGAAAACCAGATAGGATATGTGTGAGTGTAAGAGGGAACAAGAGATACCTATTTAGTAGTGTCTTATAGAAAGACTGTGTATTCTTATTCTTCAGAACCATTTCAGGAGATCTCATTCATGATCAGCCACAAACATGAAACATGAAAGAATAAATAATGTTGTTGCCTCACATGTGCTGGCTATAGTGAGACAGGACATTCATACAAGGTACATCAGTGGATCAGAGCACAACATCCTTTGCAATACATAGAGATCCTTTCACCTCTCCAAAGATCAGGTGTTGGATTTTCTGAATCCTTCAGTGGGAGATTAAAACAGACAATGCACCTCAAAAATGATGAACGGGGGGAAAAAAGCACACTGATCTGCAAGAATCAAGGCCAGGTAAAGGAAAATGCACAAAAGCTATTTAAAAAAATACACAAGCACCAAAAAAGGTAACAAGATTGGATTTACACAGTATGATGCAAATGAGACATAATCATCACAGTCCAGGTTCGATCCTCAAGTTTCCCTCTCACTAAAAACAAACATGTTTTCTACTCTGATCAAAATCTGTGGCCAATGCAGGATTGATCTGAACTGCAATGACAAAGTGTAGCCAGGACATGTACTGTTACTTCTTTGTTTTTGACTAATTTTCTTCTCTTGTCTTTGATGGGTGAAGACAAAATAA
The DNA here is from genome assembly GCF_016161935.1 of Mauremys reevesii. Classification (NCBI taxonomy): domain Eukaryota; kingdom Metazoa; phylum Chordata; order Testudines; family Geoemydidae; genus Mauremys; species Mauremys reevesii. The sequence goes on along the minus strand of NC_052623.1, from coordinate 46,017,535 downwards.
TCCTATATTCTAAATATTAAATTAATTAGCAGTGCCACAACCACTGCATTCACATCCACTCAGAGTATGAAGGAAATGGACTCCCTGAAGAATACGAGTGAATGGTGAAGGAACAGATGTTGCTGGCATATCTTCCCCTGCATCTTGCTATGTTCTGTTTATAGAGGAAACCTAAAGACCATCTTAGAGGAGTACTTCATATCGTCATCTCTTGCCAATCTGTGTTTTTATTAAATACACTTTTATCCCCATTCACAGGCCCCACTGTTAATGCTCACTCTTTCTCCAATGATCGCTGCCTTTTCCCCTCCCCCATCTCCACACACTTTATACCCAGTCATCAAACAAAAATGTACTTTTCCTCTAAGTAAAAGAGTGGGTAAAATTCCACTCCGATTGGTAACAATGTAAGACTATTTTTTTTCTGAAATTTGTCTTCTTACCCTCAGCACCTTTCTCCTTTGCCAAGCCTCCCACCCACTCTTTGCTATTTTTTGAATACTGCTGGTCACATACCAGGCTTAGATCAGAACCAAGAGATGCATCCAACTAAATTTGGATCTTAACACATTTTTTCCATACTGACTGCCCAATAGGTTACAGGTTTATTTGCAGTGAAATCCCCAAAACAACTCCTGTCAGAAAGAAATTTTTCCCCATATCCCAAATTAGCAAAAAGATATATACGTTCATGATTTTGCTCTGTGTGGAATTTTCTCACGTCTCCTGTAAGAGCTAGCAGAAATATTTTTAAATGCCATAATTACATATATGCACAGTTGTAAGAAACAATTCTAATGGAACATCAAGTAAATAATACCAATTTTCAAAATTCTATAACAATATATTTATACAAATGACATAATTCTGTACGTATTTACACACCATTACAGATTATCAAGTAAATAACACCAATTTTTTTCAGATTTTTCTCCAAGTGAATTTTAGTGCTCAAAAAAGGTGCCAGACTGACAGCACTAGAAAATGAAGACTTCTCTTTGTCCACAACACAGGACCAGCAGTAGTGCAAGCTTCCCCACTTTGCCCCATCAATTATCTTCACACTTGATTTAGAAGGATCACATGAGGAATGGAAGGGCATTTGAGTCTCCATGCCCATTTAGTCCCTGGCAAGGGTGCTAACTGGCACCCATGTAATAGTGGTTTTGTTATGTGAACCTTGCTCCATTAGAAAACAAACATTTTACATAAGTGATTGAACAAACTTTTGTTCACTACTTGACATGAGCTGAACCTGAGATGAAAGGCTCTGTGGCCCACTGCCAACCCCCGGACAGTCCAGTCTCCCAATAATGCCTATGTTAAATTTCATATTTCTATATTTACATAAATTCAGTATTTACACACCATTATGGGTTACTTGAGTAAATTGGTTACATTTTATTGTATCGACTGCCATAAACGCATAACATTTTTTCTTGGTTTTTAATCCTTTCTTTAAAAAAATACAAAAAATAAATTAAATAAAAACATGTTAAGTGATATAAATGGTCTGACTATGACTAAAAACCCAAGGAAACTCAATGTTAAGACTCAGACTGTGGTCTCAACTCATGGCATTTTTAACTTTTGTCATGAATGTCTTATGTTTGTGGATTTAGTGTACATTCAGTTATAATCCACCTTTTTGCAGTTCAATTAAGTTAACCTCTGATGTTGAATGATGAACCTGGTATGTCCTGGAAACTCATTCCTCCATTTTGACCAGATAGGTTTTTAATACCTTCTGCTCAAATGATTCAGTGTTCTGTCAACCTGCATCCAGACTCCCTGCCTGTTTCAGCAACAGTGAAGAGGGTTAAAAATAAACAAATGAATGATCTTATAGGCTGTTATAAAATGCTGTAAATTCTTAAACGAGAACATAGTCCCTACACAAATAAACAAACAGGCAATGCCTAACTATATGTTAAATCAACTACATTAATTTAGATAACTTTAGCATTCAAAAACAATTATTATAAAATGCCACATTTTTATTTGATTTAGTTTACTAGTGGTGTGAGTCAAGACACAGTCTCTGCTACCTATTATATCTGGGAGCACAGAAAAGTCATGTGTCAATGACATTGAGCCATATGCTGTTCCATAATAGATTTAAGTTTCAAATTACATAGTTTTATACCACATAGACAATTATGCATCAGAGCAAAAAAAAGATTAATAATCAAAAGTGGGTTAGAAATGGTAAGTATGGCTACCGCAAAATATGTCTATGATCACAGTCAGTCTCTGTATGCAGTCGGCTAGGAATATTAAGGCCAGATCTCTCTCCCAGTGAATTCAGTGGCAAAGTGAAGTAAGGTCAAAACTTAAGTAATACAAAAATTATAAATTCCATTTTGTTAAATATGCTAACAATTTTGCTCCTTTTTCCTCAGAGTATTGTGAAAAATAGTCTCTTTCCTAACAACAAGTTCCAAAATTATTACCAGTAACAATATATGTTTATGTGCTTAACATAAAATGATACAAAATCCATATAAAGTATATTACATATTGTAATCTCATTTATAGTTTATGAATATTTGAAGGTAACTTCAGGGAAAAAAAACAAGTATAATACTTTCCCCCTCATTGTCATTACTGATAGAGATTTATTAGTTTCATTTTGCAAGTTTGACTTTAAGAAGGGTGCTAATATCATGTATTATGACAGTTCACACTGAAAGCAACTTTCCATAAAAGATGTTACAATGACCCCTATGGAACTTGTATAATTTCATAGCAGATAGTCAAGTGCACAAATAAACATGTTTACAAGAGAGATCCTGTTACCTGGTTCTTGCCCTCTTAAACCATTCTGTGCTATCTGTGATCATCTTAATTAGTACAACCGTTTATATTAGTTATGTTGTTTCTGGTGTTCTGCTTAAAAAAAAGCATATTTATCATATTTAGCTTTGGTATAATCTGCAATAGGTTTTAACAAGTAGAGTATATACCAACCCCTATATTTTCCACAACTGAGAAGTTTACAATGATGGAATAAGTCACTTTATCAGAGAGGAAATATTACAAACACAGAATAAAAGTTGAAGACCCAGTTTTATCTTTAATCCTCTTGGGGTAAGCTATGAAACAAGCAGTCAGAAGAGTGAATACTCAGTGTCATGAGTGGTGTGCATACTTTTACAATAATATGGGCACAGAATAGATTGTCGCCTTTAGTACATTAGGGTCACTAGAATTGTTTTTGTATCCATGCACCTTTTATATTTACTTGCATGAATTTACCACAGGTTCATAGTGGCCTTCGCCATTTTAATGCTTACAGAGCCTAAAGCTTCCAAAATGCCTATCTGGCCTGTACATATTTCATTAAAAATAAACTCTCTATAATAAATAAATATATAAAATAAATAAAATGTTGCCTTTGGAATTTCTATAAATAAATTTAACTTTTTATTTTTTCACTAAGAGGTCTTTGCTTTAAACTCAAGGGGACGATACCCCGAGAGCAGTTTAACTGAAAAGTCTCTTGTTTAAGTAAGACTGCACCCTCCATGCCTTTGTAAATGCAGCGTACACTTGAGCAGGCCACCAGCCAAAAATCCTGATGAATCAAAGTATGGCAGCTATGCTGATATATGATGAAGTACAACTGATCAAAAATTTAAAAGCGTATCTATTTCCCAGCATGCATCAGTTCTTTTTCCTCTTTGCTTTTGCTTCTTTCTTTCTCTTTCATTCTCTCTCACTCTCTCTCACACACACTCTCTTCTCTCTCTCATAATAAATCAAGCGAGTGGGCATAGGCTCTCCTCCAGGAGGAGAAACCTTTAAGTGCAGAACAAAATCAGCATGTTCCATCCAAGCCTCCATCATACATTATGCATGCGACAAAGTTTGGCAACAGTGGAGCTGATGTGATGGCACAGCTAATCAATAAGAACCCACCGCATTAAACCTTTATAGTGGTTACTTTTTAAGGGCTCAAGTGAAGGAATTGTCTTTGTCAACTTTGGCTTAAAATATCCTTATATAGTTCAGGTACTTTCTCAGGGTCCACGGGTCTAGGTAAAAAATGTGTAAATTTTTGATGCCGTTTAGTCCTAGTCCCTTCTCTTGGAGTCCCATCTTTATTTAATGCAACATAATATCGTCTTCCAGTGTCCACATGTTTATATAGATTTGATGAATATGTATTATACCAGTTTTCTTCAAATTGCTCTCTGAATACGCACTCCTGGGTTAATTTTTCCTGAGAAGACAAAAGAAAAAGCAGTAAGAAACCAGTATTAAAAATAACTTTCTATCCATTTAATGCATGTATTACCATATTTAAAGGAAACATTACAAGATTATCTTTACTTATCAATACCAGTGACTCATTGCAAGTATAGTGAAATGTGCTAGATAAAAATTCCTAATGTTAACTATAGCAAAGATTCAACAGAGCTCTGTTATTTCTATGTGTTGCCTAAAACAATCACAACATAGACAACGGTGTGTGAAAGCTAAAAAGCTCTTTCAATAACCTGTTTTAAAAAACAATAAAAATAGCAATGCTTTAATTACCACTCATTCTAGAGAGAAAAGCAGCTCACAGCCAGGTGATGTTAATGGACTTTTTATCTTAAAAATCTTTTTTTTTTCTGCAAAGGATTTGAATTGTGAGATACAGCAAAAGAAAAACAGAATTCTTTTGTGGGTTTCAAATATAATTTAATGCCTTAAAATCCAAGTGAGTTTGTTCCAAAGAGTAATCGAAATATTGAATTGAAAGAAATACTATTTGAATATCTGTTACTTGGCTTATTAAAACAGAATTTAGGGTCTGACCAATTTGCTAAGCGATAATTCTTCACAGAGATATATAGGACACCTAGGTTTGTCTTTTGTTCCCTTTGCACCTGATCCTCCAGTCCTCAGCCTAGGCAAAACTCACATGGGCAACAAAGCAAAGACTCCAGGATCTTGTTCTTCAATGGCTAAAGTAAGAAGAGCTGTAGAGCCAATGAATTCAAAATTGAGGGCCACCGCTCAACACACATTGGGGAACAGAGTTATCAAGCCCCTGAGAGAGCCTCATATCAGAACACAAGACCTATAGAGTGAGGGAAAGAACTTAAGAGAAAGTGAAGAAGAGCCTCTGATCTTTATAACATGCAAAGAACTCTGAGCCTCCAAGAAGAAAAAAGAATTTAGAGCCACTTTTTGCCCTAGATTCATATGCACAGTTGTCAGTTAAACGAATAGAAGCGACATCTATCTATCAGCCAAATTCTGTTTTCAGCTGTAACACCAGTGGAATCACTCAAATTATTCTGGATTTATACCATGTAAGACTGAGGCCTGGTCTACACTAAGGGGGGGGGGTCGAACTAGGGTACGCAAGTTCAGCTACGCGAATAGCGTAGCTGAACTCGAAGTACCCTAGTTCGACTGACTTACCCGTCCAGACACGGCGGGGTCGAACTCCGCGGCTCCAAGGTCGACTCCACCACCGCCGTTCGTGGTGGTGGAGTTCCAGAGTCGACCGGAGCGCGCGGGGAGTTCGAACTATCGCGTCTTGATTAGACGCGATAGTTCGAACTCCGAGAAGTCGAACTCACCGCGTCGACCCGGATGGTGAGTATAGACCTACCCTAAGACTAGAATTAGGTCCTAGGGGACAGATCTTCAGCTGTTGTAAATCAGCATAGTTCCATTGACTTCAACTCAAGCTCTGGCCTTAATTATTATAGAACTCCAATCACTGTAATATTTTGCACAAATGATGAAATGCTTTGTATGTTACATGCATTTATTACCGTAAATCAGAAGATCTCCAAGCACTTTGCAGACATTAACAAATTAAACCTTAAAAAACACACATTTTTACAGATGAGGAAACAAAAACAGAGTGACGTAAATGAAATGACTTGTCCAACATCACAAAGGAAATCTGTGACAAAGACAGGAATAGAATCCTGACTCCCAGCCCTGGTCTTTAAGCACATGACCATCCTCTCCCACGTGTGTGCATCCTAGATCACAATTTGTAGGCAACTTTTTAAGATGGTTGTATTTATCTTTTTTAAGTATCAGAGGGGTAGCCGTGTTAGTCTGGATCTGTAAAAGCAGCAAAGAATCCTGTGGCACCTTATAGACTAACAGACATATTGGAGCATGAGCTTTCGTGGGTGAATACCTACTTCGTTGGATGCATGTATAAGGTGCCACAGGACTCTTTGCTGCTTTATCTTTTTTGGCACTTTTGATGGCAATTTAGTGAAATACTTTATACATAGCAACACTGCTCAGGTTTTTGTTTCTGTTTAGAAAATGAAGAGAAAATATTTATTTTCAATAAATCCTCAAGCATCAGCGGGACCAATTTGCAACCTGCTACTTGTGTAAGATTTAATTACACAAGATGCTCCATTGACTTTGAGAGCTGGGATTGCACCAATAACACATTTTTACTGAATTTTTTAAAAAGTTGAGAATTAAATGTGTTCTAGTAGCCTCCCACAACATATATAGAATATTACACATGCATCTTTAAGATCAAGATCTTTCTTATACTAACTAAATAATCTTTAAATACTGATCTTGTCTTAACATTTCTTTTACTTTGGGTGATTTTTAAAATTACTTTGTATTTTTTAACAGCAAAAGCAGATGCTGATTGGTGTTGTATGCTGTGCCTTTAGCTCCACAGGGGACATGAAACTAATTCAAATTAAGTTTTCTGCTCTCTGCAGGGAATTAGATCACATGACATGCACTGCAGAATCAGTCCTTGTTAAAAATAGAGATCTTGATAAAATGGTATTCTGTCCTTTCTTGAATCCATTAATTATTTATTCACTTCATCTACATTTCATACATACTGAGAAATGGTCTTTTAGTACTATCAAATGTATATTTTTATAAGTATTTTCCCATACCCAGGTATACAGTTTAAAATACTCTATCCCTTCATATGGAAGGCTTAATCAATTATGACAACACTACAGTATACTTAATCATCAGACCTTGATTGAGTTTATTTATTATACTGCATTCTGTATTCGTTCCACATATTTTTCACCTTACAGTTTCAATTTCTATGTTATGAAGAGTTCCCAATTTTCCCATATTTTCCTTCTGGAACATAGCTAGGCCTTTTTTGTACCATATCAAAATAATTCATTTAGGAAAAATTGGTATGAGATCCATATAGTACACAGTGTAATATTTTTCTTTCCAGGATATGGGTGATTGTTTATATATGTATAAATTATCATATTTTTATGTAAAATGTGTTTTTAAAATATCATGAACTGATACGGTATGGCAGTCTTGGACAGTTGGGAATTTGGGGTTTGGTCTACAGATCATTGCAGTAAATAGACTGCCATTGACTTTGATGGACTTTGGACAAGGTGCTCTGTTAGCTAGTGATGTAACACTAATCCATGACCAAATGCGGATTGCATCTGATTTTCCCCTCCTATCCTCTCCCCACATGGCTGCCACAACAATAGAGGCCATATAAGTTCTTAGATAGTTAGAAATTGCTATAAATCAATATTGCAAAAAGCTGTAGCAGTTTACACCCATATTATGAGTGCCCATGCATCTTATTCAAGACAGAAGCACACATAATTTAGGTGGAGGAGAATACATAGGAGCAGAGAATGACGCATGCATGCAGTAGTTTTGAGCAATAACATACATGAACCCATCTGGAATACCCTTTTGTCCTTCCAGCTCAGTGTGTGAACCATTCACAAAAAGCCAACCCTGAGGTTTTGGGAGGGAATATTATTGGTAAGTGTTTCCCCCTTTGGCTGTGATTTTCTGGAAGTACATTGTGCATAGCCTGAAAGCAGAAGTTGGCCTTAGAATACTCCATTGCTTCTCTGTGGTGTGATCTGTAACTTATTTAATTTTTTTTTGTAATTACTCATCTGCGCATACTTTACAGTACAATGTATTATTTAATCTTACTAGATGAATTCTGCTACAGACCGACACATACACCAAGCATATCTAAGTGGGATAGCAGTGGAAACTAACTTTTACTCCTGTGAGTGAAAAGGCTGTTTGCCTTCACCAAACTGTTCAATTTGGGGGCCAAATCTTGAGGTTTGGCCTCAAGTAAGGCTCTGCTCAAGATTTGACCTTGGAACTAAAGAAATCAGATGTTGCACAACACACCATGTTTCCAACTAAGACAGTTTATAGAGTATTCCACTATAAAGTGATCGATTCTCGTTTTACTGTATTTCCATGTTTTACCTCTTTTAGCTTATTTAACTGTAGCTGTTAATATAATATGCATCTTTGAACTATTCAATTATATCACAGGGCCCAAGTGATGAGTATGGATTTAATTCAGAAGTCTGCTAACCTGGTGCTTTGGAAGAAAATCTGGTGAACATTAGCTACTATGGAAACCTCTTTATCTTTTTATATATTATCCACTACTTAGCAGGGAGAAAACAGTAATTACAACATCAAAACTTTCAGCCAGCCCCATTAAAAGTAGGACTATGAATTAATAAAGTGTAGGTCTATCGAACACAACAATGGATGCCTGACTAGATGATTTTTACAATATATTCTTGTGGAGCAGCTAATGTAAAATGTAGAATAATAAAATAAGAAAATGTTTAATCCATATAGATATTACTCTCAAAATGACTTCATTCTAAGGCTAATTAATTTATTGGACAAATATTTTGTATTATATATTTGTGTTGCTTAGTAAATGAAAACAAAGTATAGTATCCTGTGTAAAAATATTCAGTATGTTTTTTGCCCTTTTAAGGCCTGTTAATTGGGGCTACATTTAAAGCTGTATAATTGATTTTGAAATCTGACCATTTACCTCATCCTTACTAAAATGACAATAAAACATGCCATCTATCCTGCTTGTCGTACACTCTTATTTCTGTGCAACACATCATTTTGTCCTTCTTCACATGGACTACTACATTATTTAAATCAAAGAAGACACTTTACACGTAAATGCTTAATCCAAAAGTCCCAGCACATTATAAAAATAAGTAAATTTGATTTGGTCAAAGCTCTTTCTATATCTACTCTACATCACAACCATGAGAGTTAACCCTCTCTTAAGAAGAGTTATGTTTTCAGATATAGTCTCCCCTAAATATATGCTTGCAATGGTTTGAGCATTGGCCTGCTAAACCCAGGGTTGTGAGTTCAATCCTTGAGGGGGCCATTTAGGGATCTGGGGCAAAAATCTGTCTGGGACAGTACTTGGTCCTGCTGTGAAGGCAGGGGACTGGACTCTGATCTTTCAAGGTCACTTCCAGTTCTATGAGATAGGTATATCACAGTAATGAAAGGTATGTGTTCCATAAGAGGAAAGCATAACTATACAAAATGTAATGAACAGACCCTTTTAATTTTTAAGCACTTTTCCTCACTTTTTTACTTGCAAATTAGAGCATTATATATAAAATTGGTCTCATACTCAGTCTGAATAGGCTATTAAACATAAACATATTACATTATTTACTCTAACTGGAGAGCTATCATAAATATTACAGCAGCCATACACAGGGCTATTTTCTTGTCTGATCTCACATATTTAGCAAGATTGGTCCCTGGTTGGATGGAAGACCTCTAGGGAAACCACAGCTACTGTTGGAAGAGGTACTGGTGACTGAGGAGTGTCACTTTTCTTTCTGAGTTTGTGAACGGAGCTGGATAGGCACTTTAGTTGAATATATTATTTCCTGCACATTGCCATTTTTCTCTGACAAATATGTTCAAGCAATATTTTTGGCAATATTCAGTCAGAATGCTATCATACCTAATACTATTTATTAAATCATTTGACAAATGATGACAAAAACATTATTTGTTTTTTTTAAACTTTTATTGCTGCTGAAAGAATGCCCAGCATTATACAGCTGAAGGAGACGACTACCAAATAATGCATCAAACTGAAATTCAGTCCAGTTATGATCATTAAATATTCCATGACACTTTTCACAAAAGCAGAGATGTTAGGCCAAGTGTCTTGGCTGAATCCCAATTGGGTAATTACATTTTGCCTATCTCAAGTCACTTTGTACTTTCAATTGGCTACGGTTTAATCTTAGCTTCCTGTTCTAAAGGGTTGTGTACACATGTGTGAAGGTTTTATTAGGCATACACCTTCACTTACTATATTCTGCGTTTGTTTATCTTCAATCATCTGGAAGCATTTTTCAAGTATTATTGTATCCAATATCTTCTATCCAAAATTATCCTAAAATTACCAACATAGCTGGTAAAACATGGTCTGCTTGTTGGCGGTATGAGCAGAAGAGCCAATGACTGACTGGACATAGAAACTATGGTCTCTCTAGCTCAGAGATGAGACATATTGGCAGGGCAGTGAAACTTGCTGTTCTTTATATAAGGAGAAGATTTCAGCATTGATGGTTAAATCCTGGGAATTTTGCCATTAACTTCACTAGAGCCAGAATATCTATCGGGGTGCTGAAACAATTTTCATAGTGGGGATGCTCAGAGCCATTGAACCAAACTGTAAACCCTGTGTATAATAGAAACCACTTCAAGCAGCAGCACCCCTAGTTCCAGGACCGATAATATCTATCAAATCAATAAATCACTCTCTCTCTCTCTCACACACACACACAACTTCATAAGACAATCTTTCATTTTACTGACACTCACTCTATTTGGATTGCAACCTTCCTAAGGCATTAGGGAAGTTTTTAATATGTACTTTCACTGGATACATAATCATTTATTTAAACATTTAAAATAACTCCAGTGCGGATGGATTTACTTCTGCCAGCAGTGACTGTGCACTGAGTACATGTGTTTACTTGTTCTAATGTATATATAGGAACACTTAAATTATAGTCAGTTGAATGAAGTAGATAACTGCATTTACTTCAATGTTTGGATACTGAGATACTTGCAAACTCATCCACAGTGAGATGATAATGCTGAGGGCCTCCACAGGCTTCCATTGAAAGCAACTGCAGAACTCTCAGGGGAGAGCCTCAGCTGTATAAATTGTCATAGATCTATTGACTTCAAAAGTTGAAGATCTGCTCGAAATTTACTTAGGCAGGATTGGGACTTGTGTTGATTTCTTTACCAGTCTTGCCCAACAAAGTCAGTCTGTAAGGAAAACAATCAAAGGGCCAATTCTTGAATGTTTTCCCATTGTCTTCAGTGCCAACAGGATTGAGATTATTCTGTGCCATACACTATTTACACCACTGATTTCTTTATTTTAGGGTTGCCTTCCATACTCAAGAGTACAGTTGCCAACATGATCAGTGCATCTGATTCAGAACACTTGGCTGAATGAGTTTCAGGGAGCCCTTCCAAGAATCTGAAAACAAGGTTTACGTGTTTTATATTATGCAAACTGACATCAGACCCAGCCCAATTTCTACTGAAGGCAGTAGAAAAATTCTCATTAACTTAAGTGGGAGTTGGATCAGGCTTATAATGATAACAGGAAAAAAATTAAAACACTAAGTGAATCATTTCAGACACATTCAGATTATCCTCGCTCCCCACATTCTATGGGGTCAAAAGATATCAAATATGTAAAATCAGGTATACTGCCCTGCAATCATACAATATATTCAGAAGACTATACTATATACTATGTTGTAAGACACAGTAATATGAAATAACTTTTTAAATATATACAGACATATTACCGTATATACTCATTCATAAGCCAAATTTTTTTTAGTAAAAAAGGGAAGCACCAGAGATGGGGGTCGGCTTATGAACAGGTATAGAGAAGTAGAGGTGGGACACAGCCCCTCCCCCCAACAGAGGGAGCAAGGAGAGGCAGCACAGCCAGCAGAGCCAGAAGGGAAGAGGCAGGGCCAGAGTCTCTTCACTTCTGGCCACGCTGCTCCCCACCCAGCCTCCAAAGCAGCTGCAGCTCCAGGGCTGGCAGGCTGCAGCCGTGCCACTTGGCCTCACCCCCAAGAGCAGGATGCGGCCACGCCGCCCGAGTGCTGAAGCACGCTGCAGCCGTGCTGCCTGGCCCAGCCCGCTGGAATATGCTGCAGCCGCGCTGCCCGGTCTGGCCCGCCTGAGCAGGCTGCAGCTGCACTGCCGAGCCTGATGGAGCAGTTCCAGTCAGGTCAGAGACATCCTCCCCTGGCCCTCCCCAGATAAGGTGGGAAGGGATGGAATGGGGAGAGTGTAGGGTACCCGGGCTAGGGGTGGGGTCATGTGGGGGGTGGTCACAGGGGTTATTCCCCTGACTCCCAGCTTCTCCCCCCTAAAAAATTTCCCCATCAGTTGCTGTCCCGGCCCATCAGGGTAAGCAGCTGGCGCGCCAGGACACTTTGTTTATTTAGGTTTACCTGCGGACGCTCGAGGTAAACAAACCATCTCGGACACCAGCGGCTTACCCTGATGGCCCGGGAGCCAAATTTTGCTGACCCCTGAATTGTAGGGTTAGCTTATGAACAGGTTATAAAAATTTTCCATTTTTACTTAGCCATCTTGGAAGGGTCGGCTTATAAACAAACCGGCTTATGATCAAGTATATACAGTAATTTAACCAAATTTGTTTAAATACAATGAATATATATAAAATATAGCCAGGCTGTTCAATCAGTATCATTAGATAAAGTTGTCCTTTATAAGTACAAATCAATGTTTAAGAGAGTCATATGATCCATAACATTTTGCCCCAATGCCCAAAATAAAAATATTTTTATAATAGTACATAAGTAGTAGTAGCAATTTATAGAATTTAGAATATTTAATTTTAGATTCTTTCAGTAAAATAGTTTGTTCAAGCTCTGGTAAATTAGATTTCTAGGCCCCAATGCTTCTACAGGCTCTTTGGCAGCTTACCCACACATTATACAGGATTGGGATCTTATAACACTATAGTTCTAGAATCAAAACTGTGGATGCAATTCAAACTCCTGTGTTGGACAAGTTTTTACGTCTATTAAAAAAAACCATCATACTATTAATTTTGAACAGATCTAGTCATGCAAAGCTTCCACTGGAGTCTGGGAAGATCTTTCTGAGTTTGCTGGGTACTGCGTACCCGATGCCATATCTAATGTTAGTCTCCACAGAATCTACTTGAGGCCATTAAATGTAACCCTTTCATTGGTCAGCTAAGTAGAAATAAATTGATATTAAGGCCATTGTGTCACACTTGCTCCCTAACCCACCGCCCCAAACCACCATCACCACTTTTACCTGGCAGGATTCATTATCTTCTTACATTTTAGCTATTTAAAGATTATCGGTCTGGGTTTGTCAGCATCCTACTTTTTTGGTCTTACACTTTGGGGACTTAAAGACCCAATTTAAATATTTCAGGTAGCAACTACTGAAGAAAACTAATCATATTTTTGCCTTTAAGACAGTCAGTGATCCTTTTTCAGAGTAGCAGCCGTGTTAGTCTGTATCCGCAAGTGATCCTTAACATTCAAAGGCTGTTTCTTCTAGTTTTGTTTTCCAGTTTATGCACTTTTCACATTTGTCCATTCTGAGTTTCAATTAGATAATTTTGCCCTAAGATCACTTGTTTCAATATTGTTTGTCATTAATTTTCTAAATAGGACATATGAGATTTAACATCAGAGTTCTCTCAGAAAGGCCAGGAATATCTTCTGTGCTGTTGTGATTTAAGTTAGGCTCTCAGAGGTGCAACTGTTTCAGTCATCAATGACGGCTTAGGGTACGTCTATACTACCCGCCGGATCGGCGGGTAGTGTTTGATGTATCAGGGATCGATTTAGGGTTAGGGCTAGGGTTAGGGTCTGGACACAATAAATCGATCCGCTAATCGATGCCTGTACTCCACCTCAGCAGGAGGAGTAAGTGGAGTCGATCGGGGAGCCACGCCAGTCAACTTGCTGCCATGAGGACGGCCAGGTAAGTCGAACTAAGATACTTCGACTTCAGCTACACAAATAGCGTAGCTGAAGTTGCTTATCTTAGTTCTAATCCCCCTGCTAGTGTAGCCCAGGCCTTAGACAAGTCAGCTGCCTTGGGTGTTTTGTTAACTACCCTCTCGCCCACCCCCCAACCCTGAAAAAACAGTGGAATCCATCTTTAATTATTCAAAATTTATCCAGGCAATTAATTGCAGCTTTGATGACAGAAACTTTCTCTAGTAAACTTTTTATAAGACCTACTGTACAGTTTAGCATAATTAACATTCCTTGCTTCAGAAAAGTTTGGGATTTGAATAACTGGGGAGCAGCAAATCAGGAACGCGGTATGCTTTAAAAAGATACACAGGGAAGCTCGCACACTTGCCAATTTCTTTTGGCCCCCAAATTTCATGAGCATCCAAAATTTGAAAACATTTTTTAAACAAAGTGGGGGAGGGGAAAGGTCAGTAAATCAAGGATTAAGGAATGTCGTGCTTTGGCATATTTTAGTTTATGATGTGTCTGTCATTTAACTAAAAGAAATAATGCTACTTCTTCTTTCATATGGCTTGGGTAGGTAGCAATGATTACAAATCTAAATCTAGGTTTGATAGTCAGCATGTTGCTGCAGCAGTGAGCTGGGGCCTCTGGTGAAAGAATGAAGGGGACACTCAGATATGATGTGCTCCATTGTTTCTGCCTGGTGACAACAGTTGCATAAAGGTGCTTGCCTCATTTTCTATTTAAAGGGGGTTTGTCCACATCTCCAATGAGATGTCCTGATGCAATTCAATCTGCACCAGTCTTTCCAACATAAGTCAAAACCCAATGGTTCCTCAGCAGGGTCAACAATGAGCTATTTGTTTTGAGCTGTTGAAATGTTCCGTGTGGCTCTCCATTGAACCTCAGCATCAAAGTTGAGTGTAAGGGTATTGATGCAGTTCTACAGAGGGTTGCAGGATTTTAATCTTGTCTTTGGTGGGTTCTGCAGGTCATCGTGCAATGGGATCCTCGTGTTTGCATTGACATGGTTGAGAAAGCCAGATTTTTGGGCAGCTTGTGATAGGACCGGGAGCCAGTCTACTGGGATCGATTTGAGCGTCCCTGACACTATACATATGACATTATTCATTCAATAACACTATTACATGACTGGTACGTTGCATTGTAAGAAGTTGATCATAGAATCAGAGATAACAGAATCTGAGAGAATCACTTAGGTCATTCAATCTTATCCCTTTCAGTTTCATAAGACTATGCTGAGGCCTAGTCAATATTTCAAATGAAGCCCTATAAAGAAAATCTAGGTGCTGTAGGTAGTAATGCTGGTGATTCATTAGCGCTTCCCTTTAAATCAATAGTGAACCAAAGTCCCTGCACAGTGCCAGGGATTATAACTGAATTTTAGACAACACAACCAGGGCCAATTTCCAGTTTTACTAAAAAAGTTAATCTGCCCAGATGAACAGAGAGTATACCCACATTCTCAAAACTAGGTATACAAGTTCATATGCTGATTTCAGATGGCACGGTATCCCCATGCCCCAAAAATCCCCCTTTCTTTTCCATATAGATTCCTCCGTACCTTTTCTACCATCTCGGTTACTGGCTTGAAACATCCTTCAACCTGCATCCACTCCCACCCCATATATCCTGGAGGAACAGCACTGGGCTAATAACACTATTCAAGTTTTAACAGGGCTGCCCCATACAAATCCTAAAAGGGTCATCTGGGAAGCTGAGGGCAGACTAGAAACCTTAGGCAGGTTTTCCCTACCTACGGCTACTGAGGATCAGCGGGCATCTTTCAGGCCTGGAGGCTCAACAAAGATGGAACCAGCAGCGGGGCAGGCTGTTTCCTGCCCCACCACAGAGGGAGAGAGAAAGGCTCAAGCTTCTCTTCCCTTCCCCTCCAACAAAGACCCTTTTAGAACTCGGGGTCAGAAGAAAAGTGGCCACATCCAAGGCTGTCCGGGGGAGGAGGGTGGTAAGTGAGGCAATTTTCCCCAGGCCCTGCAGGGGCCCCCATGAGAGTTTTTTGGGGCCCCTGGAGCGGGGTCCTTCACTCTTGCGGGACCCGGGCCCCCGGAGCATCTTCCGCGACAATTCGGCAGCGGGGGCCCCCCGCCGCCAAAGACCCCAGGCCCCCTGAATCCTCTGGGCAGCCCTAGCCACATCAACTCTTGCAGAAAAAGAGATGAGATAATGAGCACCTTTGGTTACACCAGAGTGTGGCAGAAGGCAGTAATGAAAGCCAACGGGTCACTGCCTCGAAAAACACAAAAGAAAAGAGGGGATTCCTGCAGGAGGGGAACAAAATTGTAAATTTCAGATGAAACCTGTGAATTTCATCCACTTTCGTGTGAACCTTCAAGCAAACTTGTCCAAATGAAACCTATCAGCAAAAGTTCATAACCAGAGACGCAAAAGTTTTTGATGAAAACAGGTCAAATTTGTCATGATTAATATGAATATAGGAACTTTTTTCCAAACCAGTTCTATTCCTATCACCCTCAAGTTAAAGACACCAGCTTCCACGTGATTAGCCCAAGCCTGGCATTGCCTTGTGAGTCCCGGGCATCTATTGCCATTAAAGATTACATGGCACTTTTTAGAAGCATATGGGTGTTAACCCGAGTGTAATGGCCAAATTCCAACTTGGATAATTACCTCTGTCTATTTAAAACAACCCCCTTTCCCCAGGCAGGGAAGCGTCTCTTAAATTTGCCTTCTGAAAGTGCTTTTAAATCAGCAGGCCTTCCAGACCAGTAAGCCTAACTTCAATAAGAGGCAAATTGGTTGAAACTATAGTAAAGAACAGACTTATCAGACACATAGATGAACACGATTAGTTAAAGGAAGAGTCAACATAGCTTTTGTAAGGGGAAATCATGCCTCAACAATCCATTAGAATTCTTTCCGGGGGTCAACAGACATCTGGACAAGGGTGATCCAGTGGATATAGTGTACTTGGACTTTCAGAAAGCTTTTAATGAGGTCCCTCAACAAAGGCTCTTAAGCAAAGTAAGCAGTCATGGGATAAGTGGAAAGGTGCTCTGATGGATCAGTAGCTGGTTAAAAGGTGGAAAACTAAGGGTAGGAATAAATGGTCAGTTTTCAGAATGGAGAGAGGTAAATAATGGTATCCCCCAGGGATCTCTATTGGGACCAGTCCAGTTCAACATATTCATACATGATCTGGGAAAAGGGGTTAAAAAGATGGCAAAGTGTGCAGATGATACAAAATTACTCAAGAGAGTTAAGTCCAAAGCTGACTGCAAAGAGTTGCAAAGGGTACGCCATACTACCCGCCAGATTGGCGGGTAGCAATTGACGTCTCGGAGTTCGATATATCGAGTCTCATCTAGACGCGATATATCGAACTCCGAACGCGCTCCCGTCGACTCCGGAACTCCACCACTGCGAACGGCGGTGGCGGAGTCGACGGGGGAGCCGCGGACTTCGATCCCGCGCCATGAGAACGGGTAAGTAGTTCGAACTAAGGTAGTTCGACTTTAGCTACGCTATTCGCGTAGCTGAAGTTGCGTACCTTAGTTCGACCCCCGCTCTCCCCCCCAGTGTAGACCAGGCCAAAGGGATGTCTCAAAACTGAGAGACTGGGCATCAAAAATGGCAGATGAAATTCAATGTTGATAAATGAAAAGTAATGCACATTGGAACTACATACAAATGATGATACAAATACATACAAAATGATGAGGTCTAAATTAACTGTTTCCACTCAATACTGTGTGCAGTTCTGGTCTCTCATGTTTAAGAAGGATGAATTCAAACTGGAGCAGGTTCAGAGAAGGGCTACTAGGATGATCCGAGGAATTGAAAACCTGTCATATGAAAGGAGATTCAAAGAGCTTGGCTTGCTTAGCCTAACCAAAAGAAGGCTGAGGGGAGATATGATTGTTCTCTATAAATATATCAGAGGAATAAATACCAGGGAGGGAGAGGAATTATTTAAACTCAGTACCAATGTGGACACAAGAACAAATGGATATAAACTGGCGATCAGGAAGTTTAGACTTGAAATTAGACGAAGGTTTCTAACCATCAGAGGAGTGAAGTTCTGGAACAGCCTTCCAAGGGGAGTAGTGGGGGCAAAAGACATATCTGGCTTCAAGACTAAGCTTGATAAGTTTATGAAGGGGATGATATAATGGGATAGCCTAATTTTGGCAATTAATTCATCTTTGACTACTAGTGGTAAATATGCTCAATGGCTTGTGATAGGATTTTAGATGGGGTGGGATCTGAGTTACTATAGAGAATTCTTTCCTGTGTGTCTGGCTGGTGAGTCTTGCTCATATGCTCAGGGTTTAGCTGATCGCCATATTTGGGGTCGGGAAGGAATTTTCCTCCAGGGCAGATTGGCAGAAGCCCTGGGGGGTTTTTTGCCTTCCTCTGTAGCGTGGGGCATGGGTCACTTGCTGGAAGATTCTCTGCACCTTGAAATCTTTAAACCATGATTTGAGGACTTCAATGGCTCAGACACAGGTTTGATATACGAGTGGGTGGGTGAGATTCTGTGGCCTGCATTGTGCAGGAGGTCAGACTAGATGATCATAATGGTCCCTTCTGACCTTAAATTCTATGATTCTAACAAAGGAATCTTGGAGTTACTGTGGATCATAGATCTCTGAAAACATCTGCTCAAAGTGCAGTGGCAGTCAAAAAAAGCTAACAGAATGTTTGGAACCATTAGGAAAGGGATAGATAATGAGACAGAAAAGATTATAATGCCACTAGATAAATCGATGGTGTGCCCACACCATGAATACTGCATGTAATTCTGGTCACCCCATCATAAAAAAAAAAGATATATTAGAATTGGAAACAATACAGAGAAGAGCAACAAAAATTATTAGGGGTATGGAACAGATTCCATATGAGGAGAGATTAAAAAGACTTGGAAATTAAAAAGACTTGTTCATCTTGGAAAAGAGACAACTAAGGGGGAATATGATAGAGGTCTATAAAATCATCACTGGTGTGGAGAAAGTGAATAAGGAAGTGTTATTTATCTCTCCACATAACACAAGAAGACAGGGGTCACCCAATGAAATTAATAGGCAGTAGGTTTAAAACAAACAAAAGGAAGTACTTCTTCACATAACACACAGTCAACCTGTAGAACTAATTGCCTGGGGATGTTATGAAGGCCAAAACTACAACAGGGTTCAAACAAGAACTAGATAATTTCATGGACTATAGGTCCATCAATGGCTATTAGGGCTCCCTATGGGGCAGACACTCCTGTGTCCCCCAAAAAGGAAAGAGATCCTGATCCAGATGTAGGCTCACAGCTACCAGCTATGACAGACCTTTCGCTGGCCAACAAAATCCTCCCCCTTTCACTCAGGTTGGGTTTGCTTCCAGATAGAGTCTTTGGGGCTTGTTCCCACCGCAGCAGTCACCAGGACCCCAACTTCCAGCTCCAGGATATATGTCTCTGTGCACCTCTTCCACTCCATTACAGCCAGTTCCTGCTTCTGGGTCTTAATTGCTTTGTCTCTTAAGTCCAGGCTGGTGGGCAGCCTTTTCTTTTCCAGGGCAGCCTTTTTCTGGGCAAATTGTACATCAATTTCTATTTGTCTTCCCTTAAGACCATCACTCGATGAGCTGGGATACCACAGAGGATCCCCTCCTGCCAGAACAGGCACCCCTCCACTCCTGTCTTGCTAACTTAGACATTCCAGTCAGCTTCAGCACAGACACAGAGGTTGGGCCACACCTGTCTGCAGTTCACTGAAACTGAGATGCACTCAGCTCAGGGGCTTCTTAGTTAACAGAGACTTTCCCAGTGCCCAGTGTTCAGCCTTTCTGGACAATTTCCAACTTGTATAGTTCTAGCTTCTTCTGATCTTCAATCTTATTTATTTTGCTTCCTTTTCTGTCCCTACTTCCCTTACCCGAAATAAGCAAATAGAAAATAACAAACCAGTAACCACTTTGTCTGTTCTCCAGCCACCACACTTAAAACTCGCCTAAAATCACTACCAGTACCTCAAAGCAACCAGCTGTGCACAGAGCCTGCTCGACTACTCCACTGTGACAGGTTGGATCACAGAAACCCTCTTGGGAGCTGCCATCTGATGTGCTAAGATTACTTCTACCCCTGCCTTCCCTGCCAGCTCGGGACCCCAGCACCCTGTCTTGCTGAGGCAGACACTCCCGTCTGCTCCATCACAGACCCAGGGTCTGAATTACTTGTCCCAAAGCTGCAGGTTTACCTGAAAGCAGCTAACAGAACTGTTCCTGTCTTTAAACACTCAGATGCCCAACTCCCAATGGGGTCTAAACCCAAATAAATCCATTTTACTCATAAATTGTTCACCCTCTATAACACTGATAGAGAGAGATGCACAGTTGCTTGCTCCTCCAGGTATTAATACAAACTCTGAGTTAACTGATAAGTAAAAAGTTATTTTATTAAATACAGAAAGTAGGATTTAAGTGGTTCCAAGTAGTAACAGACAGAACAAAGTAAGTCACCAAGCAAAATAAAATAAAATGCGCAAATCTATGTCTAATCAAACTGAATACAGATAATCTCACCCTCAGCGATGCTTCAGTAAGTTTTTCCTCAGACTGGACACCTTCCAGGCTGGGCACAATTCTTTCCCCTGGTACAGCTCTTGTTCCAGCTCAGGTGGTAGCTAGGGGATTCTTCATGATGGCTCCACACCCTTTGTTTTCTTCCACCCCTTTATATATCTTTTGAGTAAGACGGGAATCCTTTGTCCCTCTCTGGGTTCCCACCCTCCTCCTTCTCAATGTAAAGACACTAGGTTCAAGATGGATTCCAGTTCAGGTGACATGATCACATGTCACTGCAAGATTTCATTGCCCACTTGCCAGCACACATACAGGAAGACTTACACCCATCTGCAGACAATTGTCCTGGTTAATGGGAGTCATCAAGATTCCAAACCACCATTAATGTCCCACACTTTGCATAATTACAATAGGCCTTCAGAGTTATATTTCATATTTCTAGTTTCAGATACAGGAGTGGTACATTTATACAAATAGGATGATCACACTCAGTAGATTATAAGCTTTGTAATGATACCTTACAAGAGACCTTTTGCATGAAGCATATTCCAGTTACATTATATTCACTCATTAGCATATTTTTATAAAACCATATAGACTGCAATGTCACAGCTAGATGGACCATTATGCTGTGCAGTGAGGTTGGTACCTAAAGACTTCTCTGCTCCCCCTCCCATGAAAGACTGATCTCACAGTGGTGGTGAAGTGAAGTGAGTCTAAGGTATTTGGGATTTTTCTGGATCAAAGATGCTAAGTGTTATTGCAAGGTGACATTATTTTCCAATAGCATTTTTTCTGTCCTGTTCTTACATATCTGCAGTGATGCTTTGACTACTTACCTAGCCCAATTGCTCTTCAGATCTTTTTTCCCTAACTTATAGCCTAAACTTTTTCTCACTTAGTTTCCTTGCTCCTTGTCCTACCATTTGAGAGGCCAAATAATTCTCTTCTTTTATTTACATTGTAGTCTGAAAGGTATTTATGGAATGTGACATTATGCCCTCTTACCTACACCGAGTAATTTTTTTGTGGACTATGAAAATCTCTCTTCTCAAAATGTCTTATTTGCCAATCTTTGGATTTCTTGTATTATGTCCTTGCAAATTTACAGGAACAAACCAGAAGTGCATATAATATCACAGATGAAGTCCTGACAAGATGCTGTAGCAAGGTATCATTACCTTCCTAAGCAACACACCCACACTATAATATATATCTCTTCAAAACACACACAGTACTTTTGTCGGGCAAGGTCATGCTTAGTTTTCTATAGATTATTTCATGTAGGTCTTAATCAAATTAGCTATTTTCTAGACAAATAATTTACAGACTGAAACACAGATATTAATTTCCTCTTCCAGTAACAAAACTTAACTTATATCTATATTAAATTTCATCTTGTTGCATGTGCTCTATTGTGAAGAGGAATCATACTGAGTCTTCTTTGCATGCTGAAAAGGGGAGTCAATATAAGTGGAAGGGACAAAGTAGCTGCACAGAAGGAAAAGTTACTGCAAAGCAGCCTCCCAATTATGGCCACCAAGAACTACCTCTGGCCTCTCCATGGATGCAACACAAATACTGAGTTTTGCATGGCCAAGGCCAGAACATGGGGGTAGAGAGGAGGACTCTGAAAACAGCCACTCTACATAGCATGTTCCTACCTGAGAGCAGCTTGTTACAAAGAAAAATAATTGTACAGGCATTTAAGATTTTAAATGTTATAATGATGACGGAGGAGCTCCTCCTTTTGAAGCTTACATATTGTGAAGAGGGGAGGACGAACAGCTAGTGGGGATCTACCTAATAGGCAGTGCTTTAGGAAAGCCCGGGGGAGCATGGATGGGTCAAAATTTGCCAAAACTGACACTGTTGTTCCCAGCAATCTCCTGCCTTCTGTGAGAATTGTCAGTAGTCACATACCCTGGGTGTTCTACTCTGCCACCTATCCCCTCTCCAGTGGTGCTGAAGATATCTCAGGAGAAGGCCTCAAATTCCATGCCTTTTAACACAAAAAAGGGAGGATATGTGCCTTAAGGCAGTTGATTTGGAAGTACTGGACACATGTCACACCTTTTATAATGTTCACCCAGAGATATTTCAATGTAAATACATATTCTTCCCACTCACTGCATCTACACTAGCAAAGTTAGCACCTGTTAACAGTAACAACCAGCAGAAATGCACCTGCTCTGATCCTATTACACTAATGTAGACTAGGCACTTCTGACACTGTCATAAAAACCTGCTTTGAGCCCTGTCTTCACAGTAGCTGGCAGTTGCTGAAATATGGGTACTAATTTTGCTAGTGTTGACAAGGCTTTTGAGTATCATAACACTGAGTAGCCATTACATCTTATGTTTCATTGAAAGTAATACAATTTGATTACCATCAATCTTTGGTATGCTGCATCTCTGTAGTATGAGGACAAGCAATCTCTTGTCATGCATTTAAAAATGGAACTCCCCAGCCTGGCAATCCTCCAATCTGAAGGGCTCCGTTTTTTAAAATATAACTTTGAAGAAATATTTAACAAGGAATATTTTCACTAGTTCAGTGTGACATTATAATACAAACACAGAATACAAACCTAACATGGCAAAGTTCTGTCACATTACTAAAATTAACTTCCCAAATCCATTTATTAAAGCCTCATCAGTAAAAAGGAGTCATTTTTAAATTATTTGCCTTTTGTTATCCTTAGATATTTGCTTTAAATAAAATCTGAAAAGTGTACCATAATTTAATTGGTTCATTGGACATGTGTTTATCTGCTTAAAAAAATTCACCCCATGAACTGAAAATCAGTAATATTACTGTTGTTTCTCTGCATAATTCAGTCATATAACTGCTTCATAACTTAACTAGTTCTTTGGACTATTGATCCAATAATTGCACAATAATTATTTCTTAAGATTGCCCATTTAATCACCTCTGTCCTTCTGGACTCTCCTCCCACACTTCTCAAGCCCCACTTCTCCTGCTCCATCTCCAGAAAAAGGGCAGTCATCCTTGACTCCTCTATATCCCTGCTCTCACAGAGCATGGTGTCAGAGGACAGAGGATGAAACCTGGCTCTCCCTTGGAAACTGCTCTGCTGGACCTCTCCCATGTGGAAGCTTCTCCTTTTCTACGCACTCCCTACCCCAAATCATCTCCAATGGAACATGTGTTGGGGGCACTGGGCTTCTCCTCTCCCGCTCTTTGTGCTCACAGCCCCTCCCTCGCTCCTTCAAACAACATTTCCTCTGACACTTCTCTTGCTCATCACCAGTATCTGCCTCTGAAGGAAGCCTAGTGACATGTTCCCTCCTTCGTCGGTCCTGCCACCCTCCTTCTCCAGTAGCACTACTTCTTCATTCTGGCTCTCACACTGGAAATCCCTAGACACCATTCTCCTCCCTCCTCAAACCCTCCGTGCCCCTCTCTCTCACAATCTTGTCAAGTTTTCAAACACAAGAACAACAAACTTCTTTTCCTCGCTTTTAGGGCCCTGCATAATTTAGCCTCTCCCTACCTCTCCATTCTTGGAACTTCTGCTGCCCCTTCCAAGGACGATAACTTTTATCACTGGTTCTCCATACATCCCTTATGCCTGAAAAGAGCTCCCCCAATATATCCACAAAACCAGCCACCTTGTCCTAATTAAAATCCCTCCTTATGACCGACTTCTACTACGATGCCTACTGTAAATGGCCTATTAGCCATGATCATTTATAAACAAGGGACATTAAAACTTCCTGACTACTATCATTTAAAAAAAAAAACTTGAAAGTTGTAGTCTGTCTACATAATCACTCTTCCCTGCCACTATTACCCTTGTTCTCCCCGCTTGTTTATTACATTGATTTGCTCCATCTTGTCTTAAATTAGATTGTAAAATATTTAAAGCAGTGGCTATGGGTTTGTACAATGCCTAGCACAATGGACCTCAGATCTCATTAGGGCATCTGGGAGCTACTGCGACACTAATAATAATTAATGCAATCAGATGAGAGCACGATTTTCGAAACTGGTAAAGAACTTACCGAGCCATACAGTTCTCCTTTTTCATTCATTCCAAGGTACAGTCCACTGTCTACCCCTCGAATGCTGACCAGGCCCACTGCTATACTGATAAATTCCAGTATACCTGCAAAATACAGAACGAAAGAAATGTACAGGTTGTTTCCATTTGAAGATTATTTGCTTTTGATTGATCACTAATTGACAAGGAGATATTATCAAAATTGTTTTTCGACTTTAGAGCTGTCTCTCCAACAAGTAGGAGAACTACTGAATGTTATTAAATACACAATATGTGAAACAGTTAACTCTCCTAAGCCTCTACTAGAATGATGCATTGCAGATAGCATAAGGGTGTCAAGCCAAGAGATTATTCTCAACCTTTTCCAGAATTTATTTAAACAAAACTCTACAGCATGATCATATTACACAATGTTTATCAGTATCCTGATTTGCACCACAAACAATAAATTCAAAGAAAAAAATGTAAAGTATTCAGATAGATTCCTTAATCATGTTAATTTTGGCTATGAAATTTGTTTTGCCAAATAAATCCCTAAAAACATGTTTTAATAAAAACTGCAAGAGGAAAATAAAATGTTATGTGTTTGCTATGAGAAGCATTCATTTCCAAGCATCATCGAATGAGGAACACATACATGGAAAGAAATCTACTCACAGCACAGTCCTCCAAAAACTTAAGAAATAAAAATCTGAGACTCTGCAGTCCAGAGTCTCACACACATTTGTCTACAAAACTATCCATCTAACTCTCTGGGATGATATTTTTACTCATCCTAACTTTGAAAATTAAAATATTCCTGCTCCAAATAAACCTGCATAAATGATTTTTGTACATTTTACATCAATCTCCCAAAGAGGCATTTGGCCACTATAGATCAGAATGTTCTGCAGAGAAACACTGCTTCTGCAAAGTTCCCAGAGTTCAGCGTGCACGGTACAGCGAGTATCTGCATCACCAAGTCACCTGGTTCTGGGGTTTTTTCCCTCCCTTCCCTGCAAATTGCTTACCTCATCAACCAGGATGCTACCACCCAAGACTTGTACAAATCTAGAATTTCAGTGGAACAAAATAGACATCATTTTTCATTTTGCAGTATTTGTGCAAGACTACAATGATCTCACAATAACTATACTGAAACATTAATACGAAAGAAGCATATTGCTGCATTAAGCTACTTTCTGAGCCATACGATAAAATGTAGAGAAGCATTTTCAATAAATTGGTAAAATATGTATATCTAAAAAAAAGCTTATTGGAAATTATATTTACATAAAACAATAACAGTGTAATGCAGTGTTGAGTCTTATCTGGCTAATAAGTACTTATGAACAATTAATTTTTCATCTCTCACAAAATATAGTCTGTGCGCTAATCAATAATAGGCATGAGCCACATAAATCTAATAAAATATAAGTCAAAGCCTATGGGGAAATTTTCTAGCCAACATAATGTTAAGATGAAATGTATTCCCTATAAGGGACTATTGATCATTACTTTACATAAGCACTACACTGTATGTTTACAGCACTACACTGTATGTTTACAGTTTTGATAACCCTGACATATTAAGGCCTATATATTTTAAATTGCTTTGTACAATGTAATGGGGAAATATTTGGTAATTATGGAATTTTGTCTTTGAAATAACAACAAGAGATGGTATGCAACATACAGTATTTATGGTGTTTCAGACACAATCAGCCCATTGAAACAATTAAAACTTTCCCCCAATCGTTGCATATATAATACTTCCAAATCTTGTTAATGAGGCTTCTTCTGTAAGGCTTTCATTGAACTATCATATTACTTGATATACATTACCAGGGAATTTTAAATGAGTCAACTCTTATATTAAGTGTATAGCATTCCATATTGTAGTTCTAAGTTAGTAATGTTGAGCATGTATAAAAGTGGAGCATAACTTTAATTGCCACTCTAATTTCAAATATTTAGGTGCACATTGCTGACTGTCTAGGGGGTTGGGAGGAAGTGCTGTCATATGTTCTATTGAAGCACAGTAGCAGATTTTTCAAGGTAACTGGCAAGGAACACCCACATATTTGAGATTACAATAGAGCCATCTGAATATTTTAAATACACAAGCCCATTCACAAGTAGTAGTATATGTTACACACCAGAGTACTTCAAGAGATTATTTTGGGCCTACCCTGCAGTCCTTACTCTCAAGCAAAACTCTCATTGACTTCATTGGGAGTTTTGCCAGTTTAAGGATTGCATGATTTGGCCTTATGCCCTTGTGAATATTTTCACTTTATAGTTTGTGTAATGTACACGTAGTACTTACAAGTTGAACCGGATAGTAAATTAAAAGGGATATTTTCCCTTCAAAATTAGAGTAGTCCAAACTTAAATACCAGGACAAAACACCTCCAAACTTTGAGGCTTAGGCCCCATTTGTAGTCAAAAATCTGACAGCCTCCAAAATGAAGATATAATTTTCTAAAATGTGTGAGCATCTTATTCTCAGACACTGAGCATTTCTGCTTCTAGGCAGAATCCAACTTCTCTCCAAGGAAGTTGGGAAGAAACTTCTCCTGTGGGAAGGTTACTCCACAAATGCCTGCATCAGTGTTTCTTGCATCTTCCTCTGAACGATCTAATACTAGACCATGTTAGAGATACTGGACTAGACAGACCATTTGTCTGACCATGTAGAGCAATTCCTATATTCCTACCAATGTCATGGGAGGTGAGTAGGTACACCTTTTGCAGAATAAATTCAACTTTTATCTAGTCTAATACACAATAGTAAAGACTGGAACTACGGATGTATTTTCTTTGGCCTTAAATAATGAATACCTTTCAGCTAGGGACTGTGTTTGTCCCACCCTTTGTACATTTCTGTTTTTCACTCAATATAGTTATTTATTTTTCATATTGCATAAGTGGCTTCCACTTAACACCCTAAAATGTCATAAATCACCAATACACTAAATAAGCATCATTGCCATCAGTGACTTATTTGTGAAATTTCCAGAGAGGAGGTAATGAGGTGCCCAGCACAGAGGAGGGAAGCCACAAAGGACCTGGAGCCAAAGAGCTAGGTAAATAGCACTGTGCTGTATTATATTTAGCAAGTGATAATGCTACCACAGAAAAAATAGAGAGGAGGAAAAAAGATACACTCCCTGGTTATGAAGTTACTGAAGTTCAGACTCATGAAACAGATAGCTCAAAATGGGGAGGGGAATACAGGGAAGAAAAGGACAGGGGAGAGGAGAATGATTTCCCAGGCTTTCCCCCAATCCCTACAGATCACTGCTGGAGCAGCCCTGCTACTGCAGCTTCTTTCTGGACACCTACTGTCTACTTTTGGAAAACTCTGATTTTGGCACTCCGCTGGAACAAACATTTCAGCTGGGAAGTACTGCCTGACAGTCACAGCTGTCACCTCTCTTTTCCTACATGGCCACATTAGGCCAATTAAAGCACCAGAGAGCAGCTACAACTCCCCAAGAGGCAGGAAGGCCCCTCAGGCTTTGACAGAGCATATTGACCCTAGATAACTTAAAATAGCTGGCAAAATTGCTAGTTGTGTTGGTCAGTGGCAAGTGCAACTCAGCTGCAGTTCCAAGGATGCTATGTTTTGTTGTAGTTACTGCATCCAGAGGTGTTACAACGTTTCTGGGGGTGGTGCTGCTGCATCATCACCACCACACTTGCAGAGCAGCAGTCACTAACGGGGAAGGGAAGAGAGAACATGGGAACTTTTTTTCTTGCAGGCTTCCTTTCCTGTCTCTGGTGTCCTTTATTTCTCATCCAGGCCCCTGGAATGTAGTCCTTACTCAGGCTACCCACCCCTGAACTCAGTGAGAGTTTTCCTTGTGCACAGACTGGATAGCCATGTCTTGGATGATTTAGACCTAACAGTTCCTGCATCTTGGAGGAGGTTAGACTAGATGACCCTTGCAGTCCCTTCTAACCATATGGTTCTGTGATTCTAAGGATAGAGCTAGCTACCTGCATTTCTTCTTTACAATGCCAGCCCTCTCCCCAGCCCAGTCCCTTCCAAGGAGAGAGTGGAGCTGGAGGGGCCGGGTAAAACAGAGAGAGGAGATCACATATACACAGCACCAGAAGGAGGAGGGGAAAAGTGCCAGAAGCTGTTTCTGCTGCTGCTGCTGCTTCCACTCCCGTTTCTGGAGCTATTGTCTGCACCCCCCTTCAGCCCGGCGGGCAGCTAGTCACATACACTGCAGCCACTGCCGAAGGATTGCTGCAGAGATGCTCTAGGTCAGGCCATGCAGCTCCTTGTGGATCACTGGCCTCCCCAAGGAGAAGAAAGCCCACTAGATTTATTGTTCCCCGCTTTGGCGAGCACCTCAGACTGGCTCCTCTCTCCCACAGGCTCAACTCTGGCTGGTCCCGAAGTAGCTCTATAAAACCCACTGCGCCCACACACACCTTTCTCCTGAATAAAACTCGGATCCCAAGCCTAACACAGGCTCGCAGCGGTCACGGGTGACTTATATAGACAGTCGAGTGGGTGGTTTGTAGGAGCTTCCTCCTTCCCTTGCTGCTGGTACAGATGCTGATTGCTGCGCTTCTTTGTGGCTGCGGGTCCCGAAGCGGAGGTCACCTCTCAGCAGCTCCCCCCCCCGTCCCCCACTGCATATTCCTGCGTTTTTAATGCTGTGCATGCAGTGCGGTGCTGACGCAGAGGGCACGCCTCTCACTGTCCCAGAGTTACTGAATTTACAATGACTCCACTGTCTACCAAATGCCCTAGACCAAAGGAGACTGCATCAAAAAAATCCTTTGTCACCCCAGAGAGATAAGGCTTTGATCACATGGGATGGCATGGGGGGAGCTAATTCGGCTGTCACTGAGCGATTTTTTAAGGTGTACGTTTGGGCTGTAAAAATGCAAACTATTAAGGCTCCCGGAACACAGGCGAGCTGGATTCATGGCATGCCATAGGCACGCCTCCAAAATTGCATCCCAAAGTCGACTTTTTAGCTGTAGGCTCCTCTGGGGCAAAGCGGGGCTCCCAGGGCCAGAGCGCACAGCGTGGGGGGGGGGTCACAAATAGCCTCTGGTCCCCTTTGTCCTCCCTTTTCCTGAGGAACTGCTTGGCTCTGCCCCGAAGCCCCCGCTGCCAGCCCTTACCCCACGGCTGCCCCACTGGGGTCCCGCTAGCTCTGGGACAGGAAGGACCTGGCTGTACGTGCGGCATAGGACGTCCCTGACCTAGAAGATGGAAAGGAGACTTCAGGTCAGCGCCCGCCCCCCTGGGCACCGGGGGTGCCATCCAGCCCTGGTACACCTGCAGGGAGATAACACCGCCCCAGCACAAGTCAAACCAGGGCCCCCTCCCAGCACCTCCACCCCGGGACCCTCCTTTGCAAACCCCCACAGCCCTGCCTGCAAACGGGCAGGAGACCGGCCCCGCGCTTTGCTTCGGCAAACTGCCGGGAAGGCAAAGAGCAATTCCGCCGCAGTGCTAGAGCAGCAGCCCCCTCCGGCTCCGGTTCGCTCCCCAGCACTACGGCGGCAAAGCCGGGCGCCGGGCAGGAAAACAGGCTTCGAACAACGCGGTCCCCGCCGCCGCGCTGGTCAGGACCAGCTGGCAGCGCCCCTCCGAACGGGGGAACCCGGAGGGGTCTAGGACCCCGCAGAGTCCCTCCGGCTACGGCCCAGGCCGACGCGCGAAATAGCAGCCGCCGCGCGGCCGCCGTACACCTGCCAGCGGCGTGAGCCCGGCTCGCCTCGGAACGCGCCCGAGCCGCCTGCTGCCGCTGTCTGGCAAAGTGCTCCCCGGTGCTCCGCAAAGGCACCAGCTCCGCTCCGTCCGGGCACACGCAGCCCGCTCCCGGGGTCTGACACTAACCTGTGCGCGCCCACGGAAAGGGCGGGCAGCCGCGGGAGAGTGCAACCGTCAGGCAGATATTACTGTCAAGCCCTCTCAACTTTCCTCCAGAGTTTCAGCTAGGCTGGCAAGCCCAGCTGCGCTCGGCTGCATTGCCCGCATTCTTTTATTATACATTTGATTGTCTTCATCCTAGTTTCGGCCAGACAGCGGGTGTTCCTTCCTCTGTACGTGCGTTTGTTTATAAGAGTGCAAATCTTTTAGCAAAACGATCCTAAAGCAGGGAAAGCCCTGCCAGTTTCCCTGTCAGCTGCACCTCCGAGAGCGGTGTGCTGCTGTGTGTGGCTGCTGAAGGAGGGTGTTCGGAAACACACGTTACATTATCAGACAGAAAAGTCTGACACCGGCTGCTATACGGTGACTGTGCACGTTTTAATCCTCTCCGCCCTCCCTCGAATACCTTTGGAGATCATCCCTTACAACACGGGTATTATCTAAACAGACCCACAAAGCAATAAAATACAATTTAGATCTTGTTCAACATCTGGCATTAAAACATGAAGGGGAGGGAAAAAACCCCACCACAGGACTTTGTTTTTACGACCTAATTTAAGTGCTGTCAGGTGGGTTCACTCACAAGTTAACTCCTTCCAAAAGCCTGGAAGCCTGGATAGCTATGAAGGCACCACCCTCCTTAAAAACCAATAAGTCACTCCATCCAAAGTGACTCGGCTACTTTTATATATGCACCCGACAGAGTCTTTAAAATTACACGGCCAGGAGGGTAGCTCCAGGCCCATTTGACTACGTGTGCGCCCACAGGCTCTTAAAAGTGGATGAAGGCATAAGCCCCCCAGTCGTCAATGCTGAGTCACAAATAGCGACCTCTGGAAATGAAATCCACGGAATGCTCTTTAAAATTAGCTCCCAGCTTTACACACATAGCTCAGGGAGCCCACATTTTGCTGCATGCTTATGGAAAATGACAAGCACCGGTCTTAACTGGATACCTGCGCGCCCTATAATTCCTACTTCCTACAATGTATTGTCATTATTCTTATTTCATGACTAAGATCTTGTGTTATGCACGCAGAGATCATTCAGAGAGAGATCTTGTGCGGACAGGGAGGGTCTGCCGGTGGATCCCTCCCTGAGAATCAAGACGACCAGTTAATAATTCAGGTAGTTGACTTATTAAGATATATTTTTTAAAATCCTTCCATAAAAGTGGCTACAGACTGAGAGCCACTCCCTTCAGGAAACTCAGTGGATTTTAAAATTGTAGTAGTTACTGATTAAAAACCCTTTAAACTCCTGAAATCATCCCATTCAGTAGAAGCGTCCTGAACAATAAACAAAAACTCTCAATCTCTCTCTCTACCCTTAGGCATAATTTAAAGCTAGAAAATATTACTACTGTACTAAAAATACTGTAAGTGCCGCTGCTTTGGCTGCTGCAGTTGTGCCACCCGCGTATCTGCATTTCCGTACACATTTCTTTAGCTGGCCCGTCATAACAATAACAATAAATCATTCTCCTCCCGTCTCGTTCCCCCCCGTCTTTTTATTAGTTCTAGCATATTATTTCATCACATGACCACTAAAGGGTTAATGATAATACCTACCAAATCTGCTGTGGTCTTGCCTGGTTCCCTGGATAGTACCATTGGGGAAGATTTCTAAATGAAATCCAGTCCTGCAGTATAGCTGCCTCCGCCTGAGGATCCCCTTTAAATGGTCCAAGTCCGTGACTGCAGGCCCCCTGGGTAGCCCACCTGCCTCAGACTGACCCAGGTGGTCACTTAACAAAACCGGACTATCCACCGGCAAAACGGGCACATTCCCAAAGGGTACTGCATCCTGCACACCGAAATAGTTCCCAACTTCACCTAAGGGAGCCATCAGAAGATTCTGTTTTTAGAGAACAAGAATAAACAATAATGGTGCCAAACCCAGGAGATATAAGATTGGGTATATCCACTCCACTTCCCCTCCCTATTGCAGTTACAGAGAAAATGTTCTTTCTTCAATCCATTAAATGCATAAATAAAAGTAATATTCTGTTTTGACTGGTACAGGGTCAAGGTCAAACCCCTGTTAGTCTAAGAAACCACCACTTTATACTCACACACTGACATATTTATAAACATATATATGTGTATATCTATATATATGTATATATATCCCCAGCTCTTAGCAAGCAGTAAGGTCTTCAGCCCATCCAACTGTAATAAGGAAAAAAATCCGTAGTTTCTCCATTTGGTTTAAGATAAGAATGACCATAGCAACTTAAATACCTAGGCGTTATAGGGATTTTTTTTAAGATGCACAGGCTACGTCAGGATTTATGGATTCTGACTCCAGAAAGGCATGCGCTGTTTTTACTCTATAACAGACTGCATACATCAGCATGAATCCTGCAAGGGGGCGGGGGAATCTCACGTTGTTGGCGGAGATAAATCCGAAAAAGAAAAAAAGAAAAAAAACTTTTGACGTCCAGATCTATTATCCAGAATTCTCAGGAGGCTCAGCAGATGTCCGCTGGTTTAGAATTATTGACGATCCACAAGCAAAGCAGAAACGTACAAGTGCTTGTGTCTTTCTTGGCTGGCTCGAAACAGGTGTTGCTTCTGCAGGGCTCCCTGTGAAATGTTGTACTCCAGCACTGAGCTGCAGCTCTTGACTGTGGATCTCCATCCAGCACGCAGAGTGGCGCAGGAAGAGGCATTGGGCTGGGTTTAAGGTAGTCCTGATTGCTACTGGGAGGATTCTCCGAGGTCCTAGCGCTCAGCCCTACCTGCTGCAATACAGATACGGTTCCAGCTTTATTCACTAAGTATCTCTCTTACTGCTCTGCGGCAACGTATGCGTGCACATAATTAAATACATGGCCAGAAACTTTACGGTATAAATGAAGCACGTGCTTAATGTATAAAGCTACACTGCTGCTGGAAGCAGGATCTTTTTGGAGACCCCTGCAGAGCCCTGTCCACCATGGCACTGGATAAAACAGCATTATCATTGTCACTGGAAAACTACTCTGAAGGTGGATTGTGACATTCCCGGTGTTATTTGCGATAGGGGACTTAGAGCCTGGTCACTGACGGTCTGGAAATCAACCCCGCTCTTGCGAATGTAGATAGAAATACCAGCCTCTGTGTCGGAGCAAATCATCGCTGGTTACACTGACAAGTGCATGCCAGGGACACTGGATGCCAGCCACCTGTCCCCACGAAGCACAGCGTGGAAATTCGATCGGTCACCTGGAAGTTTGTGAAACACTTTTATTGGAGCCCCATTATTCTTCAGCTCTACCACGTGGATGTTTTCCTTGGCTGGAGCCTGACCCGCTTTCAGCGCTGTCGCATCACACAGCGCATAAGAGGCGAGGGGCGCTGGGGAGCCGCGGCAGCCAGAAGTAGTTCAACTCGCACGGGAGGGGGCACTTTTGGGACAGCTCTACCCTGCCTTTCTTCTCTACCGGGATCTACGGTACTCACACGCCAGGGAGATCCTCGCTCTCTGCTTGGAAGCAGCTGTAGACTCCGGCAGTTCAGAATCAGGATAAGAGCGTGGGATTATAAACGGCGTTTAAGGCTCGGGAGCATGCAGTGGAGAATCTGGACAGTGTCCCCGTGCTGCTTCCAAAGTCTCCTGCAGCAGCCGACTCCCTTAATGCTTCACGGCGAAATCACTTCTCTGTGAACCGGACTCTTCGACGGGTTTCTGCGAGCAAGCTACAGTCCAATGCAATTTGAAAGTAAACTAATCTGCAAACCCAAATAGTTTACAAATCAGTATTGTCCTC
Source organism: Mauremys reevesii (assembly GCF_016161935.1). Classification (NCBI taxonomy): domain Eukaryota; kingdom Metazoa; phylum Chordata; order Testudines; family Geoemydidae; genus Mauremys; species Mauremys reevesii. The sequence continues at coordinate 45,983,428 of NC_052623.1, read as the reverse complement.
GCAACAATAACACAATGCACCGCAACAATCTGTTGGGGAGAGAGGGGGGCGGAAGGTTACTAGTAAATCTGATGGGTTTTTATTTATTTGTCACCAGCCATATCACCGCAATGAGAAGGAAGTCACCAGAAGGGTCTGTTGATTTGCCGGAAAGATTACATTATATCAAGGTGAGGTTTGAATGGCATGACCCTCTGATGGGGCAGGGCCCAAAGAGGTTAGTGGTGGAGGCTGGAGATATCTTTAAGAGGAAGAATTTTGCAAGCAGATGAAAAATAATGTATTTGGTGGTTCTTTTATGTGGGTGGCTATCAAGGAGCTGGTGTGACCCCTCTCACCTTTCCCAGCTACAACAGTTTGAAGTACAGAATGGACAATATTCAGTTTTGGACTAGCAACAGATTTAAAATCCAATATCTCACTGCATAATGGGACTAGAAATTTGTACTTTATGTTCCTGGAGAGGAGCTGGGAGCCACCTTCCCACTTGTTTCTAGCCCTGGTAAACAACCACATATCAGACGCTCAGATCACTTTGTTATATTACCACTGCTGTGTCAACAATACAAACCTTCATTGCCCATTAGTCCAATTTTCTAACAAGCAATTTCATGCTCTCTCATGTCACCCATTACGTATGGAAAAAGCTTCCCCATAATATCCCAAAAGTCACTACAGAACAGTCTTCAAATATGTTAATGGCTATTATAGAGAGGACGGTTCTCCATGTCCACTGAGGTTCTGACAGAAGCAATGGGCTTAGTCTACAGCAAGGGAGATTTAGGTTAGATATTAGGAAAAACTTTCTGACTGTAAGGGTAGTTACTTTCTGGAATAGGCTTCTAAGGGAGGTTGTGGAATCCCCATCATTAGAGCTTTTTAAAAAAGTTTGGACAGACACATGTCAAGGATGGTCTTGGTTAACCTAGTTCTGCCTCAGTTCAGGGGACTGGACTGGATGATCTCTTGAGGTCCCTTCCAGCCTTACGATTTTATGATTGTTTTCCTTAAAATCTCTCCTTAAAATTCATCTCTGCCAAAAACACTTGATGTTAGCTAGGCCTGCTGCTTTTTGTGCTAATCATGCATGTTTCACTGTTTTGTTATCTTTCCCCCATGACACACCTGTTGTCTTTCATCATGGGGAGACATTTTTTAATGACCTATGTCTCCCATACCTCATACAATGGATTTTGGTCCCTGACTTGGGCCTCTGGGTGCTACCATAATACAATCTACACCAGCATTAGGTGGGTGTTTGAAAGCTGTTCAGAAGTTTGTAATGTCAGCAGCAGAGATGGATTAGTGGGCAGAGTGCAGGTGAAATGGCTACAAGGTTATCACATGAATAGCAACACCATAGTTAAGAGAAAAAGAGATGCACATACACACATATGGGATATAGAAGTTTTGTGGCGTAAAGGTTTTATCTAACTTGAGACTTTGATGTCTGAATTACTCATAAATATCAAAGCCACACATGAATTATGCAGGACATCCCAAATATTATACCCCTCTTTAAGTAAGTGGTGATCCAGCCTGGCACCATACAAAATCTATACAAGATGCATAATGTCAAATGCACCCCCTCACAAAAGTTTGCCTTTATTGATACCTCAAGCAATATTAAAAGCCTACACTTTTATCCCCAAGACATCCATGTGGAAATGTCTCTACCCCTAGTTCCCTTTAACCAGAATTTCACGCCTACCTCTCTTATATCCTGGTGGAGTTAAAAGGTTGCATCTGCCACAATGAGTCATCAGAAGTTACTTCTCAGCTTTCTACAGGATTTTAACTCCTGCAAACAGAGTGGATCAACACAGTCTTGCATCTCCATGCAGGACTGTAGTTCCTGGCACGCTGTTGCACCACCATATAAACTTCCCATATGTTCCACATAAATGTGATATTTTTGAGATACAGTGCATGTATCATGCACCTTTTACTGCTTCACTTCCACTTTGCCCACCAGCTCATCTCCTGGCCTATTTCTCACATATCAAATTCTGAGCAACTTCTTATAACCACCATCATAAAAAAAACCAATTTGCCATGAGAAAAGAGTCTTCCTTTCCCAAAAACATATGGTGATTCTCCCAAAAATGCTTGGGCCTCACCCCTAGAATGAGCAATACTGAGTCCTGGATCAGTGTTAGGTTTAAGATCCTGTACTTTGTAGAGGGAGAATTGGAAGATTTATACCATTGGAAAGAGAGGATTCTTAGTTTTCCAGAGGGACACAGCATTTGCTTCTGGTCTAGAAAGTCTTGAGTTATCAGATTTTAAATAAGTGACATTTGTCACTATTTTAGGAGGCAGTGTGCCGAGAAGCAGCTACTCTGTGTGTCATGTTCCCTTAATCTGTATAGATATTTACTCATATATCTGCACGAGTTAATGCTGCTTCAAACAACATTAACTCTTATTTTGTGCCTTCAGCCCCCTAAGCAAAAGGAACTGTTTTACCAGATATGGACAGAGGATCCACTGGCAACTTAGAGGAGCCATGCTGCCATGAAGGAGAAGGGATCCAGTCATCACCATGGAGGGATCAGCTCTCAGTGGGGCTCCAACTTCCTTTTCCCATGGGTACCCAGGATCTGCAGAGTTTGCATTCTGTGTGGTCCCACATATAACCCAACAGGTGAATTTAGGGGAGTTTTGCAGGACATCTGTCACTCTTCTGCAAACTTCACTGCAGGATGACATTATACTGGTAATTATTATTACTGATTATGGCATTCTAGGTGCACATGGAATTGTGCAATAGGACTGCGCTAAACATATACCCATGCCTTGAAGTCCTTACATTCTAAGACAATGACCTGGTACAGTGCAAAAGGAAGGAAACAATACATCAAAGGTAACATTGAAAACGTGCTTGTCAGATGCATGCATAAAAACTGGAATTTAGGCATGTGATACTATTTTCAAGTTCTCTCTCAGGAGGGGAGGGATTGAGAATTGAATCAAGGCAGAGAAAAGGTTGTTAGGATTGTGCGCAGGGGATTCAATTAAGTTGGAGAAGTAGAGTTGGTTAGCAAGGAAGATGGCAGAACTGAAGGAGGAAAGAACAAATTTGTAGTGGAGGTCACAGGATTTCCACCAGAGCAACAGCAGAGGAAGCTGAGGCAGGGGGTGAGCCACCGTGGACCTGACTGTGGGAGAGAAGGGCAAAGGAGTCACAGGTGGAGGAGAGTGAAGCATGGAGAGACTCAACAACCATATCATTGGAACAGAGGTCTGAGAGGAGATGCGATGTTATCAGTGCTGATGGACTGGAAGTCAGCAGAATGGCTAAGAGACGAGGCACTGGGGAAACGGGGAGGGCTGATGAGTGCTGCTAAAAGAGACCATGTGATGGTTGGGGAAAGGGAACTGAGCAACAGAGATATCAGAGAGATAGCAGTGCTTGGTAAAGACCGAGTCAAATAAATGGCCTTTTTAATGAGTGGGACAGTTAAACCAGGGCTGCAGGTCAAATGAAGGGGTGAGTGCGAGGAAATATGCAGCTAAGGGGCAGGATAGGTCATCAACATGGAAGCCTAAGTCACCAAGGATGAATGTGGGAGATTGTGAGGAGAGGAAGAGAGTGTTTCTGCTCCTCTCCAAAATGGGTGGAGAGGGAGCTAAGCTATTAATGTAGATACACAAATGAAACCCTAAAAGAAACAAATATGTAGGCAAATGCCACTTTGTTCCGGCAGTTCAAGATTACTGAAACCATATGACTGAAGTAGGTTGGATTAATAAAAGGAAATCTCAGATGGCAGAAGAGTAAAACACACAGGAATCATATTGATCCTGTGCTGGATAATATCACATCATACTTAACTTCTCAGGCGAGAGGATTATAAACCACACTGCAGTAGCATATCCTGCATGAATTTCCTATGACATGATATTTCACCACTTTTAGGAACTAGTGCATGTACCCATATAGAGAACTGGTTCGTCCTCATATTGACAAACATGGCCAAATATGAGAATTCTTCCTGCCCTTGGGAATTAACTGATTGTGTGATTTCAAATGTCATGCTTTAGGTACATACAAAATAATGCTATTATCAATTAGCCACAGCAAACTGCATTATTATATGTATTAACGTGGTCTTATCGAACATATATAGCTCTAGGCCAGTGGTTCTGAAACTTCTGTACTGGTGACCCCTTCCACATAGCAAGCTTCTGCGTGCGACCCCCCTTATAAATTTAGAACACTTTTTTATATATTTAACACCATTATAAATGCTGGAGGCAAAGCGGAGTTTGGGGTGGAGGTTGAGAGCTCGCGACCCCCATGTAATAACCCCGAGACCCCTGAGGGGTCCTGACTCCCAGTTTGAGAACCCCTGCTCTAGGGGATATCTAAAGGTAGATAAGGTGGAAGTATGCATTAAATTGCCAAATATGTTTGAAATTTCTCCCACACATTTCTGTACTGTGATCATACACATATGTTAACTGTTGGCTCATATCTGTTGTTACTTATGAATTATTTACTTTATGATGACTAAATACACTGAACACACAGTATAAACTACAATAAAATGGATTTCTTAGATATGCTAATGACCTCAATATATGAAACACATGCCTGAAAATTGAAAAGAAGAACATTTAAAACTGCCTGTGAAAAATTTTTGAAGAGTTACTCCAGATTACTAGATTTTCATTCACTTCATGTTAATTATATTCACAATATGGTTCTTTTTCACTCGCATACAGCTATGCACTAAATAGCTATTAGCTGGATACTATAGGAACATAGGAATTGCCATACTGTATCAGACCAGTGGTACATTTGGGCCAGTAGCCATTCTTCAATAGTGGCCCGTACCAGCAGCTTCAGAGAAAGGTGCAAGAAATCCTGAAGTAGGCAGATATGGAATAGCCTGCCCAAAAGGAAGTTTATTCCCAAGCTTCACTTGTTAAAGGTTGGCTTATGCCTAGAAGCATGAGGGTTTGTTTGACTTGCTTGTAACTTTTACACCATTAGTCAAGAGAGAGAGTGCTGGTTTATACCAGCTGAAAAATTGGTCCACTGTTGTGTATGCTGGTAAATAAAAAACTGCACTATAACCCTTCTGCTGGTCTGAGTTGGCAGCAACAAGGGCTGTGTTCAATATCTAGGGGTTCCTTTTCAACAATACAACACAAAACCATCTTGAGCCCCCACCCAGTGACATGAGACAATTACACACCACTCCCTGGGCACCTCTAAGAGGCAATACTTCCCCTCTCACAAGCACAGAGTCTGAGTGTAGCAAAAAACCTTTAATAAATAAAGGAAAGTAACTCAGCATTAATTTGGAAAAACACTGCAAAAAGGGTTCAGACACATAAACCATGAGCAAAAGACCCACCCCCCAAGGAAGTTGGACAGTGTCCTTTTCCCCTCAGGTTCTTAAGTCCAGCACCCAAAAGTCCCTTTAACGTGCCCATCCCTTCTCTGAACCCCACTCACAGTTGCTGTCCTTGGTCAGTGCAGACCCAGAGGTCAGAGGTGCATCTGCAAAATTCACCTCCCACCCTGAGTGGAGTGAGGGGTAAGGAGGCATCTTACTCACTCCGCTGCTTGGGCACTCGCTTGCCACCCCTCTCTACCAGCCATCCTGCCAGCTGATCGCCATGCCTCTCTGTGGGGCTCTGCTCTGTCCCTCTCTGCCAGCTGCCCTGCTGGCCGCTCATTGTGCTTCTCCACCAGCCACCCTGCAGGCCTCTCACCAAAATGTCTTCACGGCCCACCACTTAACATGGCTCTCAGTGATTTCAGCTGTTAGTGTGGCAGCTTCTTGCATCAGAGACACTGTCCCAAAGCAAGTAGACCTAGACATCAGTGATCTCAGCTCTGCAGCATGGAACAAGACTCTCAATTGGGTGTAAATTAGCTCTGATATTACACAGTAGATAGAGGAAGGGCCTACACTACCAGGTGCAGGTACAAGTGCTAACCTCTCCCCTGGGCTTTGGAACCCATGTCCCCTGACTAGCAAGTGCTGTTTAGTTGAGGGTGAGTCCCTCCATCAGGGTATGCCAGGCACAGTTCTGCTGCCCTCAATTCATACAACAAGGATAACAACCCTTTATTACTCCTGCCCCAATAACAAAGACACTGGGGATCCAACACAGCCAAAAGTGATCATTTGGGCAAGCAATCCCATCATGCTGAGCACTTAAGCAGGGTAAGTGTGCCCATGCAAACAAAATAAGGTCTTCCACAGCTCATCACTAGATGTCAGAGGAAAGCTCATTCAGACTCTGCTTACATCGGTAAGTAGATTAATTTATTGGATGACTGATTCCATCCATCAACAAAATCTACGTCTTTATTAAATTGCTAATACTGTGTATCTGTGACAAGAAATACAGTATCACACAATAGTTTATATTATACTCTAGAATAAAACAGTGCTAATGGAAGGGGCAAGACTGATCACATTGGAAATGAAGTTAGACCGCTCTATAAGCAGATACAATACAGTGTTCCCTATCAATGCCGTTTCAGAAAGGCCTCTTGTAGGGTAAGGGTTCAGTCCTCAGGGCCTCCAGTCAGTTCTGGGATTCCCTACTGAGAGTGTCCTCTGTTGTCCCATTCTTTTTCTTCAACACACACACACACACACACACACACACACACAGAGCTATATATATATAGAATAAAATAATAAAATAAAGGTACATAAATAAATTAAGTTCATTGTACTAAGTAGCAAAGAGTCCTGTGGCACCTTATAGACTAACAGACACAGGACTCTTTGCTGCTTTTACAGACCCAGACTAACACGGCTACCCCCCTGATAATTGTACTAAGTGTTGTGCATGTCACAATGGGGATTACAACACAGGAGTACCTGGCTTTTAGTTCTGGGGTGAGTGCACTCCACTGTCTCTTACGTTATTGCGCTGTTGCTTCTTCTAGTAAAAGGTCAAATTGACTACTCAATAGATGAGCCAGCTCCAGCAAAGCAGACGGAATAGTACCTTGGCCACAAATTGGTCAGGAGTCTACCAACTAATCCAAGGATCAATGGCTGTTGGTTACACAGGGTGGCTGAAGGTGGGACTGTAAATAGCCCATACATTATTGGAAAATTCACCCCAGATTCTTTAATTCCAGTGATCAGTTTACATTTTTAAGGCTATCTTTGCAACCAGAAAGGGCTAGAAACTTCTTTAAAAAATGAAACCTGAGCTTCTCTCTCCCATTTGTGCAGTCGCTGCAGCCATGCGCTACATTATTCCCCAAATCTGGTACTGTTTATATTGGCCCTGTCAGGAAGTTTAGCTACTTCTTTGGGACTTAGTAAATCTGTTGCAAATAATGTTGCAGAAGCTTTGTGCATCCAGTGAAGACTAATGGTGGAATGCAAAGATGGCACAAATGGTAGTATAAATTGCACCCACTTAATTAATGTATAATTTACATGCTGAAGGGGCAGAAGGGCAGGGTTGTAACAGGAAAAGCCCACACTAAAGGATATATGGTGAAATATGGAGAAAGCTATTTTATCTTATACCTTCTTACACCCTCCATTTGGCTACTTTTCCCGCTATAATCTGACCTTCCATCCCACAGAAGATAAATTGCACCCATTTAGCAATGTGTAATTTATACCATATACACTACTTCAGGATTTGGCCCTAGGACCTTGTCATCTGATGGACTGGGCAATATGCATGATCTAACAACAAATAAACATCTTTCACACAGGGACCTTTTTTCCCTGGGCTGGCTTTTGGGATTTAGGGGGCACAGATGCAATCTGTGTTGTTCTATTCAGGAGGTCAGCCAATGATTATAACAGTCCCTTCGGGCCTGAAAATCTATGAAAAAGAAATAAAAGGCTTTCCAAGAAGAAAGGAACCAGCTTAAACTTCAAACTACCCCACTAGCAACTGAGTGTGACTCTTTAGAAGAATTAAATAAATTCATGGAGGATAGGTCCAGCAACGGCTATTAGCCAAGATGGTCAGGGATGCAACCCCACGCTCTGGGTGTCCCTAACCTGTGATGGCCAGAAGCTGGGAGTGAATGACAGCAGATGGATCACCCGATGATTACCTGTTCTGTTCATTCCCTCTGAAGCACCTGGCATTGGCCACTGTTGGGAGACACAATACCGGGCTAGATAGACCATAGGTCTGGCCTGGTATGGCCAGTCTTATGTCCTCTCCCTCTCTGATTACCATGGAGCTGTTTCTGTAGAGTTAATGAGCACACTTCTGAGGGGCTAACTGGTCCTTCAGTCCTTGGCCCTGCATCATTACTTCCCCCATGGGAGGCCTGAACATGCAGCTAGCTTCATTCACACTGGTATTTAGTCAGGGTCTCTGTATCCTATCACCTCGCATCTCACAAGAAAAGAAGATGGAGGGCCCAAAAATTCTTAAATGACAAGATTTTTTGACTCTGCACTATTTGCCTCTGTAGCTGTTCTCAAAAAAAGAAGAGATAGCTGAGCCTGTTTCAGTTTGGAGAGCTCATGAATTCATGACTCCTAGAAAACCATTGTGGGGACTGCAGTCCTCTCCATGCAGCTGTTCTTCCAAGAGAGCTTTATAAACTCATAACAAGAGGGTCTGAAAAATGCAGCAGCAATGGGAATCAGCAACTTGGATTTCAATCCAGAAATAGATGCTCCCTGAAGAACTGCTTGCTTCTAGGCACTGCCTTGAAAAGGTTTACAATCAATCTTCAGGAGAGACTTTTTTTCCTTTTTGTACTTCCATCTTTTTAAAAATTTCTCATGACTGAAACAATGTTAAAAAAGAGCACTACTCCAACCAGTGAGGAATCTCAAGGATTGGCCTCACACCATCACCAAGTACTGAAAGTTTATTCATTCTGGGGGTATGCATAAACCCAATTATTCTGGGTCCGATTCTGTCTCCCTTACTCCCATGGATAGGCCCATTATAGGCATTGGAACAATTTACAGAAGCCCTGCAATATTGCGCGGGCCTTCTAATATTACATACAAGCCCTTCACTTTTAATAGATGCCATGCCTATAGAGAACTATATAGCAAAAATGCAGGAAAATTTTCCAGGAAAGCCTCAAGTTATGCTCCTCCATAAATTGCAAATAGATTTTATTTGAACTTTGTTCATGACTAAGAAATATTTTATATAACTTTTGTTCTTGCAATTTTCAATTTTGTTTCATTTCTGTAACTTCAAACCCAATTCTCCTAGCCTCCTGGGTGCAAAGAGAGTTGGTGCACAGACAACATGCATCATCATGCCCTTATTTAAAATGTGTGCATTGCCACAGATGGTCACTGTGCGCCCTAGGGGGTTAAGTATCTACCATATAGTAAAATTAATTATTTCAAGTCACAAAGAAGTGTATTCTTATTTTAAAAATCTTTACAGCAAGATCCTCAACTAGTGTAAATTGTCATAGCTTTATTAAAATCAATGGAACTATGATAATTTATACCTGCTGAGTATCTGCCTCTTTCTGTCTTATTTTCTCACTGCAAAATGGATCATTACAATTTCATCACCATCCCCAAATACTCTGCTCTGGCAAATCTGGCCCAGAGCAGGCAAGGGCGGAGCAGAGGCAAACCAGAGGAGAGGAACAAGGATGGGTATTTGTAAGGGTGCAGAGGTCTATTTCAGCTAGTAAGTTGGAGTAGTCTCTGTAAAGTAGTTCTGCAGGCTGCTGGGGGAAAGACTCCTCACCCTCCAGCTGCTCAGAAGATTCAGCCCTTAATCAATTGACTAAGCATGAGGATTTAGCTCTTAGTGAACATGTCTGAATATTTCTTTTTGTAAATCTAATTGTCACGAAATTTTGCATATTTGTAGATTTTGGTTCAAAGAAGGGAACATATTTTGGTTATGTTTTAGAGTCAATATATGCTGCTTCCATTATTATTTTGTCTTCCAATTTTTAATATGTTTCTATAGTATTCAGAGAACAATAGGGGAGCCTTCTTGCAGCTAATATAACATTTGTAATTTCCCATGGGTGTAATCAAAGTCTGTATAATCTAGTGTCTACTTTATATTTCAATGTTATTGAGTTCCAATGCTATTAAAGAGTTGAGACTTTATTACAAACATCTATGAACTTTTCATTATCAATGTGATTGAAGATTATATCTTTCTTTCTAAAGGAAAAAACAATAAAAGTCACAAAAATAAAAGCCAAACTAAAAAAAGAATGTGACATCTACAACAACAGTGTTTGAAAGGAGTTAGTCATTTAAAGGGGCATTTGAAAAAGGACACAGTATGAGCTAACTTGGTCCCAGCAGCTGGACCTCTCAATTGAAGAGCAGGGAATCAAGTTACTTCCAAAACAGTAATCTTTGAATGAACATATCAACAGCCAACCTTTTGCAAATATGCTATTTTTATGGGTATATTGCCCAAGATTTTCAAAATGTCTATTGATTTTGGATGTCTTATTTCTGGGTGACCAACCTGGGACATCTTAAAAGGACCTGATATTCAGAAAGTGCTGAGCGCCGGCCCTCAGAAACTCAGGCCCCTTTAAGATGTCTCAAATTGGGCACCCAAAAATTAAGACACCTAAAATCACAAGACATTTTAAAAAATCTAATTAGTTAGAGCCTTGTGGTGGAATGGGCTCCCGCCCCAGCCAGGAAGGGTTTATAAGCTCCTCTGGGCACAATCATCTCCAACCCAGTGCACCTTTGAAACCTGCTGCACCTGAAAAAGGGTGGCTCCTTAAAAGAAAGGATCCCATCTTAGTAAGGTGTAGCACTCAGTAGGAAGCAGAGTCAGACTATAGAGCTCCCTAAACCCACAGAGTGAGGACTGCTTGTTGGACAAGCTGCTGAAGATCCTCTGCTACCTGACTCTCTGGATAAGAGGAGGGATTTTCTTTAGTTTTCCAAACTTAGCTCTATCCTGTAGACAGTTGACCTGGTGACCTTGCAAGGAGAGTGGGTGAACCTGGACTGTAAGACTACTCAGCCTTGCCTTTTTCACTTGGACTATTGTTAAATCCCAGAAGTGGGGAGGGAGAGGAGAACTGCCTCCCTGACACTTGAAGCTAGAATTGCCACCTTTCTAATGGCTAGTAACTGGACCCATGAGGCCCTGCCACCTCTTCCCCCTAAGGCCCCACCCCTGCTCTCTTTCCCCCAAAACCCCCATCACTTGCAGGGTATTCACCAGCAGGCCACGGCTGCCTTGCCCACCACCTGTGGGCTGTGCCAAGCTACACAGGGCCACACGCTGCCATGATCCACACAAGCAGCCTGGCCTTGAAGGCAGTAACTGCTGCTGCTGCGCTGCCTCCTTTCTTCCACTTAGGGTTGCTACCTTTTCCACAGATCAAAAAAACCGAACATCGGGGCTTGTCAAATGGCACCTGGACACACAAGCCAAAACCTGGACTGTCTGGGTAAAAACCAGATGAGTGGCAACCCTACTTGTAGCTGAAGAGACACAGCCCCACTCCAGTCTGACTGTAGAACCCCTGCTGCCAGAGGAAACTACCAGGGACAGAGGAAATGCTCTACTCAGCACAAGGGGGAACTCTAAAGGTAAACACTACATCACCATAAATAAGGATTTTGGCCTAACTTTAGGTCTCCCTTATTGAAAATCTTGGCCCATGTCTTTATACAGTGAAACAATTCTTTTGGTTATTTTGCATTTTTTTTTAAAGTGAAAAGTCAGAGGAGCTTATACTTACTTTTCATTGCTTCAAACTTTTTTAGCCTTCTTTGCAAAGGAATGTCACCGACCTCAATGAAAATTAAGGGCTAGATCAACAAAGGGAGTTAGGTGTCTAAGTCCAAAATTTAGATCTTCAGATTCCTCTTTCAGCTACTACCTTACACTGTAAGTGCCTAAATTCCCTAGGTGCCCAATTTTCCACTGGTAAAGTCCCATAGGTACCTAAATTTCTGCTGTTAGGCATGCATAAAGCCACCTCATTCCTGATGCACGACTCACACGTAAGTCAAGGTGGGATCCTCAAACTAGGCATTCTTTTGCCTATTCCACCTACAGGACTCAATCTGGTAGGTGTGCCCAGACCTTGTCTTACAGCACATCTACTGGATCAGGTCATATTCAAAACATAGCTGGTGATAGTGACCATTTCCACCACCACTTTATACCCTATAGCCCAGTGGTTAGTGCTCACAGCCAAGATATGGGAGACCCAGGTTCACAGTCCTACCTCTCTCTGATTTGAAGCATGGATTTGAAAACAGGTTTCCCATTTCCTAGGCGAGTGCCCCAGTTATTGGACATTCTGGTGTGAGTTTAGGCAGGCCATTTGTCCAGGTTTGAACCAGACAGTCCTACTGTTCTGAGATTTGTCCCCCATTTGGTACAGAGACAAAAGCGGATGTGGTGTTGGACAGGAGACACCATTTTGAAGAGTGCTTTGGCCGCCAGTGTTGGGCATACGAGGTCACACTGGTGGGGGCAGAGTGCTGCACTCTTCAAAATGGTGTCCGCTCACGCAGTGTGACCTCACATGCACTGTGCATGTGAGGTAATGGCAGTGGGGATGGGGTCATGCCAGTAGGGGACTAAAAGCACTGGATGGTCTGGTATTCTGTGAATGTGTGAGTGGCCACCCTAGGTGAGTCTCTCCTGTTGAATCTTTTCCGCCCTGTATGAAATAATTAAATATTATTTGGAGCAGGAATTGGAACCTGACTCTCCCACATTCCACTGGGCTGTAGAGTCATTCTCACTCTCTTTGGCCCAGTGGGACCCAGCCAGGGCCACCTCGCCTCCAGCACCCTGCTGGACCCAGAACTGTGATGGGGAGACCCCCAGACACATTGGTGGTACTAGTACCCAGCTGGTGCCTTGGGAGAGTCAGCCAGACTCTCCAGCAGGTAGGAATAGAAGCAGCCAAAGCACGGACTCCTAGACACTGAGAACTTTCTACAGTTTTAATTGGACTTCCTCTTCCCTGTGCTGATGGGCCGTTTGCTCCAACCCTCCCTCACAGTCTCTTCACCTTTGCTTCACTCCACACCTACTCCTCTTTCCCTCTTCTCTCCTGCCCTATCCCCTTCACCCTTCTTCCTTTCCCTTTCCATTTAGCTGATCCCCATCCTTAGTAACCCTCCACTCCCCCCGCCCCAAAAAAAGAAAAAGAAAGTATGGAACTAATACATTTGCTGCCATCACATTGTTCACTCTGCTTGTATGTTATAGTCTTTCCCATACTCTGTGTCCTTCTTGTCTATTTAAACAGTAAGCTCTTTGGGCATGGACCATCTATTACTCGATTAATACAGTGCCTAGCACAAGGGGCCCCATTCTTGGCTGACCCTTAGGTACTACTATAATAAACATGACTAATAATAATAATAATTTATTTTCAGAGCGCGTTTTAGATACAGTAGAATGAGCCACTACTCCTGGCTGGCCGGTGGAATAGCTGAAAATTCTAACATGGCTGCTGTGCACGTCTTTCTTCTGCATTCACTGGATTGCATTTAAGCACTTATACACAGGCCACACTCTATCTCTGCCTCTCCTTCCTGTCACCCCCATTCCTCCCTTTATTCACCAGTGCTCAGTTCAGTGTGGGCATGGAGGCGTGCTCACATTGCTGAGTACTGTGCACATTTTCCCATACTGTGATAAAGCTTTTCTGCACAGGTGCTGATCAAATGCTGAGTGCTAGCTTTCTGTACTTCTTTAGCCATGTTCAGCAGCCTGCAGGTTCAAGCCCTAATTGCTGTGCTCATGGCAACATTAGGCAGCAGCTTCAAACTTCCTGGATGTAAGATTCACACAAGAGGTTTCAGCAGCAAACGGTTCACTGGTATAGAATGCATGAGCCTAACTAATTTCCAGTCTTAATCCACTAGGGAATATAAACAGCTCATTAGAGGTGCTACCCTCTCAATGCCAATTACCCCTGGCTAATGACAAAACAAGGAACATGTATACACTCATTTTGAGAGATTGATTTTAGCAACTATTCCTCACATTAACACTCTTTCTTGGATACTCACAAATGTCAGCATCCTTGTTAGCCCTCACACTGGTGTCTAGCTTTATTGAGGGCTGGATTTAATGTCTACTGAGTTTTAACCTCTGCTAAGATATATGAAGAGAGAGACTAAAATTCTGGTCCATACAGTGAAAGATACAAGCTAAAACACTGATTTGTTTCAGCCCCATTACTCAAAAGAACCTTTGGCAACTTATTGTCTAAGAAAGGAATTCCTCCACTTATTTTCAGGACAACTGTCTAATACCCTTCTGAGGACTTTTATTCTTGATTACTGAAGTCCAGCTGATTCCAGTTTTTCACAGGTACAACAAAGTCCAGTGTGTATGTGCTACATTTCTACCTGTTGCTAGGTAGCAATTCCCACCCAGCTAATCAGATGTCTGCAAGGATCTGTTCAATATCTTTTGACTGATGGTATGATGCATAGGTTCTGGAACTAGGAATGCTGCTGTACCCCCTGGGTTGAAGTGGTTTCCATCATATACAGGGTGTACACTTTGGTTCAATGACTCTCAGCACTCCCACTATACAAATTGTTCCAGCACCCCTGGTATGATGCCTCCAAAAGGCTTCATGGCCCTCTTTCAGCATGTGCTATTTTTCCCTCCATTTCTTTTTCTAGTGTTTCTGTTTTCTTATATGTAACGGCAGGGGTGAAAGTAACACAGAAGATTTACTGGTATGGGGCCCAGTTCTGGCCCCCGGAAGGGGCAGGGCCTTGGGCAGAAGGGGCGGGGCTGGGGGTCAGCCTCCCCCAGGCAGCGCCCGCGCTGCCCAAGGCTCCAGCCTCCCCCGCAGCAGCGTCCAGAGCCCTGGACCCTTTTAAATCACCGGGCTCCAGGGCAGCTGCCCCTTTTACACACACACAGAGTCCCTACCAGCAGGACCGCCAATGGGGGGTGGGCTGGGGCCAAAAGGGGCAGCAACTTTAAAGCGCTGCCATGGCAGCGCTTGAACGTTGTCTCCGTACGGGCCGGTACTGGTGGCCATTTCTTATTGGTACGCTGTATCAGCCCATACCAGCCTATTTTCACCCCTGTGTAACAGCAACACCCCAGAGTGGGTCAAAAACAGGAGGGATTGAATTTGGGGACATCGGGATATTAGTGCATGACGTTCTACTGCCTGAGCTAAAAGGCCTACTTCTGTTAGCCAAGGTTCATCATTCTCTATTGGGCCTAGCCACCATTAGAGTGAGACACTGAATGGTCATGGCTTACATATATTTACTAAAGTATGGTTTTTCCCTTATGTTTCTTCAGCTTTCAAGGAGCAATCAGTGCCATAGTGTCTGCTCCAGCCACAAAATGAAGGAAAAGCGGTAGCTTTCTTGGTTTCCAGATAGAGTATTGTCATTTAGGTCTAGTCTTTAAATCCATTTCTACATAAATGGCACTTTATTTTTTGCACTTTAGTCTACCTTTAAACATAGAAATTGTGTTTGTATCCCTTCCTCAACTAATACAAAAATAAAAATAAAATACATAATGTGGCTGTTATTGCTATATTTTTATGATGTTGGGGTAAACATGGTATGGCTATTACATGGATGATTGTCAGCTAGAGCCAAACCACCCCCTGCCAAGGAAACTCTAGGAAACTTCCTTCCCAAATTAGGGTCACACTCACTCAAATGCACATACAATGGACTTTGATTCCATCCTCAAACTCTGGGGATCCCCAAAGACCCATGTGGAATGGACACACTAGAGGCCATGGGCATTCTACGCTGAGGTCTTCTATCTCTGTACCCTCTATGCTAGCCCCTTACAGCGTAGGTGCTGGAATTAGGGTTGCCGCGGCATCCCCTGGCTTGAAGTGGTTTCCATCATATACAGGGTTTACAGTTTGGTTCAATGACTCTCAGTACCCCCACTATGCAAATTGTTCAGCACCCCTGCCTTCCAGTTCTTGGGAAGCATGCTTCCATGGGAAACCCACTCCCACTGTCAGGGCTTCCCCCAATGGCAGCTGTTCTTTGACATTCCACAACAGGAAGGGCCAGATTAATGTACTGAGGGTCTCTTCTAGATCTCCGGGGTGATAACCAGAGCACAAGTTTTCAAAAAAATCTTCCAGCACGTTCTGCAGTCCAAATGTGTACCCTTAAACCATAAGATAGTCGCTGATCAGGTTTGGTTTGTGGGTTTTTTTGGTCATTATTCTCAATGCTTGCTAGGTGGCAATGTACCTTCAGCAAAGAAATATTGTACTATGTCATGGATCCCTGAAAAATCTCTGTTTTCCTCATTTCTCCAGTTTTAGTATAGCCAGTGCT
Organism: Mauremys reevesii; assembly: GCF_016161935.1. Classification (NCBI taxonomy): domain Eukaryota; kingdom Metazoa; phylum Chordata; order Testudines; family Geoemydidae; genus Mauremys; species Mauremys reevesii. The sequence goes on along the minus strand of NC_052623.1, from coordinate 45,967,163 downwards.
CCATAAGCATATACGCACAGTAGAAGACTAATTGAAGAGACTTAAATTTATAATGTCATCAAATTTTAAAAGTGTTAAAAAGGGAGTAAAAACCCACATTAAAGAAGTAGATGTCTGTTTAAGTATACGTTATGTGCATAAAAGTTGCAGTGTCTCTTTGAATTAAAAATTTCCTCAGTGCAAATGTGGTCACAAAATAGATGTTAACATGTATCTGTAAATAAAATATGATCTATGCCACATGCTTGACTATTATAAGAGGTTTTGGGTGGAGCGGGGGATGGAGGAAACTAAAGACAAGACAGGCAAAGGAAAGGGATTTTTTTTAAAATAGACATTTTATTCAATTTTATATGATGTGAAAAGTCTTCCAGGCACTGAACTCACATTGACTTCAATGGGAATTATATGCATGCAGAGAGTGTAGAACTGAGTCAAATTTGAAAACACCCAGTTGTGTGTATGTGTTCGTATGTGCACATGAACAATAGTGTTATAATACCAACTCCTCTAGCACTATCATGTTATATTTATAGACTTAGCTGCAGTGCTCTGTTATAAATACATGTGCAAAGCCACAGAAAAATGCATAGGGTGAAATCCTGCCCCATTGAAGTTAATAGGAGTTTTGTCTGACGTCAAGATTTTACCCCTAGTTTCAACAAAGATTTTGCAACAGTTAAGAGCTATTAAGAAAGACAGAATCCCTCATCTCCTCACCGTCACAATCCCCCTTGATCACAGCAGCTTTAGTGTTTGTGTTCACTACTGGGGTAAGTCGACCTAAGTTATGCTACTCCAGCTACATTAATAATGTAACTGGAATAGACATAGCTTAGGTTGATTTACCACGGTGTCTTCACTGCGCTGTGTTTATGGGAGACCGCTAGACCCACTAAATCGACACCCACTGCATCGATTGCAGCAGCTTTGATCTCGCAGGTAGTGAAGACAAACCCTTAGATGTTGACCAGCTTACCCGTACACAGGGGCGGCTCCGGGCCCCAGCACGCCAAGCGCGTGCTTGGGGCGGCATGCCGCGGGGGGCGCTCTGCCGGTCGCCGGGAGGGCGGCAGGCGGCTCCGGTGAACCTCCCGCAGACGTGCCTGCGGAGGGTCCGCTGGTCCCGTGGCTTCGGTGGAGCCGCGGGACCAGCGGACCCTCCACAGGCACACCTGCGGGAGGTTCACCGGAGCCGCGGGACCGGCGACCAGCAGAGCCCCCCCTGCGGCATGCCGCCATGCTTGGGGTGGTGAAATGTCTAGAGCCGCCCCAGAGGGGAGAGAGAGAAACACTTCCCTGAGCCACAGTGGCAGTGAGAGACTGGACTTGGATTGTGATCCCAATCCCCTGGAGGCAAAGGGAGGTTTTAACTCTTGAGCTAGTGGTGGGGAGTAGAGGACCCTGCAGTATCAGTTCAGGTCAGGACTATCATTTTTGTTATTTTTCCATGTTTTGTCCATTAGTGTGGCAGAAGTATAAAAGACCTTGCATTGAAGGCGAAAAGAGAGTTGGGCACACGCATACCTCAGTGGTCTATCTTTGGATCAGGCTCTATATAAATGGTGAAGTGTCACCAGGCAATTGAACATGCATATTTGGAAAATCACCATTTATTCTCTGCTCATACAAAGATAGGTGTTTATAATGGTTATAAATGGTATTTTGAGCAAAGGAAATAACACTGCTTAAAATAATGGTGTACATTATTGAAAATAATAATTTAAAGCAAAGTTTTATAATTCCATTCCTATTCAAAGAAAGAAATAATTATATACACTTTGCTGTTCTCAACATTATTTTAAAATATGTTATAATTTTAAGACAACCTTTATTAATAAATCATAGTAATGCTACAAATTGTTATAACTAGTAGCTTTAGGCAGTGGTGTAGGCAAAGAATCTGGGGGGAAATGGTGTCTGATGTTTCTTGTTTTTTAAGTATTTTAAAAAATACTTGAAACAGACAAAAACACAGATAATTCTATATTTGTTTCCTTAACACTACTGTAAAGTAATGTTTTCCTCATCTAAATTATATCTTCCAGCTGCATAACAATAATTATTTAAAATTATATCACACACATTCTATATAAAAATATGAGAAAGAATCCCTAATAAATCTTTCTGGCTTTTCAAGTAATACATATAAAATTAACTTTGCTAATCTTGACTTGTTTTATTTGTACCCTTAAGTACAATGTATCTCTCTCTGACTCACTCACTCTCTGTATATATAGAATGGCCATATGAAAGAAAGTGTTAGGCAACCTTAACTACAGGCATTGCTGCCAACTCCATATATATATATATATCTATACGGATTTCTATAGTCCCCATCACTGTAGTACCACAGTGCTTCACAGGTGAATTTAAATCTGCACAAGGAGAACTCTAGAGGACTTCTGTGAGTTTTCTGCTCTTTTCGGGAGGCTGTATTGGAGAAATAATTTTTATTTCCTTTTTTTAAATCATCATCATCATTCCATTTATGGTGGAAATGCTGTGTCATAGAGGAGAGTTTTGAGGTATGCCTTGCAGGTATTCACTCTGGATTAGTTTGATCTCCTCTGGAAGCTCATTCCAAGGCAAAATCCCCTTACTCAAGAATGCTTTTCTCAAGCTCATGCATTCTTCATCTTGGGCTTTGTAAGTGGCATTGTAGCAAAAGAGTACATCTCTCTTATGGTGGAAGATGCATTTGCTGGTGTGGTTAGGTCCTGACTAACTGATGGCTCCGAATAAAAGGTCCGAGAATGAAATCCTAGTCTGTGATGTGGTGTACAAACCCCACACTGGGCAACAAGGGGTTGAAGGATTATTTTGGGTCCAGACAGCCCCTCCCCACCACACCTGCAGCAAATGCTCCATGTGGTCGAGGAATTAAAAGACAGGGAAACAGCTTATTAAAAGACAGGGAAACAGACCTGGAAAAAAGCAGACCTGCAGCTCACAGCTCCAGCTGTGCAGCGCAGAGAAGAGAGAAGGCTGAAGTTCCTGACACAATAGGCTCAACAGAGTCCTGAGAAGACCCACCCCAGAAACAATCAGAGAAGGAAGTATTCCCCTCTCCCCCACATATGGATACTGGTAATCCCCTCTTATTTTCTTGATTTGCACTCCCCCAGCAGGGAAAAGCCTTGGACTAAGCCATAGACAATGTGTGTGGGACATGTGGGGTTGAATGCCCTCCCCAGATTTCAGCGAGTGCCGAGCTGCTCTTGTAGGGCTTGCTCTGTTCAGCCTGCTCCTGGGGGAGGGCAGCTAGGGTTGCCAACATTCTAATGGCAGAAAACGGAACACCCTTGCCCTGCCCTGAGGCCCTGCCCCGACTCACTCCTTCTCTGATACCCCGCCCGCCGCTCACTCCATTCCCCCACCCTCCCTCACTTGCTCATTTTCACTGGGCTGGGGGAGGGAGTGAGGGCTCCATCTGGGGATGAGGGCTCTGGGGTGTGGCCAGGTTTGGGGTGCAGGAGGGTGCTCTGGGCTGGGGCCAAGGGCAGGGGCGCTGAAACAATTTTTACAGTGGGGGTGCTGAGAACCATTGAACCAAAATGTAAACCCTGTATATAATGGAAACCACCTCAAGCCAGGGGGTGCTGCAGCACCCCAGCACCCCTAGTTCAAGCACCTATGGCCGAGGGGTTCGGAGTGTGGGAGAGGGCTCTGGGCTGGGGCAGGTAGTTGCAGTGTGGGAGGGGGTATGAGCTCTGGGCTAAGGCTGTGGACTCTGGGGTGGGGCAGAAGATTGGGGGTTTGGGGTGTAGGAGGGGGCTCTGGAGTGTGGGAGAGGGCTCAGGGCTGGGGCAGGGGGTTGAGGTGGGGGAAGAAGTTCATGTGGCTCCCAGGAAGTGCCCAGCATGTCCCTCTGTCTCCTAGGCAGAGGGGCGGCCATGGGGCTCCACACACCGCCGCCACCCATAGGCGCCGCCACCTGTAGGCGCCGCCACCACCCGTAGGCACCACCCCTGCAGCTCCCATTGACCGCGGTTCCCGGCCAATGGGAGCAGTGGAGCCGGCTCTCAGGCAGAGCCTCCCTGGCCGCCTCTCCACCCGCCCCTCTGCCTAGGAGCCAGAGGGACATGTCGCGGCTTCCCTGGAGCTGTGCGGAACTGGGCACGGAGCCTGTCTGCCTCGCTGTGGCCAACTAGACTTTTAGCAGCCTGGTCAGCTGTGCTGACTGGAGCTGCTAGGGTCCCTTTTTCAACTGGGCATTCCAGTCGAAAACTGGATGCCTGGTAACCCTAAGAGTGGCTCCGTAATTCTCCTGCTGTGCCTCCCACCTGGCACTTCCAGCTCGCTCAGACCCTCCCTCAGGCAGCTGGGCCTGGGCGGGGAGCTGAAGGGGTGTGATAAATGAAAGGGGGTGGGGGGTGTACCTCTATTTTATGGACACTCAGCCAGCCAGTTAGCTATAAAATCCCTCTTAGTAGCTGTTCTCTACTTGCTTTACCTGTAAAGGGTTAAAAAGTCTCCCTTCGATGCATAGGTGCATAGGAAGGGAGTGGGCACCTGACCAAAAGAGCCATTCGGAAGGCTAGAACTTTTTAAAATTGGGAAAAAACATCCCCTTTGTCTGTCTGTCTGTTCTCTGGGGAGAGTGAACAGGGCAGCAACTATGCCGTAAAAAGCTTTGGGCCAAGTATGAAAAATCATCGGAATCATACCTAGAAACTACTCATTTGAAACCCCCAGATATGTAAGTAGATCAGGCAATGTCTAGGAAGACGCAATTAAGTTTATCTCTTTTTATTTCTTTATGGCTTGTGGATTCCTCTGTGCTAACTCCAAATGCTTTTGTTTTGCTTGTAGCCTTTAAGCTGGACCTCAAGAAGGTTATTCTTGATGCTTAATTCTTGTAAGTGTTTTTTTTAAATCTAGCAATAGCCTGAGTTTCCAAATGTATTTTCTTTCCTTTTGTTTTTAATAAAATTTACGTTTTTTAAGAACTGGATTGGATTTTGTGTCCCAGGAGATTTGTGCATGTTATTTAATTTGCTGATGGCAACAGCTGATTTCCTTTGTTTTTCTTTCTCAGCTCTTCCCCTGAGGGGCAGGGGGAAGGGCTTGAGGATACTGTACAGGAAGGAATTCCCAAGTGCGCCTTTCTGGGTTCTTAAAGGGGTTTTGCACTTGGGTGGTGGCAGCATCTCCCCATCCAAGGTCAGAGAAAAGCTGTAACCTTGGGAGTTTAATACATTCCTTGAGTGGCCAGTATTAATTTTTAAAATCCTTGCGGGCCCCCACCTTCTGCACTCAAAGTGCCGGAGTGGAGAATCAGCCTTGACAGGTTGCGATGGAGCTGCTTCTCACACCAGCGGACTCTACTCAGGGTCACTGTTTGCAAGAGATCCCAGCTGAGGAGGTGGTGGAGGCCCGCTCCTCGCCCAGGCCCGGTTGACAGGGACAGGGGCCGAGTGAGCTGGAAACCTACTGGGGTCTCTGACCCACTCGGCCCCTGTCCCTGGCAGCTGGATGGAGAATAGAGGGGCTGCCTCCCTAGCCAGGCTCTCTTGCAGACAAGAGCTGCACTGCACGGAGGCAGTGACCCTGAGCTGAGTCAGCTGGCATGAGAAGCAGCTACACTCCACCCAGGCCTGGCTGCTGGGGAGAGTGGTAAAGCGAGCTGGAAGTGCCGGGACAGGAGGTGCAGCAGGAGAAGTACACGGCTGCCTCCCCCCACCCACACAGGTAATGCTAGTGGGGTGGGGAGAGGATGGTGGCCCCAGGCCAGGCCCAGGGTGGGGGTAGTTAGGGTAGGCACCAGGAACATGGTCCTTCTGGTCAGCCAGAGATATGGGCATTGCCCATGTCCCTCCCCCTGCTGAGGTGTCTGCGAGGGTGCAGGAGCTCACGGGAGACACTAGTGCTGTGAATCAGGCCAGAGCTGGCTGGCCTGGCCCAGAAGCATATACTCCCCACTCCTGTGGCCCCAGCCTCCCAGAGCCTGGTGGGATTGACTGCCCTGGCTCAGGGAGGTGGGAATGGAAGGTTCCTCCCACAGGCAACACGTGGAGGGGTCACATGGACCTCCCTTTACATTGTGCCCACCCCTCCCACACTTCCCAACCAAACCCCGAGTGAGGACCATTACATAGCCCCATTGAACTGAAAGGGTGTTTTTCACCCCAAGGCTTGACACTGGCAACGTAAGTAAATTAGAAGCCAGTGGAAGGACTGAATCACAGCCCATCATCATGGCAACCCATGCCACTCAGGAGGCAGGCAGGTGTATTCTGTACAAGCTAGATCCTCTGGATTGCATCCATATTCAGACCCAGACACAGTGAGTTATAGTAATCTACTCTGGACATGATGAACAGATGCATCACTGTGACCAGATACTCACCAGGGAGCTAGGGGTGGCATTTCCTAGCAAATGGAAATGGAGAGAGCTATTCACAGAAGAGAGATTTCTCTAGCTTCCACGTAGTATAAAGAAAAAACAAAGAATTTTTGGGCATTTCTACATCAGAGATTTGTGATAGAAATTAGTGTAAATTAATTAAACCATTTAGTTTATTAAAGGCTTTCTGGGACACAGTAATACCAAGGTACAAAATATATTGGAAGGACAGAACGGGTCATGCTGGTTGGGGAGTGGCACTATATGTGAAATAAAGTATAGAATCAAATGAAGTAAAAATCTTAAATGAACCAAACTGTACCACAGAATCTCTATGGATACTAATTCCATGCTTGAATAATAAGAATATAGCAGCAGGGATATACTACCGACCACCTGACCGGGATGGTGATAGTAACTGCTCAGGGAAATTAGAGAGGCTATTAAAATAAAAAAACCTCAATTATAAAGGGGGATTTCAACTATCCCCATATTGACTGGCTACATATCACCTCAGGAAGGGAGGCAGAGATAAAGTTTCTTGACACCTTAAATGACTGCTTCTTGGAGGAGCTAGTCCTGGAACCCACAAGAGGAGAGGCAATTCTTGATTTAGTTCTAAGTGAAGCACAGGATCAGGTCCAAGAAGTGAATGTAGCTGGACCACTTGGCAATAGTGACCATAATATAATTAAATTTAACATCCCTGTGGTGGAGAAAACACCACAGCAGCCCAGCACTGTAGCATTTAATTTCAGAAAGGGAACTACACAAAAATGAGGTTAGTTAAACAGGAATTAAAAGGTACAGCACCAAAAGTAAAATCCCTGCAAGCTGCATGGAAACTTTTTAAAGACACCACAATAGAGGCTCAACTGAAATGTATACCCCAAATTAAAAACCAAAGAGAACCAAAAAAGAGCCACCATGGCTAAACAACAAAGTAAAAGAATCAATGAGAGACAAAAAGGCATCCTTTAAAAAGTGGAAGTTAAATCCTAATGAGGAAAATAGAAAGGAGCATAAACTCTGGCAAATGAAGTGTAAAAATATAATTAGGAAGCCCTAAAAAGAATTTGAAGAACAGCTAGCCAAAGACTCAAAAAGTAATAGCAAAAAATGTTTTAAGTACATCGGAAGCAGGAAGCCTGCTAAACAAGCAGAGGGGCCACTGGAAGATCAAGATGATAAAGGAGCACTCAAGGACGATAAAGCCATTGAGGAGAAACTAAATGAATTCTTTGCATTGGTCTTCACAGTTGAGGATATAAGTGAGATTCCCAAACCTGAGCCACTGTTTTTAGGTAACAAATCTGAGGAACTGTCCCAGATTGAGGTGTCATTAGAGGAGGTTTTGGAACAAATTGATAAACTAAACAATAATAAGTCACCAGGACCAAATGGTATTCATCCAAGAGCTCTGAAGAAACTCAAATGTGAACTTGCAGGACTACTAACTGTCATCTGTAACCTATCATTTAAATAAATTTCTGTACCAAATGACTGGAGGATAGCTAATGTGACGTCACATTTTAAAAAGGGCTCCATAGAAGACCCCGGCAATTACAGGCCAGTAAGCCTGACTTCAGTACCGGGCAAACGGGTTGAAACTATAGTAAAGAACAAAATTGTCAGACACATAGATGAACATAATTAGTTGCGGAATAGTCAACATGGTTTTTGTAAAGGGAAATCATGCCTCACCAATGTACTAGAATTCTTTGAGGGGGTCAACAAACATGTAGACAAGGGCGATGCAGTGGATATAGTGTATTTAGATTTTCAGAAAGCCTTTGACAAGGTCCCTCACCAAAGGCTCTTAAGCAAAGTAAGCTGTCATGGGATAAGAGGGAAGGTTCTTTCATGGATTGGTAACTGGTTAAAAGATAGGAAACAAAGGGTAGGAATAAATGGTCAGTTTTCAGAATGGAGAGAGGTAAATAGTGGTGTTCCCCAGGGGTCTGTACTGGGCCCAGTCCTATTTAACATATTCATAAAGGATCTGGAAAAAGGGGTAAACAGTGAGGGGGAAAATTTGCAGATGATACAAAACTACTCAAGATAGTTCAGTCCCAGGCAGATTGTGAAGAGCTACAAAAGGATCTCTCAGAACTGGGTGATTGGACAACAAAATGGCAGATGAAATTCAATGTTGATAAATGCAAAGTAATGCACATTGGAAAACATAATCCCAACTATACATATAAAGTGATGGGGTCTAAATGAGCTGTTACCACTCAAGAAAAAGATCTTGGAGTCACTGTTGATAGTTCTCTGAAAACATCCACTCAATGTGCAGTGGCAGTCAAAAAGGCGAACAGAATGTTGGGAATCATTAAGAAAGGGATGGATAATAAGACAGAAAATATCATATTGCCTCTATATAAATCCATGGTACACCCATATCTTGAATACTGCGTGCAGATGTGATCGCCCTATCTCAAAAAAGATATATTGGAATTGGAAAAGGTTCAGAAAAGGGCAACAAAAATTATTAGGGGTATGGAATGGCTGCTGTATGAGGAGAGATTAAAAAGATGGACTTTTCAGCTAGGAAAAGAGATGACTAAGGGGGGATATGACAGAGGTCTATAAAATCATGACTGGTGTGGCGAAAGTAAATAAGGAAGTGTTATTTACTCCTCATAACACAAGAACTAGAGGCCACCAAATTAATTTAATAGGCAGCAGGTTTAAAACAAACAAGAGGAAGTATTTTTTCACACAACGCACAGTCAACCCATGGAACTCACTGCCAGAGGATGTTGTGAAGGCCAAGACCATAACAGGGTTCACAAAAGAACTAGATAAATTCATGGAGGATAGGTCTATCAATGGCTATTAGCCAGGATGGGCAGGGATGGTGTCCCTATCCTCTATTTGCCAGAAACTAGGAATGGGCGATAGGGGATGATTAACTGTTCTGTTCATTCCCGCTAGGGCACCTGGCATTGGCCACTGTTGGAAGACAGGATACTGGGCTAGATGGACCTTTGGTCTGACTCAGTATGGCCATTCTTATGTTCTCTCTAGTTTCAGTTTTAGGCACAGAGTACAAGTGACACAAAATTGATGTTTTAGTACAAGTATCATTCTGAAATTATACTAATAAAAAAATAACAAAAAAGAAATCTAAGACATGCTCAACTACCAGAATATATTTGTGTTGCACAAGTGCAATAGGTCAGCATTGCCATTTCATACTCCCTACATTCAGGATTTATAACACAGCTACTTCAACAGGGACCCAGGAACTGGTGATCCAGTTTGTGGGGAGGTCTATTCATAAGATGATGTTCTGCTGAGAGCCACATCCTATCATCCACTGAATAAGGGGGACCTAGTTGACAACGCAAGTCTGCCTGCCTTATCTAGATTTTCTTGGAGATAATTGCATAATGCTGCCAGTTCAGGCTTTGACATAGCGTAGAGTCACCCAAATGGAACCTGCATTGGGCAATCATAAGCTTAGTGTGAGGGGAGGATATCTGCATTTTTCTTTTCAAACACATCAGCCAACTCTTGATGTTTACAGAGGAGCACGGCCATGGGGCATTGAGAGAGTACCCATCTGGGTGACCACTCTTGCCTGAGATTTCTTTCGGTTGGAGGTTGGATCAATATCAGCTTGTCCCTGGCAGTGTTGCTGTCAAAATTTGAAGAGAAACGGATTTCCTGTCTTCACCAGCGATGAAGGGGATCCTGGAGGGCCATCCAGGAGATCCCAACAATCAGTGGGAAGTGTGGAGAGTATCACCCCAAATTGCAATATTTCCCTATGCTCCAACACACAGACTTCCACAGGGACAGTCCTGAGTCACAGGTCTTGAGGATAGGGATGAACCACCAATAGTCTCAATCAGATCGAGGCAGCTTTTAGGCTGTAAGGTGATTTGCAAGGCACAGACTGCCACTACATCTATGAAATCGTTGGCTGCCCCAAATCGATCAGAGACTGCTGTATTGGGATCTGTTGGGCCTCTCTGGCGATATGCCACTGGATCAATACTTGCAGGTAGGATAACTTCCTAGGAAGTTGCGTGCACGTACCGGTTAAAGTTGAGGTTTGAAGCTCAGACGTCTTTTGACTTGATGCCCAGGCCACTCCTCTTTACCACACCTGTACTCTATGTGCTATGCCACATAGTACCTTTAATCTAAAAGGATCACAGTGAAATGTAATACAGGCTATGGGCTCAATCCTACAGACCTCTTTGATGTGACGATGTGGGTATGGTCCTTTGTTTTTAACTAGTGCTAGCAACACTACTCAATAGTTTAGACAGGAAATGAAAGTGAAGGATAACTTATTCAACTGAAACCACTGGGAAAATATTAGCTACTCTAGCACACAATATAAATGACTTGTTTAAAATGTTTCCAGGGTACTGTGAGCCCTTTATTACTATTGCAAAAGTGCCATGGGTTGTTACCAGGTATAGACAAACCAGAGACTTGAACCACACCTTTCTTCTCTACCTACTATTACCCATTCAGGTTCTAATCCTTCAAAGATGTATGTATATGCTTAACTTTATGCACTGTGAGTAGTCCTGTTTAAGTCACTGCCTTAGGTGTCCTGCATAAGTCTTTGCAGAGTTGAGGCCTAAATGACTACACAAGGTGCAAAACAACAATGAATTGGCCACCCTATACTTATCAACTACCAAGAAACTTCTATTTATTCAGAACACAACAACCTTAACTTTGGCCCACAGGTTGTTTTTCACCTGTTTATTTCTAAAGAATTATTTTTGCTATTTTAATATTCATATCTAAGTATTTTAAGAATTACTTTTAAGTGGAAAGTATTTGTCAGTAAAAGAGGCACTGTCAACTTAAAAATCATATTTAAAAATATTTTTCCTTTAGTTATGTTACTAATACCTACAGAATCTCAGAAAGAATTTTGTTTCAAATTGCATTTCTTTCTCAGTTTTTCTTCATATGATAATTCCTATGCAGCCTAAAGGAACTTGTTTATAAATATTGGTATTTGCTTATCACATGTACCACCAGCATGTTATGTTTTTCCCATTTGCTGTACAGGAATAGTGTCTGAAGAGAACTGGCTTCAATCTCTGTGTAGAGATGTCAATGTAAGTATATGCTGTGAGAGAAATAGCCCACATGGGACTACAGACCTTATATAAATTTTAATTATTTTTATTTTAAATAGTTTCTATCTTGATAAGTTGTAAAGTAACTTTTCTCTATCAAGATGAAAACTTCCAAAGAAATGCTGCTTGATTTATGGTCTAGTTCCTAAATATAAAGATTTCCATAAATTATCTTATTTACAAGAAGAATGGTGACATATGGGCATAAGATGTTCACATTTATTTTTAATGCTGTTGATGGATGAATGTGGAGTGTCTAGTGGTTGTTAGGACCTTTTCAATCAATTATTTTTATAGGATTTTGGGTTGAACTTTCCATAAACTGATGACATAATGTCATTTCAAGACCTTTTCACCCAGACAAGGTCATGTCAGCTTCCTCAAAAGACGTCTCTCGTCTGTATTGTTGATATTTTTATTTTATTTTATTTATTTATTTAGGGAGAGGGAGGATTATAGACTTAATCTCTGTGATATTCAAATGCTAATTTTTTTTAATTGCTGTCTTAAGTGGGACTTTTCTCAAAATTGGCTCCAGGTAAGGATGATGCGACTCAAACCTGATCGGATCAAGTTGCAAGGCTCCAGAGTAGGCCTCTGATCTGATTTTCCCAAAGGCTGTAGTGGGAAGCACTGCAAGACAGAGGGCTAGTCTACACTAGAAGCGCTACATCAGCGCAGCTGCACCAATGCAGCTGTAGCATGTCCAGTGAAGACTCTCTATGCCAATGGGAGAGCTCTCTCCCGTCGGCATCATTACTCTCCCTCTGCGAGAAGTGGAAGCTATGTCACTGGGAGAGCATCTCCCACCAACATAGCACCAGTGTGGACAGCACTTAAGTAACTGTAACTTGCATCGCTCAGGAGGGTGGCTTTTTCACACCCCTGAGCGATGTAAGTTTTATCAAATTAAATGGTAGTGTAGACTTGTCCAGAGTGAGTGGAGATTGCAAACCATAAGAATCCAAGGTAAGACTGAGAAGCCTCACCTTTTGGGTCAATAAGCCACCAGATGGAAGACTGACATTCCTGAAACACGAAGGCCAGCCATCTTGGGGAGAGGAAGTCAAGATATCAACATGCAGCTTTTGCCAGGCTTTGACCAGTCTCCTTGGACCTGAAGACGTCATGCTAGCTAGAAGCACTGTGCCAACAACATCCCCATCTGGCTCCTGGGCTGAAGTTCCAGCTCTTGTTTCAGGAGAGTCCAGAAGATTATAGGAGTTTGTGTATCCTCTGCTATCTTGTTTTTCCTTCTACTATTATTGTATTTTGTTTTTGCTAATTGGGAGACATCCCAGCCTTTTAATTCCCTAATTTTAAAGTGCAAAACTGGCTGATGCAGGCACATGTATGAGCATCCATAAAGGCCTCACATGTAAGGCACAAGAAAGAAAGTTCCCCAGGTTTAAACAGCCCTAAAAATACACTCATAAAGATATTCATTAACATGTGTTCAGTATTTATGTTTAAAAGTCTTTAAAAAATTAAACTGTCAGAGGTAAATTTTGATACATAACAGTTGTCAAACTTCAGCTTAGCAAAATGTTCTGCTAGAGACTATTATAATATGTCTGTTGAGGGGGAAAGGAAAGGGTTAGCCACCACACTAGAACTGAAATCTAAGGAGGAAGCATTATAATTGACTTTGAGGCTGTGATCTCAACATTAGGTAATAATTTGGTTTCAGTATGAAAATGTTTAGCGAGTTATTGTAAGGGGACTTTCGGGTTCATTATTTTATTCCCTGTCAGGCCATATCGCCATCTTGGAATGCCCATGTTGTTTGGCATCCATCTTGGCTCCCTGTCTTTATCCAAGCTTTGGCGCCCTTTTTCAACTTTGGTGCCTTTTCCATGCAGTGGTGGGAATGGGTAGAATCATGTGACTGGCTAATCTGTTCGGCAACGGGGGATTATTTAAGACCACCTATCCAGTCACTCAGAGCTGTCCACCCTAGAGGCAGCAGTGGAAGCCATGTGTGTTGGAGGCACCTGTAGAAGCTGATGTGGCCTAGCGGCAGTCAGAGCCCGAGCAGGGGCAGTTAGTCTCTAGGTAAGGTTACCTCCAGATATCTGCACCATCTTCATAACATATGTGTTGTATTGGGGAGGGTATCTCACTTTATGCATAGGATAGCAGCCCATTGGGTATCCACCCTCCCTCATACTTGCACCCAGGGAAGAAGACCGAGAAGGAAGATCACTTACCTGAAAAGGTCCATTGAGCTCCCGAGTCCAGGATCTGGTTCTTCACCCATGTAACCAGTGCTTCGTCCTGCCGGTGAGGCATGTCATGCCTATCAAAAAGAGATGGTACAGTGTTGAACTTATAATATCTTAACCTTACCTAATGTAATATTCTTGGGTCCGGGCTTCAAGCTCTGGTTGGGAAGTTAACAGCCGAGGAGTTATTTTATGTTTATCTTTCTAAATTGGGGTTCCTGTGTTCTACCTTGTTTGATTTTACCCTGTTAATAAATGTAATCTGTTTTGCACCTTAATATTTGATGGGTCCTCTGTTGGGGTTAAAATCACCTGATGATAGATGCAGGGATACGGGGGTGTAAACCTTTGTAAGCCCTTAGCCAAGCTTAACAGTTATGCATTATAGATTTGATTGACTTGAGTGGAATTCATCCAATAACCTACTTATTTGATTATATGATTCCAGTTCAGAACTGAGACTAACTTGATTTGACCTTGATTTGATTTTGATTTGGTAATAGTATTGCTTTATTCTTAGATTAGTATTAACAGTAGCTGGTGATCTGTTGTCTTGATTTTATATTATTTGTTTAGAAGTTTTAATAAATTAATAAAACTGATATTGCGGGTCAGATTTTTAAAGATATTCAAGTGCCTAGTAGGATTTTCAAAAGCACCTAGTCATTTTATTTCCATTCAATGGGAGTTGGGTGCCTAGGTGCTTTTGTAACATATCTGCATCTTAGGCATCTAAATATCTTTAAAAATCTGATCCTGAATTAGGATGACCATAAGAACATAAGAATGGCTCTACTGGGACAGACCAAAGGTCCATCTAGCCCAGTATCCTGTCTTCTGACAGTGGCCAGTGCCAGGTGCCCCAGAGGGAATGAACAGAACAGGTAATCATCAAGTGATCCACTCCCTGTCGCCCATTCCCAGCTTCTGGCAAATAGAGGCTAGGGATACATCCCTGCCCATCCTGGCTAAAAGCCATTGATAGACCTATCCTCCATGAATTTATCTAGTTCTTTTGTGAACCCTGTTATCATCTTGGCCTTCACAACATCCTCTGGCAATGAGTTCCATGGGTTGACTGTGCGTTGTGTGAATACTTCCTTTTATTTGTTTTAAACCTGGTGCCTATTAATTTCATTTGGTGACCCCTACTTCTTGTGTTATGAGAAGTAGTAAACAACACTTCCTTGTCTACTTATCTACACCAGTCATGATGTTATAAACCTCAGTCATATCTCCCCTTAGCCGTCTCTTTTCCAAGCTGAAAAGTCCCAGCCTTATTCATCTCTCCTCATACGGAAGCCGTTCCATAATTTTTGTTGCCCTTTTCTGAACCTTTTCCAATTCGAATATATTTTTTTGAGATGGGGCAACCACATCTGCACACAGTATTCAAGATGTGGGCATACCATGGATTTATATAGAGGCAACATACGTCTTGTTTTGGCCAGGACAGTTCCCTTTTTAAATCCCAGGCCCCAATGCCCTGGGCAAAACTGGGCATTTGTTTCCTGGCATGAGTTGCACTTTGTTAAGGGGGTTTGGAAGAATGTTTTGGGAGACCAGTGGTGACACAAGGAGTTGGGTGACAGGACTCGGGCAGTCAGCTCCAGTCCTGGGTGGCATAGTGCTTGGGCAAACAGCAACACCAGGTGGCTCAAGACAGCCCCATGCCAGGTAGGGGGTGTGTGTGTGTGTGTGTGTGTGTGTGTGTGTGTGTGTGTGTGTGTGTGTGTGTGTGTGTGTGTGTGTGTGTGTGTGTGTGTGTGTGTGTGAGAAACTCAGTGATGCGAGGTGGCTTAGGCCAGCCCTGTGCGGTGTCACAATTTTACTTTGGTAAATATGGTCAACCTACCTTGAGTCCCATTTCTTTCAATAAGCAACGTGGATCCAGAACTTTTGAGGACCTGGCTGAATATCAGCCAGTCAGCCTGATCAGCTCCCCCTAATTAGCCCTGGGGTATCAAACCACATTGTTTCATTATAACACTGAGAACAAAACCTCTTACATGTCTTTTTTTTTCTGTTTAGAGAGAAAAGGTGGGTGATATCTTATATCAGACCAATTTCTGTTGTTGAGAGAGCCAAGCTTTCGAGCTTACTCAGAGTGCTTCTTTTTCTGTTTGCATTTATTCTTATCTGCCCCCAAATCTTTGTCTTCTCACCCCTGACAAACAGCTAGGCTGCACTTCTATTAAACAAAACAAGATAGTAGTGGATTTCTTAAGAGGAAGGATGGTCTTATTGTGAAAGGGATTAAGAAGTGCTTGGTTCAAGTCCCTGCTCTCCACAGTCTTCCTGTTTGACTTTGGTCTAATCACTCTATGCCTCAGTTCTTCATCTGTAAAATTAGGACAATACTACTTCCCTTCTCTGACTATTCATCTGTTTTGACTATTTAGATTGTAAATTCTTTACTAAGAGGCAATTCTTGCCCTATTTGTTTGTACAGTACCTAGCACAATGTGGCCCTGATGTTGGTTTGGGTCTCTAGGCAATATTGTAATAAAAATATATAATAAACAAAACTTTAAACTGCCCTACATCAATTCCTCTGAATAGATACAACCCACACAGAGGATGGCTTTCCATACCTTCCCCAACTCCCAGCAGTATTTGCTTTTCCCCAAATATACTGCATTTGAAGCCCTCATTGCCACACAGCAGCCTGCGAGAGGGCGCCCAGACAACATGAATGAATACATTTCCATCTCTCATCTCTTATTCGTTGATATAAAGTAGTGAGAAAAGGTTTGAACTGAATGTAACAGGAGTTAAATTAAGCTGTTACAGGGAATGTCTGAATGCTGGCACAATACCTAATGCTCTTGAGAGGATTGGAGTTCTCACATAGTGAATCTATGTTGACTCTAGGCCTAATACTCTTAAGACATTGAGAAGTAGCAGTGGACTTTTGGACATGTGGATCTGTAGGTTTATTTAGTATTTTTACTCTTTGTATTTGACTTTGTAATACAATTTTTGAGGGAAACAAAGTTTCTGCCTGACAAATTCTCAGGAATCACAGAAAGAACTCCTAGAGAAACACTGTCATGAAACATAGTTTTTGTCAGTATGATTTCACATTGTATTAATCATGCCTAACAAAACTGCATTATACATCAGGCATTGTAATATAACAAGATTCAATGCAGCACTGAAATCTATAGAAAAATTCAATTTTTACAGATTTCATAAAATATTTTACTAGGTTTTACGTTTGCTTTTACAGATTGTTAGCAGCGTGGGCATTGCATCTACTAAAATGTCTCTTCCCCCTTCTCCCCCCCATATAATAAGATACACAATGACTGACTTCCATCAAAGGCACACTTAGCCCACATTGTACTGGCTCACCTGGCAGATTATAGACCACAGGGGACCCAGGTTTGAGTTCAGCTCCAACAATGTGCAGGACGCATATAGAGCAAGTTAGTCATATCACTCCACTAGCTGTAATCTTGTCAGCTTTCAGAAGCTAAGCATGGTCATGCTGGGTTAAATACTTGGCTAGCTGCCCTTAAAGGAAAATCCAGGTGCTAAAGGATGTTGTGATTTATGCCACCTTTTGCAGGAATAGTGCTAACCCCATTCTGCTGATGAAATCCCAGTTTTGGTAACTAAATTATTACCATTTCTGTGGGACATGGTAAGCTTCACTTCTTCACTGTGTGATGTTAAATAGGAACTACATTTCTGTGTCAGGTAACGTGTTTCCTATATATTTAGGGATAAATTTTGCCAGTGGAATGGACTACAGCAATGCAATAGATCTCAGCATAAAGCCTTAAACACTGAGGAAGCTCCAACTAGTACAGAATACTGCAGTGCATCTCATGATACTGGGTATCATGATCATATCAGACTTGTCCTCTGCTCTCTAAACTGGCTTCCCATAGACTATCAAATCAAGATCAAGGTCTTGGTCCTTATCTTCAATGCGCTCTGTGGCTTAGGCCTAGGATTTCTAAAAGATCATCTAAATCCTGGGATGAACAACTCTGCTCTTCTGGCACAATGGAATTCTCTACAGTATTGGTAAAGTTCATCTGTGTGGGAGACAAAATTTTCTTCGAAGTCAATCTGAGACTGTGGATTCAGCTTCCACAGAAAATAAGGACCATCACAAATCTCACCACTTTCTGCTCCAAGTATAAAGTGCATTTCTTTGACTTGCCTTCTCTAATATAAATACATAGCAACATGTATAAGTATATTAATAACCCTATCAAAACAAGGCATTCATTGCACACACTTGGAAGAGGATAAACAAATAAACATATGACAAATGGTAATCATGTTGCTTAATGTACCACTGGAAGGTGCTCAAGTTATGGTGATGAGGGCAGTATAAGAATCTATGTAGAACAGAAGTGTTTCCAGAACTGGGCCGTAGGGTTATTATAAAAGGAATACACTTCCCACTCTTCATTTACAATACAACTAATTAATATAGGAATTAGTAAAATATTCTTTTTGTATGTAATAATATATGAAAGAGATAGACAATTATCTGTCTCCTAAAAAAGGAAATCTCATTTTCACACGGGAATTATGCCAGACTAATTGCCCTACTCTGTCATGTTGTCTAATGAATAAAGGATTATAAAATTCCTTTAGCAACAACTGATAATATTTGTTTAGCTGTAACTGCGGTGTGTTAAAATTGTAGACTGTCACTTTAAATTTCAGGGTTTTTTTCCTGGTCCTGCTTGCAAGCAGCAGACACCACTGATTTAGTCTACTTAATGTATTCTCTCTACACACACACACGATTTGAAAGCTTATTATGTTTACTTTAAGATGAGGTATGATGTGGAGCTGTCAAGTGGTGCTGTTACCATAAAATGTGGATAAACAAACACCCTCAACATATTAAAATGACCACTTTGAAATATCTGCATTTGTTCCTATTAGTTTAATGACTGTTTTATTTCAAAACATGAAATTAGATTTCTCTGTGATCTCACTGCAACAATATAAAGGGTAAAACAAAATCTAATAATAAATGTGTACAGGTATCATTGAAATGTAATGGGATCTTGCCTACCAACTCCCTGAGTTTGCTAAAATCTGCCTTCTTGAAATCAATTTTCTTTATTGTGCTGTTTTTTCTCCTACTGTTCCTTAGAATCATGAACTCATCATTTCATGATCAATTTCACCTAAAAGCAACAAAGAATCCTGTGGCACCTTATAGACTAACAGACGTTTTGCAGCATGAGCTTTCGTGGGTGAATACCCACTTCTTCGGATGCAAGTGGTGGAAATTTCCAGGGGCAGGTTTATATATGCAAGCAAGAAGCAAGCTAGAGATAACGAGGTTAGTTCAATCAGGGAGGATGAGGCCCTGTTCTAGCATTTGAGTGAAAACCAAGGGAGGAGAAACTGGTTCTGTAGTTGGCAAGCCATTCACAGTCTTTGTTTAATCCTGAGCTGATGGTGTCAAATTTGCAAATGAACTGGAGCTCAGCAGTTTCTCTTTGAAGTCTGGTCCTGAAGTTTTTTTGCTGCAGGATGGCCACCTTAAGATCTGCTATTGTGTGGCCAGGGAGGTTGAAGTGTTCTCCTACAGGTTTTTGTATATTGCCATTCCTAATATCTGATTTGTATCCATTTATCCTTTTCCTTAGAGACTGTCCAGTTTGGCCAATGTACATAGCAGAGGGGCATTGCTGGCATATGATGGCATATATTACATTGCTGGACGTGCAAGTGAATGAACCGGTGATGGTGTGGCTGATCTGGTTAGGTCCTGTGATGGTGTCGCTGGTGTAGATATGTGGGCAGAGTTGGCATCGAGGTTTGTTGCATGGATTGGTTCCTGAGCTAGAGTTACTATGGTGCGGTGTGCAGTTACTGGTGAGAATATGCTTCAGGTTGGCAGGTTGTCTGTGGGCGAGGACTGGCCTGCCACCCAAGGCCTGTGAAAGTGTGGGATCATTCTCCAGGATGGGTTGTAGATCCCTGATGATGCGCTGGAGGGGTTTTAGCTGGGGACTGTATGTGATGGCCAGTGGAGTCCTGTTGGTTTCTTTCTTGGGTTTGTCTTGCAGTAGGAGGCTTCTGGGTACACGTCTCGCTCTGTTGATCTGTCTCCTTATTTCCTCGTGCGGGTACTGTAGTTTTGAGAATGCTTGGTGGAGATTTTGTAGGTGTTGGTCTCTGTCTGTGGGGTTAGAGCAGATGCGGTTTACCTCAGTGCTTGGCTGTAGACAATGGATCTTGTGGTGTGTCCGGGATGGAAGCTGGAGGCATGAAGGTAGGCATAGCGGTCGGTAGGTTTTTGGTATAGGGTGGTGTTAATGTGACCATCAATTATTTGCACCGTAGCGTCTAGGAAGTGGACCTCCCGTGTAGATTGGTCCAGGCTGAGGTTGATGGTGGGGTGGAAGCTGTTGAAATCGTGGTGGAATTTTTCCAGAGTTTCCTTCCTATGGGTCCAGATGATGAAGATGTCATCAATGTAGCGTAGGTAGAGAAGGGGCGTGAGTGGACAGGAGCTGAGGAAGCGTTGTTCCAGGTCAGCCATAAAAATATTGGCATATTGTGGGGCCATGCGGGTGCCCATAGCGGTGCCAATGATCTGGAGATATATATTGTCATCAAATTTGAAATAGTTGTGTCTGAGGATAAAGGCACAGAGCTCAGCAACCAGTTGTGCTGTGGCATCATCAGGGATACTGTTCCTAGAAATGGTTCCTAGAAATGCTGTTTCTGCCTGTGCACGTCGGCGGAAGCATTCAATGTATAGGTCCAGACTGTCATTTCGACCCTCAGGAGGAGTCCATGTGGAGTTCTTCTTTTTGTGCTGTTGGTGGGAGGGTAACTGTGTATCAGTGCGCTGTTCAGTGTTGTCCTGAAAGTATTCTTTGAGTCGGAGACGACGAAAGTAGGCTTCCAGATCGCCGCAGAACTGTATCATGTTGGTGGGGGTGGCAGGGCAGAAAGAGAGTCCCCGAGATAGGACAGACCGTATGGAGTGGAAATCCATCAACCTCATGAAGAAACTTGCACAAATACAGACAGACATCATCTTCCTTTCCAAATGCAAACGGATGGACATCATACCAAATGGACTAAAGGTAAAAAATCCACTGCTATCTACATACTACACAGACCACAGTGAGAGATTATGCCATACTCTATCAAAGAAACTGAGGAACCACCTGATCAGCCTCCTAAACAGCAAACAGGAAAACATCAAAAAAGAGTATCAGAGGGGTAGCCGTGTTAGTCTGGTTCTGTAGAAGCAGCAAAGAATCCTGTGGCACCTTATAGACTAACAGACGTTTTGCAGCATGAGCTTTCGTGGGTGAATACCCACTTCTTCGGATGCAAGACGAAGAAGTGGGTATTCACCCACGAAAGCTCATGCTGCAAAACGTCTGTTAGTCTATAAGGTGCCACAGGATTCTTTGCTGCTTCATCAAAAAAGAGCTCTCCAACCTGGAGACTCTCATTAATAACCAAACTTCCATACAAACAGACTTCACTAAAATAAGACAGGAGATCTACATCACTCACTTCACCTCTCTACAAAGGAAAAAGGACTGTAAGCTGTCTAAATTCCTACCTGCCACATGGGGCCACAACCGTGGTACTCCTAACCCACCCAGCAATATCGTCAATCTATCCAACCACACACTCAGCCCAGAAGAAACGTCTGTCCTATCTCGGGGACTCTCCCCTAGAGGCTTTCTCCGCCTTTTGAAATAAAAAATTGTCTCTAATGCATTCTAAGAACTTGTTGGATAATCTGTGCCGCACAATATTATTTTCCTAACATGTGTTTGGGTAGCTGAAGTCCTCCATCGACACCACATCCTGTGCTTTGGATGATTTTGTTAGTTGTTTATAAAAAGCCCCATCCACCTCCTCTCCCTGGTTAGGTGGTCTGTAGTAGACCCCTACCATGACATCACCCTTGTTTTTTACCCCTTTTATCCTTACCCAGAGACTTTCAACAAGGCCGTGTCCTATTTCCATCTCAACCTCAGTCCAAGTGTATACATTTTTGATATTATAAGGAAACACCTCCTCCTCCCTTTTTTCCCTGCCTGTCTTTCCTGAGCAAGCTATATCCTATTATACCAATATTCCAGTCATTTGTATTATCCTACAAAATCTCTGTGATGCCAACTATGTCATAGTTGTGTTTATTAACTAGCCTTTCTAGTTCTTCCAGTGTATTCCCCATACTGATCACATTAGTATACACACATCAAACATACTGATTTGATTTCTCCCCACTTATGTTCTCTCTTGTTTCTCCCTTATCCCTGCTATAATGGCTCATGCTCCACGCAGATTCTGACCCTTCTTCCAGGGCGCCATGTTTTTGACTTACCTGTGGGCTTTTGTCTCCTGCCCCCATTGAATCTAGTTCAAAGCCTCCTCACAGGTTAGCCAGTCTGTATCCAAAGATGCTCTTTCCTTGATATGTCGTTCCCATCTCGGCTCAGCAGTCCTTCCTGGAACAGCATCTCCTGGTCATGGGCAGCACTGTCCTCTGGTGCAGCCCAGAGCCCCCCCCACCATGGCTGCTGGCCCCTGACCCAGGCTAGCCCCAGAGTGCCAGTTGGGTGAGTGGCGAAGCCCCAGCCCCGGATTGCTGGGAGGGTAGGTGGCATGGCCCCAGCCTCCCCAACCCCTGAGTGGTGGGTTGTGTGGCGCGGCCCCAGGCTCCCCAGCCCTGGAGTACCGGGTGGGCAGGTGGCGTGGCTCCATCCCTGAAGCACCGGGAGGGCAGTTGGCGTGGCCCCAGCCCCCCCCCCACCACCAGAGTCCTCGGAGGCCGGGTGGCGCAGTCCCAGCCCCTGAGTGCTGTGTGGCATGGCATGGCCCCAGCCTCCACAGCCCCAGAGTGCTCGGAAAGTGGGTGGCATGGCCCCAACCTCCCCAGCCCCAGATTGCCAGGTGGGCAGGCGGTGCGGCTCAAGCCCCAGAGTGCTGGGAGGGAGGGTGGCACGCGCGGCCACAATAGCTGCCCCAGCCCAAGCCGGAGCCACTGCACACGGGAACTGGAAAGAGTGGGCCAAAGCAGGAAGCAGGAGGGAGTCTGGGGGCAAGGCATGGGCGGGGCCACACCTGGGCATTTGGGAAGGCACAGCCTTCCCCAGCCTATGATACCTGCTGCCCATGCCTATATTCAAGGAAGCTGAAGCCCTCCTGGTGACACCATCTGCGCAGCCAGTCATTCACCTCCAGGGTGCATCTGTCTTTGCCTGGTCTCCTACCCTTGACTGCAAGGATTGAAGAGAACACTATCCACTCCCCCAGCTCCTTCACCATTACTCCTGGAGCCAGGGAGCCCTGTAGTCACTTCTGATCTGCTCAGGGTCATACCTCACAGAATCGTTAGTGCCCACAGGGATGAGTAACACGGGGTAGTAGTCAGCGGGACGGATCATCCTTGACAATCCCTCCGTAACCTCTCAGATACAGGCCCATACCTCCCAGGACACCATGTCAGGCTGACAGATGGGTGCCTCCGCCCCCCTGATGACCAGTAGTGGAGGGCTCTGTTTGACTTCTGCATTGCCCCAGCCTCTGTAGCTGCTTCTGGGAAGATGGTGGCCTGGAAAATGGCCCTGGCTGCGAGTGCCCAGCATTCCCTCTGGCAGGGCCGGCTTTAGCAAGTGCGGGGCCCAATTCGAACCGTTTCAATGGGGCCCCGGCAGGGATGACTATATATATATATAAAAAAAAATGTAAAAAACACATGGGGCTTGTACTCACCGGGCGGTGCTCCGAGTCTTTGGCGGCGGGTCCTTCACTCGCTCCAGGTCTTCGGTAGCACTGAAGGACCCGCCGCCAAAGTGCCGCTGAAGACCCAGAGCAAGCGAAGGACCCACTGCCGAAGTGTTGCTGAAGACCCGGAGTGCTGCCGGGTGAGTAAAAATTTAAAAGGTGCCTCTAGCCAGGGAAGAGATTCTCACTGGGCGCGGGGCCCTCTTAGGCGTGGGACCCGATTCGGGGTAATTGGTGGAATTGGCCTAAAGCCGGCCCTGCCCTCAGGGGCAGAGTCTCTGGGCTGCGGGCACCCAGGGGCCAGCACTGGGGTCTGGGTGAAGAGCCCTGGCTCTTTATTTATCATCCTGTTAACCTTTGCCTATGTTGCTCCCTGGCACTATTCTGTCTCATTGTGTGGTGGGGGGTGACTTGATGGACACTCCATGCGCCAGGGCAGGAGTGGGCTCTGTGGGGCAGGCACAGACACCGGGCTGGAGGGCCGAGAGGGGAGTCACACACAAGCCTAGCACTGATGCTGAGGGAATTCCTGCGCCAACCCCGCGGGTCACTCTGTGCACTTGGTTAGTGGAACTGAGGGCAAAGTAAGGGCAGAGGCGTCACTCCTCCATTGCGCATGCTCCCTAGCGCGGCTCTGGCCGGCTCGGTAGCAGAGGGCTCCGTGTGAGTTCTGCGTTGGCTCTGTAGCGGCTTCCGGGAAGATGGCGGCCTGGAGAGCGGCACTGGCTGCGGGTGCCCGGCGTTCCCTGAGGGGCAGCGTCTCCGGGCTGCGGACCTCCGGGAGCCAGCAGCGGTGTCCGGGTCTGTGGACTGCAGCTGCCACCCTGCTTGCAGGAGGCTCGTTGGCAGCGGGTTACAGCGGCTGGTGCGGACGGGCAGCGCCCGGTGGGTTCCTGACGGTGCTGGCTCAGGTAAGTGACCAGCTTCTCAGGGGCAGGGCTATTACCCGCTATAACTGCCGTGTCCACCGCGCGCCCTGGGCAGGGGCTGTTACCCGCTCTAACCCCCATTCCCACACACACATGCACCATTCGCTGGGGCAGGGGGCACTGGGCTGGGGTTGTTACCTGCTATAACACCCCATCCCCAACACACACACCTGGTAGCCCAGGCCATTACCTGCTATCGCCCCCTGCCCCAACTCGGTAGCCTAAGCTAAACTGGGGCTGACACTTCTCTTCTTGTCAGTACCCAGCAAAGCCCACTGACCACAGGGCATGCAGAGTGACACTATATGACCCAGTGCAGTACACAGCTTATGTCAGGAAAGCCTGGCAGGAAAAGAAAGGTGCATAGACAATAATTACACTGTATCTGACCCAAAGAAGAGTAAGTGACAGTGGAAGCTGGTGACATCTCTGCTTAGGTAGGTGTAGTATGAAATCATCTGATAGCAAACCGTAATGATCATACTTTATCTATCCCAAAACTGTAGATAGAGCCCTCCTGGAAGAGCCTCCATTGCTTAGTTCATCTGAGGTCAAGCAGGTGAGGTAATGCATGTGTCTGGTCCCCTTGACATCAGGCAGCAACCAAGATCAACAGTATTTCACTTAAGACAATCCTGGCCTTATTTAGATTAATGAGGATTTCCCTCTTAGTGCTGAGTGCCTTTCTCCATTCACTGTAATCCATAATCACACAATAATGTAGAAAACTTAGTTGCAGTTGACACAGTTAGTTGATTCAGTTCATCAGCTTTGCCTGTAATTGTTCATTTACAAAGTTTGTCATCTGCTTCACAATCTAATGTTGTCACTTCAGCTGGCATGGATGAGTATTTCACAAACAGAATGTTTTTTGTGTCTTGTGTTCTGTCTGAATTGCATGGCTCACCACCCAGTACAAATATTTTCCAGGCGGGTCTATGTATTACTTATGTTTGTGTTATGAATATTAGAATGTACTTGCCTATTAAGCATCAGTATGCCGATAAAGGGTTACTGTCAGGAATACAGTGGGTGGCCAAGTTTGCAGATGATACAAAATTACTCAAGATAGTTAAGTCCAAAGCTGACTGCAAAGAGTTACAATGGGATCTCACAAAACTGGGTTGATAAGTGCAAAGTAATGCACATTGGAAAACATAATCCCAACTATACATACAAAATAATGTGGTCCACATTAGTTATCACTCAAGTCATTGTGGATAATTCTCTGAAAACATCTGCTCAGTGTCCAGCGGCAGTCAAAGCTAACAAAGTTAGGAATCATTAGGAGAGAGATGATAAAATATAGCGTCACTATATAAATCAATGGTACACCCACAACTTGAACACTGCAGGCAGTTTTGGTTGTTCCCATCTCCAAAAAGATATATTAGAGTCGGAAAAAGTACAGAGAAGGGTAACAACAATGATCAGAGATATGGAGCAGCTTCCGTGTGAGGAGAGATTAAAATTAAAAAGATGGGGACTGTTCATTTTAGAAAAGAGATGACAAGGGGTGGGGGATATGATAGAGGCCTGTAAAATAATGAAAGGTGTGGAGAAAGTGAATAAAGATGTGTTACTTATTCTTTCACATAACACACAAACCAGGGGTCACCCAATGAAATTAATAGGCAGCAAGATTTAAACAAACAAAATGAAGTACCACTTCATACAACTCTCAGTCAACCTGTAGAACTCATTGTCAGGGGATGTTATGAAAGCCAAAAGTATAACTGGGTTCAGAAAAGAATTAGATAAGTTCATGGAGGTTAGGTCCATCAATGGCTATTAGCCAAGATGGTGAGGAATGCAACCCTATGTTCTGGATGTCCCTAAACCTATGACAGCCAGAAGGTGGGACTGGATGACTGGGGATGGATCATTTGATAATTGCCCTGTTCTGGTCATTCCCTCTGAATCATTCAGCCCTGTGTTAAGACTGGATACTGGGCTCGATGGACCATTGGTCTGACCCAGTATGGTGGTTATTATGTTAATAGATTAAAAAAAAACCCTCTCTTGAAAACTTCAAAACATTATTATCCATACTAACTTTGTCCTTTTCAGTTTGGGAGTGAAATCTTTCTCTGTTTTCTTTAGGAGATTAAATTAATATGTGTCTTGTTGGATACTTGGACATGCTTGTATTGCTGTCCATCTGGTCAGTTCTCATGAGTGGATTGGGTATTGGGAAATATACAATAATTCTGATCGGGGAATACTTCTGTGAGCAAAAATTTGTACTTACCTTGCCTTCTAACAAATACTGAACACATTGAAGAGTGTAGGACAGGCAATTGCATAAAACTTCTAATCTTTGGTTTATTCTTGAGTCCCAAAATAGAGAGGCTAGGATTTTGCAGGTGTTGCAGTCCTTATTGTGGAGAAATGACACTTTTCTAAGATCAGTAGAGCAGTTTTTAAAATTGTGGTATTTTTATGATGAGTTAAATCTTAATCCTGTCCTTAGTCCTTGAAAATCCCCATTTAATAACAACTTGACTTGCTGTATATAGGATCCTGTCATAGCAATAATACTGCGGGTCACCCAGCATTCAGGCCCATTAACATGCTTCTGGAAATAGTTTTAATTTGCTCTGAAGAACCAACAGATTGAAAAACACAGTATTTTTGTTCATAAAGTGTAGTCTCTTATTTCACAAAAGTTGACTGCTACATTTAAAATATGAAAATATCAGATTACAGTTTTAAGCATTACAAAAAATCTTGTCAAGGGAAATTTGCAGAGATCGGTATTTATGTATAACTACAATGATTTTGTGTAACCTTAATTGGGTGCCAAAATCATCACATGAATGAATTGGAAGTAGTCTCGCCATATGACACTTGTGAGCCCCCCAATATTTTTTAAAAAATTAACCACGAAGGAAAAGCATCTGAGGCCGTGTTGAATTAACATGGTTCTGGTGGTGATATACCATGAAATAGCTCCTATATAGTATTTGGCTAGCTAGGTGGTAGAACTCTTTGACCCTCCAGGTGGAACCTAGCATTTCTAGGAACCATTTCTGTTGCAGAAAAGTGGAATCACTGAACAGTAGCAGATACAATTAATTTAATTTTGTTTTCCATTTTCAGCAATAAAATTAGCTGAAATTCCATGCCATTTAGAGGCAAAGGTTCTGCATCCAGTTTCTAGTGACTCTTGCCCTGAATTTTCTCAAGTGCTGACCATATAAACTGTGATACTGAGGCAAAGAACAGAAAATGAAAATGAAAATAAAAATAAGAAAATAAAAGAAAAATGGGATTGTGAAGTCCTAAACTGGAAGGGAGGTGGGGGATGGAATAGTAGAGTCAGCATAGCATGCTCCCTGCTGAGCACTCGGTATTAGATGCTACTGGTAGAGCTCTAGTAAATATAAATCTAAAATATTCATAAACAAATTGCATTGTAAGACTATTAGGTTGCTTATGCAGATATGTTAGTAGTATGGGGAATTGTTTTGTGGGGAACATGTGTTATGTTTGAGATTTTTGTTTTTCTTTGACAAGATAAGTGATGACTTCATTGGTTCATTGTCCTGTTGAACATACAGGTTACCAACCCACCTTTTATTTGTCTCACATTGTAGCTCTTAGATTATGAATGTCCTAAGTATTTTTTCATTGTGTAGTATGATGGGAGATGATACAGAGAGACAAGTAGTTCTGTAAAAGAAAATATTAATAGTTTGATACAAATATTCGTTAACATTAAATTAGCAGAAATTCAACTACCTTATGGTAATACAAAAGTACATTATTAAAATGTAAACTAGGAATTTTGAAATGTTTTGTAACTCTGTGTCCACCACCAAGTTATAAATGGTCTAAAGCAGGGATTGGCAATCTTTGGCACGTGGCCCACTAGGGTAAGCACCCTGGTGGGCCGGGCCAGTTTGTTTACCTGTCGCGTCCGCAGGTTTGGCCAATCGTTCGTGTCTTCGTAGGATCAGGTCCTAATTTTTTCAAATATTACTTGCTCCAGAGCAGTAATGATAAGATGTGCGCATATAAAACTGTTTTTAACCATTGGCAAATGATTACTTTAGGACAAACAATATGTGCATCAAAGCTAGGTCTGAAAAAAATCATTTTGTACTTCTTAAAAAGAGTGTATTACACCTACTATATTTTCCTTTCTCTTTCCCCATTCCCTCAGACCTTTTCTTTCATTATTTATTGAACTGAATATAAAACATCTCTGGCACTGATCATCTTCTGAAGTCTTAACTGAACTTTCCTGTTAAGTAACTTGTGCAATGGCCCTAATGCTGTTAAAATGTATATATGTGCTTACATTTACAAATGGTTGGTGTCCCATTGATTTTAATGGGGCTACTACTCATAGTGCATAAAGTTAAACATGCCTGTAAGTCTGTGCAGGCTGAGGATAAATGAATGAATCAATTTTTTCTTTCTGTAAGAAGCATAGTTAACCTGTTTCATTTTATAGCATCTTACTTTCCTTTATTGTGTGTTAATCCATTTTTTATTTCTTCTTACAGTGTGGTCTGTGTAGTCATGGAGGCTTTTTTCTTGTTTATCTTTAGTATCTTAATTTTTTCTACTTTAGGATATGGTAGTCTGGTGTTTGTTCATACAGTGTAATTTCCTTTGTTCTGTCACGCTCTCATTGTAGACTAGAGGCAAAAGTTCATGACCAGATTTAGGCTTGGTCTACACTACACAGTTAGGTCGACGTAAGGCAGCCTTGTTCCCGCCAATGTAAGTGCCCTGTTATACTGTCATAATAAATCCACCTCCACTAGAGGCATAGGGCTAATGTTGGTGTAGTTAGGGTGACGCAGTGTCTGTGTAGACACTGTGTTATTTACATCAGCTGTTGCCTGTCATTCAATTTTGCAGGTCCAGGCTGAAGCTGTGAAATTGACAAGAAAGCTAGGCTGTCACTGGGGTGGGTGGGGAACCAGGCTGCCCCCCAGGCTCCCCTCTCACAGCTGGGCTGCACTTGCCCCGCTGGGAGCCTGGCTTCCCAACCCCACCACCCCCCGGGCTCTTGGCTCCCCGCCACATCCGGGCTCCTGGTGGGGAGCACCTGGAATCCGGGCAGGGAGCTGGGAGCCTTGGTGCAGCTGCAGGGCTCCCTGTGGGGAGCCAAAGGCACAGCTTGGCTGTGAGCAGGAAGCCAGGTGGGTGCAGCCCAGCCGGGAGGTTGTGAGCCCAGTGGCTGCTGGCACCCTGTCAGAGCTCACAGCCAGGAGCTGAGAGCCCGGGGGCAGCCGGTCTCCTGGCGGCAGGGAGATGAGAGCCCGGGGGCTGTTGGGCTCCCAGTGGCCAGGAGCCAAAAGCCTTGCGGGCACAACCAAGAGAAGGAGGGTAGTGTGGACATGAACCACAGCAGTAATTACTGTGGGGGTTATAAGTCTACCTTACATAGGTTGATTTGTTTCTAGTGTAGACATTGCCTTAATGTAAGATTACTGTGGATGTATTTTTTTCTGGTCATTAAAGCTCTAGATAAGCAGTGAAGAATGTAAGAAATGATCTTTATTAATTCCCCCCCCCCTTTTTTTTTTGCCTATTCTTTTTAGAAATGTATCATGGAAGTACTGTGATAGATAATTCTTCAGTGATGAATGGAAACCTTTATCTATGCAATGACTCCACATAGCTCTTAACATTGTCCGTTTACACTGTTGGCTAATGCCAGATATAGGCCTTCTCTACACTAGAAAGTGTTTGTCGATATAGATATACTGGGAAACATTCCTAGTGTTGAGACAGCTTGTATGCCCATTTTTGCTGGTATAACTGCATCTATACTAGACTTTTGCCAGCATAGCTGTGTTCATTAGAGGTGTAGCTTTTTCATGCTCCTAATCAACACAACTATTCTGACAAAACTTTAAGTATAGACTAAGCCATAGTGATGGCTTATATTTGTTTTTCTGTAGTACTGTAATTCAAATCAGAGTGAAATAATGTATGGTTGAGAAGCTTGATAAGAGACTTGTCTATGCAGCATCTATTATTTTTATATTTTCAGATCATTTGCAGTCTACTGTATTAACATACCATTAAATTCTTATTCTCGCTGAAACTCTTAGGCTGAAATGTCTGTCTTAACATTAATCAGTTCTGCAATTTTAAAATCCCACTAGTTGACTTTTAAATATTTGATTCTGCTTAACTGAGGTAAAGCAGAACATAAAGCTTTTGACTGGATGCAACTTTTTTGTCTTGTCTTTATACTATCTGTTATAGCATTGCATTGCAATTGTTGCTGTTTGCCTTGTGACTTTTTATTGTTTGTTCAACACCAGCAGTGTGCTACATTCTTTTCAGAGAAGAGAAGACAAGGTTCCTGCCCTGAAGAGCTTACACTAAGTGCACATGGTAATTAGAGACCATAATGAAGAATTTAATACTAAACTATACTGATCTCTTAACAATCAAGCAGTCTATCCAGTGCCATTCTCTTGCATCAATGTCTTATACTTTTGAAATCCTCTTTTTTAGTTCATATGAATAAAATGTACATCTTCCCAGCCCTAAAACAAAACAAATTGGTAGCTTATTTTTACATTTCTTAGAGAAAAGATATTTAAAAACATTATGCTTTCTTGTGACCTACAGACTCACATTCAATGCTTCATGTTTTAGTTGAAAATGCACTGGGTGAGAGCCTCACCCTCATTCCAGACCCTTTATGCTGCCTGAAAGGGCTGGAGTAGTGTAAAGAGACCCTGGAAGTCCCACCTCTGGCCACAGGAGGATTCTCCTGGTGCAGGCACTGCAGAATATTGTCATAAAGCTGCCTTCTGAGGATCCCTTTGCAAGTCTTGTGGCTGCAGAGATTCCAAAAAGTGCTGCTGCCCCTAAGGGCTCACCTTCACTACGGGGAGATCGACACTGCTGCAATTGACGCAGATGGGGTCGATTTCACGGGTCTAGCGAAGACCCACTAAATCAATGGCAGAGCACTCTCCGGTTGACCCTGGTATTTCACCTCTCCAAGAAGAGTAAGGGAAGTCAACTGGAGAGCGTCTCCTGTCAACACAGCACAGTGAAGACACCAGGATAAGTCGACATAAGCTACATCAACTGCAGCTACACCAGTAGCGTAACGTAGGTCGACTTACCCCAGTAGTGAAGACAAGTCCTGCAATAGCCACAGAAAGGCTGTCATAACTTAGGCAGGCTTCCAGGGCTGTCTAAGTTATGCAAAGAGCCCCAGAGTGTCCAGGGTCAGGAAGATGCAAAGGTGGCTTAAGGCATGTGAGGGGCACAGCACAGAATCTTAAGCATTATGTTTGTGGCACACACTACTGATGTACCTTGCTATGCAAACATTATTAGTGGGTTTTTTTTTAGTACATTTCCTCTGAATCTGATATATAACTCCTAAAATCATTTTATAGGTTGAATTAATTTGTGCCAATATTTCACATTTAGGACCCAAATGTGTGGTCCTCATTCAAGTGAAATTCGCATTTAAACCAATGCGGGGTTTGCCTGAGTAAAGTCTAGTGGGACGGTCCTTTTAAAAAAAAATTCACCTTGCTTGGTCTCTGCAGTATCTGTATGAGAGCTGGGTGAATAATTGATTTTTCAGTTCAGACAGCCCACCAAAAAATCAGGGACAATATTAGGTTCAGTTCTGAAAATATTCAGAATTTGTCAGCAAATTGGAAAATTCCATCTCAGGTTTCACAAATTGTTTCATTTCAGTCATTTTGAAAGGGCCAGCTCCAGAAACTGTGTATTTTATAACTTTTAGCCCGGTGATTAGGACTCTTGCCTGTAATGATGGGAGTTTAAATCATTACTGTAGAGCAGGAACTTGAATTCAGACCTCCCAGATGGGCATTCTGGTCACCAATTTATAAACTATTTTGGGGTGGGTTGCTCTCAATCTCTCCTTTTGAAGGTTTTCCATTTTAAGTACTCATTGGAGCAGGAATGCGAACTCAGGTCTCCTTCCTGCCAGGTGAATGCCCTAGCCACCATGCTGTAGGCTATTCCAGTAGCTTGCAACCTTTCCAGACTACTGTACCCCTTTCAGGAGTCTGATTTGTCTTTCGTACCCCCAAGTTTCACCTCACTTAGAAAATACTTGCTTACAAAATCAGACATAAAAATACAAAAAGTGTCTCAGCCACTGAAAAATTGCTTACTTTCTCATTTTTACCATACAATTATAAAATAAATCAACTGGAATATAAATATTGTACTTACATTTCAGTGTATAGTATATAGAGCAGTATAAAAAACTCATTGTCTGTATGACATTTTAGTTTGTACTGACTTTGCTAGTGCTTTTTATGTACCACATGTTGTAAAACTAGGCAAATGTCTAGATGAGTTGATGGAAGATCTCAGAATACCTCCCGGGGGTACACATACCCCTGGTTGATAACCAGTGGGCTATTCTGCTCAGTCTCTTCTGTTGAAGCTGTTCTGTTTTGGCCCAATGAATATTTAAGTATTTATACAAAGAGAGGGAGAGAGAATGACTCTATACACTGAATCTGGCACAGACAAGATTTGAATCCACATCTCCTACCTCCCAGGTGAGAGCCTAAATCAGCAGACTATAGAGCTTGATGGTTAGTTTCTCTCCCCTGCCTCACCTAAAAGAGGTGAGTACCCTGAATTCGAGTCCTTGCTCCAATGAAGATTTAAGTAGTTATACAAAATCGAACTACTTCAACAGGAGAGATTGAGAGTTGGCCACTCCAGAATACCATATAACCTGCTGTGTAGAATGCTCACCTGGGAGGGGAGGGAATATGAGTTCAAGTCCCTGCAGTGGAATGTGGATTCAAACCTGGGTCTTCCACATCCCAGGCATGTGCCCTAACCATTGGCTAAAAGTTATAAAATATCCATAACACAGTTTTCTGAATGCACCAATGTATTCATACCTTACACACCATAGTAATAATTTTTGTACAAAATATGGCTTGTAAGGTATCATTTGAAAACTAATAACTTGCTGGTCAATAATAACATGGTGAGATGTATGTAGCAACATTATATGTAAAGTTATAACATAAGCTGAAATAATGAGTGGACTGTGTTTACCAGGCAAGTCTGGGAAGTGGGTAAATCTCTTTTTCAAAGACAAAGGACAAGCTGATGCCTCTAGTCAGGTGTCATCAAAGTTCATGGGCAATTACTTGTTAAGTGACCATTCCTTGGCAAGGAATGGGGGCAGGAACAAACAGACCTGTATCTTAGCAAACAACAGCATGTAACCTTTCACCACCAGGGGTATGGCTACACTGGCGAGTTGCAGCGCTGGAAAACCTCCACCAGCGCTGCAATTAGTAAGTGGCCACACCTGCAGGGCACTTCCAGCACTGCAACTCCCTGGCTGCAGCACTGGCCGTACACCTCACTCAGCATGGGTAATAAGGATTCCAGCGCTGGTGCTGCAGTGCTGGTCTTCAAGTGTGGCCACACACCAGCGCTGTGATTGGCCTCCAGGGTATAAGGATGTATCCCAGAATGCTTTTATAAATTATTCTCTTTGTTTTGTTATGCAGCCTCTCTTTGTTTTGTTATGAACGAGCTCCGCGCGGAGCTCCGTTGCCGCTGCTGCTTATCTAAAAAACAAACAGAGCTCCTGTTTGCTGTGATCATCTGTACCTGGCTGTAAACAATCAAACGAGAGGCAGGCAGGGAGCGAATGAAACAGCGGGGAGTCGTGTTGGCTGCAGGCTGTTTGCAGTTAAGAGTTAAGACTAAGGGGTCAGAAACATGTTCTGATTTTTCAAGGCAGGAAGCTAAACACACAGTGTTGGCTCCAAAAATCCCCTCTCTCTCTCCCTCCCCCCGCTCCGTGTCACACTAGACCCCACTCCACCCCCCTCTTTTGAAAAGCACGTTGCGGCCGCTTGAACGCTGGGATAGCCCATAATTAATCACTCCCAACAGCGCTGCAAATGCTACAAATGTGGCCACACACCAGCGCTGGCCCTGCACAGCTGGATGACCAGTGCTGCAAACTACGAGCACTGCAAACCGTAAGTGTAGCCATACCCTAGATGTCTTGTCTCTGTCCTCACAGCAGGAATTAATTTTATCTAAGGGTAAATCTCAGGAAGATGCATTTCAAAGTAAGTGGCAAAAACACCTCAAGGTGTTTCTCCCTATCCATATCTCTCTCTCTCACACACACAAAGAAACAGCCTTAAGGAGCAGATCCTAATCTGAGAATTTGGTCACCAGTGTTACTGGGAACATATGGTAAGGGACTTCATCTTGAACCAAGTCTAGTTTAAGTTTTAGGAAACATAATATCTTTATTGCTCTTGTAACCATTTATTTTAATGCCTTATACTTGTGCTCACTTAAAACCAATCATAGAATATCAGGATTGGAAGGGACCTCAGGAGGTCATCTAGTCCAACCCCCTGCTCAAAGCAGGACCCATCCCCAGTCAGATTTTTGCCCTAGATCCCTAAATGGCTCCCTTAAGGATTGAACTCACAACCCTGGGTTTAGCAGGCCAATGCTCAAACCACTGAGCTATACCTCCCCCCTCCATATAGTTAAATAAACTTGTTTTATTCTTTTATCAAAACTAATCCAGTTAGGATAACTCCATTTAGGGTAGAAAACTATTGCATATTGATCCCCTTAGAGTTGCAATGGACATAATATATCTGGACTGTCCAGGAAAGGGCTGGACAATGCAGAACACACATTTTGGGGGAAAAATTGGGACTGGGAGTGTGTTGGGGTCACCCTGCAAATGGTAACCCAGACTGGTGGAAGCCAAAGTATGACTGATGTATGGCTGATAGGCTGCAGCTATCCAGACACTCAGGGCTGTTTGTAAGTGGCTTGCTGTTTGTAAGTGACCATGTGGGAGCTACAACAGGAAATCATTGTGAGGCACCCAAGTTTGCACTTGTCTGGATTATACCCCAGAATGTCATACCCTGAAAATCTTTTTCCTAGCTGAAACAAGTCTGGTTAAATTCAGTAAGAGTTTTGGGTCAACCAAAACTGCACTTTCCAGCAAATCATAGGTTGGAAGGGACCTCAGGAGGTCATCTAGTTCAACACCCTGCTCAAAGCAGGACCCATCCCCAACTAAATCATCCCAGCCAGGGCTTTGTCAAGCCTGACTTTAAAAACCTCTAAGGCAGGAGATTCCACCACCTTCTCTAGGTAACCCATTCCAGCGCTTCACCAACCTCCTAGTGAAAAAGTTTTTCCTAATATCCAACCTAAACCTCCCCCACTGCAACTTGGGACCATTACTCCTTGTTCTGTCATCTGCTACCACTGAGAACAGTCTAGATCCATGCTTTCAGATAGTTGAAAGCAGCTTCGCTGAGCTCTAGTGAGAACTCTATTTTGGATGCTGTCAATGCCTTTGTTTAAGAAACTACCAAGAAAAAATCTGAAACTGGTTGGTTATTGAGCATAAATATTTGTAAAACAATTTTTATTTAAATCAGTGTAAGGTTTTTTTTGTTTGTTTTTAAAGAGGGGGGATCTTTTGTGGGATACTGATTATTCTAGTTTCCATCACATCTTGGGCCAGCTTGTGGTCTCAGATCTGCTCATGTAGCTTCCAAACCAGAATTTCTCCCATAGCACATTTCTTAATTCCTTTTTATTATGGAAAATTGGTTTTATGGAACCAGAAGCAGAGAAGAATAACTTTGTGAGAGTATAAGGTATCTTAGCCCCCTGATCCTGCAAACACACGTAAATAACTCTGTGCATGTGAGCAGTCCCGTTGCGTTTGATGGAACTACGCATGAGCACAGAGTTAATCATATACTTAAATCTTTGCAGGATCCAGCACTTAATCTGTAATTTAAATAAAAATGTTGGATTACATGGTAATATTTAGTATAGGAAAATGTTTTGTTTTATGGTTGTCTGTTTTAAAGCATGATTCCAGTTGAGAAAAAAAATTACAGTTAAGATGATGTGCCTGTTGATAAATATAGAATCCTGGATAAAATTGCATAAGGATTTGTAGCAATGTGTGGAATTGCCTGTAGGAATCTGCTACTAAAATAAAACCAGGAAGAAAATGTAGAAGCTAATCTGAGCAAGCACAAGAATCTTCTAGCATATTAGCCCACTATAGTAAAAAAGAAAAAATTATCACTCATTGCTTTTGAGGTTGTTTTATCAAAAATTATTAAACTATTTTTGTGTGCCATAACTGTTGAAATGCAATTTGCATTCATTTAAAATCAAATGGTTTATCTGGTCTTGTGAAAAGAAATAATTCAAAATTTTTCTAGAAACAATTCAACTGAAGACATAATCATGACAAAAAAAGGCATCTTTTTATCAGAATGGTCTAGAATCTCAAAATACAATTAAAATGACATTTAAAATATGCTTAAACTTAACATAGAAATGTAAAATGAATAATAATATTTAAATAGGCTTCTGAAGCTTAGTTTCAATATTTTTAATCTATATCAAGCATGCTACTGGAGAGAGCTTTTAGGCAGGCCTCAAATGTGCCTCCAAACTGGGTTCAATTTGTACAGAAATCTGATCACTTGGCCAGATCAGTGGTACTAGGCCTCATTAGTAAAACAAGACAAGGTGAAGATACTTAAAATCACCATAACTGTCATGAGATGGTAGCCCTTTAAAGTAAGCTTCATTCCATCACCTTGTCCCTTCTCCAGAAATGTCTTCTGTCCATCTCATCTCCAGAATTTGTTCCTTTCTGGTCTGTGAAGTATAGTACGTTTTATTTAGTGGACACTGAAGTGCAATGCATGGAATCAGATGGTTTCCCCTTTCACAAAATTTGATTTGTAGTATATCTGGATTTAGCAGAACTGGCATGAGATATGTGAATCCTCGTGGAATGCCAAAATTGGCGCCCTCACACCATTCACAAGGTGATACATTTAAACCTTCTTTCTACTGAAGAATTTGAGAGACTTGGGAAGTACAGTGGGCCCATGTTGCCAGTCTTCTTTATAGCAATTCACAATGCTGAAGGCTCTTAGTTGACATACAGTATGTTGCAGAAATTAGTAATTTCTTGTCCATATGTGTTATTACCCTTTTAGAGTATATTAACTGCTACATTTATTGCTCATTGCAGAATTTAATGTAATACACAGTGCAAAACCTATCATCTTAGATGATAAGGCAATTAACATCCTATACACACACAAAATAAGTACTTCTATTAACAAATTGTTATTGGAATACATTGTTTTGGGGAAACATGTCATAGTAATCTGAAAGTGTACATGGTTTATAAGTGTCGAAGTTTTAAAAAAATATTCTCAGTTTAGAGAGTCTCATCTGTGTGTTGACAGAAGACAAAAAGCATATTGTTTGTGTGTGTCAACAAAGTCACTGATTGCACATAATCAGTAACATTAAATCAATTAATATTCGGCTTTATGAGGAAGGAATTAGCTGACAAATTTAATAATACATTAGCTAGTTATGTATAGTCTATAACTATATCTGATGCAAAATTTAATGAAAGCCATCCATGTACCTTGTAATTAAATCTGCTTACTGTGTGAATATATTCCTTATTGAATTTCTTTCCTGTACATTTAAAGATCAGTTGATGAATATATTTGTACAGAACAAAAAAAGAAAATAAAAATAACAAAATTAAAAGCAGTTAAACTTCTTGACACTGCTATGGCATATCACTCTGCAGTGAATGAGTTTCAATTAATACCACCCAAAATCTAGGACAACAGTATGATCCTTAATGTGTAAAATAGCTCCTCTAGCTTTTTTTCTTTGATGGCATCAATAAATATAAATGTACACTTTAAACCGAGCTCTACTAGAATGAGTTTGTCTGTTCAGCTCTTCTTATTCCTTTTTAATTAAAAAAAAAAGAGTTCAGTCTTTCTGAAAGTGTTCCTTTTGTGCAGTCCAACCAAACAGGGTAACCCTAGCGACCTCTTGTTTAATTCAGTGTGTTTTGGAAATACTGTATGTATCAGATATCCCCCTAAGCAGTCTAAATCAATAACTTGGATTTTAAATATATCACAAACATCATACTCTGCATTAGTGACATACAGACGTTGTCATGCTGCGTGCCTATAATAGAACATAGTATAATAGGTATGGAATCCGTAGGACCATGATGTAGTAATTAATTATAGATTTAGATATTACTTATGGATGTGCATTTGTTTCACAACTTTAAATACATGGTATCCATTTCAGCTTATTGAGTGAAAAGATATTTATATCCTGAAGTTTTGGCTTTGAAAATATTTACATTTACTCCCCTTTCTGTGTATGTAGAGGTTTTTTTATACAGTTGTTTTCATTGTTATTAAAACAACATGATGTCAAATCTAATAATAAGGGTTGGAGTTAAAATGTAACTCTTTTTTAGTCTGATCTGTCACCTTCTGCTCGTGACTTTCACTGTTGCTGTGTGACCTGGGTATTAAAACAAAAATTCAGCTAAGCATTCTCTGTAGACAGACTGATCCATGTGGACAAATTGGTGAACTGAGGACTAATTCACAGATGTGGAGTTTTATTTTTGGTTTTTCTTTTTTTCCAAACTAATTCTCTTCATTCCAACAAACATTTTATGATGTGATTTTTGGCTCCACATTTTAATGGACAGACGACCTAATTACCAGACAGAATTCTTCCCGTGGCAAACGTACAGAAGAGAGCTTTCTCTGACATCTAGGCAAACTGTTTTCCACCACCTGTTTCTAGGACATGAGATGGCAATGCGAAAACTCATGCAACTACTATATTCACTCAGGCAAGAAACCCAAAGACTCACTGAGGGAGTGGTAGGCCAGTGATGTGCGGCCTGCAGGTTGCCCACCACTATGCTACGCCCTTCCTCAAGAAAACAAACCAGGAAAGAAATTCTCCTAAAGGAAGCAGCGTAGCAGAAGATATGCAAAAGTTGCCCCTGATGACTTACGTAATCTAGGATTAATATTACCCTTTGTTGGTCCCACCAACCACAATGAATCAATTCTGCCCTAGAAGATATCGGAGTCTGAAGCTGAAAACAGTCTACTCTGGTTGCCTTTATGGCGCTACAGTGGCTTTTGGTTTGTATTGCAATAGGAAAACAACATCTGGATCCAGAAACACCCAGACAGGCAGGGAAACTTTCAGCCAGTGAGGATGGCATCTACCTTAAATAATCCAAAGCATACACACAACTAGGGGACATCATAACATTTATATTCTCTTGACTGCCATTGTTATAATTGGTATAAAACTTTCACTGTATTAGTGAATATATTGCTTGTCTTGCTAAAAACTGTGACTAGGTAGAGTGGGGACTAACCTTAGAACAAGGAAAGGTCAATTGTGTACAGACAATAACATTAATTCTCAGGTTGTTTATGGCCCTTTTGCTTTGTTCATGGATCTGATGAATCCCCAGAGGTTGTAGAGTCAGCATAGTGTCTCTACATCACCACTCCTTGCAATGCCTGGCATAAAAGACACAGGGATAATGAGGCTATTCCCAGCTTCTGGAACAGTCCCTTAGGACAGCTAGTAGCTGGGTGAAGGCTAAAGTCACTCTGAAGGTTTTTTAACTTGCGTTCAGTGAAGAACCAGCCAGTCCCCAAAATAGGAAGCTGTAAAGGTGGCAGTAAAGCCATTTTTGTCCTGCTCCCTTTTTGATTCCTGCCTCCATCGCTGCGAGGCTGAACACTGATATTGATCCTCAGGTGTATCATTTTTCTCTTTCTTCCCATCTTTTATTTGACACAGGTGGATTGATTTTTGTTTAATGTTCCAGCAAGACATTGGCTAAGACTATTAACTGCAACAGATGTCTGGACTAGAAATGAGTGTGGTCTGCAGACAGGAGACACTGCAGGTTGTAGCTCCTTACCATCCC
The DNA here is from genome assembly GCF_016161935.1 of Mauremys reevesii. Taxonomy (NCBI): domain Eukaryota; kingdom Metazoa; phylum Chordata; order Testudines; family Geoemydidae; genus Mauremys; species Mauremys reevesii. The sequence continues at coordinate 45,926,937 of NC_052623.1, read as the reverse complement.
CCATTTCAGCTTCTGATATATGCTGGACCGGAGGGCACCAAAGCAGAGCCCTGCAGTACTGCCACATGAGACAGTCTTGGGGCAATTTCCCAAGACTACTTTCTTGGTTCTCTGACAAAGAGAAGAATGGAGTTATTAGAGTGATCCAGTATCTCCTCACTAAACAGCACAGTGGTTCTCAAACTTTTGTACTGGTGACCCCTTTCACATAGCTAGCCTCTGAGTATGATGCCCCACCCTTATAAATTAAAAACACTTTTAAATATATTTAACACCATTATAAATGCTGGAGGCAAAGCAGGGTTTGGGTGGAGGCTGACAGCTCACGACCCCCCACATAATAATCTCGTGACCCCCTAAGGGGTCCCGATCCCCAGTTTGAGAACTCCTGAGGTAGAACCAATCATGAGGCCATGGGTCCACTTTGCATGAAACTCCTTAAGCACCCCCAAAACTTCAGGGAACAATACCAGCCAAAGGTCAAGCAGATGATCCTGCTTTTGTTCCTTCCAGAGGCACAGAGCCATTCCAGAGTACTTAAAGATCAGCCTGAATTTGAAACTAATCTTATACACACATTATAGAGAAAACTCACAAGAAGAAATTCTGATTTATTTTTTTAAAGGACTGGTGCTGTGTTATTGAGTCTGAGACATGTTTTCCAGTAAATAAGTTTATCATTGTTTTTCATCCTTCATTAAGTTTTCCAGTTTAATTCTTAAACCTTTACCAATTGGATTCCAGTTTCATTCCACTCTGATCTTTCTGCCTTTAGTTATTTATTGTGTTCCTCTTCTTTCTTGTCACTTTAGGCTAATACACCCAGAGGAAATGAAAGGGACAAGTTTCATAGAGATCAGGCACAGCAGAAGATTCACATGGCTATGATGTAGCTGTGATGGGACATAGAATGGATTTCCATCTTGAACAGTCCCTTTCAAGTCTTTGGCAAGAGTCAATATGGGAGGATTTATGTTTCTTAAATCCCTCAAAATTCCATCTTCCAATCTCATTCATGGTTGGCCTTGTGCTATACTTCCTTTTACCTCTGTCTATAAACCTTGTGCAAAAGTGTACTGTCTTTGGCACATTGGACATCATCTCACAATTGTAGTCATCTTGTTCTCAAGTGAAGCAAGACTGCAGCTTGCTGGAATTTTCTAAACTTAGTGTCTGCACTTTGGAACAAAATCAAACCAAAGGATGTTAAGACTACACTGGTTCATTAGACACTGAAAACTGTTTCATTTCCTCTCAGCTGTTTTGACGGCCATGTTTCTGCTCCATATATGAGTGGTTATCACTACTATGTTGAACACTCATATTTTAGTCACACAAATCTGCTGCCCAAACAGAGGCCTTTGAAGACACAGAAATGCCATTGATGCAAGACCTATCTGATGTGTGACTTCTTTGAATGTAGAACCTCCTGCTTTCAGTCCTAATACCCAGATAGATGAAAATATTGCCCATTCAGTGTCATTGCCATCTATATGCAGCATTGGCAAGTCATTAGTTTCCATTCAGATTATGGGAGAGTGAAAAAGAGGTGCAGTGCAGAATGAATGCATTGGAATGTTAGAGTTGAGTCAATGAAAAGAGAAGGAAAAGCAATAGAGGAGAAGTGTCTTGAACAAGAGTGGAGAGAGCAGGAGTTACACAGATATGCTGTCTGATGAAAACGAACTTGGAAATAGTTTATGGTATCTATCAAAAATGTTGAAAAGTGAACACATTTTTATTAATGCCAAAATTCAAAGATCTCTTTTATAATCCAGACTATTTGGCTACACACTTTATTTTTCTAAAACTTTTAAAGAATTATAAACACAGATACCAGCTCTGTAAAGACATAATTGAGATGGGGATTGGTGGACAGCTGGAGCATATCTGTTGTAACAGTTCTGTACAATTTTGCTTTTGGGACTACCATATAACGGTCCATATTTTTCATCTGCTCTGAACTTTTGGGGTCAGAGAGCAGAATCAAGATAAGTCAGGATGGTGGTTCTTACTGTTGCATATCAGTCACTGCAGAACTTGTTTGGAGGTAACTGATTCCAAGTAGCAGGCCCAGTAAGGCATACAATGGTTTTTTGGCAAAGACCAGGAAATAATAAGAACAGGCATTGTGAACTCCAAAAAAATGAATTAGTATCCAAGATATGGTAGCTTATGCATTTTAAAATGATGTTCAGGCTGGAACTTCCAATAGCAGTTGAAATGCCATTATGAAAGTTAATCTAAGGTAAAAGCTTTAACTTTCATTGTGTGGTTGGGTGGAGAGAGCAAGAATTGTTTCCAAACAATGTAAGGCTATTATACAGTTGAGAAGACTTGGGGGAAGAGCAGTTCTGCTTCCAGGGCTGTCACACTGCCCTGGTAGAGCTCCCCCAGCTGGACACTCACTAGGCTGCTTTGTTTATATCCCAACAGGCTAGATCCATGTATTCTTAGCTTCCTTTAGTCTGAGTAGGCTTTAGCATTGACTGTCTTTGGCCTCTCTGCCACATTTCTTGGGCACAGATGCTTTGCTTTTTACCCCTTCACAGAAATGGGACCCCCATGGCATAACTGTGCTGGATCCCCAGGACCTGTTTTATTTATATATATATATATATATATGGAGATATACCGATCTCATAGAACTGGAAGGGACCATGAAAGGTCATTGAGTCCAGTCCCCTGCCTTCACTAGCAGGACCAAGACTGTCCCTGACTCTCCCCTCCCCCATCCCTAAATGGCCCCCTCAAGAATTGAACTCACAATCCTGGGCTTAGCAGGCCAATGCTCAAACCACTGAACTATCCCTCCGTCCTTTACAGTTAGTCTCTTCCGGGACATGCAATAGTGAAAGCAAACACACAATATACACTTTGTAAGGGTCCCAAAAATCAAATGCAGTTCACTTTAGCTAGCAAAAGAAATATACAGATCTAGATAAAATAAATGCCTCTGCCAGTGCCTGCATTTCCCTGCCTGTGTTTCCTCACTATTCTGGAGCATTCTTTAGGCTTAGATCAGACTCTAAGGAGTCCAGGATACCTTCTCATGCACATCACTTCTCTGTACCATTGAGTCTTTCTTGTGCAGCCAGTTTCCTTTGACCTTGGCTGTTACCACAGTCAGAAATGGTCCCCTCTGCTATGAAAGCATGCCTCTTCGTTCTTTTTGTGAGTCTTTCCTCACAGTTCCTCTGTGTTTGTAAATCCTAGCAATGATTCCTGGTATCTCCATTCTGCTTCTGGACTCCAATCCCCTGCAGAGGAATTGGAGAAAACTGATTTCAGTAGGCCTCAACCATCCTGTTGTCCTGAGGTGCTCTCATTTGAATGGGAGCCATTAAAGTTTAACCTGGTCTGGGAGATAAGTGTGACAGCAGATGTTGGATTCCACATACATTGAGGCACTTAATAATATAGAAATTTTATAAGATCAACCAGAATTCATAAGTTGTGCATAGAAATATTCTCTAAATTATCAGAAGGGCCAAAAATCCATTTTTATCCTTTGACTTTCTACTGTAGTCACTTGTGTCTTGCTTACACCAGTAAATTTTGTGCACGTTTTCAACACTGATCACATCAATGCTGATGACAGCTACACCAGTTTTTAAAAAGGTGTAAGTGCTAATATAGATCAGAAAAAACATTTCACAAAATGATTCAGACAAGTATGAATTCAAATCTGGTAGAAATATGTTCTAAAAATACTTTTTTGTGAATACACATTAATAATGTTTAAAATAGTGTAGCTGCAACCGCAGCGCAAAATGCATCCAACATTTTCTAGTGTAGACCATGCCTTGGAATTGGAGAGAAGTCTTCCATACTTGGGTGGATTTCTACAGAAATCATTCTGGTAGGCCTGAGATGTTGATGTGCGCATCAAAATCAAATGAATAACGAAAATAGAACCACTTAAGTAATTCACTTGAAATAGCAACTTTCCTAAAATCCCACAATCCAATTATTTGGCTGTGCAAGCTGCCTTTTTTCCCCCCTATTTAAAAGATTTAATTAACTCTGACAACTTTTATTTAAATCAGGTGTTCAGTAGCCAGTGTTTTCCAAGCTCCTCAGCAACCTTAAAATGACTGTTGAAGCATACCGTTTTGTAGAAACAAATGACAAATAATCTGCGGGGTGTCAAATGTCTGGCTTTTGTTTCATAACTTCATGGTTATCATTCTGCACATCTGTCACTATTTTTTTTTCCAAGTGGAATACCTGTACCTTTTTCCATAGGGGTCTCTAGTTGAGCTGTCCTGCAAATAAAAATCTAATCCTTCTCCTCTTGCCACCTTTTAATCCAAAAACTTGCCTGAAAGGGTACTAAAGAAGAAGAAACTTTTTTAAAAAAATGGATTGTTTATCTCTGAAGGCCATGATTTGACTTGGAGAATAAAAATGTCAAAAAATTAAACTAATCTGTTTATCTTTCTGAAAACCTTATTTTAAAATGCTGTACATTCTCAGTTCATTTGAACTATTGTGGACAATAAACAATGTATAAAATTACTTCTGCTAAAATTGTTCAACTTTTTTTTCCTTTTTTTCTGGATATGCCTGTTGTATGGAATGTTCCTACTTAGAGCTCCCAGAAGAATATTGTAGGAAATTGCTAACATACTTTTTTCCCCAGCTGCTATTAAATTTGGAAAACTGATAGTGTTTTAATGCCAAATAAGTGTTGTATTTTTTTTCTTCTTTAATCTTGAGATTAATATTATTCCTCTTTTGGCCCCAAAGGTTCAAAAATTGAGAATATAAAAGGATTTCCGTGCACCAGAAGTGATGCATAAATTATACTTAAGCCAGGTGTACATTAAAAAATTAAGTTGACTCAGCTACATCACTAAGGGATGTGAAAAATCCACACTCCTGAGCTGCATAGTTAAGCCAACCAACCCCCAGTGTAGACAATGCTAGGTCAATGGAAGAATTCTTCTGTTAACCTAGCTACTGCCTCTCAGGGAGGTGGATTAACTACAGCAATGGGAAGACCCCTCCCATTGCTGTAGTGTGTGTCTACACTGAAACGTTAGTGGTGCAGCATTTTTAGTGAAGAATATAGCCTTACATAGAGTCATGCCACTATGGAAATATGTCTTGTTGGTGTTGAGGGGCTGGAGGGAAAGTTGATATAAACACGGTTGTGAAAAATTGCTCTAGTCTGACCATGTTTATGTATTCTCTCATTGCACCTCATACCTACAGGAGAGATCCCTAAACATGTTGCTCAATGAAATGTTTTTCATAGTTGACCAGATTTATTGGACACATGTTCATAAGCGGTGTGTAAAATGTTCTAACTGGCAATTTTACATAAAAGTATGAAGAACACATCTGTGCATTGTAAGATATGTCAAGTAGCCAGATATCTTGATGCAGCACTCTTCAAATAATACTTTTGTTTTACTGAGAACTTTTCCTTCACATCATATATTCATTCTCTACAATCATGCTATAGACCTCTATATACATACATTTCTTTTGGTCAAATGTAGGTCTCATAAAATATCAATACATAGACTTCATAAAAATTTGGTTAGAAGTATTATGCTGCTACTCATTGAAATTAGGGGTGCCAGATGTCCAGTTTTCGACCAGAAAGTCTGGTTGAAAAGGGGACCTGACAGTGTCTGATCAGATCTACTGACCAGACACCCAAAGTCCAGTTACTGCAGGTGGGAAGGTGCCGAGTCATCACCTGCACCAGCCCCTACTCAGCCAGGGCCACCTCCTACCTGCATCTGGCGACTGCAGCTCCCAACCCCAGCTCTGCAGGTGTGTCCCTCCCAACTCACACAGGGAGGGAGGAGAGAGGGGAAAGCAGTGTGTGATGGAGGGAGGGGGGAAGAGGAGTGAATGGGGGATGGGACCTCAGTGGGAAGGGGCAGGGCAGGAGCACGGCCTCGGGGGAAGAGGCAGGGCAGGGGTAAGGCCTGGGGGGAAAGGGCAGGGGCAGGTCTTCAGGGAAAAGGGCAGGTTCCAGCACTCCTGCTGGAGTGTCCGGCTTTTAAATATTACGAAGTTGGCAACCCTAGTTGAAGTGCATGTCACACTAAGCATGGTCCCCATTGTCTTCCTGCCTCATCATCAGGCTTTGTCTGTGCTGTGAAATGTCCACTCTGGGGCTGGTGATTTCATATGTCACATCTGTTCAGAGCTGATGGATGCCTCTTCCATTTAATTTAAAATTGCTGTGAAATTTAAGACTTGTCCATGGGAACTCATTTCAATATAATCTGCCTTGCTCCATGAGTGAACTCTGAATAGACTAATGAAACGAGTCACTGAGATTGATTATGGTATGTTCAACTAGAAGCGGATTTGGAGGACTTCTGATATATGCCCCTTTTGGAATGTTTCCTTGTATGCAGATGGCATGTAAATCTCTGAAACACATTTTTGCAAAAGGCAGAATAGATGCTGACTTTTGAGGTGACAGTAGGTGATATGGCAGGTGCCTCTTTATAAATTAAAAGAGTAAATTCTCATTTTCACATGTATGGTGGTTGGATATGAAGGAACTTGGATTGTAAATACCTCTGGCAAGGACCTTGTCCTACATCATGTTGTTTAATCTAGTTGTGCACAATCTGTTTCCCTTTATCAGTTTTGAATTTGAATTAAACCTAAGAACATAAGAAAGGCCGTACCGGGTCAGACCAAAGGTCCATCTAGCCCAGTATCTGTCACCGACAGTGGCCAATGCCAGGTGCCCCTGAGGGAGTGAACCTAACAGGCAATGATCAAGTGATCTCTCTCCTGCCATCCATCTCCATCCTCTGACGAACAGAGGCTAGGGACACCATTCTTACCCATCCTGGCTAATAGCCATTTATGGACTTAGCCACCATGAATTTATCCAGTCCCCTTTTAAACATTGTTATAGTCCTAGCCTTCACAACCTCCTCAGGTAAGGAGTTCCACAAGTTGACTGTGCGCTGCGTGAAGAAGAACTTCCTTTTATTTGTTTTAAACCTGCTGCCTATTAATTTCATTTGGTGACCCCTAGGTCTTGTATTATGGGAATAAGTAAATAACTTTTCCTTATCCACTTTCTCAACATCACTCATGATTTTATATACCTCTATCATGTCCCCCCTTAGTCTCCTCTTTTCCAAACTGAAGAGTCCTAGCCTCTTTAATCTTTCCTCATATGGGACCCTCTCTAAACCCCTAATCATTTTAGTTGCTCTTTTCTGAACCTTTTCTAGTGCTAGAATATCTTTTTTGAGGTGAGGAGACCACATCTGTACACAGTATTCGAGATGTGGGCGTACCATGGATTTATATAAGGGCAATAATATATTCTCAGTCTTATTCTCTATCCCCTTTTTAATGATTCCTAACATCCTGTTTGCTTTTTTGACCGCCTCTGCACACTGCGTGGACATCTTCAGAGAACTATCCACGGTAACTCCAAGATCTTTTTCCTGACTCGTTTTAGCTAAATTAGCCCCCATCATGTTGTATGTATAGTTGGGGTTATTTTTTCCAATGTGCATTACTTTACATTTATCCACATTAAATTTCATTTGCCATTTTGTTGCCCAATCACTTAGACAAAACCTTTCAGTTTTGATTGCTCTTTTATAGTGGCATTATGAGAGATGTTGAATAGATCTACTGTTCTATGCCACTCATTATTCTGTATATTTTTATCATTTACCCATGTATTCATCGTCTCTCTAAGATTACATAGGCTCAGTTTTTCTTCATAGAAGTTTGTCAATTCTCTCTACTCATATCTGACCCTCCTCTATTTCTGCTATATCCTTTTTGAGATAAAGTAACCAAAATTGAGCACAGTATTCTGGGAGAGGGCATATTGTTAATTTATAGAATGGCAAGATATAGATTCCATGATCATTTAGAATTGCAGAATTTATGAGGCCCTGTCTAAAGCATGTTGTGTTAATAGAGGGTATGTGTATACACAGTGATAAAAAATCTGTGGTGTGGCCAGTCTGAGTCAGCTGACTCAGGCTTAGGCTGTGGGGCTAAACATTGCTTTGTAGACATTCAGGCTCAGGCTGGAGTCCAAGCTCTGGGACCCTCCACACATGCAAGGTCCCAGAACTCATGCTTCAGCCCGACCCCAAATGTCTACACAGAGATTTTTCAGTCCTGGAGCCTGAGTCAGCTCATGCAGGCGAGCTATGGGTTTTTATCCCTGTATAGACAAACCCACAGTCATTTTCAGAAAATACTCAAGAATTTTTTTCAAGTATGGCCTTGTGTGTTGTCCATTAATTAGTGAAATAAAATCAAAATCAATAAAATATGCCTACCATTCTAATTAAAAGTAAATAACTGTCAGTCTGGGCATGTTACCTACCATATCGCACATCTATAAATGGCAGTAGTACCAATATCAAGCATTCAAAAATAATGTCAGGCCCCAAAATATCATGAGGTTTTTAATTTGCCTTCTGGTTTTTGAGCTTATAGGGTTCACAAGTATTCAAGCTTTTGACTGCAACCATGGAATCTAGAATTTTCTTTTAATGAAAGCTTAGATGCTCATGCAATCTCATGACTCCAGTTAGCTGGGCTTTAAAAAAAAAAAAACAACGAAAAAACTCACTAAGCTTGTGATAAAATTGTGAGCGTTAGCAACATTGAAATGTGCATATGAATAATACCTTGTGATTAGCCTGCCTGCCATAATTGATTCTAGAAAGTTCTTAATTGGCTCCAGGTGTCTTGATTCACTCGCCTGTCTTAATTGGTTCTAGCAGGTTCCTGATTGCTCTAGGGCAGCCCCTGCTCTGGTCACTCAGGGAACAGAAAACTGTTCATCCAGTGGCCAGTATATTTGCCCTCTACCAGACTCCTGTACCCCACTGGTCTGGATCTGTCACAGATATAAAATGATGGGGTCTAAATTAGCTGTTACCACTCAAGAAAGAGATCTTGGAGTCATTGTGGATAGTTCTCTGAAAACATCCACTCAGTGTGCCGCGGCAGTCAAAAAAGCAAACAGAATGTTGGGGGTCATTAAGAAAGGGATAGATAAGACAGAAGATATCATATTGCCTCTATATAAATCCATGGTACGCCCACATCTTGAATAGTGCGTGCAGATGTGGTCACCCCATCTCAAAAAAGATATATTGGAATTGGAAAAGGTTCAGAAAAGGGCAACAAAAATGTTTAGGGATATGAAATGGCTTCCATATGAGGAGTGATTAATGAGACTGGGGCTTTTCAGCTTGGAAAAGAGACGACTAAGGGGGGATATGATAGAGGTCTACAAAATCATGACTGATGTGGAGAAAGTAAATAAGGAAGTGTTTTTTACTCCTTCTCATAACACAAGAACTGATCACCAAATGAAATTAATAGGCAGCAGGTTTAAAACAAACAAAAGGAAGTATTTTTTTAACACAACGCAGTCACCCTGTGAAGGCCAAGACTATAACAGGGTTCAAAAAAGAACTAATGTTCATAGAGGATAGGTCCATGAATGGTTATTAGCCAAATGGACAGGAATGGTGTCCCCAGCCTCTGTTTGCCAGAAGCTGGGAATGGTCGATGGGATGGATCTCTTGTTGATTACCTGTTCCGTTCATTCCCTCTGGGGCACTGGCAGGATACTGGGCTAGATGAACTTTCGGTCTGACCCGATATGGCCGTTCTTATGTTCTTAATCTCCATTATGTAAAGCAACTATTAAGAGGAAAAAACAAACACATTTTCTTCCAAAAATTGATCAACTTTTCTGTCCTTGGCCAGTTTGCAAAGAACTTCCTGAAAACAAAAATAAAATTCTGTTGATTACCTGTCTTAAAATAAATGTAGTTTAAAGGAAATTCAAGAGGCTCAAGCTCAGACAGCATTGTATGAAGAGTTTTCTACTCTTGAATCACCGCAGTACAAATTTGTATGCTAGTATATGAACTAATTAGCAAATAGTGAATTTAATTTGTCTATCTAATAATTTACAAAGTGCTAAAATGGGTTTAAAATTGTACTCGGTGGTGTAATCCATCCTATATTGCTGGACACAAAGATTCTATGTAGGCACTTTCCGGAGTAGTAAGTGCAGTCTCTCCCAAAATGTGTAGTTATCCTTTCACCCAAACACTGGTTATACAATATAGTTTAATTGGTTTTGTAACCAGTGCAACTTTGATATTGGCCACTTTTATTATTCCTAACTGTGAGCAGTGCTAGACTTCTAAATATTTATAAATTAAAATGTTTGGCAAAACATGATATGGAGACACCATAGTTGTTCTGTAATTAAGTTTGCATTGAGATTTGCACTCTGCAGGGGCTAAACTTCTTTAACTCTTTTGCATGAATAATAAATATACAATATGTCACCCAATTTACAGCATTTACTCTTTGAATACAGAATGAATTCTCTGAGAATTTACAAGACCATTTTGTTCATCCACTTTATTTTTGGGACTAACATTGTTTTGGATCCCTCTAGTAAAGACATTTCTGGTGAAAATTGACTCTTTTGAAGATTATTCCAAAATCTAACATTTAGGCTATTAAAGTTTCATAGTCTATACATTTTTTAATTTATGGACACTGTTAATTGCAAGTTTTTTATGCTGCAAAGTTTATATAAATCTCTCTCATCTAATTGACTTTAATCAAACTTTGGAGAACGGTTTGTACAATGTATTTTCAGAGGTTAAATCACCAGTAGAGAAATTGGGAAACTTTTCATCACTGGGCTTCTTTACAGTTCAGCCATTTATGTTGATCACTTGACTAGCGGAGCTATAAGCAAAGAGCCAGTCCCCCTGCTTGACTCCTGGACCTCCTGAATTCTGTAAATGGGTGGGCATTTGCTCTCTCATAGCCTTCCTCGGATCTGCAGGAGAACTGTCATCCTCGACACCGCCCGAAGGCGTGCAAGATGGAAGTTTATCTCCTGCAGATGTTGAGAACCCCTGTTATTAACTGTTCTACGCAAACTGATGTTCCTCCACCCTTTCCATTGCAAGTCAATGGGCACCTAATTTCCCTTTTTGCCTTTGAAAATCTCCTTCTTAGTGTTCATATTGTTGTGAGGGAAATATGCATCCTGAACTCTAAAGAAACATTTTTGTGTGGGTAAAACATATATCCAAGATAGTTATTACTACTTATGCATGTTAGTATAGTGTGTCAAGACTGTTATATACTTGAAAAATGTAATGAGATTTAGAAATTTCAGTGATTGCGTGACTGAGATTGTTATGCTCTTGGGGAAAGATTCTCTAGTCTGCTTTGCTCTCTTTGCACCACTCCAGTAGTATGTATGGAGCAGTAAACAGCCACATCTGCCTTGCTAGGGCTCCCATGACTTGAGGAATCCTGAGTGAGTGTAGAGATGGCATTGTCCCTGCCAGCTCTATATGTAGGCCATGGCAAGCTGGAGTAGCCTCAGACTGTTCTAGTTTTGGGCTAGAACTGGGGCCCATGTGGAGCCAGGCTCAAGATCAGAGAGCTGAAGCTTGCGCCCCTTTGTTCCTTCCTTTCACCTGTGCTGAGAAGCCCTGGCCAGATGGTTCTTTCTTCTATGGATTTGTGATTACACAAATTCAGAAGAGGGAAAAAATATACAGAATATATATCTCTACCCGGATATAATAACACTGTCCTCAGGAGCCCAAAAATCTTATCGCACTATACGTGAAACCGCATTATATCAGACTTGCTTTGATCCACTGGAGTGCGCAGTTCTGACCCCCCCCGGAGCACTGCTTTACCGCGTTATATCCGAATTCGTGTTATATCAGGTCGCATTATATTGGGGTAGAGGTGTGTGTATAGGAACATAAATGGATTCCCTAGTTCTTGAATATGTAACACTATTGTTATTTATTGTGGTAACCCCGGTCTACGATACTTTTGGCCCCCATTACTGTAGTATTTGAGCATCTCTCAATCATAATGGACATATCCTCACAACACCTCCTGTGAGGTAGGGTACTACTGTTATCCCTAATTTTATGTACTGGGAACTGAGGCACAGAGAAACTAAGTTACTTGCTCAAGGTCAAACAGAAAGCCCCTTGTGACTGAACCTTGATGTCTTAAGTTCCAGACTAGCACCCGTACCACTGGACCATCCTTCCTCTCTTGAGGCCTAGATGCTTCAAATCATAGCGCACGGTCCCATTTTATTAGGCACTATATATGCAAAATGCAAAGAAAATCCCTGCCTCAAAGAGCTTACAATAGGTGGAGATTTTCTTTGGTAATATACTCTACAGCATGCTATAGGTCTTTATCAGAAGTCGACAACCTGTGGCATGCATGCCAAAGGCGGCACGTGAGCTGATTTTTACTGGCACGCTGCTGCCAGCCGAGGTCCCAGCCGCCAGTCTTGCTGAGCCCACTGCTGGCCTGGGTGAACGGAACCCCCAGCCGGCAGCAGGCTGAGCGGGGCCGGCAGCCAGGACCCCGGCTGGCAGGAGCTCACGAATGGAACCCCAGACCGGCTTTCATTTCTTACATGTATTATTTACTTTCCATGACTAGATACATAATAACAAATTATATATTACTACATAATATTGTATATGGCTCTTTTCTTATTCCCTTTACTACTTTCTACCAATATCTCTTGATCTCTTGCCCATATTGATAGAAAGTCATTCTAAAAAGAATATATTAATTATTTTTTTTCACTTTTATTTGCTGAAATAAATTTGTTAGTCTCTAAGGTGCCACAAGTACTCCTGTTCCCCACTGACTTGCTGCGTCCCTCTAGTCAGTCCCCCCCCACCACTCGCCTCCTTCCTTTCTCTCCTCCCCTGCCACCCCCCCCCCCCTCCTCCCCCCCCCCCTGCTGGCTCTTTTGTATAACTTTTACATGACTTTGTATTGAACCTTAGTAATATGTTATAGCAGGCCCCTAAGGGTAGTAAAAAAAAAAAAAAAAAAAATTTTTTTTTAGAAGTAGAATAAGATCTCAGGCACCTCCAGACAGCTGCAACCTTGGAGAGGAGAGGGGGAGCAGACCAAGGAGCTTTTGCCCAGGAGAGTGGGATGGGCTGCCCCTTGCCCAGTGTTTGCAGGAGGCGGTGGCTGGGGGAATCAGTCTTTGATCTTTTGGTGGGAGCCATGAAAAACCAAACCCCAATGAGAGCAACAGGCTGAAGACTAGACTGAAACCCACCACCCAGCTCCATCCCAGAGCCCAGCCAGGGACTGAGGCAAATGTCCCAGGGCACCTGCTGCTTCCTCTCCCCTCCCAGCGCACCAAGAGCACCTACCTTCCCCTGCCTAAGCTGCTGATGGCTGAAAGCTGAGCTGGGCATTTGATTGATCTAGAATATTATCACCCCCAAAAAACTAATATCCCACAAAGAATATTCATCCCCTACAGCGTCTTTGCAGCAGGGAAAGCAGAGTTGATGGGGAAGGAACTGGTTTGACAGGAGCCCCCCCCTCCTCCTGATGTATTTGATTTCCTCCTCCAAACTCCCTCTCTCTCACCTGGAATTCACAGCACTAACAGACACAGGCAGGCACAGACTCACCCTCAACAGCAAACACCACGTAAAACCAAAACCAGCTGTCTGCCACAGACCAGAAGCTCCTCCCTCCTCCAGGTGAGTGCTGGGGTGGGGAGAGGGGGGAAGGAAGGCTGGGGCGGTGGGCTGTCTGCCAGCCCCTTGCCAGCTGGGGTCTCGGCCGCTGGCCCTGCTCAGCTCGCTGCCAGCCTGAGTGAATGGAACCCCCAGCTGGCAGTGGGCTGAGTGGTGCCGGCGGCCAGTATCCGGCCGCCAGCCCCTTGCCAGCCAGGGTTCTGGCCACCGGGACCGCTCAGCCCGCTGCCAGCCTGGGATACCAGCCTCTGGTCCCGCTCACCTCGCTACTGGTCTGGGGTTCCGGCCGCCAGCCCCTTGCCAGCCAGGGTTCTGGCCACCGGGACCGCTCAGCCCGCTGCCAGCCTGGGATACCAGCCTCTGGTCCCGCTCACCTCGCTACTGGTCTGGGGTTCCGGCCGCCAGCCCCTTGCCAGCCAGGGTTCTGGCCACCGGGACCGCTCAGCCCGCTGCCAGCCTGGGATACCAGCCTCTGGTCCCGCTCACCTTGCTGCTGGTCTGGGGTTCTGGCCGCCCGGCTCCCTGCCAGCTCGGGGTCTGGGCCTCCGGTGCTCAGCCCTCCTGCTGGCCTGGGGTACTCTGCTCCTAGTGCTCTGCAGCCCTTATAAAAAATTACACTACAGCTAGCTTAAAAACTTGAAAACTTAAAAACTTTGTTGTGACGGTGCTGCCCGTGGGAGCCAGCTGAGGTCACTCAATCAAGGTGAACTGCAAACCAAACGGGGCAGACAAACCCCAAATGCTGGTGGTTATTCCAATACTTAGATTTACCAACCAGCACAAAACAGCTTCTACAGTACCTCACTGGTCACTTAGAAGTCCAAACCACGCAGTTCCCTTAAAGTGCCCAGCCTCAGGCCTCCGTCCAGACACACCTGTCAGATATGATGATGATTCCTAAGAATCTTACTTCATCATATAAAAGAAAAGGTTCTTCCAATCCCAAAGGATCAGCCACATACCCAGGTCCAATTATAACTTAGATCTTACCCAAAATACACGCTATAGCCAATTCTTATTAACTAAGCTAAAATTTATTAAAAAAGGAAAGAGAGAGAGTGTTGGTTAAAAGATTAATCTACAGACAGACTTGAATTCAATTCTTGAGGTTCAGATACAGCAGAGATGAGCTTGTAGTTGCCAAAAGTCCTTTTAGAAATAGTCCATAGGTTATAGTCCAATTTCCATATTCACGGTGGCTCCAGTCAATGACTGGGGATCTCAATCCTTATGGCTTAAGGTTTCCCCCTCTTGAAACCCAAAGCAGATCTGAGTTGAAGAAGGACCGTGTCCCAGGCTTCTTATACATTTCCAGCAGCCTTTTGGCCTGAGAAAACAATAGGCTTAACTTCTTCTCCCAATTAGCAATTAGCACAGAGTAATTTATCCATTAAACCGTTCAGATACAGGTTAGCATAACCTTCAAAGAGACACATAGACAATAATACTATTTCACTCAAGTATCATCATAAATGTTAATATTCCTTTCTTGATCTTTGAATTAAAACTATAGCAATAGACAAGACTTGTTTGCTGCCATCACAAGACCTGAGCAAACATCTCCCCTTCTACCTCTAACAATGCAGACTTGCATTTCAAAGCTCTAGTCATTTACATATCTTCTTAACCCCCTCAAGCTTCACCCATGGGTCAGGTCAGTCTATGAGTTAATTAACTCTTTCTGGCCCTGTCATCTTTCAATGAGATATTATATCACAGTCATAACGTCACACCCCCAACGCAAAATTAATGCAGGAAGGGATGACACAAACATCACTGAGTGCATCCCAAAAGCTCCCCATCCTGGGTTTTGTCTTATTACAGTTTGTATTGGTTAGAAGCCATGTCACTGTAAAACAGAAATGGTTTACCCAACTCATGTTCAATAACATGATTGAATCTTTTTATGAACTCAAGGTAAAACTCACTTAGAACAATAGTGGATTGGATCTGCTCTTGCAGCAGGGTTCCTGTATGTTTCATGTGATCTTGAAAACTTAAAAACTTTGTATATTACGGTAATCGTTAAAACATGTATAATGTTAATAAATACATAGGTTTGATGGAAGCAAAGCAGTTGTACTTATGTGCCTGTGCTTAATTTGTGTTTTCAATGATTTACCTTCTAAAAAAAAAATCTTGCATGTCTTGCACCCCCAGAAAGGGCATCTTGCACCCCCAGGGGATGCATGCACCCCAGGTTAAGAACCACTGTACTAAACTGATAAGATCTGAATTTTAATTTAATTTTAAATGAAGCTTCTTAAACATTTTTAAAATCCTGTTTACTTTACATACAACAATAGTTTAGTTATATATTATAGACTTAAAGAGAGAGAGACCTTCTAAAAACATTAAAATGTATTACCGGCACGCGAAACCTTAAATTAGAGTGAATAAATGAAGACTCAGCACATCACTTCTGAAAGGTTGCCGACCCCTGGTCTATATAATATTTTACTCATAGATCATCTTCAATAAACTCTATTGCTGTCAGTTTTATGGGGCAGCAGGAGCACACTTGAAAGTATATTGCAAATGACACTATTTTGCCATGTATAATTCTCCACAACCCATCGCCACAAAAATATTTGGTTATATGGGTAACTCTTGGCTACACTTTGAGTGAAATGTTATGTCCTGGAAATAGAAAGTATCTTAAAAATCTCTGGTGCATGATTAACAAATTGTTCATCCTGTTCATATTATTTACATCAGAAAATCATCTGTTCTCTTTTCTTGGAAGCCGTACTTCTACAAATATGTTAAATTCTGTTCTTAGAAAAAGATCATATATAGTATAAAGCCTGTGTTATATGGTCTATTTTTTTTTTGAGGATACGAAGTACTGTAACTTTTCAGACATTGGGAATTACCTCATATGATGAGGGAAGTTATTTTTCTTTTCTGGCACTAGGAATGCAGTACTAAATTTTTTCTTAAATGTTTGTCTGGCATTTAACATTCTACAAGCTTCTGTAGTTAAGCTGGTTAAGCCCTAGGTCTAAATAGCTGTTCCCAGCTGCTGCCAGTTTATACCCTGGTGATGACTAGATCTTCTTACCAAAACATTACTATATTTAAAAGAATTCTCTCTCTTTTGACTAATTTTAACCACTGTTTCTTGGTTAAATTCCCTGTATCACTGGTAGAGGTATTGTCTTCCTCCTTCTCTGAGGCTCCATATTTCATGCATCCATGAGAACTGGAACTCTGCAAGCACTTTGGATCTTGCCATGTATGCGCTCTGGTGTACAGAGGGAAAGGTGGCCCTATATAGCCGTTGACCCACAGTGTGGAGGGATCCCTGCCCATATGAGACTCCCACAGTTCGTTAGTCTATTTCCCACCTGTGCTATTTCTTACCTTGCGTCAGATATACCCGCACCTCTGATACTTTCTCACTCTCCTCCTTCACCCTACAACATTCCAGTCCTTTTTTCTGTGTAGAAGTTTTTGCACTGAGTGGTAACATGGGCGAAAAAAGAAAATTGATATCCTATCCCATAGCTAAAAAATATTTATGAAAAATATCTGTTGTGCATGTGGTCAGTAGCTCTTGTATAAATTGACTATCTCTGTCATTTCTAACTGCAGAATTTCAAAACAATTCAGCAACATTTGGAACAACTTCAACGCTTCATTTTTCCTGTGCAATAACTAAAACAGTTAATCATACTTTTATAATTTTAGTAACTAAAATGTTGTCTGGTATTGCTATTTTTTTATACCAAGTTTTAATCTAATGTGACTTACAACTGTCAAGTATGCATCCCTGGAAAGCTAGGTTTTTAATGGAATGGATGACAAGAGACTGTGTATTTATAAAATATGCAGGCACATGCACACAAAATATTGTTTGGATGTGAACTTCCGGTTTTTAAGATGGATTTTGTTTGTGTTGACATTGAAAGCAAATCCTACTATTTGTTTTTAGGCTGTCATGCATAATGCATCAAATTATTTTACCTACTGAATTAATGATGACTTTTATGTTTTTTTCTATAGAAGCTTTAATGACTAGCTTGAAGCCATGTTGTTTAAGGGATTAATTTAATATTTCGACAGATAACATTAACTACATGGATAATTAACAGGTTTCGAATAATGAATGAATAAAATGGCTAGGAGTGTAATTTGCATTGTACAATCTTCATTTTCAGATCTGTTTTCTTTAAAGACGTTGCTAATGAAAATAGACACACAAATTGAGTTTCTTTAGCAAAGAATACTGAAAGAATTGATCTTGTCTAGATCTCCTTCTAGGTTGTTCTTAGAGTAGTGTTAGGAAATTAGTTTTCCAGCATGTAGTTATTGTAACTAATTATTAGAAGTGTATTGATTCTAGAGCACTGGTTTGTAATACTTTATTATCAAGATCTTTAAAAAATCTTATTTGGTTGTATGAATGGACCCATTTGTTCTAAAAATGAATGAAAACGATCTTTTTCCTTTCTGTACAAACTGAAGCAGAAGAAAAAGATAATGTTTGTATGGAAAACTTGCATCAATAAACATGTAACTTAAAGCAGATAACCTTGATGATAAATACTAATAATTCATCTATAAACTTATATTCAAATTTTACATACTGAAGTGTATGTCTTAAACGTAGGATTACATCTTGTCTTGCTTTTATAGTCTGTACCTTCTGCATACAAATAACAAAATGCTTTAAAATGTATGTAACTAAGCAGTACAATACTTGTTCATGATTGGAAGTTTTCTTTTGGCATTTTGAGTTAGTTTGGTTGAAGTTCCAGATGGTGTAAAACCCAGAAACAAATAAGTCATTAAATTTCAGGTAGCTCACATGTTAGCAATAATTTATGGCAACTTTTGCTTTTCTGGGTACAGTTATGTGCTTTATACAGGTCTTCTCAAGGGGGGGCCTCTTCAATCATGACATCAAACATCCTCTATCTTGGTTAACATGCTCCATTGATGCTTGAGTTGAAGGAAGCTGATAACATTTACATCAGAGTAAAGCCTGAAGCACAACAAATATTTTTAAGTGTGGCACATTGTACTCAACTTTCCATAGCTTGGTATGCCTCCAGATTCATAATTACACTTACCAAGTTCCTTTCTGGACTTTGAAATCATTATGAAAAATGGACATTGCTAACTAATAAGGGAGCGGTATCCTAAAGCTTCTGATCTCCAGTGTTAAATCTTTTGAAGTGGAAAAAATAATAGCCTAGAAAAATTTGATTTAAGATTACTTTAAGAAAAATGGATTTAATAAGTGGTTGCCTAATTAGCTTGAGACCTGTGAGGTGAGAGGTGCCAGACAACATAAGCATAATAAAACAATTTGGCTAAACTTCTGCTTTATAAATAATGCTTTCAAATTCTATTATATAGACAGATTGTAATCAAAATGACTATATTGTTTTATTCTAAGCTCCAGTAGAGAGCCTAAGAATTGCCACTTCATAAATAACAATAAATTGCTCTGGCTATCGTCTGGCCTGGCTAATTGTTGCCCTTCCCATGCTTCCTACTAACCAAAGGGAGAACACAAATTTTAAATCAGCTAATAAATTAGATTCGGTCAACATACAACATTTGGAACATTCCATTGTTTAGTGTAGCACTTAGGCTTGCTGGTGCTCAGCAGTGCAGGCATATTTTGTGCTTCTCGGTGAAGTATTTAACCAAGAACGTTTAAATTTAGATATTCTTTGCAAGATAATCTTTCTCCATGAGCTCTGCTGGGCACAAAGAAGGCATTGAAATTTCTGTCTTGTCCATATGTATTTCTACTTCATGATGAGCACTCCTTTGTTTTCAGTTTTATGTACCAGTGAAGAAAATTGCCTTGGTATTTGAATATTCCTAATTATTGTTAGAATATAGTTTAAGATTGGTGAGGTAATACCTTTTGTTGGACCAACTTCTGCTGGTTGAAGAGACATATTTTCACACTTACACAGGCTCTTCTTCAGACCTGAAGAAGAAAAGCTCTGTGTAAGCTCAAGCGCTTATCTCTTTCTCTCTCCCTCCAACTGAAGTTGGTCCAATAAAAGATATTACCTCACCCAGCTTATCTCTCTAATATCCTGGGACCAATACAACTACAAATATATTACAAGCAACCAGTTTTAATGATGAATCAAGGAGATGTACAAATAATTCTTGCTTTTCCACACTGATCATTGATGTGTTTTTATGAGATACCTGCTGCTGGAAGAAGCTGAGGCCAGATAATTGCACACATTTTATTTGCACTGTTGTGTGATGTGATGACATGTAGCAGTTGTAAAATTAAATGTTTTCTGACACTTTAACCTTGTAATGTATCTGGCCACTTGTAGCCCTGTCATATAATCTCCATTATTGATCATTGGTCTGAATATGGCATTATGTAACATGCCATGCCACATTCTTATCTCCCTCTTGTAATCTGTATTTATGTGGCACCCATGTTTTTAGTTATGGCAGATAAAAGTTGTGTGAATAATATGCCCATGATCCAACAAGCAGCCCACATGCTCAGCCTGGTCTAATTTTTTTCTTAACACCTTGTCTTGCATCTCTTTTGAGCAGCTAACCTAATCTTCCTGAGTTCTGTCATAAAGCAAAATGACTGGGAACATGGGGTCAATTTCCCATAATAGTGTTCTCCATCCCATAATTTCATCCGCAGCCCATATTATTTTACACCTTCTTTACAACGTCCCATAAATCTGCCCGTCCCTCCTCACTGTCCACCATCTCTTGACAGAAGCATGGAGCCTGCACAACTCTGTGCTGTTGTCATGAGCATTGCAAGCATAGGGCACTTGATCCTGCAGTATTTACAGCGCCGCAAGAGGAGCTGTGGGGAGCCTGATGATTCCTTGGAGGCTAGATTGTTCTTGGACATAGAAACAATTCAAGATTGTTGATGGTGTTCATGGAGCAGCTGGTGATAGTGGAGTGCCAGTTCTGGGCCCAAGAAACAAGAACTGACTGGTGGGATTTCATTGTTATGCAGGTTTAGGATGATGAGCAATGGCTGCAGAACTTTTGGATGTGCAAAGCTACATCTGTGTGCTGAACTTGCTCCAGCCCTCCACCATAGGGACATCAAAATGAGATCCACACTGACAGTTGAGAAGTGAGTGGTGATTGCATTGTGGAATTGTTTTGGAATCGGGAAATCTACTGCAGGGGCTGCAAGTGTGCAGGACTATTAATTGTCTCCTGCTATGCAGGACTGTGACTCCAGGCAATGTGCAGGACATAGTGGGTGGTTTTGCAGCGGTGGAGTTCCAAAACTGCGGTGGGGTGATAGATGGCTCACATATCCCTATGTTAGCACCAGACTTCCTTGCCACAGAGTACATCAACAGAAAGGACTGCTTTTGGATGGTAATGCCAGTGCTGGTGGATCACAGGGGGAAGCTTTACCAACATCACTGTTGGCTGGTCAGAGACGAACATGATGCACACATCTTTAAGAACACGGCTGTTCAGAAAGCTGCAAGCAGAGACTTTCTCAGGTGGCGGATTACCGTTAGCAATGTTGAAAGGCCATTGGTGATTCTGGACAGGCTTGCAGCATCTCCTAGAACATGTCCTCCTGAGTTATCTTCTCCTTCATGTCTGGCTCAGGTGTTCCATGAGTGTGGAGGGAGAGATCCAGAAGGCCACAGTGGCAGCAGCTGCAGATACAACACATAGAAATACTACTGTCAGTGTATTCGTGACAGAGATCGAAACTTAGGATACTGAACTCACTCCCCTTTATCCCTCAAAGTTGTAAGCACTACATGCTCACTTCTTCTGGGGATTGATGCAGCATGGCACCATTCATAGCACCAGCCGTGCTGGGTAAGGTCCTTTCAGAGAGGTTGGGGAAATGAGGGGGGAATAGTTTACGGGCATGAGTATAGTTGTGTAAGGTAATGGAACTCAATACTAGCACCATTTTCCACGGGTAGTGGTGATTTTAGGTGATATCTCACTCCGGAGGGTAACAGAGGCAGAGACTGCACAGATGCTGCTGATATTTTGATGTTGCCCAGGCCCATATGCTGCTACCCTGTGTATTCAATAGTGCTGAGGTAATCGCTGAGTGGCATGAGGAAGTGTCCTACCGAAGTCAAAGAAATAAAGCAGCCCTCCCCAGAAATTTTCAGCAGAGGATTGCAGAGGACTACAATAAAAGTTTCATCAAGATCTCTACAGAGGATTCATGGGACATCTTGGTACACATAAACAAACTGCTCTGCGTGGCCTCCTCCACTTGTGGATCACCGTGGACGTTTCACAGACATTAACGCAGGCTGGTCTGGAAAGGTGCATGACGTACACATCGTTCAGAACACTGGCCTGTTCAGGAAGCTGCCTTATAATCATTCCTGTCCCCACATTTTCCATAGGCTATGTTCATTATGGAAGATATACTGCTCACCCTCAGCAGCAGGGAATCAAGGGCGGGTCTTCTCCAAGTCTGCAGCTTCTGCCCAGGCCCTTATGTGACTTGCCTGTGTGCAGCAATGGTCCCCCCACTCCCCAGTGAAGGCAGAGTGGTGCAGAAACGTTACCCTTAATGGGGCAAGAAACAATGCAGCTCTGCCAAAGAACCTGCAGCAGCGGATTGCCCAGTTATCTCCATGAGAATTTCATGGAAATCTCTGAGGCAGATTCCCGTGAAGTGTGGGTGTCAATCAATAACCTGTTCCGCCACTCAGACAAGGCATATAGTGGTACACGCATCATACAGAAACAAGCCTGCTTTCTGCAGCCTTCCTGCCCCCAACAACTCGCTTCAGTGAGTCCCAAAATCAAAGCCACTTACTAGGGGCCTCCTCTCTTGTCTGCGCTTTGCCAAGCTCCGACAGCTGTGACTGCCTAGCCTCCTCTGGGGTAGAGAAGAGCACCTGGCTGCACACATCTCTGACCTCCAAGTCGTCCTCTGCCTGTGGGTCCCACTCCCACTCCCTCTCCAAATCCTCATCCAAGATTTCCTCCTCCTGGCTCAGTCCACTCTCGACTGGCACACGAGCCACTCAAGTATCCACAGTGGCCTTCGCATTGGAGGTGGGGTCGCCACCGAGTATCACGTCCAACTCTTGGTAGAACCGGCAGCTTGTGGGTGCAGCACTGGAGTGGCGGTTTGCCTCCCATGCCTTGTGGTAGGCGTTCTGCAGCTCCTTCACTTTGACCCTGCACTGCAGTGTTTCCTGGTCATGGCCCCTTTCTGTCATGCATCGTGAAATCTGTCCATAGGTATCATAATTTATATGAGTGGAGCACAGCTGGGACTTGACAGCCTCCTCTCCCCAAACGCTGATGAGATC
The DNA here is from genome assembly GCF_016161935.1 of Mauremys reevesii. Lineage (NCBI taxonomy): Eukaryota > Metazoa > Chordata > Testudines > Geoemydidae > Mauremys > Mauremys reevesii. The sequence continues at coordinate 45,904,067 of NC_052623.1, read as the reverse complement.
CAGCAGCTTGGCAGGGGATCGCCTGGTGTGTGGAGCAGGCGTGGTCACCTGTAACGATGGGCTGAGACCACTGCATGCATCACCGAGCAAAGAGGAATTTACAGGGTGGGAATGACTGCAGGGCAGTAGAATTCAAACCGATGACCAGAGAGGCAAGAACAGGCATTGTGGGACACCTCCCAGAGGCCAATCACAGCGATGTAATCAACCAGGGTATCTACACTGGCACCACGGCACTGTACCCCTGGCACAGAAAGCACTATGCCTCTCATTGGGGTGTTTTTTTCACAGTACTGCAACTGCACAGTTTCTGTGCACTAAGTGGCTTGGCAGTGTGTACACCTCAGGAGTTACACTGCAGAAAGCTGCTTTACTGTGCAGAAACTTGCCCGTTTCTGCACAGTAAACTTTACTGTGCAGAAACTTGCCCAGGTAAGACAATGCCTTAACCTGTCCTGGAAAAAAATGACGACATGGATAACTTTTTACTGAATATATTAAACTTGCTGATAGTATTCCAAGTAAAACATGCCACCATCTGAACTTTCTTTAATTTACAGATGCAATAACATCCAGTGTATTAATTTCTAAAGACATGATAATCTCAGTCCTTGCTGTTATATGATGAAAAGTTATAGATAACAAGGGATCCTAGAAATCCGTTTGCCACGGAAATATGCGGAATTTGCATTTTTACAGATAATCTTTAGTTTTTACATTTTGTGGGAAGAAAAAAAACCATATACAGTACAACCCCATTTATCCGAGCCTCCATTATCCGGCTCTCCATATTAACTGAACCACCAGACTCCGGGGGCTGACAGTGGCTGGGGCTTGTGCCATCAGTCCTGGCAGCTGGTGCTCAGCTGGTCAGCTCCAGGTGGCTGGTGGTTCGGTTATTACGGAGAGCCAGGTAATGGAGGCTCGAATAAACTGTGATTCTATTGTATATCAATCAAACACTGTGTTCAACAGATATCTATATAGAGGCTAGGGAAATGTAAGTTCTGCATTTCATTTTAACCATGGAAAAATCTGGATTTTTATGGGGTTTTTTAATCTAAGAATTTGGGGGGGGGGGTTATGACTGAAAACTGGGTTCCCTGTAGATATCTGACTCAGCCTACAGTGATGAACATGTTGGGATATAATAATCTTTTCTTAGATTTTGAATGACAAAATGCTATGATTTCAAATATTTTGCTTTGGGTGCATGAGCAATAGTTACATTATCTATCCTTCTCAGTTAGTTAGATAATTACAGCGATCAGTTCCAGCTGTTAAACTATGTTAAAACAGCAGTTTCTAGGAATGCTTTTTTTCATCTTTGTGCTCTTTTAGCCAGATCATTACTTTCAGTTTCAGGTGTTGTTACTGAGACCCATACCTTTGTCATGTAAAGATTAGAATTCAGGGGTAGGCAACCTATGGCATGCATGCCGAAGGCAGTACGTGAGCTGATTTGCAGTGGCACTCACACTGCCCAGGTCCTGGCCATCCGTCCGGGGGGGCTCTGCATTTTAATTTTATTTTAAATGAAGCTTCTTAAACATTTTAAAAACCTTATTTACTTTGCATACAACAATAGTTTAGTTATGTATTATAGACTTATAGAAAGAGACAGTCTAAAAACGTTAAAATGTATTACTGGCACGCAAAACCTTAAATTAGAGTGAATAAATGAAGACTCGGCATGCTGCTTCTGAAAGGTTGCCGACTGCTGGATTAGATTATACAGTGAGCTCTAGATTTGCTTATACCTTTAAATCAACCCAGACATTGATACTAGCTCAGAATTCAGCAGGAGGCATACCAACCAGTATATCTCCTTGGAACACAAGAAAACCACCTCTCAGGAATTTGTACTACTAGTTACTTAGTGGTTTCTGGGTGTTGTTGAATTGTAGGATTTTGATCTGTAAAACCCTAAATGGTTTGGGACTTGCCTGTTTGGGAGGCTGCCTTTCTACCTGTGCTATCCTGCTACAGTTGCTTTCAGTAGAGGCACTCAAGTGTCAGCCCCGAAAGTTTTAACAAAGAGGGGGTTGGGGCAAGGAATCTTCCATAAGATGTCTTGACATTTGAAATTTCCTCTGTTCTCCCCTAATCTGAAGTAGCCTGAAGCTGTTGACTGAGAGCAGACTGCAGGGCCCATTGATTTCCCAAATTTTAAGGTGGGAGAGGGATTAGTGCTAATGTTTTGTGAGGGGAGCATCATGTATTTTGTTTGGTCTCCTTCTGGTTTGGGCATGAGGAGTAGCTGCTGTCTTCACTCTTGTTTGCTTGTATATTAATTTTTGACAAAAGCACCTAGAACCCAAGACAGATACTCTTTTCTGTGTATTTGATTTCTAAAATACTCTCTTTGAAAGCAGAGAAGCTGGAAACATGCTTAAACATTCTATTCAAGTTTTTCTATAATCTTTCTCAAATATGGAACATATTTGGAATTATTTACCATACAGAATATTCTATTATGTTAAGCTTGCAGTGTAAAACATGATTGACATATTTTTAGATATGCCATTAACTTTGATGTATGAGGGCATATCATTAATAGCATGACAGAAGGTGTGACAAAAAATGTCTGCTAGAAGTCTAGTGTAAGTGGGTATAGAAATTTTGCAAGGATAGATAGAGATGCGACACTTTATTGTACCGTTTACTTTCCACAGTTCTGTTAGTACAAGGAACTATTCTGTTAAAACGAGACAAGCCATATTATTATTGCAGGATTAGAATTCTTGTTGTTAAGACTGGCTAGCCACATCGGTACTTATGACTGTAAAGCTCTTAGTTTTGTTACCCAAAGTGTGCATAAACATATTTTCCAGTAATGAATCCATTGCAACAAAAATACTATATACACAATCCATTCAGTCAAAGTGATGCTTGTTCTGTGAGAAAACTTTGTTTTCCAAACATTTTTTTCTTGCAGTGCAACTGTTCTCTAAGTCTTTGAGGCAGATGTCACAAGGTGGCACTCTTGTGTTCAAACAGCAAACCACACAAATGATTTTGTTCAAGCTTGGCTTTGAGTATTCTGATCTAACTTGAGGTTACTGAGGACAGTAATGCAGTCATGGTCTTTAGATTTTGTAAGCTACTAAGAAGAGGCAAGCAGGAAAGATATGATGGCTGCATCATTGGTGGGTGTCGAGCTCCAAGATCATCTTGCAAGATAATTGGAGAAGAGATCGTACATAGCCATGTTAGATCAATGGATGGTGCCTCCTCATCTTGGACACTATGTTTGAGTTCCGATTACCCCATATAAAAAAAAAAAGTACAGGAAAAGTATGATCAACAACAAATGTTTAGTCATGAAAATACTTTCATAGAAGGAGAGACAAACTTTTGTAAAATATGGCTTCATTCAATAAACACAGAAGGACAATTACATGGAAATTGGGGAGTACTGAATGTTACATCAGATAACAGAAGTAAAAGGAAAGCATATTACATTATGTTCTTATGTTTATATTCTTATTTCTTTCCTCTTACAATGTATTTATATTTAACATAGTAATTAAAAATTATGAATAATAAACTTCCCCTCACATCCATCTACTCTTCATTATGAATTCAAACACCAAATACTAACAGTATTTTGGGCAATCAGTTGATTGACTTGAATATAACTGGTATATTTAGAGACTAAGATGGTAGTCAATGGATTTATCATTAATTTAGTCCTAGTATATATATACATGTGTCCTTCTGTGTTTGATCCAGTGTGGTGGTTTCAGTTGGTATGGACTGCGTGTGAAAGACAATATATTTTGAACTGATATAATAAAGTATGAAGTGGCTGAACTGCTAGCAAAAAATATGCATTCCCTCATTAAAAACAGCTAATGTGCCAGAGGTTTGGAGGGTAACAAATGTACCTATATTTTAAAAAAAGGCTGTAATGGCAGTCTGGAAATTAAAGACCAGTAAGTTTTGTACCTGTACCTAGCAAATTGATTGATACTATAATTAAAAACAGTATAATAAAACACCAGGAAGACCATGATATGGTAGTGTGTAACGAATGTTTTCTGCAGAGGAAAATTATCTCACTAATCTCTTTGAACATATGAATAAAGTAGTGAATAAAGTGGACTTGGTTGACATAATTTATTTAGATGTTCAAAAGACCTCTGACGAAGTCCCTTACGAGAGACTACAACAGGAAATAAGAAGCCATAGGGTAAGAGGTTCTAAAAACTAACTACGAGAGAATAAACAGAATAGGATTAAATGGTCAATTTTTACCATGGCAAAAAGTTAACAGTAGGATGCATCGAGATTCTCTTTTAGGTCTAGTGTTGATTAATTAATAAGTTATCAAGAAAGGTGTGGGGGGGGAAGTGGGGAGTCTGCAGATGACACCAAGTTATTTAGGTTAGTTAAAATCAGAGAGAACTTTGAGAAACTTACAGACACCTAACCATGCTAGGGGAATGGGCAATACAATGGTAAATAAAGTTCAGTGTTGATAAATGCAAAGTAATGAACATTGAAGGGAAACATTTAAATTACTCATACACTTTACAAGATTATACATTAACTGGATCAACTCAAGAAAGGGACCTGGGAATCACTGTTGACAGCTCAATGAAAACTTCTACTCAGTGTGCAGCTGTGGTCAAAAGCAAACAGGATGTTAGGATGCATAAGGAATGGGATGGAAAATAATACAAAGAATATTATAATTAGAGCTGGCTGGAAGATGGAAATCTCTTCCTGCAAAAAATTTGTTCTCACTTTCAGGTGACATTGTAAATAAGAACTGGGCAGCATCATCTTCTGTCAATGTAAACAAACTTAGCAATTGGCTGAACAAGAAGTAGGACAGAGTGGACTTGTAGGCTAAAATTTTGTACATTGTTTTCTTTTTGAGTGGAGTTATGTAAAAAAAATTTTACATTTGTAAGTTGCACTTTCAGGATAAAGAGATTACACTACAGTACTTGTATGAGGTGAATTGAAAAATACTATTTCCTTTGTCCTCTTTACAGTGCAGATATTTTTAATAAAAATAATATAAAGGTAGCAGTGTACACTTTGTATTCTGTGTTGTAATTTAAATCAATATATTTGAAAATATAGAAAAACATCCAAAAATATTTATAATTTTATTTTTAACAGTGTGATTAAAACTGCTATTGATTGTGATTAATTTTCAATCAAGTTAATTTGTTTTAATTGCTTGAGTTAACTGCGATTAAATCTAATTGAAAGATTGTCAATGGAATAGTTAATTTATATTGTGTATATATAATTGCCATGGCTGCTTTTAGCAGTAATTATAATTCACAGTCTGTGAAGTGTATATAAAACATTTTAAGGCTCAGAAAGGAAGCCACAAAATAATTAACCTATTACATATAAGATTCCATGTTATAAATTCATATGTGCTATAGGATTTTATATTTAGTTCATGGTAGATGTGGAGTGCATGTCCCAGTTTATGGTGGTTTTCATAATCAACAGGTATAAAGTTGTTCTCTGGTCAGTACTGGTCCTGTAGAATGAATGTTGGTCCAGTCTAGTCCTAAAGATTGAGAATCTAAATGAGTGTATTGTATTAATTTATTGAGTTAGTTAATCCTTTTCTATAAAGACAACCAAGTTTTAAGGTAAATAGTGTCAAATGTGAGTTTTGCTTTGGATAGCTACAGATTTAGATTTTTTTTTATTACTGTCTGGGAGCGGTCTTACACACAGTATTCGTGTAAATGCAGTGCAAATTGACCTTTTATGAATGGTAGCAAGGGGTCTAGACAAGTCAGTCTTCAGTATATCTGCACCTGCAAATTGTGAAGCAGGATGAACTTTTTCATCCATAGTATTCTGAAGGATTATGTAAATTTAGGAGACAAATGCTTAAGGTTGTTTGTATATTGAAGGTGTATCTCTGTTGTATGACATGATAGTAGAGATTTGGATCTAGACTTATTTTAAAAAGTCTCGTAATTGTAGGTACATATAAAATTGTTTTATAGTTAATTGAAGGACATAGTGTCATTCAATCTTTTAAGGACCCAGTCCTTTTTAAGGGTCCTTCCTGGTTCGGTTTTAAAAATGTTCCTTTCCTTTGAAGGCTGATATTAAACAAATGCTACATTAGTATGTTATTCTTAAAACAGATTTTTTGGTACATCGTGATGATTATACCATTCCCTTACAGAAAATAATGATGTGGCATAGTTGGTGTTTCCAGTTCAGAAGGGAAAGAACTCCTCTGTCTTTGGATAACAGTACTGACTAATTCTTCCCCAGTTTTCTTTTTCCCTTCACCCATTAAAATTGTTTTTTTTTTTTTGTTCTGATTTGTTTTTAGGCTTGTCCCCAGGATTTTCTTGTTTTATTGTGCTACAAGTGTTTGAAATATATAGGGAGGACTTAAAAGAGATAACATAGTCTTGGTTTTGAGTTCACTTTACTAAAAGGAACACAGCCCTGCAATAGAAGTAGGGGATCCTGCCACATAATTACTCTGTATTTTGTGAAATGCTGGTGGACTGTTTTCTTCAAAGATGTTGCTTAGATCAGTGTATTAAATATTTCAACTTGGTAGGTGCCCATTACTATAAAAAGATTTTCACTTGTATCCTTTTTAGTCAGGGCTCCAATGGGAGTGATTATACATTTTTTATGTTAATTTAAAGACCATTTCCCAAAAAATGAGTAGATCTCATACCTGAGGTATGCAGTTCTGGGGGGAGGTTAATACATTAACAGGTCATTAGCACAGATGAAATCTTATGATTGTGGTTTCCAACTACCCTAGAGGATTGAAGTGCTGTGGCCCATGTGAAATAAGGGATGAGGGTATAAGAACATTTCTTAGAGAAATAGAGTACCCATTGAGCCTTTTAATAGCTGCTTACATGTAATTAAAAATAATGTTTTCCTCTAATTTTATGTTTATTTGGGGAATTTTAACTTCTGTAGGAACTTTGATGTCAACAGGACCTTGCTGCTCTTCAGGAGTATGTTTACAGAAATTTAGGAATACTTTTATTAATAATTAGGTAGTTAGTAGTTGGACCTAATATGCCATCTTTGGTGGATGCTATAATCGTTTGTTGATGTAGAGGTTTAGACATAATATGTAGCATTTTGCCAGATCTGTTGCCAAACTAAGAATTTTCTTACAATATTGTATCCAACGGGGGTATTTTTTGGATAAAGGAAGGTCCAGTTTACCCCAGTACACAGAGTAAGGGTGTCATGCAGTTTGAAAACAGTGGAGTTTGCAAAGCATTTATTATATTAAAATTGGGTTTATCTAAAAGATAAGCAGGAAACCTCAATTCTGTTGTGTGCTGTGAGGAGTTAAATCATCTTCCATCAGGTAGGTGGCTGCATGATTAGCGATATTATAGGGACTTCTGTGGTTGACATGTATCTCTCATCATATAATGTATAGGGTAAGATGCAGGCTTAAATTAAGGTGTGTCTCATGTCAGTGGGAGCAATAACATAAGTATTTTCCTCTAGGATTTAAATATCTTTAGTCACTAATGTAGTGGCTGTCAGCAGGGACGTAGTCTAGCTCACAGTGACAGAGGAGAATTGTGAATGGACTTCAGGGCACTGTCCATCAAAGGGTCTAGAACTATGGTGTAATCTCCATCTAGTATGTTGATAACTATTGGAAATTAGTTTTTTATCCTAGAGGGGTGTGTACACACACACACACACACACACACACACACACATATATATATATATATATATATATATATATATATATATATATATATATATATATATATATACACACACACACCCACACACACACATATATATATATATATATATATATATATATATATATATATACTGGCTGTACTTCTCCAATTGTGATATAAAAGCCCTGATTAGAAAATATAACATAAAAGTGTTGTCCTCTAGAATGGAAAAAAATTCTTGCATTTAAGAAAAGATGGGCATCTTTTATGGGAATTAAATGACATACACTGCATGTTCTACCCAGTGCTGCAAGAGGGCAATTTCCACTCTTCTGAAATTAATTACTTGTTTGTTTGTTTCTTCTTTCTGTTTGCCAGAAGCTGGGAATGGGCGACAGGGGATGAATCACGTGATGATTCCCTGTTCTGTTCATTCCCTCGGAGGCACCTGGCATTTGCCACTGTTGGAAGACAGGATACTGGGCTAGATGGACTTTTGGTCTGACCCAGTATGGCCATTTTTATGCCCTGGTTGGGTTCTGAAGGGCCTGGATATTCTATGAAAAGAATTTAAGATCATCCTTGTAGTGTTTCAACTGTAATAAAAGGTAATGCATTTCCTTAACTGCCTAAATTGTTTTTATATTTCATCAGCAAAGAGTCCTGTGGCACCTTATAGACTAACAGACGTTTTGCAGCATGAGCTTTCGTGGGTGAATGCCCACTTCGTCGGATGCAAGAGTGGAAATTTCCAGGGGCAGGTAAATATAAGCAAGCAAGAAGCAAGCTAGAGATAACAAGGTCTTGCTTGCTTATATTTACCTGCCCCTGGAAATTTCCACTCTTGCATCCAACGAAGTGGGCATTCACCCACGAAAGCTCATGCTGCAAAACGTCTGTTAGTCTATAAGGTGCCACAGGATTCTTTGCTGCTTTTACAGAACCAGACTAACACGGCTACCTCTCTGATACTTTATATTTCATAAAGATTTTAGGGTCAGAAGATACCATTAGTCATCTGGTCTGACCTGTTGCATAATACAGACCCTAGATTTCACCCAGTGATTCCTGCGTCATGTCCAATAACTTGTAGTTGAACTAAGAAATATCTTCTAGAAAAACATCTACTACTGATTTAGACATTTCAAGTGATGGAAAACATATTACATTTCTTGGTAATCAGTTCCAGTTCTTAATGATTCTCACTTTTTAAAAATTTACACCTTATTTCCAGTTCGAACATAAGTAGGCCCACATCTAATATAGGAGCAAGCAATGGATTTTTCTCAAAACTGTAACTTTTAGCATAAATATTAGCCAACTTAATTTCTAAAGGTATTTTAAAATTAAATACACCTCCACCTCGATATAACGTGACCCGATATAACACGAATTCGGATATAACGCAGTAAAGCAGTGCTCCTGGGCGGGAGGGGGTTTCCGTACTCTGGGTGATCAAAGCAAGTTCAATATAACGCAGTTTCACCTATAACACGGTATGATTTTTTTGGCTCCCGAGGACAGCATTATATCGAAGTAGAGGTGTACATAGTAAACATTTTCAGTTGATCTATCTCATGAGCATATTGTGCAAGAATCTAAACATTTCTCCTTAGCTATATAAAGACACTTAAAACAAATTTCAATTGAGTGATTTTAAATCTTAATCATAAACTGACCAGATCCTTCCCTATTTATAATATCTTATGGACTAAACAGCAGACTAAACTTTTTTCCCATGTTGTCATATGGCCAAGTAAACCTTATAAACACTGAATCATGCATTGAAGACTGTTGTCTATGTTGATAGCATACACAGTTACTGAAGATACTCAGGGATTCATCTGATTGTGTGAAGTTTTATATTCTTTTTGGTGAAGGTGTGTACAACAGCTGAATAGATGGTGTTATATCTGTGACCATGTTTCTTGCGGAACTTGCTCATTGGGCTAAAAGGTGTATGATTTCTCTAATGCTAAAACTGATGTTCTTGCCATTATGCTGATTAATCCTCTTTAATTGCAGCAGCTTCTTATTTCGTTATTTATATTGTGATAGTAACAGGAGATCTCACTAGGAGTTGGAGCCCCATTGTGCTAGGTACTGAATTCTTAATGAAAAGATCCAAAGTGTATATGTTCCAAAAGAGCTTGTCTGTCTTTATAGTTGTGGAACTGTACCAAAATAGCGCAGAGTAACTCTCTGAATGCAGGGAGTCGCTCAGTTCAAATATTTTTCCTGTAACCTGTACTTGCTATCTTCTGCTTGTTTCTCAAGCAGTTGCAGTTTTTTTCTCTTTATCTCACAATCTGTCTTTGTGTTCCTACTGAGTCTCCTGCTAATGACACTCTTGGTCTATCACTGCGATTCTTAGTCAAACTTTCTGTTTAGGGGACATCTCCACCCGGACAGAATGCAGAGCGGATGAGAAATTCTTAAACTTCTTTCCCCCATTACTATGTATGGTATGGTTCTGTGCAATTTCGTCCACAATTCCAGCTGTCAGGCTTTCTTGTTCTTTCACGATGGTGTTTGAGGCTATGTTGTTGCTGGCACCATTATGTTTATTATCAGAGCTAGGAGGTTGCTGCCACAGCTTCTGTTTTGTACTGATCAAAGTCTCGATCCTTTTTTAAAACAGATACATGTCCAGGGATTTTTATGCCATTGAAAAATCTTATTTTGCTTCAATAAGCTGCTGTTCTAGGTAGTGGTTTTATCAGAGCAGTGAGGAATGGAGCCAGAGCTCAGTGTGAATGCAGCAGCTATCTAAGTCTGTCACATGATCCCCATCACTTCCTCTTCATGAAATGTGACTAGAATGGCACACCACAATACAAATGCATTCTCCTTTTAAACAGTACAAACACTACTTCTGACAAGTGTACAGTATATTATTCATAGCATACATCTATAGTTGATAGTATATTTCCTATTGGTTTCACTTGTACTTGTTTATTTTCCCATTTAATTTCCTACTTGAATTGCCTTCTGTCTTGGTTTAAATAAGTAATTCTGAACTCTCATTGCTGCCCTGCAATTTGTATTGCCAGCGCCCGCTAGTGTAATTTTTGTTTTATTTCTTGGCGGGTTTATGTCATTTTGACATTATAGTCTACATTTTTTTCCTGATGTAGCCTACTGTTCCCATTCTCTTATCTGCAGAGAGTTTATCTACACTGGATTTCAATATTTAATAACTAGTTTCTTTATTGGTGGATGGCATGTTTAACTTTTTAGCTCATGTTATTACTGAAGAATTTGTATTTCCCTTCTGTATTCTTTTCATTTCACTGTCTTACTCATTTAATTTTCACCCAGCATTTACTCTGTTCTTTTAAAACCTTCTCTGCTGAAATAAGCAACAGAGTCTCCTGTGGCACCTTTAAGACTAACCATATCTGTTAGTCTTAAAGGTGCCACAGGACTCTCTGTTGGTTTTTACAGACCCAGACTAACACAGTTGCTCCTCTATCTGCTGAAATAAATATCAGTATTTTCTAACACTGTGTCTTGAATTACCAGGCTGATGTCTGATCTTTTTGAAGTTGAAGTGGCATCTGCACATGTTTAATCACATTCTTTAATCGTAAACCTAAGTTGGAGTACTAGATAAAATTTCCTTTTTTTCCCAGTCTCCTTCTGATGTAGTATAATATTTCATGCAGTATTGTATCCCAGGTCTTGGCTGTAGTGCGCCGCAGTGCGGATGACTGGGAGGCAAACTGTAGAATGCACCCAAGTGTCATGCACTAAATGCCCTGTGTGGACACTGCTGGTTCGAACTAAAAGATATTTAGGTCGCATTAATGTAGTCCTTTTTTGGAAAGAGGACTATGTTAATGCATATTGTAGGTACATTTTAGTGAATACCAGCAGTGTCTACACAGGGCAGATAGTGCGCAACATTTTGGTACGCTCTGCAATTCACCACCTCTTCCCCCTCCCTCCCCGCCTTGTCTGGATAACTTTGATTGTCCAGTACTTTTGTTTTCTTATCAAAAAGCTTTGTATTTCAATGTTCTATAGCAAAGTTTTACTCTTAATTTTCTCACTTTATTATCTCTATTTGGGGTCCATAATTAACTCTTTTTACTTGTATTTCCTCCAGGGGGAGCGATATCTCAATGGTTTGAGCATTGGCCTGCTCAAACCCAGGGTTGTGAGTTCAATCCTCGAGGGGGCCATTTAAGGATCTGGGGTAAAAATCTGTCTGGGGATTGGTCCTGCTTTGAGCAGGGGGTTGGACTAGATGACCTCCTGAGGTCCCTTCCAACCCTGATAATCTATGATTCTATCTCAGTCTTTGAGGCCTACTTTGGTATATTCTGTTCCTCACTGGGTTTTTTTCGCTTGCCATTTGTTTTTTCCTAATATTGTTTGGCCTGATTTACAGCCTCTCTTTACAGCTCTTGGAATTGAAATTGCTATCATTAATTTTGTGCACCAGCTCCCTCTGAACAGTGACAACAGTTCAATCAAAGTAAAGTGGATCAGACTAATAGGTTTTTTCCCACTTGAGATGAAGTTGAAAAAAGGAAAACATTTTTAGCACTTTCACGGTAGAAGTTCATTTATATCCTCTGATTCCCTCAATAGATTGATTGCTACTAACAAGCATCTACTGTATTGCTATTGACAATGTATCGGTGCCCTTTTGCTATGTTGCTCCTAAGCGGCTGTTGCTGTTATGGGGGGTGTTGACTATTCACAGTAGGGAAGGTGTTCCCGGTTGAAATGTTACTGGTAAGCAATGGTTGCTCTTACGGGGTGTTGCTGCAAACAGGTGTCTACTGTACCCACCATTCTTCCCAAAGAGCTCCAGCAGTAGGATGGCCCAGCATATTCTGTCTGTAGAATTTTCAGTTGCTATGGTGGAGTAGGGATGGGAATATATGATGGGAAAGGGAGCCCAGATCAAACAAGGTTGTGTATAAAAAAGTGTTTTCCTCCCAGCCCCCTTCCTTTGCAAATTGGCTAATATTTTGTAGTATTGGCATGGAGTTCTGTCATCCCTTGATGTAAGATCTAGCAGGGACCAAGGAATTGTCCATCTTTCTCAAATGAGAGTAAAATAAAAAAGCCACTTGATTCTTATTTCCATACCAATAAATAATGTATAATGAAACTTTAAAATTGCAGTTGATGTATCACTCAAAGCATACATTTGTCTTGAATTAGAAGTAAAATATACAAGTCATCTGAAGAATTAAAATAGCTTTTTATAACAGATCTATACTTTGGCTAACTTCTCTTTCTTCCCTTTTATTGCTCATTGTGCCATGAGATTGTTACAGTTTCTATTGGAGCTTAATAAACTATGCATGACTAGACAGCTAGAAAAAACCCTTGATTTTATTGTTTTTTACATCAAAAATCGATTGTGTGGAAAACACAGTAAACATAATGTAATACTTTGTATTTCATAAAACATGCCATCATTTTCCAGTTAACATAATACCTGTTGGCTAGTAATTATAGCTGTTTGTAATTCCCTGTAAATGTTGTTGTGGTGGTTTTATCATGATAAAAAGACAAATCACTACATGTTTCTTGCAGTTAACATTCATGTAATTCTAATTTTAAATTGAGACAGTCCAACTTGCATTTTACACTGGCAAGTGCTAATGAGAAAACAGCATAATATGTAGACTAGAAACCAATGGATTATATTATGGCTGTTCAATCATGTTATTCATTAAAATTGTGGTGGTAATACCATGCTGCTGGTCTTGCTGCTCAAGGAGATAGTTACTTGTTGAAGTCAAGCACATGTTGAATGTGCAGCCTGAGAAATATTGAGACACTGAGTAGCTTTCACAAAGGCTTTCTGGGGAAGTTGTTTACTTCTGTGACACCGGTCTTTAAATAAACAAATACCGTAAGTAAATGCATGACAAGGTCTCCTACAACAGTGTTCCCAGCCAGAGGGTGCACATATCCCTGGGGATATGCAGAGGTCTTCCAGGGAGTACCTCAACTCATCTAGATATTTGCCTACTTTTAAAACAGGCTACATAAAATGCACTTGTGAAGTCAATACAAACTAAAATTTCATACAATGACTTACTTTTACTGCTCTGTATACTATACACTGAAATGTAAGTACAATATTTATATTCCAATTGATTTATTTTATAATTATATAGTAAAAATGAGAAGTAAGCAATTTTTCAGTAATCGTGGTCTGTGACACTTCTGTATTTTTATGTCTGATTTTGTAAGCAAGTAGTTTTTAAGTAAGGTGAAACTTGGGGTTGCGCAATAGAAATCAGACTCCTGAAAGGGGTACAGTAGTCTGGAGAGGTTGAAATCCACTGTCCTACAGCACTGACCCTGGGTTCTTTGCTTCTTGATCAACAGGCAGGATTGACAGACAGCTACACTGTAGAATTTTGACACTATCCAGGGGTTGCTTGCTCCAGGTTTTCTTAGATTCCTTCCTCACAGCAGTTTAGAAGCAGGATAGGGAACTTGTTGCCACCTACCTGCCAGTTTGGAATGCTTCTTATGGATTTTAACTCACCTGCCTTATGGCTTTCTGTAGTGTCCATCCTTGTAGCATCTAAATTCTTTCAAGGCTCAGTCTGAAAATGCTTTCCTGGATGAGGATTTCTCTGTGCTCTGATCTACCTGCAGCAGCTTTCTGATACCTTCTGCAGAGTCCAACACTCTTACTCTACTAACCTTTCTGAATCTGGGAGAGAGCGTGGAGGACATGGCTCAGACAGATGTGAAATCTGGCAATCACACATGTGATGGCAGCTCACTCCCTGAAAGCAAGTGCTGGGGGCAGAGGTTTCTAAAGTCCGCTATAAGCTTTTAAACTCTGTCATTCATGTATTTGTGTATTTAGTGATCCTTTTTACGCTGCCATCTTTGACCAACACTGTTGCAGCTGTTTGTCTCCTCATTGGGAGTCTGTCGGGTCAGAAATACTTAATGCCTGGGCAATATATCCCCGGCAAACTCCATAAGTAAGATGACTCTACAGGATTTTTTTTGATTCATAATGTATTTTTGAGGCAAAGGGGATCATTATAACAGTTTAGTCTGATCTTCTGCATAACACAGGACATAGAGTTTCACGCAGTGATTTCTGCAACAGGTTTATAACTTGTAGTTGAACTAAAGCATATCTTTTAGAAAGACCTACTACTTGGCATCTTTATCAAAATAGTGAGGAAGAATGTTACCACATCCCTTGATAATGTCTTTCAATGGTTATTTAGCTTCCACTGGGGAAAATTTTGCATCTGATTTCCAGTTTTGAATTTTTCCTACAGCCTTTGAGTCTGTCTGCTAAACTGAACAATCTTAACATCAATCTGTGTGAGTAGTTCAGACCATGATCAAATTCCTCTTACCATTATTTTTGTTAAGATTAAATAAAATGACCACCAGATCTTGTTTTCTAGAACTCCAATGGTTCTTGTAGCTTTTTGATGAACTTCTCCAGTTTTTCAGTATGCTTTATTTTGGTATCCACACTTTAAAATGGACACTGCATTGTATTAGTGGTCTCACCAGTGCCAAATACTAGCTTCTATTCCAGGGCTAGGCAACCTATGGCACGCGTGCCAAAGGCGGCATGCGAGCTGATTTTCAGTGGCACTTACACTGCCTGGGTCCTGGCCACTGGTCTGGGGGGCTCTGCATTTTAATTTAATTTTAAATGAAGCTTCTTAAACGTTTTAAAAAACGTATTTGCATACAACAATAGTTATAGAAAGAGACCTTCTAAGAACATTAAAATGTATTATCGGTACACAAAACCTTAAATTAGAGTGAATAAATGAAGACTCAGCACGCCACTTCTGAAAGGTTGCCGACCCATGTATATTCTATTCAGTGTTCCTGTAAGCCCTTTTTACCACTGTCTACACTGTCCACCAGTATATGTCTACATTGCAGTTGGGAGTGTACTTCCCAGAGTGGGTAGACAGATGCGCTAGCTCCGCTCAAGATAGCGTGTTAAAAATAGCAGTGTAGCTGGGAGTACTATGGGTAGTGGCTTGGGCTAGCAGCCCAAATATGTTCCCTGCTGCAGGTGGGTAGGTGCTCAGGCAGCTAGCCTGAGCTGCCGCCTGTGCTACCCACAGCTATGCCGCTATTTATGGCACACTAGGACTGAGCAGAGCTAGCACATGTGAATCTACCCACGTTGGGAAGCACGCTCCCAGATGCAATGTAGGCATGCCCCGGGAGTTCATGTTTGGTTGGCTATCTACAATGACTCGTGCATCCTTCACCAAGTCATTGCTTTCCAGGATACAATCCCAAATGTATTACCTGGCACATGGCTATTTTAAAACATGTTGTTTGATTATTCCCAGATTACCAGTTTATTCAGATCACACTGTATCCATGACCAGTTGTCATCTGTATTTGCTACCCCACCAATCTTTGTATTGTCTGCAGACTTTAACAGCATTGGTTATGTGGTGAGACTGGTAAACTCCTCAGCTTTTCCCTTTGCCTCCCATTTTCCTCATATCAAGTGAAAGTAGCAGAAATTGCCACATTATCCTTTTTTTCTTCTCTGGGGAGGAAAAAGGTGCAAAGCAAAACTGCAAAACAAGGGTAAATGTCATCTCAACCAAAGGAAACAGATTCTTTCCAAGGGTAAGAGATGGGAGAACAGAGACCTTGATTCAGATTGGCTGGGAAAACTCATCCTCAAAACATCCCAAATCCAGAGATCAAGAACAGAGGGAAACCACTTCAGTGAGAGCTACTGTAAAAGAATAAATAAATTAGTATATCCTCTTAAACATGATGAAACACAAAGGTGATTCCACCTTTCCTATGCTTGACTTCTCAGACAGCACAGAGTGATTAGTGATATAGGTAATTAACCGTAAGTATTTAGAATAATTATTAAAACTCTCTGCCATTTAAAAAGCCCTTTGTGGTGTTTGATATTTATGTGCTTCGGATCAAGCAGATGAAAGCATCTTGATCTCAGATTTCTTACATAGAAGGTCATTTTCCTGGTGGCAGTGACTTCAGTCAGTGAGCTTCAGGCTCTAGCGACTGATCCACATTATTCCAAGTTTTTATAAAAATTGAAATGGTGCTTTGAATTCATCCAAGATTCTTCAAGATGATGACAGAGTTTTACTTTAATGAGCCTGTTGCCCTGTCAGTATTTTTTCTTGTGGCCACCTGCCCATCCCAGTGAGGCCTTTCGCTACATACTTAAAGTTAACATGACCTCTGAATTCTACTCTGACTAAAGCTGTTAAAAACCCAATGTTTTGTTTCATTGGACACAAGTTCAGCAGAGGATCTTGGTACTAAGAAGCAGCAAAGAATCCTGTGGCACCTTATAGACTAACAGATGTTTTGCAGCATGAGCTTTCGTGGGTGAATACCCACTTCTTCGGATGCAAGCAGTCAAGCAGTCTGCTTGCATCCGAAGAAGTGGATATTCACCCACGAAAGCTCATGCTGCAAAACATCTGTTAGTCTATAAGGTGCCACAGGATTCTTTGCTGCTTCTACAGAACCAGACTAACACGGCTACCCCTCTGATACTTGGTACTAAGAGGATCATGACTGATTGTATCATGAACTGCTGTGACTTACCTGGGCTAAAACTGGAAGCTCATGTCAAGCTGTATTCATAGCGAGGTAAGTTGAGCTCACACTGTTTCCAGTACTCCATACATTCACTCCATACAAGCATTATTGCTTGGATTCAGCTTCTCTAGGAGTGAATCCCAGGTTTGTCCCTCTAAGCTGGGGTATGTCTATACTACCTGCCAGATGCGTGGGCAGCGATCGATCCAGCAGGGGTCGATTTATCGTGTCTAAACTGCACTCTCCCATCGACTCCGGTACTCCACCGGAGTGAGAGGCCTAGGCGAAGTCAACGGGGGAACGTTAGCTGTCGACTCCTTGCAGTGAAGACACCTAATGTGTAGATCTAAGTATATCGACTTCAGCTATGTTATTGACGTAGCTGAAGTTGCATAACTTGGATCAATTCCTCCCCTCCCCCTGAAGTGTAGACCAGGCCTAAGCTGCAGAATCTGACTCCAGTGCAGGAAAATCCAAATTTGAAAACCTCGTGGGGTTTTTTGTTTGTGTTTTTTAAAGGAAATTGCTTATTTAAATTGGCCAATTTTACAGGAAGATTTTTCACTTGACTCAAAACTTTTAAATAACCTAAATTAAATCTGAGATTAAAAGAGTTATCCTATCCCTCTTATTTTGGGACATTCCTAGTCTTAATTACTCTCCCCGGAATAAGAGTTCTGATAGAGGATATCTTCAGAGAAGGGAAAATAACTGATGTATAAACATTTATATGACTATATTCTTCAGACAGGATTCTCTCTCACCCACCTTTCTCCATTCAGAATTCATGGGAAATCTCTTTTTGAAGTGTCAAGAAAAAATCTTGATAGCTGTGTTAATTTTCTAAGATTAGTTGTTTTACCTTTCATATTTCATCAAAGATGGTTATCTGTTATTATTTTTTCTGTTGGAATCCATAAATACAGAAAAGTTCTGTACAGCTTAATTAAAAATGTATTGCCATTTAATCTTTGATTAGAGCCTAAACAATTTATAAAATTAAATTGTCCTTTACTGCAACAAGTAATACATCAAGACTGGATAATTACATCTGTGGTTATGTTAATGAAAAATTGTGTTAAGAAAAAGAATAAAATTTATCAGAGTGTAGTGCTAATGTATTTATATGCATACTGGCAGTAGGTTTAATTATAGTGCATTTAAGATTGGTATGCCTAGGGCAGTAAACTTTACAACAACATACAAAAGTTTAATAAGCATGAAACATCATAAGAACAATGCAGACTAAACCTTTCTTGCATCCGAAAAGCTGAAATGCGAAGAAGTTTTTATTCTTTATTGCCTCAGGTAAAAAAGTCTGTAGAAACAGATAAGTGATGACAAAGCTTTGATGTTAATAAACCCAAATGGAAGTCAAAAATCAAAGTGTGTAAATGGCTAGGTTATAAAAAGAAAGATGACAGAGTTATACCCTGTAATTAGATGTAATTTGTGCTTTTGGCAAAGCTATTTGTCCTGCATGAATGAGAGGTTGTCTTATGTTTTCTTGTTCTTATATAATAGAATTGCAGTACTGGCACATCCCACTTTAAACCTACAAAGGCATTTTAAAAAAATATTTGAAAACAGTATGCATATTTATTTCCTTTTCTTTTTGGAACTATAAGTTTGCTCTGTTTTGTCAGTTGGCCCTAAGTAGCTTTAAAAAAATAATATTCCAAGCACTTACTCCAGAGCTGCAAAAATTTAATAGACAAAGTAGCAGCAATGTAAAATACAGGAATACCACAAACTTTAGATTTCTCACATAAATCTAAACCACAAAAGTGCTGTGTGTTGTACATGCAGACTACAGCAAAACTAGCACTTGGGCAACCCAATTAAATTATTTAATGACTGTTTCTGTTTAGCAGCTGCATAAATGGCTGTCTCATAAATATTTGATAATGTTGTAGAAGAAATTGCTATTGGCTAAATAACTTCATTCAGTTTGTTGCTGTCTGTGTGTAATGTGAAATTTAGTTTTGCATGCTCGAGGTGTTCTTGTACTCCCAGACAGAAATCCAGTTTCCTACCATCTCTCACCCCTGTGAAGGTTTAACCCTCATCCACATTTGTGGAGTAATGTACCCTGCAAACGTATATGTTGTGATACTTCATGAAGTATGGCCCTTCAACTGTGTTGTTTTACGACATTGTCACCTAGGTACATGTAAACAATTCAGAGGAAGAAAAATTAATTTAGCATGAAAAACATTTTTTACTGTATCAAAAAAGTATGTGCAGTACAATTGTATCCCAAATGTGTTGCACTGTTATCCTATATTTTTAGTAGTTCTATGTACATGTCTGCTTCTAGTGAGAGTATCTTATATTGTAATAGCATATGTTAATTGATAATGTGTTGCAGTGACTGTGATTGCTATATACAGTCACCCTAAGTTAGAAGGTACACCAGAGAGGCGATACCCCTTATCTTGCCTTGCCCATCAAAGCAGCACTCTTATCCTTTGGCTACCATCAAAAACCAGCCACCACACAGCACTGAGCAAACTCAACAGTGGATGATGCCACATTTGCCCAAGGTCAGCTGATTGGAAGAGCCACAAGCAATGTGGAAAATGCAGTGAGTTTGTATGCATTGATCACTTCACACTGATGCTGATGTGTGAAAACTGCATATAGGCTCACACCAAATGAGAGTCCCGCTAGTTCTTTCAGTTTGCTTGTTAAGTAATTTTTTTTCACCTAAAACATTAAAGAATTGTCTTGGTTTCTGAATGCATGTGGGGTACAAATTTTCACCATGATATAGTTAATGTCACTTTTTTCTTGACACTAGATAAAGGTTAAAAAGCACTTTTTTCCCTTCCAGTTTATAAAGCATCTGAAATAGACAAAATCTTAATGCTTCAGATTTTATTAATTGGCCAATTTTTAACACATTAGTTGCAGTGGTGGATTTTTTAATGGATGTCAGTTGTGGTGGTGGGTTTTTTTTAATGGGTGTCATTTTGTAAAAATGTTTACTCTCAGTAAGACAGCACAAAAATATATCTTTGACCACGCTAAGCTCCATAGCAGTGTCATTATGAAATAACCATGTGCTTTGGTAGTGGTATATCGTTTGTGTAGTTAACTGATGTAAAGATTAAAACTCTCATTTATTATAAAAGTTTAGAATGTTATACCAGGACAGTTTTCACTTTTACTGGAGTACACTTTAAGCCCCAATCCTGCAATATGCAGTGCATGAGTGGACAGTTGTACCTGCATAAACCCCAGTGAGGTACATAGCAAGATATGTGACCTGAGCTTAGATATACAGTAACTTCTCACTTAAAGTTGTCCTGGTTAATGTTTTGTTGTTACGTTGGTGATCAATTAGAGAACATGCTTGTTTAAAGTTGTGCAATGCTCCCTTCTAAGTCGTTTGGCAGCTGCCTGCTTTGTCCACTGCTTGTAGGAAGAGCAGCCTGTTGCAGCTAGCTGGTGGGGGCTTGGAACCAGGGTGGACCGGCAGCCCCCCATCAGCTCCCCACTCCCCTAAGTTCCCTGTGATGCAGCCACCCAGCAGGCTATCAATTGCCGGACAGTTCAGTTGTCCCTCCTCCCACTGCCATGTGCTGCTCCTGCCCTCTGCCTTTGAGCTGCTCCCAGAGACTCCTGCTTGCTGTGCGGAGGGGAAAGCGGGAGAGCTAATGTCAATGTGTCCCCCTTCCCCCCGCTCCTGCACCCCACTTACCCCTTCTCCATATAGAGCAGGGAGGAGACACAGTCAGAGAGACAGAGAGAGCTTGGGGCAGCAGCTGCTGTCTCAACTTCCTGATCCACTTAAAAAGACAATGCACTTAAAAGTGGCTCCGCTTACTTAAAGGGGCAGTGCGCATCTCTCTCTCTCTTTCCCACACACAAGGTGTGTGTCTGTCTGTGTCTGCTATGCTGTCTCCCCTCCCTCGTGTTCATGCTGCCTTGTGTGAGAGGCTACATTAACAACGTGTTAACCCTTGAAGGTTCAGCCGAGTGCTCGTTCATCATTTAGCAGCAAGGCATTCCCTGGGAAATATCCCTCCCTCTTCCACCCTCTAACTTCACCACCTTAACCAAGCTTCACTATCATCATAGCTGTGAACAGTATTAAATTGTTTGTTTAAAACATATACTGTGTGTATATCTATATAATATATACACCTCTACCCCGATATAATGCAACCCGATATAACACAAATTCGGATATAACGTGGTAAAGCAGTGCTCTGGGGGGAGGGGGAGAGTGGCGGGGCTGTGCACTCCGTCAGATCAAAGCAAGTTCGATATAACACGGTTTCACCTATAATGCGGTAAGATTTTTTGGCTCCCGAGGACAGCGTTATATTGGGGTAGAGATGTAGTTTTTTGTCTGGCTTAAAAAAAAAAAATTCCTGGAACCTAACCTCCCCATTTGCATTAATTCTTATTGGGAAATTAGATTCACTTAACATCGTTTCGCTTAAAGTCGCATTTTTCAGGAGCATAACTACAATGTTAAGTGAGGAGTTACTGTATAGAGAAAAATTAAATATACAAAAAACACATAATAAGCTTAAAATCTTTCTAACTGTTTCAAGTTGACTTAAATATTTGCTTTGTTTTAGATGCCTAACATTTTTTATTTTAATTTTGAACCTAGGAGTATCTTGGAGTCTTTACCTCTGAAGATCCTAAATCATTTTTTTGCATACACTATCATGGAAGCATTTTGCTTTAAGGTCTTGTTTCAGTAAATCGTTGAAAGATGTATGCTGAAAGCATAAATGTAAAAGATTAAAATATCAAAATTTTGACAAGTGTTCAACATTTAATATATTTAAAATATAATTTGATTGAAAAGTTGTAGGATATAATTATAACAGTTCTCCAAAAAATTAGGGGTCTCTCTGAAATTCTCATTTTTAAAATAGGATGGAATTCATTAGATTAAAAACCAGTGTTTGAGGGCATAAACTAGAGTGCATAAGCATATCTACATAATTCAAATCAAATTAGATAGAAACATTGACGGCTGTTCAAAAAATGTTTTAAATCACTTTTGTATCATAAAATTTAATCTGAGACTTTTACTGATAAGGCCGGGGCACTAAGAAAATCAATAATCAAATGTGTGTTGCACACATTCCATTTGCTAAAGAACATTCAACAAGTGTCAAAGATGCAGCTCTTTAATCTTTTTCAATAGAACTCCCCAATTTCTATTAAAAATGTGTTTGTGAGAATGTCGCGTCTTATAGATCATTTTATTATAAGGCATAATTTTTGTTTGTTCTCAATGAAATGTTAAGGTGTTTCAATGTCTTGTGAACTCCTAAGAAAGAAAGGCCTGACATAGACTAGAATTCTAAAGGTAATTGTAAAAAGAACTGGAGTACTTTTTGCGGATACAGACTAACACAGCTGCTACTCTGAAAGATAATTGTAGTTCATGATGTACACAGTTGCTTATAGGTCTCTCACTCAGTTCTCCTCCTGCTGGGATTCGCTGATTTATTTTATCTGTAGCTCTTAAGCTGCATTTTCTACCTGTAATGGAATGAAAAGATTTGACTTATCTTTGTCTCGGTATACTGCAAGAAGGACAAGAGACTTGTTATGGGTTTAATCAGGCCACAACTTTATTATATAGATCTCTGGGACTACCCGGCAGATAAAGTGTACAGTGCAGGCAAATCCATGCTTATTCACATCAATTCTCCGGGGCTTTCACCAGCCCCCCTTTGTTTCCATCCAGGTCCCCCAGCAGATCCATAGCTTGGACCTTACCATCCACCAGCCTCGCAAGAAGCTTAAGGAGGGCTATGAAAATGGGGGAGGGGGGCAGATTGGCTTCATGCTGTACCAGTCATGGGAGTCCCCGAACCCCCTCCTCCATTCTGTTTCTTTATCCAGTACCTTCTTTTAAGTCCTTTACCAGGCCATTTATCTGGTCACTGGCTGCCCTCCCTATGGAGTACCTGCACTGAACATCCGCCCAATATTACAAAATAAGTTGCGACATATGGCTTACCACCTTTTCTATTCACCAGAAAAGGTCCATCCTCACACCCGCTGCGATGGCAACTCATCTTTAAAACAAATCTCCAAAATCACTATAGCGTTTTGCCTAAGCCCTAGACCTATTCCCAGAAATCTACAATTTGGTTAAAGAAAGACTCCTTTTCCTTTAACTAGAGCTAATAATGATTGCTTTTTCCCTTTAATTGTAAGTTGCCATCAATAACACATGAGAGATGACTAACAGTTCAATTTGGGATATTTCTGGCTCTTTTTGTGTACAGAGCTTGTTTTGCCCAGGATTCATAGAGCTGGTTGAATTATTTTATGAAAAATGTCAGTATTTGCCACCAACTTTAGTGGTTTCTTCTTTTGCTCCCCCTCCAGGTGAGGAGCAAAGGAGTAGGCAATAGGTTGGTGCCATTTTTGTTTTTGTGTTTTGCTTCTTTTTAATGTGTAAAAGCCTGAAAGATCCTTGGTTTTTGTAGATTTCTGATGTGGAACAATTACAAATTAACCAAACCAAGCACTAACTGAATTCAAAGAGAGAGATTTTCAAAGGCTACCTTATGAGTTGTCACTAATCTTGCAAGCATAAGGTAAGACAGTTGTGCACATACTATTTGATCTTACACAGCCAAAAAAAATGGGTGATTCTCACCCACTGTGTTGTTATGCTGGTGTAACTTCACTGGCTTCAGTGAAGTTGCATCTGAATCTAATTAGCGTGAGAAAAGAATTGAGCTTCATTTGTGCAACATTGGCTTCACTTTGAGACTGAATTAAAGGCTCTTTTTTAAAGTTTTTCCCAAAAATGTTAACCTGTTTCTAGTAATTAGCAAATCTATAATTATTAAGGTTTATTTGGGATCAACTTTAAACCAGTTACCATATGTAGAATTAATACTAGAAAGTATAGATGATAAATTGTCCCTTTTTAATCTTTGACTAAAATGCATGTTAGTTTGGGGTTGTGGTAAGTAATATAGTTTCTAGTCTAATTTTCTCTCTCATCCTCTCCCTAATCCCCAGTCATCCCCTTTTGGAGAAGCTGGCTTGCTGAATTTCAAGTTTATGGTTTTATTGAAAGTGTGGTATCATTTTTATTTGAAGGCATAGGTTGGTTTGTTTTTCATCTGCAAATTTCAGCCTTTTCAAATACACGCCAACTATGTAATATAGGTTGTAATACCATGCTCATCACCAAAGTATCTGACCTCAAGTAGGAGAGGACCTCACTGAATGTATGTCTCTTTTTTTGTCTTAGCAAAATATTTACTCTTCCCCTTGGGGAAAAAAAGATGCTATAAAATAACTCGTCTGTTATATGATCATATTACCTGTAAAGAATGGATGAGGCTATATATATATATATATATATATATATATATATATATATATATATATATATTAGTATTATATGTAATGGCTTAAACTCTTTCCTATGGCAATATGCAGTTTCATACCATAAATAATTTTTTTTAGTCTATCTTTATTGATCATCATAGCAAACTGGGGGTCTAAGCACTACTGTCTGTACAGTTTCAGCATAACAAATTATTAAAATAGCTATATTATTGTCCTCTTGTTCGCACACTAATTCATTATGGGATGTACTGCAACATTTAGTTTATATGGTCATAGAAATGAATTACCTCCTTCCTCTACTCCAGTCCAACTTTGTTTGCCCACTTATGAATGTCATCTACTTTGTTACTTCATTTATTCATAGTGAAAAAACATCTAAAGAGAGAGAGAATGTATCTACTAATGTGAATATCCTCCTCTGGATATAATATAAACTGTTTTAGTGTTTATCTTCACTTCAGCCTTAGTTATAACTTGTTTAAACATAATACTACAACAGTTATGTGTTTATCAAATAGCATTATGACTTTTGCTCAGTGTATGATTAAATCCTTCTTGAATTACCATTCTGATGAATTCAGTGAGATTATCTCCATGATCTAACAAAGCTAACATTGTTCTGTAGAAGCTAGAGAACATGGTGGTAGTCTGTTAGAAAAGTTTTCTCAACATGTTGCAAACTGTAAGATACTTAAATATAAGATATTGCCAATTTAAAGTTGAACCTTAAACTAAATGCAAACATTGCTCGTCTTCTGTGCACATAATCCTTTAGTAGACACAAACTTTGAGAAAACAATGTATTTCAAAATAAATAAAACTTTCTTTAAAACTGATTTTTTGTGCTTTAACATCTGTTAAGTACGTTGAGAGCCATTAATCTAGACACTTATGTAGAATACTTAAATTCATAGTAGAATTTGATGTGTTTTTCCATTCTAAGAATAGGTAAAGGTAAATCTGTGTGTGATTAGAAGTGGAATTGCTGTGTAATAATCTAAGAATACTGATGTAATTTTATGTACATTGTATGTGACTTAGTCATTGAGGTGCAGTTATTGTATGTTAGGTTCTAAGACTCTCCTGTATGAATGTATTGCTGAAGCTTGATAAGAGGCTGTGCAGAAAGCAACACAAAGCATCTAGATAAGCAATCTCCAAACAAACACTTGGGGGCAGTTACAAGACAATGGAGAAAACTATTAGCTTTGAGCAGCCTGTACAGTCTCCCACAAAGAGGCAGTTGTTCTGACAATGGAGAATAAAGAGCTCAAAAGAACACTAGACCATTTTTAAAAAAAAAACCCTTCTGAGGAGAGAAGATGTCAATTGTCAATAGCCGTCAGGGAACAGGTTGCCACAGTGAGAGGCTCTGCAGAGGAGTCTGAAAGAGTTGGATATTTCCCCAGTTCCAAGAAGTACTAAGCCTTAAGGAAGGACAGGCAATAGGGTGACCAGACAGCAAATATGAAAAATCGGGACAGGGGGTGGGGAGTAATAGGAGCCTATATAAGAAAAAGACCCAGAAATCAGGACTGTCCCTATAAAATCGGGACATCTGGTCACTCTAACAGGCAAGCATGTAGACTGTTGATTGTTTTAAGATCTGTGTTCTCTGTAATGCTTTCTAAAGACATAATTTGCTGTGAGAAAAGCTGTTTGGTTACTGGTTACCACTATCATTGCTCCCAGGAGAAACAGAACTGCTGCTGCTGAACATAAATCAGACCTGCTGAGATATTCATGGTTAGCACCTTAGGGTTGCAGCCCAAGGTGCAAACACAGAGCAGGAGAATTGTGTGGTCCCTCCCCAAGGTAGAGGCAATGGGGTAATGGCTTGAGGCCCAAGATCTGCGGGGGATGCACTTGGAGACTAGGAGAGGTCAGAGGTGCAGTTAGCCTAGTAACTGACACACTGCGATTTGATGAACTAAGAGGGAATTGGTAGGTAAGGAGCAATGGGGAGGAAATCTAAGGGAAAAAGGAGTTCAGGAAGCTGGCAGTTTCCAAAAGAAACAATGCAGAGGAGCGGTAGGAAGAATAGTTAGAGACCAATATGGCTGCATCATTTGATTTAATTACATGAAAATCAAAAAGCATTCATACAAAAAGTGGAAACAAGGAAAATTTGTTAAAGATGAGTATAAATGAATAGAACAAGCATGTAGGGACAAATCAGAAAGGTGAAGGCGTGAGTTATACCTAACAAGGGACATAAAAGGCAATAAGAAAAGGTTCTATAAATACATTAAGAGAAAGAGAACAATGAAGGAAAGTATAAGTCCATTACTTAATGGGGAAAAAGAGCAAATAATGGATGACACGGAGAAGGTTGAAGATGTTTAATGCCTTTTTTGCTTCAGTCTTCACTAAAAAGGTTAATTCTGACCAGATGCTTAACACAATGAATTGTTGGGGTCCCTTCTATGATTTTTACCACTGTACGTATCCTTTACATGATACTTTTGAGAATTGCTAAATTTGAACATTTTAAATTTTATGTCTGTTAAAACAGGAAATTATTCTGCAAAAGAAGTTTCAGCCTTAACTCTTCATCTTTCAGTTTCACTTTTGTCTTCATTCCAATGTCAGTGGCTGTGCACCACTCTAATTGCCTTGCTATGATGATTGCAGACTGAAATGTAACAAGGTACAATACAAACTCCTGGGAGCAAGGATCCTGTTGTTCGACTGGCACATTTGATCAATTTGTAAAGTTATGGATCCTGGGGAGCTTCTATTACATTGGTGGGGCAGTGTGCAGAGGCTAATGTATATTATCCCAGACCTGTGAGGACTACTTCTGTGGCTAATAGGTTAAGTTCAGCTTCCTTGCCTATTCTGTCCTTCACCTTTCTGCAGAGGCTGTTAACAAAGAGGCCAATTTTAGGAAAGAAAATAACTTTTAAATTAAAAAAAAAAAAAAAGGAAAGGTATCGACTCCAATACTTGAGCAGACTTTTCTGTATAGAAACGTTGAATACTTTTTCAGTAGTATATATCGGGGCCTTTTACTGCTTTTAATCTATTTCCAAACTTTGAACTTGGATATAATATAAAGCTATTCTCATTAATGACAGTCACTGAAGGGTGGGGTTTTTTGTTGGTGTGTGTGTGTGTGTGTGTGTGTGTGTGTCGGGGAGTGGGGGAGGCAGGTTGTTTTTGTTACTGAAATAAAACATCTTTGTGATGATTCTTTTGTGATATGCCAACTCTCATTTCACCTGTTTCTTTATTTTTATAACATATCCCCCCCGCCCCCTATCTTTCTTTGGAAGGTCTGCATTAATCAGTTTCTCATGAGAATATTTTTGCCTTCTGCATTTGTAGATTATTCCTGAAATTCAGGGGGCGGTGTGTAGTCAGTTTTGTGAGATACCATTTTGAGGTATATTCTGAATTTTTATTTTTGCAGCTGCCTTTAAGTTATAAAGCTATACATAATTGGTTTGGGGTATTTAAAACAACAACAAAAATCCTTGATTTCCAGTCTTTTTAATCCATTTAAAGAAGAATCATATAGTTACAGTTGTCTTTGATTCTACTTCCCCCACAAAAATCCTAGCTTTTCTGGGGTCAGTGAATCTGTGGAGGATAATTTAAAAAATACTTCAGTGATTTCTAACAAACAAATAAGAGTTACTTATGCCAAGCCAATAGTCTCTTCATGTTTTTAATTTGGAGCAAGAATGCAGTAGGCCTAAGTTTAAATTTGAATTAAAGGCTGTATTTCAAACCTTCTTGTAAGTTTTTGCAAATCCGACCACAATGGAATCCATAGAGTACCAAAAATATTGTGAAACAAATGCCTCCTGGGTGGCTAATTATTAGCATTCTTTCCTTTTGACTAAAAAGGAAGCTGCTATCTTTGTAAAATGTTGTCTGACTTGTAAGAGCAGGAATGAGCTGTGGTGGTGAACTGGAAATTGTTAAATTGTTCTTATTTGTGTGGATTTTTGTATTCTTTCATTATTATTTAACTGAAGACAATTATCTTTTAAATGGAAGTGTTGCACAGATATGTTTTAATCCTTTACAGCCACACTATACCATTAATATCCTGGCCTGTATTATTAAAAGGTTGTGTAAACCATTATTGCATTATTTGCACTGGTTCATAGATGTTAACTATCCTTTATATGTCCAACATTTATTACATATTAAAACAGTTAGTGCTTGCTGTTAATTTAATATACCTTATTTAGACAAACAAATGTAATCACTTTTAGATTTATTTAATTAAAAAACTCCAAAACTGGTCTGCTCATTTGAGATGAGAAAAGTGATGCTGTTGCTATTTATCATATGCTGTTTATCATATTGCTATTAATGCATTGTTGCTACAAAGAGGTTTGTAATTTAATTACAAACCTGTTTTTAAATTTGATGTCAATCTTTCACATAGTGATATTTTTTGGATTATTCCCAGATCAACATGATTACCTTGCACTAAAAATTTTAAATGCCATAATTTTCATGAGAAACAACGAGCTAGGTAAATAAGGTAGTGTACTAAAGAGTTTCTGCTTTCCAAGAAAAAATGATAGGAAAGGAATGCACAGAAGTTCAGCCTGACAGCCCCTTGCAGTGTCTGTTTGAAGGTAACATCTCTTGGCTTCTGTTACTCCTCTTTGGTATGCTTGTATAAAGTCTTTGTACCAAAGATCAAATTGCAGGGGGTTCACCAGTCATATCCTCCCCAACTTGGGCACAAACTATTTCAAATCCCAGAGATCACTGCTAAGTGACTTCCAGACCGATAGGATAAAGCTAGGGGCCAACAATAGTAGTTTCTATATGTATGTATATAAAATCTGATCCCCAAAATGTAACACAGTTTATTAAAAGTCAAATTTTAAAAAGTTGCTACATGGATGTATTTGGCCCTACTTTTAGTGCTTGTAAATGTACCTGTGATGGGGTCTATCAGGCCTTCTCTGCCCCTTGCTGGAGGCATTAGCACCCTGACATTCCCAGCGCAAGAGAAATCTACTCAAACTGGGTGACCAACAAGACAGTCCTCCGGAAGCCTAGAAGGGCCAGGAGAAAATATTGACCAATCAAGAACTCAGGGGCCAAACTGGGGAGACTTGGACAGAGGAATATCACCTCAGGACTAATCCAGGGCCTTCCTTTAAGTGCTGCAACTAAGCACTTGAATTTTGAAGCTTTTTTTTCTTTGTTTAAAGGCTCAGACAGCTGCATACTGCATTGCTGTTCTGTTTCTTCATAGTTTAGAGACTGACACCAAGTGTATGGCACCGGCTACCCTGTCACAAGCAGGCAGCCAAATCTTGCAGAATAAGGCTGAGAGTACCTGCAATATGATGCATGGCCTTGAAGGGGGCCCTGCAAAGCAGCCCCACTTACCACAGTACACGTAAGTAGTCTGAATTCAGGAGGGGAAACCAAGTTTGTCCTAATTGCCTTGTTTAGCTTACCCAATTAAGTAGCTAACCCTTTTCTAACTTGGTAGTTTTTAATAGAAAATAAGACATATTTTATTCTCAGATTCACCTTTTGCATTCCTATTGACTTCAGAGCTGCAAAAAATTTGAAAGGTTACCGGAGCTGTGGAAAGTAGACTGACTTGATTTTTTTTACACAGCTTTATTTTCAGTTTGGAGTTTTTTCAGCAGTGGTGTGTGCCTCTAACGGAAGGGTTTCTGCAATGTATTTCTATTCTTCCTCCATTGTGAGAGGTCCCAGCACACATTTTTGCTGGGGTTATTATGGTGCGGAGAGAAGCTTTATAACCTTGAACCCTCCCATGGTCAGGTTTGGTGGCAGGAGTTTCTGGTAATGGACATAATTTTTCTGCTCTTCCTGATGAAAGATAGGAATCAGCCTCTTCTCCCCTCCCATTGAATTTTTACAGATTTTTAAAGTACTGTGTATTACTGTACAAATTAATCTGACATGGATTTATCATGGCTTTTGATACTTGCAATTCTATTCTTAGGGAGCTTTTGTACTGCTGCCTGTTGTGGTACAAAAGAGAACGGGAATTTACTAGTGCATGGCAACAAGCTTTCATCTGATTCTGTGGGTGGAGGCTACTTGCCCCTCTCTCTTATACAAAACTCATTGAGTGGGTTACTTAAAGAGAAATCTTGTGGCACAAGTAAGCTTATACCAGTAACTTGCCTATAACTGCACTGAAGGAAAATAAGTTAATGGCAGCTAAATTTCCAATAAAGCTAAAACTTTGCAACTCATACATGGAAACTAATAGGCTCCAAAGTCCTTGGCTAACAGCCATTGGAATTTTTAAGATTTTGAGTTTCCATAGTTCTCCATTAATGCCCAAGAAACAAAAGAATTAATGCAGCATTTAGTGATGGGGTTATAAAGAATCTTCCTTAGTTCATACAGAGGTCTGCAGCTGTGCAGAAGTTTACCAAAAGCCCCCTTAATTTACTGTGTTCACTTTTTCAAGAAAATTAGAGTGACAAGGTATTTCCCCCTTCATCTTGGTTATATATAACTCCGTAAGAAGGCGATCTACAGAAAATGATTTTTGTATGTGCTGTAATTAAGTCCAGTGCTTAATAAAGAGCAGTACCCTTACAATTTCTATCAAGTTTGTAACTTTATATGTAATAACAATAGTGACAGATTCTCAGCTGTTGTAAATAAGAATTGTTCCATTGACCTCAGTGGAGTTAAGCCTATTTATACCAGCTGAGGATCTGCTCTGGTGATTTTTTTCTATCTTCTCTTGAGAATGGGGTTGTATAGCACATGTACCCAATAAATGATTTTACCTTGTGTGTCATAAAACGTTCTCTGTAGCTATTTGAATAAGGAGGAGAATTGAGTAGAGGTGCAACAAACAAGAAGGAAGCCAGAGAATATGCAGGACAAGAAATAAAAATGCACAAGTCCTGCAGCTGCCTTAAAATTTACATATCACTAGATAACATCTGTAATTCTAAGTCAGTTAAAAATGCAGCACCTTAGGTTAAAGAGGTATTGTGTCAGCGTGATGCTGGCTATGAATTGCTTGTCTAATAGTGTGTGCTGAGTACAGAATACTGGAAAGCAGAAATACACCCATGGAAAACCAAGCCTATGGCATTTCTTCAAATACTGTTCTCAACACCTCTCAACTAAATAGTTATCAACATATATCAACATTTACAGGACAAAGTACACAGTGGGCAATTCAGTGAAAATGGAAATAGTTAACATTCATTTTCAGTCTTTTCAGCACTTAAATCCAACTCTACAAAAGTAAACTTGAATATAAGAAGCTGCTGGCACCACAGAAATCAGAGTTTTAAGTGATGTTTAGGAAGAATAAATGACCACAATTTGGTTGATTTTGATAAATAGTTTAATTTTAGAATTTTTGAGATTACTGAGCCCAGTCCTTTTTTCCCTAGAAGTCTTGTCCCCTGCAGAAAGTAATTTTTGTGGGCCAGATCCTGCAAGCTTCTAAACACCCTCCACTCTCTCTGGAGAACTTTGTATTTCACAAGAGTGAGATCTGAGTCATCAGCAGAGATCAGGCCCAGGTGAGCAAAGGCTGTCTGAGGTTAACATCTGCTGTTTCAAACAGAAATAGCCTTAGCTATTTAAAATACACAGCACAGTGATTGGATTTGTAGGCAGATAGATTATAATCTATCAGGTCTCTTCCATCACTAACTTCTACAGTTCTGTGAACTGAAACACCTAAGAACCGGTTTAACTTATAACAGAACATTCCAAGGAAAGTGAGTTCACAAATAAGCATAATTTAAAAATAGCTGCTTACCTTAGCACTTTTGTTTTCCAGATTGTGTCCCAGCCACCCAACTCAAGAAGTTAAGCATTTTCTAGAACACTAATGTTTAACTTTCTGGTTACTGTTCCCCTAACAGTACAGAGCAACCATTATTTTTATAAAGTTCCATAAGTTTGTAGGACATCTGATAGGCTCCCTTTGTTTATTGTCACCCTTTTTGTTTATTCTGCTTTGTAAACTCATGCTGGGATTTATCACTTCGCCTATGTGAGAGTTACAATAGTGCTACTTTTAAAATATTGTATTCACTTCATGTTTATTATCAATAAAGACAATTATAAATTGGCAAGTGGAAAGAGGGAATTTGTATACTGTAAATGAAATGGATTTAGCATACTGGAAAACCTATGGTATTAAGACATAAATTATCATCTCTCTCACAGTGTGAATGACATAATAGTATGAATCAAATGGACAGCTCCCCTCATGTTCATGTTTTCATGGACCACTTCCCCTCTCATTTGCAGCCACATGATGTCTAGGTGGCAACTATAACATTGTTTATGTGGAAAAGAAATAATAGCAAAGTATTTAATGTATTTTTCTGTCCTTCAATGTAATTTAATCACTGGAAACAAGAAGCAGCCTGCACCATGTGACCAGTCAGCTGTCTGGGCCACAAGCAAGTGCTCTGTGGAACACATAGAATCTCAGGGTTGGAAGGGACCTCAGGAGGTCGTCTAGTCCAGCCCCCTGCTCAAAGCAGGACCAAACCCAACTAAATCATCCCAGCCAGGGCTTTGTCAAGCCTGACCTTAAAAACCTCTAAGGAAGGTTTAAGAACATCTGTATTTAGAGAATAAAATACTTCCATTGACTTCAAATCAGGCCCATTGCACGTCCAAATCTATATTATAGTATAAATATTTCATACTGACATATAATATGAAAAATAGGTAATATTAACTACAATAATTATTTATCATTGTCAAAATCAGAGTTACAAATAATAGAGTTCAACAATTAATTTTCTTTCTTTTGATCCTGGTTTGCTCTGTTATCTTGGAATATGTTGTATCTCTTTTCATTGATATAAAGTATTACTTTTCCTTTCCACCTTCAGATATAACCTTCGTGACCCTAATCTAACAAGAAACAGAGAGAAAATGTTTAATATTAAAGTACGATAGATGGGAAACAGTCTTGGGTGTAAATGGAGGCATGTTTTTTAGGGAACTCTAAAGCCTGTAATAATTCAAAGTAATGGATCACATTTTCCCATCATATATTAATTCTAATAAAGATTATACACCATTATATGAACTGATATATGTCAGAACCTTTAGCAACCCTAGTAATCCAATACTGACCTTATTTTCTAAACCCTTGTAGTTCTAGTGTAATAAACCTGATAGAACTCTTATAAAAAGTATCAGAATTCACCCATTGGTATTGTAACTCTGCTTTATTTTTTTTCTCCAGATTTTTGATAGATTCCTCATTTGAGTCAATTCCCTCTTCCACCTATCAAAAAATTTTCGGTGGTTTTCAGGTTTCATGATTTTGCCAAAATGTAAAACAAAAAGAGACTAGGAACATTAGAAAAGACATGTATTGGAATCTAGCTGAAATCTTAGTAAAAGTGGTAGAATTCTATATGTAGGACTATCAGCACTTCATATATTACATCTGTAATATGTTAATCTTCTTTTCTGACATGCTATCTTTGGAAAGAAATGCCACTTTTGAAATCGTAGTTACTGTTCATCTATAAAAGGAAAAAGAACTAATTTAGTAAAAGTTTGACATGCTTAATCTGCATTTTGTGGATCTTCATCTTTTGTTTAATTGTTATTTTTTTGAACTCTAAGAATGGCGGGAAGTTAATGAGAGATTTCTTTGACTAAATTTCACAATATATCTTTGGTTGAAATGTAGTAGTTTCAGTTTCTTCTTATTTTCTATTTGTAGTTGCTGTAGATTTTTAAAAATATATAAATCAAACTTTACATTTGGTCTCTGTGGTGCAAGTCAGGTAACAGAACCAGTATTGCCTTTATAACCCAGACTTTCCCTGTCAATTTTTCTCTCAACATTTGAAATTCTGGCTAAATATCATTAAACTTGTGACACCCTGTGGCAAGGGTGAGTCATTACATATCAAGTATAGCTGCAGAATATTGAATCTATTTTTATTTGTTTTATTTTATTTGTTTCCATCCTTTCTGTGCCAGAGACTTCACTCTTCCAAAACTGAGCAACACACTGTTGCCTCTCACACCCTGGTCCAAAATAGTGGGAATGTCAAGGACATTGTTGCCATCCAATATTTTGTGACAAAAATTAAGAGCTCAACTAGGTGTGTACCTTAGATTACCTGTGCTTTTATTTTGAAACTGCTTATTTATTCCTGATGTATCTCAGTCCTCCTTTTCACTGAATAGCTCTCCATATATCATTTGTGCACTGTACGATTCCAAACCATCAAGGGGCAAACAAATGCTTCTAAAGCCACAGGGTTTACTACAAATTGAACTCGTCTCTTTAGAGACTGAAAATCTGTCCCCTATCAAGCCCCCATCCCTGTGTACTTTAATGCCCAGGAGTCGTGTATGAAGCAGCTATTTGTATTGGTAGCATGTTGTTCTACCAGCTGAGCTGCCAAGAAAACCGAAAAGACTTTAAAAAACAAAACAAAAAAACCCTAAGCCCCCAGTTTGTTATATGGGCTTATAAATCATCATCCGTGCAATATCCTCTTTGTTGAATGAGATCATACTGACCTCTTATAAAGTATGTCAGGGGAGGATGGAGAGCTCTTGCCAAGTCTTAAGTGACTTGCTACAACATTTGTTCCTCTCCAGTATAAAGCAGAGTTTCCCTACAAAATCGTGTTTTGCTGAGGCAATAAATTAGCTTGCCAGAACATTACGTGCCCACATCTGTGGATTACTACTGTATTTACTTGTAATTTAATGTTCTGTGCTTTATATCAACTACAACAGAAATATGAATGGTATGCACCTTTAGTACCTAGATCCTTAACCTTGCATGTTCTGCCAGAACTTGGTTTAAAAAAAAAAAAGTTGCTTTCTTTTCTTTTTTGTTTTGTCAAATTGTCACATTGCTTCAGTTACAATAAATCTTTAGCTTGAGCATATAGGGCAGGTAATATCTAACAGATATCCTGATATCAAAAATAAAGTAATACTGTTTTCACAGTTAGGGCAACAGTTTGTGTAGCATAGAGTTTAGGCACTCCAAGATAGCTAAAATCTATGAGGAAATAGTATGCGTTATACAAAAAAAAAAAAAAAAAAAGGCACAGGTCTGCGAAGTCACTGATGACCTTTGTTGTTATAGGCAACTCTGGTAGCAATGCCTATAGTTAAGGTTGCTTAACACTTTCCTTTACAAGCCTATGTTTTCAGTAGCTTATAACTTTGCTACATTTTAACTACTTGGTCTGAAATTTCCCACGTTGAAATTTTTTGGAAGAGGCTGCAGGGATGGGGCAAAAGGATTTGTCACCATTAGTTCCCTTATAGAACCTGAGATAGAACCCAGGAATCCTGAGTCTCTACATTCCTTTGCTTTCTAGCAAATAACTGTGAAACCCAGTGGCAACCCCCCTCTTGTGGCAGTTAAACATAGAAGAAAAGAGCCTACTACTGCTACCTGTTCAAGTGGTAGAAGACTGTGCTGTTATACAAAAACAACGAGGAGTCCGGTGACAGCTTAAAGACTAACAGATTTATTTGGACATCAGCTAAAAAAAACACTTCTTCAGATGTGCTGTTGTAAAGACCCAACTCTGCTGTGGAGTCAGTATGGTGCCACATAATGGCATTTTTTTTTTCAATTGTAAGATTTTTTTTTTTAAGGAAATTACATTTTTTAAAAAAGTCAATACATACACGTAAGGGGTCTGAAATAAGGTTGCACGAGGAACATTAATTCAGGTATTTCCTAACTTTAGAGCACTTAATTTTGCAAACTTAGTATTCTGGGTTTTTTTAGTGCCCACAATGTGCTCGTCATTATTGACACACTCAGGAGGAATCAGGTTATGGAAGAAGCAGACTAGTGGGCTGTCAAAGCTAGCATCACTGACAGAGCTGAAAGAGTGAAGGGTAGTGTAATCAGATACAAAAGCCAATAAGTAGAGTGGGGCAGAGTTGTGAAGATGAGAACAAGAAGCTTGTCCTTGATGTGATGAAAAAGGTGGGGCAAGCTGTAGAATTTGAAGAGAGGATGGCATGCTTAAGAAGATGGCACGGAAGATCATCTTGGCTGTGATTTAAAAGGAATGTGAGTGGGGCAATGTGGATGATAGGGAGGCCAAAGAGGGGAGGATGGAGGCGGATTACCCTAGCAATACAGGAGGTGGTAAAGCTCTGGAAATATTTTAGCTATGTAGATAGAGAGAAAAAGATAATTTTGGAAATAATGGAGGAATAAAGTAGCAAGATTTTGGACATAGCTTGGATGTGTGAATCACTAATGAAGAGGAATCAAAGATGTCTCTCTGTGCATAGGCCTGGGTGATGAGGAGGTTAATATTATTGTCAGTAGTGCAAAGAATGGCTGGCTTATGGAGCATTTATGAGGAAAGATTATGAGTTTAGTTTTAATCATCTTAAATTTAAGGTGGCAGGAAGACCATCAAGAGCAGTGGTTTGAGATGTGGGACTGAATCATGCAAAACAGGTCAGCAGCGCATAGGTAGATTTGCAAGTCATCAGCATAAGATGATAGTGGCAGCTGATGAGTTCACCTATGTGAAGGGAAGAGGATGGGATTAAGAATGAAGATCTGTGTTAACTCTAGAGATGAAGTACATCCTTTTACATCTGCTAGAATGCCATTGTTAGATTTACTTCAAACCATAAAACAAAACAAACATGTAATCAACTTTGTGACATTTTATTTTCAATATTAATTATATATGGAATATAATATGTGGAACTCAAAACTTGAGAACTCAAAGTTTCTTAAAACTTGACCTTTGCTTCCATAACTTAGGTATATAATGGTTATTCTTTTTAGTATTTTGTACCTTGTCTAATGATCTTTACATCTTTGTCACAGGTATTACTAAATCGTTCATATGACAACCACTTCACTGTAAAAATATATTGTTTAGATACAAAGGGCACTTCAGATTCATGATATAATTAAATCTACCTCTCCATTTGTTGCATTTATTGCTGTTCTCTGAGATATGATTTGTAGTTCAAAGACTCCGTTGACACAGTATTGAAATCCACACTATTTTCTTTCAAAGGTACTTTACTGGTACTTGTACTTAACAAGAAATTATAATTTATTTCTACCTTTGGCTTTTTGTAGTGGTCTTTTATAAAATATGCTACTAAATGGGGTTCTTCTATGTATTTACATATAATAATTTAGACATTGTGAGATCTAAAATGAATTCAGATTATGATCATATCCCATATCCAGAGAATCAAAGCGTTAGAATCAAATGGAGGGAAGGAAAATGCAGTAAAATGGCACAATACTTCATAAATCCTTAGTCGTATTATTTGCCGTTAGTATTCTTCAGGACCTGATCTTGAATTGGGATCTGCTCACGTGGATTATGTGGAGTCTATCTGATTTCAGTACAACTCGGATGTGCTGGGTTCAACAATAGTGGATTGTAATACAAGATCAGCACTTTAAGCTGTACATGTTACCCTAAAGGAAAAATTCCTGGGACCTGATTCTCTGCTCCCTTACCCTAGTTGTAATGGGTATAACTACTTTGACTTTATTGATTTATTTATTATTTTTATAGCACCTAGAAACCCTAGTAATGGATTGGACCCAGTTGTGCTACATGCTGTACAAACACAGAACAAAAAGACGGTCCATGCAGTTATTTTCTCGTCTCAGTCTAGGTGAGAGCAGAATAAGGTCCAAGAAATACACACATTCTTCCACTGCAATAAAGACTTGATGACTTTCCAGGGTTAGCCCAGTTTGCAATCAGTTTTGCTGTTCAACATATTTTCTTGGTTTTCACCTATTTTCTCCTTAGATATATTTGCTTGGCCTATATTAAAGACCTTCATTACTGGACTAATTTTTAAACCTGTGGACTGGTGGAAGTTGTATCCTTTGCAAAAGTGTGATGGTAGTGGTAGGGAGGTACTGTCTTGGCTGTCCAAAAAACAGGGTCCTGGCTATGACTTGGGCTCTTAGGTGCTACTGCAGTACAAATAGATAACAAAATAGTAGTAATAATGGCTGTCTTAAAATTCATGGGCTGGAGAGAAGAAGCTATCTGCTGTGTAGTGGGAGGAGCTGGAATGAGGAGAAAATAATGAAGCAAATTGCAACACATTGGCAAAGTTTCTTACAAATATTTTCAGTTAAGTCATTACATACTGTATGTTCTCAGCTGGAAATTCTGTGTTGCTCTTACTTTCTTGTTGCATTTCAGAGAGCTGCCTAAATGTTTCATATCTTATAAGTGTATCTCACAGGAATTCTAAGATTTTTGTCTATATTCTATTTTTAGTTATTTATTAATACCCAGTTTAAAGTATCTCAGTAAAATGTTAGCCTTCCAAAATTTAAATGAAATAAGAGATAGTAAGAAAAACTTCAAATATGTGAAGTCCAGAAAAGTTTAAAATAAAGACAGACAGTTATGTATGTTTCTTACCCTCCAATGCTTGTCAAAAGAAAATTATTTTTTCCTAGCATTAGTTATTAAAAAAAATACAAAATTAGTGAAATACTGATCAATTCTCCCATTATACTTGTTTATTCTTAAATATGAAATAACCTTTTATAAGGATTTAAATATAAACAGCTCTGAAACTCAACTCAAGATAAATGTTATAGACAAAGTACTTCACTGCTCTTCAAATATCAAATAGAATTCACTCCAAGACTTAAGATTAGAAATTCTTTAAACTGTTTTCAATGCTTGAACTTGATTTGCAAACTGCAGTTGGAGTTGGGCACTTATGCAGCCATTTGTGGATGTCTACAGATTAAAAAACACTGAATTTTTTAAAATAGCTATTTGGCTTATTCCTTCAAGCTTTCTTTTGCAGATGGCTTTTGAAAGCATGCCGTATTTAAAACCCTCACAAGGATTTAGAATAGCTTTGAAACAGTTTTCAAGGCGGTAGAATAGAAATAGTGTGACATGACTACTTAATCTCTAGCTAGGGCCAAAGGTTCTTTTTACATAATCCCATCATTCTTACAAGATGGTAATGTAATGTATGTAGTATGCTGACCAATAGTTTATAAGAAAATACAATAAGTTTATCTCCTACAAATAGAACTATGGTATTCAATAACTTGTTTTTGAAGTTGTGTTGATAAGCAGCAGGCATGCTTGTTTTTTCTGGTTATAGTTAGCTAAGCATAATAGTGTCTTGAAAGCCAAATTGCAGAATAGTGTTTTGCCTGATTTCACCAGTTAGCAGTATAAGTTGGTCTTATCGTCCTGTGCTGATTCAGAAAAAGTAGTTTAACCCAAAAAAAAAAAAAAGTGTGTTGTAATTACCAGAGAAAACAAAGGAATAAAAAAAAAAATACTGTTGCTCAGTAAACAAAATATAGTTTTGACTATGGTGTTGAAATGTAAAAGTTTTAGTAATTAAATGCAAACATTTCAGAATTAGTATACGCTTTAGCTGTGTCTAATAGAACTTGGCTTCCATTTTTATTAAATGCTTTTTGATAATCACTTTTGCAAATCTGTTAAGTCAAACTCAAGTGTGGTAAAAATTAGATCTTTCCAAGAAAAAGGATTACATATAACCTTTAAAATTCATTCTGCATAGATGCCTTGGTGGTTCTCTTTTACAGATCAAACTTCCTGTAATAATTCCCATTTAATCCCTATGTAGTTAAATAGCACAGTAGCCATAACATGCTTGAAATGTATTCAAAGCACTGACCCAAAAGTTTAAATCATAATAACATCACGATCAAAGGACCTACATTGACATAATTTTTAAAATAAAACACGATACAGACATAAAGGTTAGCATAGGTAAAAGGTTTATATAGCATTCGTTTTGGATATTTTAAAATCAGTTTTGGATAGATTAAAACCAGTTCTCCCTGTTTCAGGCAGGAAAGAAATTGCACCCACCTTACATTGTTATTAAACAAATGTCATTTCAGTTTGCTTACCAATTTATGGGTCTTTGCTGTAAAATGATGGTACTGGGGAAAGTGAGAGCAAAACTGATGTGCAAAACTGAAATATATATATTTTTAAAACCTGCTTTGATGCCTTAAAAACTAGTAAAGGGATTTTGTTTGTTTTT
Source organism: Mauremys reevesii (assembly GCF_016161935.1). NCBI lineage: Eukaryota > Metazoa > Chordata > Testudines > Geoemydidae > Mauremys > Mauremys reevesii. The sequence goes on along the minus strand of NC_052623.1, from coordinate 45,863,400 downwards.
AAACATCTTGCCATGTAAACTCAGTACATCTAAATGAACTTCTTTTGAAAGCAGCTGTGTTGCTGTAGAGTATTGAAAATAATGGAAGCTACAATACCTCCTAAGTAATTTGGGTGAATTATAAAGGCAGCTCAATTTGCTTTTTCTTTACAGAAATTTGTCTTTTAGAGATCCAGTTGTGTGGGCTCACATAGTTAGCTTCTTTTCTCTAGATGACTAGCTAAAATAAACTGAATCACAAAATCCGTGTTAAGAGTCTGATTTAAACCCACAGAAGTAAGGACACTGAGTTAAGACAGAAACTCCACCCTTAAAGGAAGGTTGTATCCATCTTGCCCAGGACAGTATTCTGAAATCACAGAGGGTGAGATTTATATTTCACCATATTCACAAACAACTGTTTCTTGTGACTGTTTTTGCTTAAAATTTCAGAGCTCATCCTACTTTTATTATTTAAAACTGATGTAACTTCCTGAACCATTACAAATTATAAAGAAGTACATTCTTCATGTCCAGTTCATGGTTTAATATTTAAATTAAATACTTTTTTAAATATGAAGAGGTTTGATCTTCTGGTTGTTAAACATGTAGGATAGATATGTGTTTTTAAGTGTGCAGGTATATTGCTGAAGTCTCTTTTCTGCTAGCTGACAGCCAGAATAAAGATGCTCAGTTTCACCAAAGCAGTCATACAAATTTAACAGCTCCAATATATGGTGAAATAGAAACTTCCAGGTTTTGAGGAGCAGTAACTCATTGTTCCAGGGTAGGCTGCTTCTGACTCTAAATAGTGGCAGGAGGGGAAAGGAGAGAGTTGGGGAATAACGTGGTTTTTTTTCAGTTCCTAGGCACAATAGTATTGTGGGGAAAAGGGGACTCCAGTTTGCCCTGAAGGGTACTCTGTTTTTAGATATCTGATTGTTCATTAGTGTGTACCTTGTAAAATTTGTAATGGCTCTTTCAGCCATAAATCTGAATTAGCTATAAGTGTGTGTTTAAAATTTATCGTTCCTTAATATAGCTTAGACTTCCTAACTGAAGCCTACACGTTCCTTTATGGCACAGGTTTGCGTATGAGATGGCATATAGGTGCGCTTAGGAAGTATTGTGCCTCAGAGGCACAACACCTCCCAGGGCTTCCCTCTTGCACTAAGCGGAGTAATTTATGATGACCCTTAATCATATTCTTCCACCCCCTGTGCTCATCCAGCCCTCGAGGTCAGAGCCATGCCTCTGTTTTCTCCCAAAACATTTGCTTCCACATAAGAGTGTAGCCAGAACCCATGGTTTAGAAAGCTTTGACAGGCACATGCAAGAGTGGGGAACTCGTACTCCTTGTTACTTCTTTGTACACCTGTGTTGGGACTATACACAATCAAGGCCTTAAGTTTTGTTTTAAAACAAACAAATTGGAAGAAAATTGCTTCTGGGTTAGGACTTTGTAAGAATAAATTTTTACAGTCGACTTACAAATTCTAGAGAAAACATGAAAATATCACCAAACAATTATAGCAGAATTGCTGTTATCCAAATCATTCCTTGGTAGGAATGAAACTGGTAACATTGGAAAGATGATACATGAAGCTATTTTCTAACAAAATCCTAAGCAGTTTTTGTCTTCACCTACTGTAAACCAATAGATAAAGTGCACCATAATTTAGAATGATTTACTGTCTGAGGATAAAGTCGATATAATAATCAAAGCAATACTCACAGTGCTTATTAAATTGGTTCTCCTACAACAAAGTAAATCATTAACATGACACTGTCTTTAAATACAAGCAACTTTCCATTGTTCATATATGCAGTAGTTGCTGAGAGTGAATTCAGTAAAATGCAGGATTCATAAAGATATGATGCACTGATTAAAACAGATTTATTTGCAAGGGTTATAGATTTTATTACATCAGAATATCTAAAATGTAGGCTCAGTTAAATAGCGAATCCATTAAAATTAGATATCTATAATACTGAATTAGTGCCAAATGATACTTCATAAAATTATACAACATTTAATTAACTAATAGGTAGACCATAGACTCTAAATTCTCCTACACAGGTGAATCCGCTGTGCTGGAGATTGAATGTTGAATTACCATTTCTGCATAGGCCACAGAAGCAGTAGAAACTTTTAAAATTTTACATAGTGTGGAAATGAAAGCTAAGTTAATATAGAAAAATGTCTTGCATTTATCCACATGATGGGAATTATAAATAGGTATATACCTATTTTAGCTTCTTCAGCTGCCTCCCTCTAATGAACTGTGCCCCAAACTAAAACTATTTTGCCCTTTGCTCACATTTTTCTAGGATAAAAAAGGTAAGCTACATATAAGCAGAGGTCATCTTCTCTACTCAACAGAAATTACCAACTGGGTGGAATTATTAGATATATTTATGATATAGATTGACCATTGTGGATTGAAGTGAGCCTAAATCATTTCTTCTTGGATTCCACTTTCTTAGGTCAGTTTGGAGTAGGATAGCTTTATCCTACCACAAAAAGTGAAGCCACAAATACTGGAAATATTTTGAGGGGAAAAAAACAAAAACCTCTCCATCTGTAAAGATGATTTCCCCATATGATTTTATTATATAACCACTCGCTCACCTTGCCTTTGTGCTCCCCATACATCTATTTTTGTTAGGTCCTTCTGAAGTTCCAAACACTCTTGACTTGTCTTGATTAAACTAAATAATTTTGTCATATGCTGATTTAGCAATTTTTCTGTTTACCTACTTTTCCAGATCATAAATAAACATATACCAGTTCTAGTACAGGACAAAGTGACACCCCTCTGATGTCATTATGCCATATTCAAATTGACCATTTATTCCTACTTTTTTCTCTCTGACATTTTCAAAGTAGTAAGCTGAGATACAATTCTGTGTTTCTTGGGCTTCTGTAATGCCACCACAGGAAGGTCAGCAAATTAGCAAACTAATATGATTTCACTAATTATGTTAGCTATGATTTAGTGCAAAGGTTACCTTTGACAGTCAATACACCAATGGTTTATCAAAGCATTTTATTCTTTTAATAGAGAAACTGACCTTACTGAAATATAATATAGGAAATATTACATAACTTTGATATGCCATTTCTGTACTGAGAAATTAAATGAATGCCTTGTACATCATAACATATCTCCATATACAGAAAATGATATCCAAAACTCAATAGAACTAATGTTCAGTGTCCATGGAACTCATGCTTTCAGAGTAACAAATATGATCTTCTTTGTCTCTAGCTATTTGTTACTAGAGTATTTCTCCTTACAAGAGTAGAAGATTTCAAGTCTGACTTGCCAAATACACTCCAACTATTTGGCTAATGGTATATGTTTCTTTCTGTTAAAGCATGTTCATTACAGAATAACATAGGTACTCAGCTTTAATTTCTTTTAAAAAGGTTTTTAATGGTTACAGAGCCAGACGTGAGACAGCACAGTAAGGCAGGGAAATGTCTTCCATCAAGGAATTTCATTTTACAAATGACAATTTTAGAAATTAGATTAATATAGTTATAGAATGCACCTGCCTAAGTCCAGTCTTCATTTCCCTTGCAACATTTAAACATCTAGGTAATGATCTCTAAATGATTTTGTTGTTATATCACATTTCCAGTAAATTTTATTAAGTTAATCAACATAGAGAGACTTATTATGATGTCATATTAACTGGAAATTACAATATAGAATAATTCTATCACTATTGTTTGTAAATGTGTTAAAAGAAGAGTTAGGTGAAATTTTTCAGTCAAATGATTTATTCACCAAAAAATGCAGTTTGGTTGAACCTGAAATCATTCACAAATTTCACACAAATTCGCTGAATTGTTTCAGCCAGAAAAATGTTGGGGGGAGACTTAGGTGCCATTCACAAAACAGGGCAGAGGAAGAGGCAGTGGCAGTGGTCGTGGTGCCAACTTTATAATTTTTATCCCAGTGGTTAGAACACTTACCTGGGATGTGGGAGACATGGATTCCGTTCCCCACTCTGTCTAATGTGAAGAAGGGATGTGAATTTGGGTCTTCTCCCTCCTAGGTGAGTGCCCTTACCACAAATTTAGAGAGTCATTTTCACACACTCTTTCTAGCCCAATAAAAATTTAATTATTTATACCAAGTGGAACAGCTTCAATAGGAGAGTTCAGAGAGACCTACTCCAGACCACTCTATAATCTACTGGTTCGGGCATTTTCATGCAAGGTGGGAGACCCAAGATCAAATTCCTGCTTTACATCAGCAGAGGTGGGAGTGAAGCCCTGGTCTCCCACATCCCAGGTTAGCCCTAAGGTACTGGACAGCTCCATCCCTACCTCCTTTTATGAATCTAGCCTTTAATTGCCTGTGTTTTTATTTTTAAAAGTGTGCAGAAACTAGACATTTTGCTTGCGTTGAAAAACACATTTCATTTGACCCCAAATGAATTTTTTGTTGACTTTTTTTCAATTCATCAAAATTTTTCAAAAGTTTCGATTCCCCCTTGACTGATTGCACATGTGCATTCAACTCTTGATGTCTGTGTGCCTGGCACATGGCCATAAGAAACTTTATCCCTCAGTGGTACCTGTTGGGCAGCTCGAGTGCTCTGTGCTGCCAGGTTCTGCACTAGCCCCCAGCATTCATTGGGGCAGCCCCTCAATGGTCAGAGTATGGGGAATCTTCTTGTTTGGACTCAGAGGTTGGATCAGAGCAGAACCGGCCATTCCCCACATAGATCCTGCCCTAGATGAGGTGTGTTCCTTTGAGGCAATTCACTCTCTCCTGATGATTACAAGACTTATCAGGAATTGTTGCAGAGGGTGACTTCAGTCTTGGGCATTCAGATCAAGGATCAAATCTCGTAGCCTGATTGACATTTTATCAGCTGCAGGTCCATCTAGGATGGCGCAGCCAATCAATGCAATATTAGAGCCTCTAAAGACATTATGGCAGACCCTATCTTTGTTGCCTCTCATTTCAAAACATGCAGAGAGCAAGAACTGTGTCCCTCCCAAGGGTTTGACTATCTTTACTTCCACCTGCCTGCATGATTGCTAGTCATTACAGTGGCTAACGAGAAAGAGACCAAAAAATCAAATCAAAAGAGACAAAAAAAATGGACTTTTGTTTGGCAGAAAGGTTTGTTGGACTAGGGATTGGAGCTCTCAATTGCCAACCAGTAAGCTCTGCTGTGGTGTTTTGGTTTTGATTTATGGGGCTCCATGGAGAAGTTCAAAGAGCTGCTCCCTGAGAACTCTAGGCAGGAGTTCTTGTTGCCGGTGCACAAGGGCAGACTGGTAGAGAGACCATCGCTGCCAGCTAGACAATGGCTTCCATTGTTGCCATAGACTCACAAACTTTAAGGCCAAAAGAGAACCATCATGATCATCTAGTCTGACCTTCTACTCACCGAGCCATCACCATCTGGACTCAGTGGTGAGAGTGCCCTCTCATGTCCTTGCCTCCATTGATTGATGGACAAGTCTGGCCAATATATGTGTGGACATTCACTTTGCCTGCCTGAAACCAACACACATTAGTGACTGACGCATCTGCCCTTGACTGGTAGGCCCATTTTGGTTCTCTATGAACTCAGGGTCTATGGTCCACAGAAGGCTTGGCTTTACACATCAACAACAGAGAATTTAAATCTGTCAGTTTGGCATGCCAAGTTTTTCTGCGGCAGATTAAGGGAAAGTGCCTGTTTGTCCTCACAGACAACACAGTAGCAATGTTCTACCTCAACAAGCTGGGGATTGGCACTCCTGTATGCTTTTCCTCCAATTCTGATTATCCCGCAGGTTATTCTCAAGTTGAAATTGGACCATGCCAAGCTCATTCTCATTGCTCCAGCATGGCCAAGAGTTTTGGTTCTCCATCCTCATGCTATCAGTTTGGCTTCCCATATCCCTTCCTCTTCATCCTGACTTCCTGAATCAACATTGCAATCAGGTTTTGCATCCAACACTTAGCTCCCTACATCTCCCAGTGTGGATACTGCATGGCTAGATGAGGAGTAGGAATGATGTTTGGAGGCAGTCCAGAAGTCCCCTCCAGCGTAGCAACCTCTTTGGCCAAGTGGCTGAAAGAGCCATTACTCTTTGGCCAAACATGGCAGTGAGGTTCTTGGAAGGAGTCATAGAATCATAGAATCATAGAATTCAAGATCAGAAGGGACCATTATGATCATCTAGTCTGACCTCCTGCAAGATGCAGCAGGCCAGATAAATCCCACCACCACTCCTTGCAGCCCACCCCCCTGCCCCATGCTTGGAAAACCGAAAAACCCAGGGCAGCCATTGCCCAATCTGGAAAATTCCTTCCCGACCCCAAATATGGCGATCATGAAACCCCGAGCATGCGGGCAAGACTGCCAGCCAACCCTCTGAAAAGGTTATCATACCATTGACCCACATTGTACTACCACCACTGTGGCACTACCAGTGTGACTTTGAAATTGACCTATCATCATTATCATATAATATAACTCTTCTACTTTAATCTTAATTAAATGGTCCTTCCACCCCTCTGTTTCTTTGGCTGTTTCCCCCTCACTCCCTGTTCATGGTTTGCACTTAGAAGGAATTTTCCTCTAATTTTTCTGAATTTCTGACTGACTGTTGATATCCCGTATCCCCCGTCCCTCCTCGTGTAGCACAGAGCTCTCAATTCTTCCTCTTCTTCTCCCTCCTATATTCTCCTATATTTAAATATTTATCTCCTCTTCTCCTTCTTCTTCTTTTTGGAAACAAAAAAAAACCTCTCTCTCCTCTCTCCAAGGCCTTTCTCTCCTCTCCTTCCTCTCCCCTTCTTTGTACCTCCTCTTTTTTGAATTCATCATGTTTCATCCTTCCTTCTTAAACAACATAGACCAAAAAACAAAACTACCAAAAATGAGGTCTCTGAGGTCATATATACTTTCCTACTAGCACCTCCTTATCCCTACTAGAAATAGAAATACCAATGACCCAGAAACACCATTAAGCACCATATTACATTCACATCACATTGCCTACCATTAGGTCTCTCTCCATCCCATAGGGACTCTCCCTCCCCTCCCCCTCCTCCTCCTCCTCCAACTGGTGTCCCCACATAACTACTGTAAAGTTTAAACTAAACTAAATCAATTACACTTCTCTTCTCACTATTGAATTTCATCTCACTATTTACTTTACAAGGTCATCTAAATCTCCCTCCCTCCCATCTATCTCTATCCTTCCTCTTCCGAATTCCTTCCCCTTGGTGTCACCAAAAACTTGGTTCCCACTCCTACTCTTGGTTCAGTCAGCCTACTCATGATTAGATAAACAAAACCCAAAAGACCAGAAAAAAGACCCACCACCAGCAACCCCTCACCCCCCCCCTCTCCCCTTCAATCCTACCTCTGCTCCCCCCTTTAACTCCTCCTCCTTCCTCACCTCTTTTTTCATTTTTTCCCCATTTTTCATTTTATTTTCATTTTCATCTTTTCCATTCTTTATCAACATTCTTACGTATCAAAAATCCTTACTGAAATCCAGATATTTTAGATCCATAAAAAATCTGTCTAAAAAAAGATAAACTTTCTCAAAAGTTGGTTTCAAGTATCTACCTTTCTCATGTAATCTACCTCATGTATCAGTCTGCATCAGGTCATCCTCCCTCTCTGCTCTTTTCTTCCTTTTTTTATCTTTTTTTTACTACTTTTATACTACTTTGGTTAGACTAACAGGCCTAATTTTCCTTTTTCCTTTTCCCCACTTTCTTAACTAAACTTCTTGAGTATATCTTATCCATTAGCTAATAAATCCCGAATTTTAGGAATTATTAAAGATATTCCCACTTGTCTCCACCACTGGTTAAAGAGATGATTCCTTTGTGGGACCTTAATACTGTCTTAGCAGCTCTTATGGGAGCCTCTGGCATCATGTTCTGGCTCCCTTCTGTGGCAGAAAACTCCCTTCCTTTTGGTGATAACACCTGCAATGGGGTGGGTGAGTTATAGGCTTTGAGGGCAAAGCCCCCTTACATGCAGTTTTCTAAAGAGTAACCCTGCGGCCACATCTTAAGTTTTTATCCAAAGTGGTTTCCCAGTTTCACTTCAACCAAGCTATATATTTACCAGTGTTCTTCCCTAAGCCACATTGAACCCTAGAGAAATGATGTTTTCACACACTGTATGTCAAGAAATGGTTAGCTTTTTATCTGGATAGGACCAAACCGTTCCACTCCTCATCTTGTTTTTGTTTCATGTGCAGACTGAATGAAATGTCAAGTGGTGTCTTCACAGACCACCTCCAGGTGGGTAACTCCTGCATCATGACTGCACACAGAGTATTCCAGGCTACACCTCCTCAGAAGGTGTAAGCCCATTCCATGACAGCCCAGGCAGTGTCAACAGTGTTTTTAAGTGACATTCCTATATTGAACATATGCAGGGCTGCCATTTGATCCTCTGTGTGTAGTTTTACAAACCAGTATGGCATTACTGCTGTGCTTAGGACAGATGCAAATTTTGGGAAGGCAACCCTACAGTCCTTGTTTAAATAGACTCCAAGCTCCACCTCCTAGAAGTAATGCTTATGATTCACCTAAGTAGAATACATGGCTGCAACTTCTCAAAGAAGAAAAAAAGTTACCTACCTGTAACTATTCTTCAAATTGTGATGCAGACTTGTATTGTACGACCCAGACTTTGTCCATTCTGCATCAAAGTCTGTACTTCTAACAGTCAGTGTGAAGGAACTGAGGGAGTCAGTGCAGCGCCCCCTTATATGTCGAGGGGAGGGGCTAGGGCTACAGGGCGTGAGCACCACTTCTATAGGTACTTCTAGGCAAAGTTCTCCAGCCGTGGGGCACACACATACCTAAGTAGAATACACATCTGCATCACATCTCAAAGGACAACACAGGACAAGGAAAAGTTTTAAGTAGGTAACCATTTTGTTGCCTACTCCAGCTGAGCCTGCAGTCTCCTTGTTTAACTGCATGGATGTGTCATGGCTAGATGTTAGAGAGTGGTCTTGCTTGAAAGAGATTCAAGAGATCCTGCTAAATAATAGCCTTCTACCATGGTTACTTAGCTCTCTAAGTGGAGATGTTTTTCCATCTGGTCTTGCCATTACCATCCTGTTCTTTAGTTCAACACATTCTGTATTACTTAATGTACCTGAAACACAAAGGTTTGGCTATTAGTTCAGTCAAGGTACATCTGGCAACTATTTCAGTTTTCCACCCTAAAGTGGATAATCAATCTGCTTTCTCCGGTGATGTCCATAAAGTTTTTGAAAGACCTAGTCAGATTGTACCCTCAGGTGCAAGACTCAGTTTCCACCTGGGATCTAAACTTAGTGTTGTCAAGACTTATGGGTCATCTGTTTGAGCCTTTACCTACTTGCTGTCTGCTACATCTGTCAATCAAGGTGATATTTTTGGTTGCCATTACCTTGACCAGTAGAGTAGCAGACTGTACACTTTAATGTCTGAGCCTCCATATACAGTCTTTTTTAATCGCATTGTTTACCTGCGTCCTCATCCAAGGTTTGTCCCAAAAGTGATGTCATCTTTCCATATCAACAGCCAATTTATTTATCCTGCATTTACTTACCTGAAGCCATATATGAGCAGAGAAGAAGGTCAGAAGAGCTCTGGCATTCTACCTTGACAGAACCATGTCCTCCTAACTTTTCATAGTGGTAGCCTACAGAATAAAAGGGCAATCAGTCTCAGACAGTTTCTTCTTGAATAGCCTCTTGTCTACGCATGTGCTGTGACCAGTCTAGTGTTACCCTGCCGAGCAGAGTCACAGCTCATTCTGTGAGATTGCAGGCAGCCTTTCTAGCACATTTGTGGAGCGGCAGCCTGGTCCTCCGTCCTCATGGTTGCGTCCCATTATGCTGTCACTCAGGACTCAAGAGATGATGTTAGAACTGGGCAAGTTGTTCTTCAATTTTTATTTAAATAGATTCCGATCCCACCTCCTGCTCCACAGCTTGTGAGTCACAAAGAGTGGAATGCATATGTGCAATCACTCAGACGAAAAAATGGTTAATAGCCAGTTCAGTAACTCTTGTTCTTCAACATCTATTCCACATGTCCATTCCATGACCCTCTCTCCTACCACTCTACATCAGAGTTCTGGCAAGAAGGAACTAAGGGGAGTGGGAGCAGAAGCAGTGCTGCCCTTTAAATCTGCTTCCAGTGGTGCACTGCAGCAGAGGGCACTTGAGTCACCCAACGGTTACTAGTAAGAGGAAAAAGTTTCTGACAGCTGTGCACCGAGTGCCGAGACACCAAGAGTGGAATGGACATTACAACACATCTCGAAGAACAACAGCTAGTATTTAAAATGAGCTATTAATCAGGGCTTTGAATCAGGGGTTGTAAGAGATGTGATTACAACATGCCATCGCCTCTCTCATACTGCCATCTTTTGCTCCAGAATTGAAGCTTTGTATGTTTATGTAGCTCTCTTGGCTGTGAAGAAAACTTTCAAAATACAAACTAGGCAGACCTCTCAATGGTCCCAAGTTTCACAGAACTGTCCCATTTTGACCCTCAAAGCCCCCTGACATGATTGAAGAGGTTCCTGTCCTGCAGAACTGACTGAGTCTGCCTTCCTGCTCTGAGCATTGAGTCCTGGCCCCTGCTGCCAGGTTACTGCGCCACTCAGGTTTGGCCTATCTGCCTCTCCATAGATGGAGTTGCACAGGGAGACAGGCCAAACCTGAATGGCACTGCAGTCCCATGTGCAAGGAACCAGGTCACAACACCCAGAGCAGAGAGGCAAACCCAGCCAGCCCTGCAGGATAGGAGCCGCAGGAGCCACTGTGTTAAGGTGAGTGCAGGCTTGCTCTGCAAACTCCCTGTCCCTCCCTCCCCTCCCAAGCACCACCCAACTCCCTGGGTCTCCTACCTTCCAGAGGGCAACACGTATTCCATTTTAACCACTTTAAATGTTTGGAGTTATGACTAAATGTAAGGAGCACAGCAGTGTTTGATTTTGCAGACAATCTGAATAAATCCCATGGAAGGGTGAACTCTTCCAGTCACCTCAGTGAGGTGTTAATTAACGTGCCCAGTGATGTCAGCATTTCTGTTTCACTGCTGATGAAAGTATGTACGAGAGGAGAGTGAAAATAAGGTCTTAGAAGATCTTATGAAGAACCCAGTGGAGTTCTGCAGAGTGCATGTGATCATATTTTGAACATCTGCACAATTTACCATGAATGCAGTCTCATATTGGCTTGTCAGATGAGTGTAGCTTGCCTTTTGGGTGTAGCTTGGAAGAGTACCACTATTCTCTACCACCCCTACCCCTCAATTTGACCCATGTTCTGTTAGAATGCTGAAATGGATATATTTTCCCCTGTATCATGTAAGTATACTTGTTTGGTTACAGTGTAGTTTTTAAAGACTGCACACTTGGCTTCTTCTCTTTCTTCATTTTAAAAAATAGATTAAAAATTAGGTATTAAGGCTTTTATGTGGAAAAAAATATGAAAATTTCTATATAGACTTAGTTCCACTCCAGTATCACTTTATATAGCAGATGTTGGGCCTATCTTCCTTAATTTTGTCTCTTAAGAATTCATAGGAAAAGTTATTCTGTTATCTATGTGCAAATTCTGTCAAATTTTAAAGGTTAACAATGCATTCCCACCGTCACTGCCTCAAAAAGAGAACTAAGATAAGTTATCATGTCCATTATTATACATTTTAGTGCATAGTTTAAAATGTTGAAAATACTTAATGTAATATAAACATTTTACTACACTTCAGAAAAATGAGTTATACTTTCAGATGATTGCCCAGAGATTGAAGGGTATTAAACATGTTTACTTCAAAGTCGATGCTTTCCTTTAAGTACTAGACAACTAATAGCTAAATTTTTTTATAACCTTAAGAACACTGCTAAGCAAAGAAAATTGTGTATGGAAACAGTCATATATTCAAATTGCTTACTTACCTTTGTTTAAAAAATCCAGTTAACACTGAATGTAGTACCTTTCAGAGAATTATGTTTAAATGTGACCTTGATAGAAAAATCCTGTCACAGTTATTCATGCATAACTAAGCTATAAAATAGTTCTACCAGGATCTCAGTTTGTAAAGTTGTTTCCTAGTATAATGTAGACAAGTCTTGAAGGTAACGGGTTTGGATTATCCTTATTGAAATCAGTGTTTCATAGGGAAATAAAAAGCTTTTTTTGTTGTTGTTGCTGTCACTAGTACCAGTCCCTGCCCAGTCTAGAGATGTCTTCCAGAGGTTGCCTGTATTCTTCCCCTGCTGTTCCTGATGATTTCTCTTGTTGACTTCTACAGTCAGAGAAGAAGCTACCAGGCCAGCTATGTCAGTTTAGCTCCTGACTGGGGACAGGAGGAGATGAAGCCTTAGGTTGTGCAGAGGAAGATGAAAACCTGTAAAGGGGAACTGGGAGGGAGAGATCTTGAGACTATACCAGATGGGAGTAGCTGACTACTAGGTTCTCTACAAGAAAATGGCAGGTAGGATGACTTGCTTAGGGCAGGAGTGGTTGTGCAATGGAGTCTTATTAGGCTTGATGGGAGTCTCCATAAGTTTGGACAAGCATCCAGATTTTAGGATGCTTATTCAAATTCTCCTTTCGGGTTTTCCCATCACTATTTATTTTGGCCTATTGGTGGATTCTTGCTGATCTTATGATCCAAAAAATTCAATTTCCAAAAATTGTGATGAACCATCACAGGCTGTTGCAATATATATATATATGACAAAGAAGGACACCTGGTAGGAAATCATCTTTAAATACATGCTGAAAGCTGTCTTCTTTTTGAGGCCTGAAAATAAGACATTTGGTATTTTTAAAATTTAATCCTAAAATTCACTAGAATGTTCACAAAAATCAGTAGCAGCAGGGCTCTTAGTGGATGTCAATCCAAGCTAATTATGAAAATTTGTCCTTGGGAAAAATTTTCATTAGTGACTATGGAATAAGTAGTTTGCCTGCATAATGTTTGAATCACTCTTCTGTCAGGTTATGGTTGGCAAGCACACCTTCCTTCCCACCACCAAAAAATGTGAAGGTCTGCTATAGAGTTTATCAACCATAGGATCGTAGAAATGTATGGCTGGAAAGGACCTCAAGAGTTCATCTATTTCAGCCTCCTGCACTAAGGCATGACCAAGCCAGGCAACTCCTGAGAGGTGTTTGTCCAACCTGTTCTTAAAAACTTCCAATGACAGAGATTCCACAACCTCCCTTGGAAGCTTAGTCAAGTGCATAACTGTCCTTATAGTTAGAAAGTTTCCTAATATGCAACCTGAATCTTCCTTGTTTAGATTGTCAATTACTTCTTGTATTACTTTCTGTGGTGCTGTAAAACAATTGATCACCATCCCCTTTATAACAGTTGTAACATTTGAAGACTGTTATCAGGTACCCCCTCACTCTTCTCTTCTGTAGACTAAACGTGCCCAGTATTTTTTAACCTTTCCTGTCTGGTCTTCCAAACTGCTTATCATTCTTGTGGCTCTCCTCTGGGATCTCTCCAGTTTTTCCCCATTCTTTCTTAAAGTGTGGTTTTTCAGTACCCCAGCTGAGGCCTCGCCAATGCTGAGTGGAGTGGACAGTTATTTCCCATATCTTATGTGACACTCGTGAATGATATTAACTTGTTTTGCAGCTGCACTATGTTTTTGGCTCATGTTAAGTTTGTAATCCACTATAACTCTCAAATCTTTTTCAGCAGTACTGCCACCTAGCTGGTTATTTCCCATTTTGTGTTTGTGCATTTAATTTTTCTTTCCTATGTGTAGTACTTTCCATTTGTCTTTATTGAATTTCATCTTGTTGATTTCAGAGTAGTTAATACTGTCTTCCAAAGTGCTAGCATCCCCTCGCAGCTAAGTGTCATCCAAAAATGTTATAAGCGTACTCTCCACTCCATTATCTAAGTCATTAATGAAAATATGGAATACTACCAGACCCAGGTCTGACCCCTGCAGGACCCCACTGCATTTGTCCCCCACAGTTTGACAGCAAGCCAATGATCATTACTCTTTGAGGTATGGTCTTTCAACCAGTTATGCATCCACCTTATAGTAATTTCATCTGTACTACCTATCCCTAGCTTGCTTATGAAAATGTCATGTGGATCTGTGTCAGAAGCCTTACGAAAATCAAGATACATCACACACTTACAGCTTCCCCCACATCCACTAGGCCAGTAACCTTGTCAAAGAAGAAATTTAGGTTGGTTTGGCATGATTTGTTCATGATAAATCTATGCTGGCTATTACTTATAATCCTCAAGGTGCTTACAAATTTATTGTTTAATAATTTGTTACAGTATCTTTCCAAGTATCAACGTTAGGCTCACTGATCAGTAATTCCCTGGGTCCTCTTTGTTCCTCTTTTTAAAGATAGGGTACTTTGTTTTCCCTCCACCAGTCCTTTGGGACCTCATGTGTCCCCCTTGAGTTCTCAAAGATAATCACAAATGGTTTTGAGACTGCCTCAGCTCGTTTCTTAAGTAACTTAGCATAATATTCTTTAACTTACTCATTCCCTGTTATGGCTTGTGTTCCTTCCCCTTTGTTGTTAGATATCTAATTGTTTAGCTATGTGGTCACAGCTTACCTTATTAGTGAAGGCTGAAGCAAATAGTCATTAAACACCTCATTCTTCTTGATGTTGCCCATTATTAGTGCTCCTGCCCCACTAAACAGAGGACTTATGCTTGCCTTCATCTTTCTCTTGCTCCTACTGTGTTTATAGAGCCTCTTCTTACTGTCTTTTATGTCTATTGCTACGTGTGACTGATTTTGTGCCTTGTCCTGCCTTAATTTGCCCCTACCTGCTTCTGCTGTTCTTTTGTACTCATCCTTGGCAATTTCCACTTTTGGTAGGATTCCTTTTTGATTTTCAGGTCATTTGAAGAGCTCCTGATGAAGTCATAGTGGCCTCTTACTATTCTACCTATCTTTCTTTGGTATCAATATAGTTTGCTGCTGCAGCTTTAATATTGCCTCTTTTAGAAACTGCCAGTTCTCCTGAACTTCTTTTTCCCTTAGATTTTCTTCCCCTGGGATCTAACATAACAGTTCTATGAGTTTGTTAGAAGTCTGCTTCTTTTTTTTTTTTGAAGTCCGCTGTCCTTTTTCTGCTGCTCTCATGCCTTCCTTTCCATAGAATCATGAAATCTATCATTTCATGATCATTTTAATAATTATTACGTTAGTTATTTACTGCTATGAGCTAGGTTACATGAAAAGGGTTTAACGGAATTTCTGCTTCATTTCTGACCACTTTGTAAGTTGACACAATTTGCTATTTGTTTAATTGTGTAAATTCCTTGTTGCAAACTGAAACATGTTTTTGTTTGTTTATTTTTTTTTGTGCAGTCTCTTTGTCAGCTTGTGGACTTGTCATCCCGGGCTCGGCTTCCAATTTTTCTTCTATTTATTTTCTATTGAATTGCCTTTTTGTGTGTGTCATCAACGAATCCCTTCCTCTTTCCATTATTAGATTCAACTTCAGCTTCAAATGAGCTTTTCTTATTGTAATTTGAAGATCTTCTGACTTTGAATTTTGTTTGAATTATCCTGGTCAGTTTGGGCCCATTTTCTGACAATTACTCCACACAGATCCCAGTCCTGCAAAGATTTACAGTACACGTGAGATTACTTTTATACTCTGTGACTAGTCCTGTTGAAGTCATTGGGTGCCTTACTGTGTAGTTGCACAAATTGTGTTAGAATGACAGATCCTCAGTTGGTGTAAATCCGGCAGAGCTATGTCAAATTACACCAGCTGAGGGCCTGACCCAGTCTTAAATTATCCAGCTTAAATGTGTTTTTTAATTACATTGTGACTTTTGCCAATATTAAAATTGTGTAGTATATAAAATGGAGTGTTGTAGTAGAACTTGGCTTATGGAACTAAAACATGGAAAAGGCAAATAGCAATTGGAGTACATCTTTGGCTAGAAGGTAAAAGAAGTGAAAAGGATATCACAGATTCCTTGTTAGACTGGAGTATATTATCTTGTATAAACGATGGCGTCTAATTTAACTGTGTAAAAAGGATGTTTACATACCTGCTTTAAACTGATAAAAGATGCCACATGAAATTTTACTTGGTTAACAAATAAAGCTACTGTAGATCTTTAAGAACTCTATGTGCATCTCTTGTGTAGAGTAGACTTGATTGAATACATTTTGCACCTCATTCATGTGCTGATATTACAAATCTTTTTTTAAACTAGCTATTTTGAAAATTTTCTAGCTCTCCTGCTTTAGTGCAATGTTATTGTGTTATGTAACTAATGTTGTAGCCAGCCCAGCCAAGTGTGAGGGCTGGTCTACACTGGAGGGGGGATCGATCTAAGATACGCAACTTCAGCTACATGAATAGCGTAGCTGAAGTCGAAGTATCTTAGATCGAGTTACCTACCGTCCTCACGGCGCGGGATCGACGTCCGCAGCTCCCCATGTCGACTCCGCTACCGCCGTTCGTGTTGGTGGAGTTCCGGAGTCGACAGGAGCGCGTTTGGGGATCGATATATCGTGTCTAGATGAGACGCGATATATCGATCCCCGAGAAATCGATTGCTACCCACCGATACGGCCGGTAGTGAAGACGTACCCTGAAATGCTTTTAGCTGCTCATTATTGCAACATAAAGAAAAATGGACATGTTTGCCACATTAGTCCATTGGACAAGTTGTAGTCTTAATTTCCAAAGAATAGTGTCAAATAACTTTGCAGTACAAAGATTTCACTTTGAATGTCTCCATATTGTTGTTATGATGTATGTATATGCAATCTGGGAGCGTCCCAAAATTTGCTTTGCTTCTGGTTAAGCCATAGACTTTATTCATTCATTCATAAAGGACCTTTTGAAATTTATTTTGTGGGTAAACATATACTTTTTTCTATTCAGAAGTACTGCACAGTGCTATAATTGTTCTGAACTTTTTAGCCCTTAATCTGAATGCTATGTTAATCTTCAAAAAGAATCGGTTCATCTAGTGTAGGCAGCAGTGTTATAATTTACATCAAGTTATAGTCTTTTTGAGTATATTTTTATAAATGTTTAACAGTACATTTTTATTTAAAGCTTGTCTTCCATCTGCCTTTTTAGATTTGCATATAAAAAAATCAGTAGCTAAAAGGATCAGGTATGAACTTTTCAATGTATACTAATTACTATGTGATTAGTGAACTGACTTGAAGTATATTAAAATAAAATGTTTAATTTTGGGTAGCTTTATAACTTCAAACATTCCTTTCTTGAGGACCAGCTTTATGAACTGATTAAATATAATGTAGATTTTATAGTTAACTTATCTCTTCATACTAAACGAATTTAGCATCCTCATTGAATCTGTGCCCCCATTCTTATAGTACATCCCATTTTCCATTTACACTGATAGTGAGTTAATTAAATCACAGTTCACCCATTCATCATTTTTGGCCCCCCACTTTAGAGAAGAAGAGTTTTTTTTTGGCCATGGCCATTTAAGCATGTTGAATTTCAATCTGAAAATCTGAAAGAAAGAAGTGTTGTATGTTTACAGATCCCTTGAAGAGAGAGATACATAAGTTCAATTCAATTAACAGTAACTATATCCTATGTTGTGACTTGATTTTTTTTAAAAAAAAGCATACAAACTACTTTAAATCTTTTTGTCAGTGCTTGTTCACTTTTATACTAACAATGGTGATAATTTAGGTGGAACAGCAGAATTGTACCATTGCTAACATTGCCTTAAATATTCTCAGTACATAAAAAGCTAGAGCTGAAAATCAATTAAGAAGTAAGTCAACCATGGTGTAAAGTTTGAAATCTATACAGCTAATTCATTCATACTTGCAGAGCCATAGCGTGAAGCAGCTTGCATACCGTATTTTCCGGCGTATAAGACGAACCCCTAATTTTACAGTTAAAACATAGGTTTTGGCCTATACTCGCCGTATAAGACTACCCCCCCTTCCGAGGGGAGGAGCACAGAGCCTTTTAAATCCCAGCCGCGGCGGGGAGTCAGAGGGCTCTGGGCTGCCCGCTGCGGCGGGGAGCACAGAGCCTTTTAAATCCCAGCCGCGGCCGGGAATCAGAGGGCTCTGGCTGCCCGCTGCGGCGGGGAGCCCAGAGCCTTTTAAATCCCAGCCGTGGTGGGGAATCAGAGGGCTCTGGGCTGCCTGAAACCGCGGGGAGCCCAGAGCCTTTTAAATCCCAGCCGCGGCCGGGAATCAGAGGGCTCTGGGCTGCCCGCTGCGGTGGGGAGCCCAGAGCCTTTTAAATCCCAGCCGCGGCCGGGAATCAGAGGGCTCTGGGCTGCCCGCTGTTTATACCCGGCGTATAAGACGACCCACGATTTTTGGGGGTTGTTTTTTAGTATAAAAAGTCGTCTTATACGCCGGAAAATACGGTAATCTAGTTTCATAGCATTCTGTTTTTGTAGTTTCCATGGTTTCTCCCACAGCTAAGACAAGGAAAAGTGCTTTGTATCATCAACACTAGCACCACCTGTCTATCAGCAGTTTTCTCTTCTGTTCCCCTTTACTGCTTCCGTTCTTGCAGCTACAGTACTTAATGGTGTCTAGTGATTTGTGGATGCAATAGCAGGCTACAAACCTGTGTCATTTTGGTATGAATTTCATGTTTTAGAAGGAAGACATCTTCTGAAAATGTTTGGTAGAGATTTGTCTGTACAGCTGTGTAACATGTCACGTTAATATTTTATGACACCTTAGAAAATGTATCACTTAGTGATCCGGGACATTGTTGGAATTGTAGTTTACTTCATGGGCCAAGAATTACAGTGACCCAGGCTGATTGGACCTTACTATCTTAATTTTCACTGATCTAGAGTTTCTTAAGGGCTGAGTCATAAAGGGAATAATGTAAGAAATTAGAAATTTGAGGCAAACAAAACTACACAAATGTGAATATTGTTTTGCTTACATAATCTAATCATCTGATAATTGCAATATAATAGTAAATTGCTGTTTTTATTTAAGTATAACTATTTTTAGCCTTGAGCCTATGTAAGGTGCATTTGCTCTTAAAAGATTAAAAAAGACCAAACATCCCATAATTAGCATAAACGATATAGGAGTCAATGCAAACATTTCCATATTAATTCTTGGTGTAAATCTGTTGATTTAGATGCAACAAAGAATCCTGTGGCACCTTATAGACTAACAGGATTTTAGCATGAGTGGGTGAATACACTTCTTGGATGCAACATCTTGCATTCTGATACTTGATTTAGATGGAATTGCATTGAATTTGAAACAGTATTTCTCTAGAGATTTTATGATTCAGTATAGCCTCCCTCCTTTTTAGTAAAATCCACTAGTCATCATGAACATGCAGACTGAAGATGATATATCAAGAGATCAGTTGAGACTTTGAGATAATGAACTAACTACAACCTCTATGGTCCTTAGTTCAAATCTTGGCTTAGGTCCCAAGAGAAAATTTGTTAAATCTCACACCAATTCCTCTCCACTTCCTTTTATCTTCCCTTGCCTTCTGTGAGGGTTGGGGAGGTTGGTGGCTTTCTGCTTTCTCTTCTCTCCCCTCTCTATTTTTGTGAGGTGAATCCCTCTCTTCCTTCTGCTGTTTCTCTCTCTCTCTCTCTCCATTCTTTGCTACAGTAGTGAGCTCTTTACTTTCCATGTAAGTAATTTCTGTACTTGCACAAAGGAGTTACACTATTACCAGTGGGAAGGGAAGTAGTCCATGCAGTTTGGAAAGTGAGAGGAGGTGGTCTGTATGATGATACTGGATATATGCACCAGACAACTTCTCTATTAATTAGGGTTCTATATTATGAACCCTATAGTATGAGAGAATCCTTGTCTTTTCCAGAAAACGTATACTTTTTGTTCACAAACTAAAAGAAAATCTCAAATTATAGACAGGAGTTTAAGGGCGTATCTTCACCTTTTAAAGCCTTTATCTATTTAATTCTGCCCTACCCACCAGATCTTATCTCTCTTGCAGTGTTCACCTCCACTTTTATTGCTTGTCAAAGTTCACAAAATCACCACCTTGTCCTCCTTCACCTGCCCTGCTTCTGACTTCACACTGCCATGTTTCTTATGGAATGCTGCCGTCTGACAGTTAGTCAGGTGGCACACAGTTATGTGAAATGTGCTTGTTTTACTATTACTTCATCCCCCACCACCTACCTTTCTGTTAGTTCTTCTGCCTCTTTCATCTTGATGTAATCCTGTATTGTGAGCTGGGGCAGGGCTTATCTCTCGTACTTGTTTGATGCCTAGCACAATAAATCCCTAATCTTGGATTGGGGCCTCTAAAACTACTATTGTAACACACACACAATAAATAAGGATTCAGGAATCTGTGTCTGAAACTTTCTCCTTTCATCTTTGATTTCCAGATTATTATTATTTTTTTAGGAGAATTCATTTTTCTCCCCTGTCCCTACCCACTATCTTCACATATAATTTCTAAAATTTTACAAATTATTCCCTTTGCAATAAACAAAGTCAAATGTGGGTTTGACATCCTGCTATCACATAAAATTTCTGGACATGGCCTTCGCTGTTCTGTCTAATGCAAGTTAGTTCAAGTCAGGGGAATATTTGTGTCAAATTTGATTTGAAAATGCATTAAATAAAACAAGTATCAATTTAATATACAATGAATCATTTTGCCTAAACTGTTAACATCAAGACAATCGTTAAAAACATACCATATCTATTCACATAAAATTTGCATGCATGACTAGAACCATTTTTAATATACTTCTACATTCTAATAATGTGACTTAGCAGCTGGAAACACACAAAGATAATCTGTATCACATGACCAGAACTGTATCAGCAGACGAGGACTCAAGTTTTGAGAACCACTGTGATAGCAGTGGGAACTAATTTTACCTGTATCAAACCATCTATTTGAAACAAAGTTGTTGGGAAAACTACAATGTCTAGCTTCAGACAAGGTACAGGTTCATGGCTCAGGCCTCTCTACCCTCTTGGTGGATTATTCTGCCAGAAGCAGTCTTGGCTTGATGACAGTCAGATCATAAAAATTAGCTAAAAAGTATTTATTTTTAAAGTATAAGATGTTATTTCAAGGTGGATAAAAAGTAGAGATAAAAAACATTTAATTTCAAAGGCTAGAGTTATTACTCTTCCACAACATGACTGTAGTGTAGTCTAACCGAGCATGTTGCCAGGTAAATAACAGTCCATGAGGCACTCCCACTAGAGGTATCCTATGTCCACACCACGGATTTTGTCACCAGACCAACACAATTTAATATTAATGTTTAGGTTTTAAATGAATTTATTAGTACTTATAAATAAACCACATTTTTTGAAAAGTCACAGAATAGGACAATACTAGATATATCAACAACATATTTACAGTTCTTTGAATTTTTTTGTTTAATAGTCTCAAAATGTTACGGTACAGCAATAAAATCACTTTCTGACAATGTAATTAATAGTAATGAGTGATGTGGATTGGATGGAAGAAATCACGGAAAGATCACAACTTCTATTAAAACATTCCATTAATTGATAGCCCTAAAAATAACAGGTGCTTCAACTTTGTTCTTCACATTTATGGAAAAGGATGATTATGAGATGGGACTGCAGTCTTTAGGCTACCAGGTGAGATCAGCAGCCCTGCTCACTAAGGGCATGTCTATACTTATGGCTAAATTGGCACTGCTGCAATAGATGCAGCGGTGTCAATTTAGTGGATCTGATGAAGACCTGCTAAATTGATGGTGGAGTGTTCTCCTGTTAACTTCTGTAGTCCAGCTCCCTCAGAAGCGTAAGGTAAGTCGGCAGGAGAGCATCTCCCATCAACACAGCATGGTGTAGACACCGCTGTAAGTCGACCTAAGTTACATAGACTTAAGTTACGTAACTTACAGCTTTAGTTTACACCAGCCCTCAGTTGGAGGATGGTAGAGCTGTGGTAAATCATTCAGTTTAACTACACAAATTCATTATGCAAATCCTGATATACTTTTGCATATTTCTGCAATTAACATTTTAAATTAGCTTCTTGGATTTTTAAAATTCATAATCAAGTGGTAGTTCATACCCACATATTTCAAACTGTGCTTTGTTTCTTTTTTCCCACATGCAAAATGTGAAAATGGAGTATTGATTAAGACAGAATACTTGGTGGTTGCCTGAAAAATAAAAACTTCAATTTTTTTTTTAAATGAGATAAGTCACTGTAGTCGGATGCGGCCCCCAAACGCCCTGCTGCATGTTCCCCTCCCCCATTTGCTCTTTCAAATGCAGTCTGAATAGTTTCCTGTTTGGCTGCTTATGGCTTTGTAACATCATAAGTCCCTAGTGATGTTAGATGCTTGCTTAAAGCTACAGTGCTCTATATCAGTGGTTCTCAAACTAGGGCTGCTGCTTGTTCAGGGAAAGCCCTTGGCAGGCCGGGCCCATTTGTTTACCTGCCACGTCTGCAGGTTTGGCCGATCACAGCTCCCACTGGCCGCGGTTCACCACTCCAGGCCAATGGGGGCTGCAGGAAGCAGTGCGGGCTGAGGGATGTGCTGGCCGAAAGAAGGCTTACATACCCCCCCGCCCCCAGATTAGTTGATATCCTGAATCACTGTTTCTGTGGAATGAGTGAGAACTCCCTTTACGTACATCAGTGCTATAATCAGTAAGGAAAATTATAAATGATATATTTTACAAATCTCTAAAAATTATCTACCATAACCTTTGTATACATGTTATAATTTTAAGGCCTAATAGTTTGACTGCTACCAGAACTAGAAACAAATTCCTTATACCGTGAAAAAGAGGAAATAGTGGACTTCTGATGGAATAAAGTTCCCATTTGTACCCTCAATAGATCATAAGAGCAGGTCATAAACTTGTCACTAGTTTGAGACTGATATTGATGGTTCTAATGTGCAGGTAAATGCAGTTTGAGGCAGCAGGATTACATTTGGGGAAAGACATATTTTCATGGCAAGTTTTTTTTTTTTTTAAATGGCAGTGGATGGAAGCTGCTCAGAAGTTTGGAGTGTTAGAAGTAGTCCCAGTAGAGAGGGATTAGTAAAAAAAAAATGCAAGTGAAATGGCCAAAGGCACATGATAAATTACAAAAATACACTGGTCACTTGCATCACACCTCCACATAAGTAATGTGTTCGTGCATATACATCTGTTTACTGTACGTTTTTCTGTTTTGAAAGTAATAAAATTCAGTGAATTAGGAATAATACAATCAGATGCAAAAGGATTTAAAATTGTTTAGGTGGCTGGCCCACAGCTGGCAAATGCCACTGTGGAAAAATGTAAAATAATTAGTCTGGGAACAAGAAACCAAAGGAAATACAGTATGTGCTGAAATGGAACAATCATTCAGCACCCTGACTAGAAAAAGGATTTAAAGGTTATTGTGGAAAAATCATTGAAACCATAAGGCTTGTCCACAGGTGCAAGCAAGAAAGTTACTAGGTTGTATTAGCAGAGGGACTGAATACAAAACAAGAGGTGATACAGTTACAGGAGTGTTAGACTCCATCTGGAATACTCTGTGCAGTGTTGGTCACTGTCATAGGTCTCACCCCCACTTAGAGCTGTTGGGTTCCAAAGTGGGGACCTGCCTTGGTTTCCCTCTAAACTAAAATCCTAGTTTAGATCTAGTAAAAGCTGCCACCACCCAATCAGGTACGTGGATTGGGACACAGTCCTTCCCCAAAATCCTTGGGGATCCCAAGAGCCCCAAATCCATGGAGTTCTTTCACCCAGGAGAAATAAACCATTCCCTCCTGCTTCCTCCCCACTCCCTTTTCCTAGGAGAGACACCGGGATCTAACTACAGAGGGATACCTCCCCCTCCTCTTTCCCTGAGAATCCACCCAAGGAAAGACCAACCAAGTCCTTAATAGAAAAGAATTTATTAAAGAATAAAAAAGAAAGTCACTGTCTCTGTAACCAAGATGGAACAATATACAGGTCTAAACTTAGCAATCTCTGGAGAGAATCCCCCCTCCTTTCTTTTTCAGTAAAAGCAATAACAGTACAGAATTAAAGAAATTCCTTCAGCAACACACAATTGCAAATGTAGAAATCAAATTATAAGACTAATCCGCCTTTCTAATTAATACTCACTATTGAATAGTAGAAACTACTCCAGGAGAACTTAGAGACATGACTGGCCTCTCTTAGGGTATGTCTACACTACAAGAGTATCAGAGGGGTAGCCGTATTAGTCTGGTTCTGTAGAAGCAGCAAAGAATCCTGTGGCACCTTATAGACTAACAGAAGTTTTGCAGCATGAGCTTTCGTGGGTGAATACCCACTTCTTGTTCTTCTTGCTTGCTTATATATACACACCTGCCCCTGGAAATTTCCACTGCTTGCATCCGAAGAAGTGGGTATTCACCCACGAAAGCTCATGCTGCAAAACTTCTGTTAGTCTATAAGGTGCCACAGGATTCTTTGCTGCTACTACAAGAGTAGTTCGATTTAACTTAGGTCGAATTTGTGGATTCGACGTTATGAATTCGAATTTGTGTATCCACACTAAGGACACTAATTCGACTTTGTGAGTCCACACTAACGGGGCAAGCGTCGACTTTGGAAGCGGTGCACTGTGGGAAGCTATCCCACAGTTCCCGCAGTCCCCGCTGCCCATTGGAAT